>NC_068277.1:49185624-49895624 GCF_025860055.1 Xyrauchen texanus
AAAGGAAGACGTTAAAGAGTAGAGGGAAGAAGTCAGGGAGGATAGCTGAGTGTCAAGATGAAGATGAGCAGTTTTCTTCTAAACAGATATATTCTGTTACTGCCATAACAATAACAGAGACATGTATCTATTGCAAAATTAAAAGGGTGCGTTTGGTAATCCTATCCACTATGGGAAATGGGCCTACAGTACCTGCAGCCTGGATTACACAAGTTACACCTGTTGGTTTACAGATAGGCCAGAAATTGACTCTGATCCAGGACCAGCCTTGCTTATAAAAACATTGAGCTAAACAACAAAGAATACACACACATAACTGGTCTCAGCAAAGCCAGAGTGGGTAGTTATTACCACTGTCTGCATGTAAAAAGATATATATATACTGACACACAGATGCTAGGCTAGAGTGAACACCCACTCCCCCCCAGCAGCACAGCTTTGTACAACAACAATAGTGCTTAGTTAAGGAACAGATAGAGGACAGTGTGTATAATCGATACACAAAGCTAGTATTTCAATGGTTTCAAGGTATATTCCAGGTTCAATCAAAGTTAAGCTCAATCACCAGAATTTGAGACAAAGTGTTGATTCAAAGTGAATCAGTGAGGAGTCAAAACATAATTTTGACTCCTTTTCTTGAAAAAAGGCAAAAATTGAAGTTAGAGTGAGGCACTTGTGATGGAAGTGATTGGGGCCAATTTTTGGAGGGTTTAAAGGCAGAAATGCAAAGCTTATAATTTATAAAAGCACTTACATAAATTTTTCTGTTAAAACTCATGTATTATTTAAACTGTAACATGGATTACAGGGTTTATGGTGTTATATCATCTTGGCGACGAAGTTGTAACTTTACACAGAAAAGGTTAGTAAGTGATTTTATCACACAAAAATTATGTTTACACACATATTGTTTACGTCTTGTGGCTATACTTTTAAAAAAAGTGCGTATTTTAAAGTTTACAGACTGGCCCCCATTCACTTCCATCGTATATGCTTCACTGTAACCCAGATTTTTGCCTTTATTTAAAGAAAAAAAGGGACGAGTCGAATGCTGTCGATTGAGCTTAACTTGTATTGAAACTGGAAAATTCCTTTAAAATGAGGCATATATAGCAGATATAAAGTGCTATTGTATATCAGTAAAATATGGTGCACAGGAATATTTGTAAAAAGATACGGTTGCATTTATACAGTCAAATAAAATAATTTCTGCAAAATGCAAAATTGTCTGGAGGATTGTAGTTCCTGGATGCTGATTGTCAATACAGATCACCAAATTAACTAAAATCCATAATATAGTAACAGCTAGGACACAAAATCTAGTTCACCTAGTTACTATATTTAACTTTGTGCATTACCAATGGAGTAAAATTCGGATTAATTTGTTAAAGAAATAGTTCCCAAAGATGAAAATTCAGACCTTATTTACTTACACTCGTGTGATTTCAAACCTATTTGACTTTATTTATTTTATTTTTTCCCCACCATAGCACCCCCCTAGATCTGGCCTTGGTCTCACTTTAAAGCTTAAAAAGGACCCAAAAGTATCATAAAAGTAATTCTTGCTATATTCCAAGTCTTCTGAAATTAGATTATAAGTGTTGGTGAGAAAGAACCCAAAATTACATAATTTCTCAGTGAAAATCTTGAGGTCCATTGTGCGTTCATGAGCGCTAAGAGAGAGCCTTATTCACATGTTCCCGTAGAACTTGCCTTGTTGTTAGTGCGAGCCACTGTGAACGAGCTTCTCTCTTTGCACTCATGGACGTGCAACAGATGGCCATTTTTAAGCTTTAAAGTGAGTCCCTATCAACTGCCATTGTATTGAAAAGACGGACCGAATAGCAATCATATTTTTCAGTAAATAACCTGATATTTTACAAGCCAGGAAGATGTATTTCTCTAGGCTATATGAAAATCCCAAAACTATATACAGTAAAAATAGTTTAATAATAATATAGTGTGAGTTTACAGTAAATTCCTGACTTCCACAGTATATTTTACAGTATTATTTCTGTATTAAAATTAAAAGACAACTATATACTGTGCCTTCACACTGAACAGGACCAAGAAATTACTGTAATGTTGTAGAATCACAATGCTCATCTTTATTTATTTTTATTTACAGTGTTTTGTAATTGTCACCATCGTTGAGATTTGTATGTTGAGTTTTGATATCTTGTATGCCTGACTGACATCTCATGATAAAACGTTCATGAGCGATAAAACCAACCATATTATATCCTAGCTGTGTAAACATCCCTTTCTCATTGTTCATTAAAAATGATATAATGTCAACCATTAAATTGACTATTTTCTCCATACATTACAGTACAATAAATTGTGTTCTTAAACACAAATTGCACCAACTGGGAGAAAATTAATTAGATATACTGTAAATAAGAGAAGGTCCCATCCAAAGGGAACACCATTTTCTCATAATGCAGTGCTATATTCTAATTTATTTTTCACAGTAGTTTGTTGTGTTGTGACAGAAAATGACATAGCCTGCATTGATTTTTACAGTAAAATACTGACAGCAGTATTTTATTGTAAGAAATTACTGTTAAATCTTGTAAAATTAGGGCAATTTTTTACAGTGTATGTTCACAAATATTTCCACATGCTGCTCATATCACTGTACTTAGAGAAATATGTCCCTCCCGGGTACACTCCTTTCTTCAGTATTTAAAATTTGTCTCCCTCTTTGAATCCCTCTCAATGGCTTTGTGGATTATCTTTCAAGTTTTATGAAGTCCATTGCAAAAAGCCATGACAAACACTGGATTCATTGTTCTACTCTTGTATCTCTTCCCAATCCTTCAGTCAGAGTCAGAGGTGAAACATTACTCTTCGCCTCTCTATTTCAAAATATCTGATTCTTTTCTTTAATGAATAATTATTTTTGAGTTCACCTCTTAAAGTTGAGACAGTCTACTCTCTACATCAGTGAGAAAGCTCTATGCTTTGATTTGGAATAGATCTGTAAAGGGGTGTGGTCACTACATGTACGGGATAACAGTTCTGAGACACTGTCATGAGAAGAGAAAGGGGAATACCATGCTGGGAGTGTGTGATCACAGCTGGACTTAATCAACGTTGTTCCACCTGAAAATAGCACTCAAGAGAAAGAATATAGGGATATGGTTTATTATAAACAAGTAATCCTTGCCTTTTCATTAAGGAGGATTTGAATTAGTTTAACAAGTAGCATACTACACATTTGACCTATGCAAAACTGTAATCTGTGATAAGACTTTATCTCAACAAAAAAATGTATTTGCCATTTATTTGATGAATATAAAACAGAAATGTAATGTCTCTCTTTGGCATAGGCCCCGTCTGGCGGTCCGAGGGAGTTGTACTCGGAACCGTCATATCCTGCCGGACATAAGAGGCAGGGGCGAGGAGTCTACCCCTATGCGGGACGGGGCTCAACTGGTGGTGGGGTGGTGGAGGTTGCCGTGTTAGCACACTGAAACAGCAATGTGATAGATTGTGAGCAGACTTATAAAGCAACGGCTTACATGCGATTGGCTAGGGATTACATAGCTAATGGTGTGATGATGTACAGCTGCTAGTCTTCCTGCTAGAACTATGCTGCGCTTACATTTACAGCCACTATATGTTACATCACAGGAAGAGAAAATGGTCAATGGTTCCCGGAGAAGGAAACATGCCCTCATGCAGAGAGAGAGACCACCTGGAAGAGAATCACCTGAACAAGAAAACAAGGTACAACAGCTTCATGAGAACACAACAAACCTATATGCCTCTTAACCATTCTGATGTCTTTTACTCCATGACCTTCATATAGATAGAGACGTTTTCTGAAATAATACACATATAAAAATATGCTCTGCATTTCCAAAAACTTAAATACAATTCACATTCGATGTCGAATGTCTTTGTGCCACTGGGTAATTTTATCTATGAAACTGATACAATGGCAGTGCAGTGTAAAACACTGGTGCTGGTTTCCCAAAAAGCCATTTGAGTTTGGTGCATTATTGTTTGCAAAGCAAGCATGAGCTGAAGAGTATCTGTATAGCTGTAGGGATTTCTTTATACAGTAACATGCTTGTTAACTTATTACAAAAATAAGCTCTCTCAAGGCACTCAAAACTCATATATGACTCTTTTGGATGCAGAATCTGAGGGATATCAATGACCTAGTATATTGGCAGGGTTGGGAGGGTTACTTTTACAATTACAGAATACTTGTAAAATGTAATTTTGCAACGTATTCCGTTAGATTACACATCATCAGTAACGTAATCTAAATTCTTTGGATTACTTCTTCAATGCTGGCAATTTTTTTAAACTTTTTTTTATTATAAAGAAAATGTGCAAGGACAGTAAAACAAAATACACTTATACAGTGGTGGAGCTACCCCACTCGCAATTGCTGTTTTAGTCATATTTTTTGGTAGTTTTTTGGCACAATTTAGTTCTTTAGAGGTGAAATCATCTCTGTACAAATGTACAAACTTAACATGTGCGCACACCAAGGTCGCCGCACCCCTCTGTTCCGGGTGTCATTGTATCCACACAACCACCCCCCCCTCCCCCCACAGTCCGACGATATAAAAATGCTGCCCAGAAATTTCTGTGCCACCACAGACTGATCGCTTGCCCCTTATGCAGTGTAGCTTCTCAAGTAAATTTATTGTAAGGATTTATTAGATATATTTTTTTACAGGAAAAACATTCTTATTAAGAGTAATATTTTTGAAGTACATCTTTGCACTAATATCAAAGGTCTTACTAGAGGGGGGGAAAAAGGTTCTAATGTGAATTTTAACTTTTTTTAATCCCTTTTCTTACCAATTTGGAGTGTCCAATTCCCACTACTTAGTAGGTCCTCGCGGTTACTGACCTCAATCCGGATGGTAGAGGACAAGTCTCAGTTGCCTCCACTTCTGAGACCATAAATCTTTTCATGTGCTTCGTTGTACATGACACCGCGGAGACTCACAGCATGTGGAGGCTCATGCTACTCTCCGGGATCCATGGACAATTTTTCACGTACCCCATTGAGAGCGAGAACCACTAATCGTGACCATGAGGAGGTTACCCAATTTGACTCTACACACCCTAGCAACCGGGCCAATTTGGTTGTTTAGGAGACCTTGCTGGCATCACTCAGCACACCCTGGATCCGAACTCGCAACTACAGGGGTGGTCGTCAGCATCAATACTCGCTGAGATACCCGGGCCCCAGACGTGAATTTTCTAGATAGAATTCATTATAAAATATAATCGCAGCTAGTTACAAGTGTTGTAAAATTGTATTAATTGTATGAAATACAATTTTACCTTGACATAATGCTAAAAATTATGGAACCATTTGTAATGCTCCAAACTTACTTAAAACCCGACAGAGTGTGAACAAAAACGTCTTTAAAGTTCGTGAATTCTGTTCATAGAATGAGGCAGAAAATCGATTATTTATATCTTTCTATATGATGCTACAGCTACATTGGTTAGTAGGCTATTTCTACCAGAAAGACTCAGATACAGCATTGCATTAAAAAAGTTTATTATACATTTATGCTCCGCACTTCGGCTGAGAATGTGTGCTGTTAAAGGGTGTTATAACTTATAACATCTAATACAGGTGTCTTAAAAACTGCTGGAAAACGAATGTTACAACGATAGGCCCCCCAAAAGCTGCCAATGCACATAACATTTCAAGTGGAACACGATATAATAAGCATGTAGAATCAGTTCAAAAGCCACTGATCACCAACATTGTGCCCTGAGCAAGAGATTCTTACTTTTAGTTGCCCCGGAACTGGGAAGGTTACATTATGATACATTTTTATACATTTCTTTTGTCAGTTCGTTTTCCTTTCTCCTCAGCTCATGAAATAAATATTTTCACGATGTACTTTCACCAGATAATGTCAACATATTTTTCAGCATTCCAAGTCTTCAGTTCCTTTGCACATGTGACTTGATGATTCCACATACAGAGATTCAGGTTGTGTCTATGTTCCTGGTGAACCTGCAAATCAACAAAGAAATAAAGGACGTAGGCAGAAATGTGACACCCTCACTGAGAACTATTCTGACCGTCTGCATCCCAACCTTTCGTTCAGAATACTCGGCAGCAATACCTAAAATACTGTTTACTCACTCTCTCATTCTAAATTGAATATACCAAAAACTATCAACAAGAATGCACTCTAAATACGAATAGTACAGACACAGCTCACACTCATTGACACAACAGTTACACTATCTCCTTTTAAACTCATCTGCAATTGAAATCTGACACGTGTGGTCCCATTCCCTCAGCACCCTGTAACCAATGGCATCAGTAGGGAACAGCCTATTCAGCACGGGCCCAGAGTTTATGGCGTGGTGCAAAGCACAGGCACCAACCACCAACAGGAAGTGATGGCAAGCGAGGTCTCTGTCAATCACCTGAGAGATGAGATGAAGTACATCAAAGAGGTAAGTACAGAGAGAGACTCTACCTTGAATGAATGTCATGCCAATGCCATTAAAAACATGTTGATCAAGATTTATTTATGACCTGGCAGTAGAGAGTGAAAAAGAGAAACAGGCCTACCTTCCTGCAGAGTTTAGTTGCAACCATACTCAAACATACCTTTACATTTATGCATTTTGGGAGCCGCTTTAATCCAAAGCAAGGATGAAGCCAAATGTTCACGGTTCTTAAAGAAAGAGTTTGCCCAAAAATGAAAGTCCTCTCATCATACACACCCTCATGCCATCCCAGATTATTATGACCTTCATTCTGCAAAACACAAACAAAGATTTTTAGAGAGATATATCAGCTAGGTCCACACAATGCAAGTGAATGGTGACCAAAACTCTGAAGCTCCAAAACGCACATAAAGGCAGCATAAATGTAATCCATAAAAATCCATGTCTTTTGAAGTGATTTAATTGATTTTGGATGAGAACAGATCAAAATTTTACTATAATCAATATAAATGTTGACATAAGCAGTCTCCTCGGCAATCATGTTTCAAGCTCCATTACACTTCCTAGTGCTATCTAGTGCTCTGCGCATGCGTCAAACACTAGGAAGTGTAATTGAGCTTAAAATCATTATGTGCCTAGAGACTGCAATGACAAGATATACAGTAAAAAAGGAGTTATATTTTGGTCTGTTCTCACTCAAAAGCGATTGGATCACTTCAGAAGACATTAATTAAACCACTGGAGTCTTATGAATGACTTTTATGCTGCCTTTATATGCTTTTTAGAGCTTCAAAGTTTTGGTCACATTCACTTGATTTCACGTGATTTACAGTGATACATTTTACATTGTGGTCACTGGGAATTGATCCCATGACCTTGGCATTACTAGCATCATGCCCTACCAGAGCGACAGGAGCTACAGGAACATACTTACATTACAGCCATACTTAGTTAGAGCCAACACACAACTCCTCTTCTTGAGGAAGATGATTTTTCTTTGAGCAGGGTTGAATATTTTTCTCTTCTAATAAGAAACATGCCACTGTTTCCCAACAGGTACGTGACTCTTTGGAAAAAGTCAGAGAGCGAATGTATGGCCAGTTTGGAGGGATGCAACAGACAATGCAAAAATTATCTCAGGAATTAAAGGTGAGCAAAAGACAACATGACAAGTGACTGATACCTATAAATATAATATGTTTCATAGTGGTGTGGCAGGTTCTTAATGTGCTGACTGGGTTTGTCCCAGGCAACCAACTCTCATAAGAGTTACCTGGAGTCAGAGGTGAGAACAAGAAGTGCAGCAATGGAGAGCTTTGACCAGATGAACAGCTCCCTCATATCTTCAACCATTGATCTGCAGGTACACAATCAATAGTCATTGCCTACTGACTTTTAACACAAATACTGTATCACAAAAAATTATGTTTATTGATAGCATAGATGCACGCATGCTTTGTGAATCCTTCCTAGCATTTGTCCATGTGATCACTGTAAAGTTACATGTGCTTTTGTTGCCGGTGGCAATTTTAGAAGTCATTGCTGGATAGCTGTCATAACCGTGTGGGGAATAGGGATGAGATGAGATCTCTGTGCAGCTCCTTAGAGAAGACGGAGGAGAAACTGAAGGAAACAGAGAGACAACTAGCAGCAGCACATGCTGAAAACCGCTCTCTGAAACAACAGGTGCACACATATCATGCTAGCACACACAACACTAATGTTATCAGGCAAACCATTACAAAAAGTATGTTGGCGGTGTCATTGTACATCAAATGTTATACCATACTACTTGTATATGTAATATGTATACCAGGGCACTAAATGATTATTCTAATCATGCACCATGGAAATTTCAATGGAATTCACAATGCAAAATGCATTATAATTTACTCTATGTCCAAATAACATGTGCCGTAATACCAAGGTACTTTTGATACAAAAACAATGTAATGAAATGTTTTTATCTTTTAATATAAAAAACAGAAAACCTACTTGCTGGTATACAAACTAGGACACAATTTTCTACATTCTTTATAGGTTGTTTACAAGAAATTTTGCACAGTAGTGTGCAGTGGTGTGACATGCTATACTTCATCTGTAAATATTTTAAACTATTTTTCTAATTTTTGAATAATTATACATGTACTTTAACATCTGTACTTCATCTGTATAAACTCGTAATTTATTGTCAAATCACAGGACTTTTTAAAGGAATATTCCGGCTTCAATACAAGTTAAGCTCAACAGACAGCATTTGTGGCATAATGTTAATAATCACAAAAATGTATGTCAGCTTGCCCCTCCTTTTCTTAAAAAAAAAAAAGCAGAAATCAGGGTTCCAGTGAGGCACTTACAGTGGAAGTGAATGAGGCTAATCTGTAAACGTTACAAAACTCACTATTGAAAAAGTACAGCCACAAGATTTAAACAATTACATAAAGAGACAGACGTAACTGAGACAGCCGAAATAGAAGAACTGTGGTGAATTCTCCAAGAAGCTTTGAACATCCTGTCTGCCAACAACCAAGAAAAACTGTGTCCTGGTGTATCTTGGAGAATTGGTGCTGATTTAAAGGCAAAGGGGGTCACACCAAATATTGATTTAGATTTTTTTATGTTTGCTGCACTTTGTATGACATTAATTGATAAAAGAAAACTATTATTATTTTTGAAGACATCCTCACTATGCAACATTTCTCACAAGTGCCTAAAACTTTGGCACAATCTGTATATCAACCTAATGAATGTCCATCTAAATAGTCAAGTAAATGTATGTTTTTGTAACACATTGGTTTTTGCATTTAGGTGGATACTTCTCAGGAGGCCAACACTCAAGCATTGAAAGAGATGAGTGCAAAGCTACAGAGGGAATATGAGGAACAGCTGCAGGAACAGCAGAGGAAGTACACAGAGGAGATAGAAGCTCTGCAGGTACAGATGTAACCAACCAAACACAGACACAACTAAACATCCACAACACCTTACGGACCAGCTTAGCCTAAACTGCAAGGCATAGAAATAATGCAGTAGTGTCTAAGTGTTTTCTTAACAATTGTAATATATACAGACATGTTGTAAAAGACTGGAGTGGTTTTGTATTTTCTTTAACATACAGGGTGTGAGGATTTCAATCTCATAACAGGAAACATCTGTAGTTATTCACCAGGGAAGTCAGAAATGTTTTTATAGATTTTTTCCCAAAATAAGGGTTCCACCTAGTGGTGAAAGTGAAGACTTATAGAGAGGAGGGTGATGACTGATTTTCAGGCTGGTTGGGATGCTCAAACAAAACAAAGCAGATCAACTTAAAAATTGCTTATTTACAGTTAGCTCTGCATATTACGCTTGGATAGGAAAACATATTTTAACAGAACAATTTGCAAACTTCAGTTTTAATATAAACAATTTATTCTGGGTGAAACATATTTGTAAGACCTCTATTCCTTTTTTATACAGGCACAGCTTGACGACTACATGAGGAGGCTTGAGGAGGCAGAGAAGAATGCTAAGATAGCTGAGGCAAAGATCACTGAAAGAGACAAACGAATAGCAGAGGTGGAGCGACTACTAAACTGTATGGCTCAGGTAAATACTGTCCTGTAGCTCAGTCTTTGCTTTTTACATCCAGAGGGTCAGAACTGGGTAAAGCTTTTTCAACATTTCAACATTGCTCCCTTTATAACAGGAGAAGGGTGACCTGATCAAAAAGCTTTGTGATTGTGAACAACGCTTGCATGGTTTGGACCAAGTTGACCATGCAGACAAAGCTGTAGCCAAACAGTAAGACATCCTGGATTTACCTATAATGAGTTTTTCAGCTGAAACCAGTGATGTTGCTGTGTGTTCTTCATTCAGGACAGTAAAAATGATTTGGTTCCAGTAGACAGCCCAAGGGCCCTCATAACATGTACAGTAACATCACTGTAATTATATATTTCAGGACAGTGTGATGCACAGCAATTACAAATGAAATGTAATATTCTGTCCCCACAGAGAAAATTGCTCACAATGGCACTAATGGTTTTATTGAATATATCATATCAAACATAAACAACGTCTTTCATCTCAGGTCCGAGCAGCTGAAAGGAGAAGCATCAGAACTGAGAGAGAGAATAAAGCACCTCAATGACATGGTGTTCTCACAGCAGAGGAAAGTCAAGGCTATGATAGAGGAGGTGTACATTCAGACTGCATTTGTTCTATTGATAAAGAGTATACTGTGTATGGGTGAATGATACATAAGGATGTCAGAGATTATAAAAAGAAGAAATCATTTTTAAATTAGGTATACTTTAATGCATGTGCCATGTTCTTTGAAATGTGATCTTTGTATTCATGCTGGTTTCACACATTTTTGAAAAACATGCATGGGTCAATGACATGAACCAAATTTTTTCCGGATCTATTAAGTTATTCAAAAATAAATTCAAAATGCAATTCACACAAAACCATTACTTGAAAATATCTCCACTATGATAAACATGTTTTCAATTTCTTAGTTCAAAGACATTTAGCTTTTTTATTCTTCTGGCGCACCGAGTCACTTTACACAATAGAGCCAACTAAAGTGCTTCTGGTAAGAAACATCTTTAAGTTTTGAATTGAAACCTGTTTGGGTGTAAAGAGTAGCATGTCTAGTTTCGTTTGATGTGCCACTTTAAAGAATTCATAAATTTTTCATGTGTCAGTGCGCTGCTAAACACGATGTCCTCAAACGTGGATATTGGGACATCATTCCCTCAAAAGTTGAAAAAACACATTAGTTATTTTGAATAACATTCAACATTAACAAGTCTGTGGGTCCATTTGCTTCATTTTATATTGAAATATTTCATATTGTTATAACTGTACAATATGTTTATATTCATTACTATTAATAAATCCATTAGAATATTCACTGCATTTTCACATTACGTAAAAATGGGTTCCTCTAAAAGCTGAAAAATCTTGCTTTCAGGGGCTTTAGGATGAAAGGATGAAAATAAGGTGCCTTTCAAACTGTTCAGTGCAGACAGACAGCTGGAGGTCAAAAAATGATTTTCTACAGCTTGGTATTACTTAAGGTTTCACAGCTTAGTCCCTCTGTCCACATATGTGGTCATTCATTTTGGAATAATATTTTATTATTACTTCTTTAAAAAAATTAGCAGTGAAACACTTTTTGTTTTGTTTTATTTTTATATAATATTATTCATATTTGAAAAGCTGTTGTCAAATAAATCAAAGTCAGGTGGTGTAACCAACTTGCCCATAACCCATAAAACAGAGAAGAATCATTTAGACCCTTATGACTAGGTATAATAATATTATGTTTGATATTTTTAGATTTTAATGAGAAGGAATTTGTTTAGGTCAAATGGAGTTACCACAAAAACATGATATTCGAGACTCACTAATCCATGATGTTTGTAAAAACAAAAAATGTTCCTTGAAGAATATATTTTTAAGTTGTGTACACCCATATGTATTCAAGGAGCAAGGACAGTATTTTAACACCTTTTACTTGATGCTTACACCACATTTTTGTCATCATATAGATTTTTTTTGTAGAAAATGCTATTAATATTTTTGTATGAAACCAACATTGTCACAAATGTTACATTTCTACAAACTTGATACATGGGTTTTTAACTAGATTTTAAAAGTTTACTCATTTTTATAACCTTATTTGTCACCGATCCTTATACGATTTTCAATATATATATATATATATATATACTGTATATGTATTTAAGGACTTTAAACATGTCAAGTGGTGTAACCATCAAGTATAAAGTACTACAATACACCTACACATTGAATACACTTGAGTATACACAACTTAATAATTAATTTTTTGTTTATTATAGAAGAGGTGTATTCAAGCCATTTTTTGTATGAATGCCATTTTAAATATTTTTGTGAAATAACTAAATAGATCCTTAATTGACAAAAAATAAGCTTCAAGTCATTGACCCACACACAAAATAAGCCAGACAATATCTGATTAAAGAAGTCATGACACCAAGACTAATTGAATAATTCTAATAATTGAATCACCATTGAATCATTTCTATACTTTTAATGAGATATTAACATTAAAAACAATCAAACAAACAAAAACCATTCCACAGGTTGAAACATTGCGAGAAAATGTTGCACAGAAGGATATGTTCATCGCTGAGCTGCTGGACAGGATAGCCATTGTGGAGTGTGAGGTAAGACCAACGTTTTCCATGTTTAAAAAAAATGTGATTTTTGCATTCCTCCCGCCTTCTCCAATCTACAATCACAGTATGGTTTGAATAAGCATGCAGAGTGTAAATATTCCAGATTCCACTGCTATTCTGTCAGCTTGATGCTTTGAGTTGGAGTTCTTTTTATTGTCATTTCAAATCTCCAACTCAGTCCAATATTCTCTCCATATATCTGTCTGCACAACTTCCAGTTTTTCTGTTTTGACTCTGTCCTTTGCATTGCTTCTTTTCCTAGAATAATGAGTTAGAAGACAAGCTGAAGTATTTTATGTCTGTACAGAAAGCATCTGAGACTAAAGTACCCACTAGGGACATTGGAGTTGGTTGTGACCTGCCCATTAGGTAATGAGCATACGATAACCTTGCCATTAGAAATTAAAAGACTGCTATCGAGGCAACGTCTACACACACATTCTCTCCCTGTTTTCTTAGATCTGAAGAGCAGCCATATGTACCTCCTGTCCAACAAAGTCTGGTCCCATCATCCCCAAGATTTTCTAGCAGACTGAGCAATAGTCTTCTTAGATATACTCCTGGTCAGTACACCTCAATGCTGTCTTCTGGGCATGTACAGACACAGGAAGTTGTTACACGGCCTACACAAAGTGCAGCATCATCTTCGAGTTATGTTCAGACCGGTCATGAAAACGAGGAATCTGAACCTACGCAATCCCCACCAAAATCTCCAAATTCAGGATTGTCCCCGAGAGTGCGAACCAGCCCATTAGAAGTCTACACTCCTTTTATGAAGCTGATGGAAACGACCCCTAATATTAACTTTGAATAAATGAATACTACTGAAATTGTTGTAGCAGAAGTTAATGCCTTTCTACATAAAGTATTCTTGTTTTGTTACTGCTTGTAACATTGCAGCATATGTAAATTACCTACTGATCTGTGAATAACTTTGATATAACTTTTATATCAAATGTAACTCAATTAGGCTTTATAAATATGTTTCTTCTGCAAATTAAGTACGGTGTTATATCACCGGCAAATAAACCTCAGTATACTCATTGAGTTCTACTTTTCTCACTTCCATGTGTATTAGCATGAATAAATGGTTCAGATTATTTGTATAAGGAGAGCTGCTGACATCAGTGCTCTGTTTTGCACTTTACTTCCTGGAACTGCTTATGCACAGACTCCAGCTCATTCATCTTTGCTGATTTTTTTTTTTTTTTTACAGCTGTACAAAACTTATTAAGAAAGCCAGGTTAAAGAAAATGTATTCCCCATCCCCTACTGTTGTAGACCAGAGTACTTTCAAAGGTCATTTTACACTGATACAGTGTGGAGATTGTGAGAGAGAATGGAGTGTTGTCGATTGTTCAGAGGATTAATCTGAAAATGCACTTTTCTGAAGACACACTTCAGTTGCCAAAAGCATGAAGTATGATGATTGTAAATTAAGGTTTATGAACAACATTTGTGTATACAAAGCACTTAAGATATATTTGGTATTTTCTTAAACATTTTCACTCACTGAGCACTATATTTACGTTTAATTTGGTATATTGTTGAATAAATGAAACATGACCAAACCTACAACTGGATTTTATTGAATTAAAGAAATACTTTGGAAACTCCTTCATTATAACTAAGCCTACAGAACAGTACAACATTTTTAAATCCTTAATTAAACTTGACATAAAGTGGGCTCAGACTATTTTGCTGTCAACAAGATTTAATTGGGGCAGATTTCATGATGTTGTTGGCAGTTCTGTGTCTATCCTGTTGGGTTATCACACTCTTAGGATGGTGATCTGGGAAAACCTCCATTCCATCAGCTGCAGGTGGGCAGTCATATGGAGTGAGGTGTGCTGAATATGAACCCTTCATTGTAATAAGCTGCAGAAAGAGTCATCACTTGTGAGAATGTAATTGCCATGTGTTATAATTAATTGATCAACACTGAGAAACTTGATTTTCCTTAATGTAAACTTATGGAGAACAGCAGAGTTGGTGCATTAATATATAATGGTGATTAAAACTGACTAGAAGTAACCAAGCATTAATCGGTTTTAACACACACAATCCAACCAATCAGAACTGAGTATTCAAATAGACCATGGTATGGGCATTTTCCAAACCGCATGTTTGCCTTAACCTCCTGATACCCAAGCGTGACTGCTGTGTGCATTTTCCATTTCCCTTTTTGATTTGTAACTAGTAGCATCTACAGTAGTAAACAAGCAAAAAGAAGGAAAAAAAGAGCAAATAGTTTTCCTTAAAATTTATGTCATATATGTGAACAGTGAGACTATATTGTGAAATTTTAAATAACACTAAGCTACGGAAAGTCCAATTTTTTTGCATCAAATTGTTTCTTATGTTTACAGAAGTGTTGGTTGTTCATGTTCTTCAGACGTTATAGACATTACAGCTGATTTTCTGTAAAGCTGAATAAATAATTCTTATTCTTATCACTGCCAACCATGTTAAAATAAATTCTGAATCTATGTACTGATTGCCATTGTCCCATGTCTGCCAAATATATTGAAGTGTTCACACATCATATGTTTGAATGCAAAAAGGATGCTCCCTTTCTCCCTATCTTCACTGGTCCAGGAACAGTTTTGGACTCATCATTCCTACTTCTACTAATGTTCCGTGTCCATTTACTTATTTATTTGACAATTAGTCTTGTAATAACAGGATAATGAGCAGTCAGATGGTCATTTTTACAAAATAAACACAGAACTAAGCTATTTCTCCTCACATAATAACTGAATTTCAGTTCTTTCTTTCAGCCTTGTAATAAGCGGGATAATGTATAGTCAGCAGGATGTTATCACAAAATAAACCCCTTCAGGCAGAGCCGGATTATCCATAAGGGCACTTGGGCCAGTGCCCAGGGGCACCAACCATTCACAACCACTAGGGGGCACCACATGACACAAGCTTTAAAAATATTTTTCGTAAATTGTTATATTATTAACTTTAAATTCTTGAAAGACCATACATAACTTGTTTATGAACACTAATTTAACAATAATAATAATAATAATAATAATAATAATAAATTATAAATAAATGAAGATTACATGACCACTATCACTCCCCTCCCCAATCTGTCACAGTTGAGTTGGTCCACAACAATTACGCGCAAATGTGTCATTTTTTTAACGGCTACTGCAGAAAATGAATCAAAATCCAAAATGGACAGACGGCAATTGAGTGGTTTCGCAAAAAAGAAGATTAAAGAAAGAGAAGGATGCTAGACGTTTAGCTACAATAAAAAAATGTTCCAGGGATCGACAAATTTTTTGTTAAATCACTAGTTTTTTGGGAGAACACTGGAATTGCAGACACCAGCAGCACTAAGTCTGACACCGCTGGCGCTGCTAGCGGGGGAGATGCAGCAGCTGCTAATGTTAGTCAGGGCGTCGGCGATGACCGCCAGGCAAATGAGGATATTCTCCTTGTCCTTGGGGGAGACAGGAGCGAGGAAGACTCGGGTGAGGAAGAGGACATTAATGAAGATAAATATTAGGGGTGGGACGGTATGTAAGTTATTCGTATTGAACCGAAACGGTACGGGCGTCACGTCTCGGTGCACGAATTTACACGGAGAATACATGGTATAAAAATAAATAAAACTAAATAGCGATACATATCGCTCTATTTCGCATAATGAACAGTCTGATCAAGATTGCAATGCTGGAGTGTGTGTGTGTTTGTGTGTGCGCGCGCGTGATCGAACTTTTTTTTTGGGGGGCCTTTTGAGGTATAGTGCCCAGGGGCACCACACTGTCTTGATACGGCCCTGCCTTCAGGGAGACACAAGTCTTTTTGCGATAACAACCGGCTGACTTTACATCATCCCTCACTTAATCATTAGGTTTCATGAACTAACAAGGAACAATATGTATTTTTACAGCATTTATTTATCTTTTTTAATGTTAGTTAATATAAATGCTATTGTTCATTTTTAGTTCATAGTAGTTCATAGTGCATTGACACATGTTAACATACAAAAAGTTTGATTTTAAAAATGTATACTAGTAGGCCTATATGTTGAAATGAACATTAACCAAGATTAAAGGCGCACTAAATTACTTTTTTATTTGTGTCATCTTGGACTTACTAACACTAACACCTAGCGGCTTGGATGCAGCATCATTTAAAATCAATAGTTTTCAGTTTTAGATGCCATTGTAGAAATTTAGAATCACTGTCAGCCATAATAAATTGAATCAATGAGTGAAAGTGTCAAATAACAGCATGGTTATTACTGAGATGAAGTGAGTAGTATGACCAGCTGGTCATGTGATTCTAAAATGGTCGCCCCCATGAGGTGACACTCTCCATGTAGAATAAAACAGCTTTTATAAGATTACTGATGTGTCTGTAGTCCCTCTCTCATGCTAGTGGTCATGATTTAATACATTTTTTTCAAAATTACTATTAATTTATTTTGGATTACATTTTTGTTTAAATGGGAACAATTAATAAGTGCACATTTAATAAATGCTGTAAAAGTATTGTTTATTGTTAGTTCATGTTTATGTTAACAAATTGAACCTTATTATAAAGGTTCCATTTGACCACTTATCTATACTATATATATATATATATATATATATAGAACCGGAAGTGTTTGTACGCGCTACCCCTCTTATCGAGAATTTAAAGCGTTGTCATGACAACATAACAATCCGGAAAGACTCTTGGAGCGTTAACGGCGAGTATCATCAGAGACTATTTACCAACAGCTAGATTTATATGGTATAATCAGCCTTTGGTATTATTCATTTCCCAGATAACAATTGTTACGGTTGAAGTATGTTCATGTTGTTTATCTATGTGTAGTTCAGCCTATATAGGTAGTCTATATGTGAAACAATTTCAGATGGTGTTTAATAGTTACTGATAATTATTTACTTCGTTCAAGTTGGACGACATTCCATGCGTTAAAAAGTCACGTTTATTATTTATTTTAGAGTTCTAAAGATTTCTATTGGAAACAGCTTATGAAACAGTAGTTGTAATATCCCTTATAAAAAGTACTGTGGCTTTTTCATGGTAATACCATGGTATTGTGGATCTGTTTGGTTACCATATGTACAGGTGAAACTCAAAAAATTAGAATATCGTGCAAAAGTTCATTAATTTCAGTAATTCAACTTAAAAGGTGAAACTAATTTATTATATAGACTCATTACAAACAAAGTAAGATATTTCAAGCCTTTATTTGATATAATTTTGATGATTATGGCTTACAGCTTATGAAAACCCCAAATTCAGAATCTCAGAAAATTAGAATATTACATGAAATCAATAAAAAAAAAGGATTTTAAATACAGAAATGTCAGCCCTCTGAAAAGTATAATCATGCATATGTACTCAGTACTTGGTTTGGGCCCCTTTTGCATTAATTACTGCCTCAATGCGGCGTGGCATGGATGCTATCAGCCTGTGGCACTGCTGAGGTGTTATGGAAGACCAAGATGCTTCAATAGCGGCCTTCAGCTCTTCTGCATTGTTTGGTCTCATGTCTCTCATCTTTCTCTTGGCAATGCCCCATAGATTCTCTATGGGGTTCAGGTCAAGCGAGTTTGCTGGCCAATCAAGCACAGTAATACCATGGTCATTGAACCAGGTTTTGGTACTTTTGGCAGTGTGGGCAGGTGCCAAGTCCTGCTGGAAAATGAAGTCAGCATCTCCATAAAGCTTGTCTGCTGAAGGAAGCATGAAGTGCTCTAAAATGTCCCGGTAGACGGCTGCGTTGACTCTGGACTTAATAAAGCACAGTGGACCAACACCAGCCGATGACATGGCTCCCCAAACCAACACAGACTGTGGAAACTTCACACTGGACTTCAAGCATCTTGGATTGTGTGCCTCTCCATTCTTCTTCCAGACTCTGGGACCTTGGTTTCCAAATGAGATGCAAAATTTGCTCTCATCAGAAAAGAGGACTTTGGACCACTGAGCAACAGACCAGTTCTTTTTTTCTTTAGCCCAGGTAAGACGTTTGACATTTGAAGCCCATGTCCAGGACCCGTCTGTGTGTGGTGGCTCTTGATGCAGTAACTCCAGCCTCAGTCCACTCCTTGTGAAGCTCCCCCACACATTTGAATGGCCTTTTCCTGACAATCCTCTCCAGGCTACGGTCATCCCTGCTGCTTGTGCACCTTTTTCTTCCACACTTTTCCCTTTCACTTAACTTTCTATTAATGTGCTTTGATACAGCACTTTGAGAACATCCAACTTCTTTTGCAATTACCTTTTGAGACTTTCCCTCCTTGTGGAGGGTGTCAATGATGGTTTTCTGCAAAACTGTCAGGTCAGCAGTCTTCCCCATGATTGTGAATTCAACTGAACCAGACTGAGAGACCATTTAAAGGCTCAGGAACCCTTTGCAGGTGTTTAGCTGATTAGAGTGTGACACTTTGAGCCTACAATACTGAACCTTTTCACAATATTCTAATTTTCTGAGATTCTGAATTTGGGGTTTTCATAAGCTGTAAGCCATAATCATCAAAATTATATCAAATAAAGGCTTGAAATATCTTACTTTGCTTGTAATGAGTCTATATAATATATTAGTTTCACCTTTTAAGTTGAATTACTGAAATGAAAGAACTTTTGCACGATATTCTAATTTTTCGAGTTTCACCTGTATATACCATGGTATTTACCTGGTAGACCAATGTACTTTAAAGGATACCATGTCAAATGACTAATAATAACATGATATTCTCATAGTGCACAACATGCGTTTTAGTGATACTTGCAAAAATCTTATCATGTATATGCTGACAAATTTAATTGGCTGTTTTCATTTTTTTATGTTCTCATTTGGTACATTTCATAGAACGATCACAGAATGGCTGTGTATGTCAGAAAAGGTCTGGAGATCCCAGAGCCATCAGACTGCAGCAGCAGTGAAGATGATGACAGATTCACAGATCTGTACCAGCCCAAGAACCAGTCAGTCAAAATGAACAACAAGATGTTAAACAATCTTGTTGACCGGGAAGATATTTCAGAGCAGGACAGGATCAGAAGGGATGCACACACAACAAGAAAAGTGCCTGTGCTAAATCCTTCCAAAGAAATCAAGGTACTGTATGTTCAACATGCACAATGAATGATGCAGTCACACTTGGACTTTGGATGCAATTGCCCAAAGTTGATTATTCACTTGATATTGCAATTATTTAAACTTCTGTGTTTTGGTTCCTAGTTTCCAGCCAGAACTAACTGTATTGCATGCTCTGATGATGGAGTTTACCTGTTTCTGGGTCACACTCATGGTCTGTCAGTCATCACTACATCCACTCTCACTTGTCTGAGAACATGGAAGGATGAACGAGTGGAGCTTACAAGCATCTCTTGTACCTCTCTGGGAAACTGCACACACCTCCTATGCACTGTGGATGACATGGGTAATTTCCTAAATGTGTGGGATATTTTTTTTGGACAAATTTGCATGCAAATCTCTCCTCTTTGTTTTTTCATTTGTTTCTTCTCTAAATATATATGTTCTCTCTTCTATATTGTAAGGCATTGCACGGCTTTTTGTTCATCATGTGGAGAATATTTATTTAATAAAAGTCATCAATGAAACTGTGAGTATATAATACTTTTTAAAAGCTTATTTTTGTGTGCATTGCAATAGACATTTAAAGCACTGCATTTTGTTACATTTCTCACAGGAAGATATAAACCAAAGACACAACTGTGCAAAATTTGAAGTGTCTGGAGGTGGAGACTTTGGAGCTGCAGTCATGACCTGTAAATTTCCTATTAATTATACAGCCTGATTTGGTGTATTTAAATTGTTTTTAATGTTATTAAATTCACACACACCCCGATTTATATTAAACTAACTAATTTATAACTTTGACTAATGTAACACTAAGATTACAGTTAAATGCATTAATGCTGTTGTTATGTATTGTCAATGTCAATGAAGCTAGTGGGTCTGTTTGGCTGGATGTCTATCGCTTCCCACAAGATGTGTGGCTAAAAGAGCTGGAAACCAAACAGGTAACAGTTAAGGAACACATACAGTACTGTGCAAAAGTCTTAGACACATAAGATTTTTCACAAAAACATATGTCTTAAGATGGTTATTTATATCTTCAACTTTAGTGTGTCAATAGGAAATATACATTTTACTCTCCCAAACATTCCTGTTGCAAATAGAATAGAAAAGAATAGAAGAACAAGGAGCCCTGCAACAGATGTCATGGCCCCCACAGAACCCTCACTGAACATCGTGTCAGTCTGTGATTACATAGAGACAGAAGCAATTGAGACAGCCAAAATAGATAGAAGAACTGTGGTGAATTCTCCAAGAAGCTTGGAACATCCTATCTGCCAACAACCAAGAAAAACTGTTTTGAAGGCAAAGGTGGTCACACCTATTATTTTATTTGTTTCCCTGTCTCAACCTCTGGACTTCTATTCTGAGGTCACCAGAACCGGCTGGATCCAGCTCCATTCCTGCTTGGTGTCTGACTCCACTGCTACGTGTCGCTGTGTGACGATGACTAATAGCAATACCAAACATCACTTCAGTCTATTAAGATGGACTTCAGAGGATGAACTGATGCCAACTCCAACCATAAGACATGGGATACTTCATATGCCACTGCCTGAACTTTGGACTTAGGGTAGAACTCACAGAACTGTGATGCACCTCACTGATCTCTGCCTGCATCACCTCAGTCTAATGATGGACTACACTACATACTTGCACTATACATAAGTAATATTGGCATTATATTCATGATGTTAGCCAGAGGGGAACTGGCCCCCACAGTGAGTCTGTTTTCTCCCAAGGTTATTTTTCTCCATTAACCAACATCTTATGGAGTTTTGTGTTCCTCGCCTTCGGCTTGCTCACTGAGGTTGTAAATACAATTATTATTTAATTACTTATTTTTAAACACACTTCACAATCGTATTTTATCAAACTACACAATGATTACTCATAGACATAATAGACATTAAAGTTTTATCTTCTGTTAATGCCTGAACTTCTGTAAAGCTGCTTTGAAACGATGTGTGTTGTGAAAGGCGCTATACAAATAAAAGTGACTTGACTTGACACCAAATATTGATTTAGCTTTTTTTATGTTTACTGGACTTTGTATGACATTAAATGATAAATGAAAACTATATATGGCATTATTTTTAAAGACATCTATGCAATATTTTTTCACAAGTGCCTAAAACTTTTGCACAGTACCGTATGCAGTAATTCTATTAACCTAGAAAACCATATATTCTTGTTTACAGTATGTATGTTTAAAAACAAACCTCAACATTGTAATGTTTTATGTGTAAAATCCCAAATGCAAATTATTTCCTTGGAGGCACATTTAAAAAATGATGTAATATAGTTACAAACATGTAACATTTTGTTTGTTTTTACTGTATGCGTGTTTGATTTTTGTATTCTGAGTTTCTATAATGAGATAATAATGTCCTGCTCTAATATAATCTTCATACATAATCTTTTTGTAGGCTACACATAGCCCAGGGGCAACAGATGCCAAACTGTCTCCAGTAGTCCTTCTTATGAAGATCAAACCTTTAGAAATCCCTGCAGGTATCTCATTTAAAGCATTGCTGTATTTTATCAACATTTCTTAGCATTTATATTGCTCTTACAAGCAAATGTGCCAGTTTCGTTCATTTGTGTGTTATGTGAAGCATTCACACTATGTTTGACATACAATAAGTATTTTCTTTGCCATTTTTTCCTTTGGAAATCTCTGTTCATGTCTTTAAGGAACCTCTCTGAAAAGTCCATTTGATGTCCTGCAGAAGACAGAGGAAGGCATTTTAATTGGCTCAGGCCAAAATCATCTCATTAGCAGTCATCAATGGGAAAACCAGGATGTGGCATTTAGGAAAATGTTTGTAAAGTATCTCAGCTCAAGCCCAAAGAGATCACCAAAGATGATAATGGAAGGTCCCAGGTAAGCCAGATTGGATTCAGGAGGTATACGTACATCACTCACTTTCTCACATTCAATTATACTGTATCTTTAGCATGATGTCAATATATTTCAGGTGTAAATACACTCACTGAGCACTTTATTAGGAACACTATGGTCCTAAAAAAGTTTAAGACGTGGTCTTCTGCTGTTGTAGACCATCCGCCTCAAGTTTCGACGTGTTGTCCATTCTGAGATGCTATTTTGCTCACTACAATTGTACAGAGTGATTATTAACATTTATGTCAGCTCAAACAAGTCTGTCTATTCTCCATTGACCTCTCTCATCAACAAGGCGTTTCCGTCCGCAGAACTGCCGCTCACTGGATGTTTTTTGGTTTTGGCACCATTCGGAGTAAATCTAGAGACTGTTGTGCATGAAAATCCCAGGACATCAGCTGTTACAGAAAACTCAAACCAGCCCATCTGACACAACAATAATGCCACCGTCGAAATCACTGAGATCACATTTTTACCCCATTCTGATGGTTGATGTGAACATTAACTGAAGCTGCATGATTTTATGCATTGCACTGCTGCCACACGATTGGCTGATTAGATAATTGCATGAAAAAGTAGGTGCACAGGTGTTCCTAATAAAGTGCTCCGTGAGTGTAGATCTCTGTGGACTAACTAAGATCACAGAAATAACTTGGAATAAATAAGCAAGATAATGAAGATTTTTGTTATTTTATAATATTTATAATTTCTAAAAAATTGTAACTCACTGGAATTTTTTAATGCACTCTTAAAAACAAGTGTTAAAGCTAGCACCACCAAACAGAATTGCAAAAATAAACTTTGTTTTCAAAACTTAATATGCCCTTCATCTGCTGGTGGTCAAACAAAGAAATAGTTCTGCCCCCAACTCACTCCATTGGTTGAGTAATGTTGTGGGGGCGGGTCTAAGCAGCTCAAAAGAAAACTTCGAGAAAAATGTACCTTTCTTATAGTTGTCTCTGCATATTAAGCTTGGATAGAATAAATTATTTTAAATCAGAAAAAGTTACATACTTTAACTTAAATAAAATAAAATCTGTTTGTTGCTCTCATATGTAAACAACAAATCAACAAGAATTTATCAAGAAGCAACAGGATAATTACCAAATTGGCTGATACTTTAGGAAGTGAAATGACAAATTGTACTGGTGAACTGTGTTCTGTTCTGAGTCATTAGAACCACTAGATGTAACTTACGGTGTCAAGAGCATGGTTGTTTTATTTCAGTTGCAGAGGTTATTTATTCACAGTTGTCAATCTTTTTTCATTAAAGCAACTGTACATTTCACTTCTTACTGCGTGAAGGATTTTGCTCACTGCCCAGGGGTGCAAAGGCAACTAGAGGTGAGCCATGAACGTAATAAACTATTTCCCACATGATGTTCTCCACTGAAAAATATAGTGTGCTTGAGCATCAATGTCTGTTACTAAATGTAAAAGATAATGGAAACATATGTTCTCCTACACACGTTTATAACTGTGTATGTTCATGCTTTTTTATTTTTGGTTAATGCAGTTAAGTTCACTGAATGGCCTTAGTTTGCTTAGCTCTCATTTGATTAGATATACATTTCTGATCTTTCCTCTATATCTGTAGATATTCCCATTGCTGTGTGCCTGTGGTGGAGTTGCACTCATAATCTTTTACAGTATCCTCTGTTGAAGACTCACAAGGAGAAACCCGGTACTGCAACCAGTCATCCGTACAATATTTAATATATTAAAAAGAAAGATTTAACATTGTAGCATTGATACATTTGTTGTAATAAGTTGTGTTTGAATCTGCTCCTGCCTCAGACAGTGAGCCCAGGCCAGACATGTTGTGGCCAAATTCTCAGGAAATCCTCTGCTCTGCTGTCAGTGCCAGCACACGGTTCATTGTACTAGGGCTTGTCGGTCAGTTGGTTACCATATGGGACCGAAAGTTCGGTAAGAGCAGTATTTAGTCATTGTATTGTGTATTATACACATCCAGATATTTTGTGGTTCTCAATTTGTGGTTGATCATAATCAGGGTAAGACTCTAACCCCTGATTATCTCCTGGTGGTACAGGATGCCCATATGGCAATATTGTAATTCCTGGAGACAGTGCCATATGTGAGCTAAAGCTCATTTTGCAGAGTCCTAAGCAGCTACCAGTCACTCCTCAGGGTCCCTTTGTACCTAGACTACAGGTTATGCTCATCTGCAGAAGTGGGGCGTGCTACAGTGTGACAGTGGCACAAGGAGGAGACACAAACACTGCTGCACTTATTGAAAGGTACAGAACACCCACATATACACTCACTGAGCACTTTATTAGGAACACCTGTACATCTACATATTAATGAAATTATCTAATCAGCCAATCGTGTGGCAGCAGTGCAATGCATAAAATCATGCTGATACAGGTCAAGAGCTTCAGTTAATGTTCACATCAACCATTAGAATGTGATCTCAGTGATTTTGACCATGGCATAATTGTTGGTGCCAGACGGGCTGGTTTGAGTATTTCTGTAACTGTTGATATCCTGGGATTTTCACACACAACAGTCTCTAGAATTTACTCCAAAAACAAAACATATCCAATGAGCGGTAGTTCAGCAGACGGAAAAGCCTTGTTGATAAGAGAGGTCAACGAAGAATGGCCTGACAGGTGGCCGAGCAGACAGAAAGGCTACGGTAACTCAGATAACCACTCTGTACAATTGTAGTGAGTTGAAAAGCATCTCAGAATGCACAAGTCTGACCTTGAGGTGGACAGGTACTGTCTGGGAAACCTGTTATGCTGCCTTCCTGCTCAGCATAACAGAACGAACGACCACAAATGGATCTAGCGGTTCAACAGGCAAACTACAAACTCCTCTGCCTCAAACAAGAGGGCCGCCCAGTGGAAGACCACATCCGTGAATTCCTCGAACTGGCGAGCGTCGCGGACTTCCCGGACTCCTCCCTGGTGGTTTTTTTCCGTGGCAACCTGAACAGTTCGCTCCGGGAGCGGTTGCCACCAGCGACGCGCGGCTGGACGCTCCTGGATTTTGTTGAGGAGACGCTTCTGGCATGCGGCTCGTCGTTCACTGTAGGTGTTGTTGAGAAGGATCCTGCCCCACCTACCAGCAAGCCAACCCCCACGCCTGCCTTGATTAACGAGCCAGCGCTGACAACTTCGTCTGCTCGGAGGAGGAGGAGAAGAAAGGCTTCCGCTTCCCAGCTCACGCCAGCCACGGTCAGCGAGCCAGCGCCTACGCCAGCCACGGTCTGCGAGCCAGCGCCCACGCCTGCCACGGTCTGCGAGCCAGAGCCCACGCCTGCCACGGTCTGCGAGCCAGAGCCCACGCCTGCCACGGTCTGCGAGCCAGAGCCCACGCCTGCCACGGTTTGCGAGCCAGAGCCCACGCCTGCCACGGTCTGCGAGCCTGAGCCCATGCCAGCCACGGTCAGTGATCCAGCGTTGCCAGTCTCGTCCGCCCGGAGGAGGAGGAGAAAAGGAAAGGCCTCTGCCCTCCAGCCTCCACCTACCATGGCCAACCAGACAGCGCCAGTAGCGTCGACCGTCCCAGAGCTAGCACCTGTAGCCATAACCGTCCAAGAGCCAGCACCTCTCGAGCCACCCGAGCCTTCCAGGGCTCTGCCTCTCGAGCCTTCCAGGGCTCCGCCTCTCGAGTCTCCCGAGCCACCCAGGGCTCCGCCTCCCGAGTCTCTCGAGCCTCCCAGGGCTCCGCCCCTCGAGCCTTCCACGGCTCCACCTCCAGAGCCTTCCACGGCTCCACCTCCCGAGCCTCCTACGGCTCCACCTCCAGTGCATTCCAGGGCTCCGTCTCTCGAGCCTCCTACAGCTCCACCTCCCGAACCTCCTATGGCTCTGCCTCCAGAACCTCCAGAGCCTTCTGGGGCTCCGCCTCTAGAGCCTCCTGCGGCGCCACCTCCCACAGCTCCGCCTCCAGAGCCTCCAGAGCCTTCCAGGGCTCCGCCTCCCGAGCCTCCTATGGCTTCGCCTCCCGAGCCTCCAGAGCCTTCCATGGTTCCGCCTCCCTCGGCTCCACCTCCTGAGCCTCCCGAGCTTTCCATGGTTCCGCCTCCCTCGGCTCCGCCTCCTGAGCCTCCCGAGCCTTCCTCGGCTCTGCCTTCCTCGGCTCCGCCTCCTGAGCCTCCCTCGGCTCTGCCTCCTGAGCCTCCCTCAGCTCCGCCTCCCTCGGCTCTGCCTCCTGAGTCTTCCTCGGGGTTATGTCACGATCCCTTGTTGTCTGCCCCGTGTTTCACTTGTCTTTGTCTAAAAACTACACTTCCCACAATTCCCTGATCTCATCACTGCCATCATTGTGTCATTGTTTGCACCTGTTTGTCGTTTGTGATCCTCCTGTGTCTGTGTATATAAACCCTGTTTGTTCTCCACTCTTTGTCGTTCCTTGAATGTTGATGTTTGTAGATGGTTAATGTGAATGTAGATGTTCTTGTTGTCTTTGCCACCCGTGGATGTTTCCCAGCCTGTGTTCTTCTTTTATGTCTTTCGTGTTTTGTTTTATTTTCCCATTGTGGACGTTTGATTTGTTCCAGTGTTTGTCTAGTTATTTTTAAAACAATAAAACCTAACCGCACTTAGATCCAAACCCCTCGTCTGCCTTCCTGCTCAGCATAACAGGTACCATAGTGTTCCTAATAAAGTGCTCAGTGAATGTATATTACAATGTGTTTATTATAATAAATACTGAACATGATGTATAAAAAATATAGTGAATGTCTCCCACCAGACCTGCAGACCCAGGCAGTTTTACCACTGTTGCTGAACCTGTGCCCTTCCTAAAGTGTCTGGTAAGGAAAAATCAATTCTAATTCTGTTAGATACCATAGTTGCTTCTAGATGAAATGATTTCAGTCTGCTAGTTCTTTAGTTATTATTGCTCTATCAAGTGACAGTACGGTTGTGACCGAGTTAAATAGCTTTGTTGGCCGTGTTTTTGCTTAGCTACCTGCAGAGATAATAAAAATATATCTGTTCTAATTCTTGAAGTTGTTTACAGACTTTGTTGATGCAGAAAAATGGACAATTATCTATTTTGGATATAGAGGATGGAGCCCCAGTGTGCAGCTTAAACCTGCCTCAAACACATGCGCTGGGCTCACTCTGGGAACCTGTGTATGCGCTGGAGCCAGTCCAACAAAATCTGTATATTAGAGGTACTGTAGATTTCACACTTTCATCCAGTTGAAGAGTCAGTAGTTAAGCATGACACTTGCTCAACTTAGTTCTCATTGGTGGTTTAGGAAACGAGTATTTGGTAACTTAAAAATTTACCAGCATGTTATTCCTGTTGCTTTTCCAATTGCTTTCAGTTGCAACAAGTCTGTGGCAGCAGGTGCTGCAGTGAATTGAGTGACAGTCACAGAAGATTTGCATGCTCACCTTCTTCATGTTTATTAGGTGACAGGAAAACCCCTTCTGCAGGCGTAAAAGACAGTGGAATGGATGAGAGCTCTCTTTTCATATTTAGCTTTTCTGAATGTTCTCTGATGGATCCGTACCAGGTCACAAGTTCAGCTGCAACTGAGAGAGATACAAGAGCCACATTCTCAAATTTGGAGGAGGCCTGCAACCTTTACATTCAGGAAAGGTTTGTGAGCTGTAGTTTATTAATATATTACAAAAGATTTTAAGACTTTTTGAAAAGTTATAATTAGGAGTAAACTTTATGATTCAGTAACTTATTTGTAATGTAATAAGTGATTTGGTCTCTAACAATAGTACTTTGTATGTCTTTCTGTGTGCAGAGCTGACTCTCTGGAAGAGAGGAACAAAAATGTGGCTTTCCGATGGGAGCAACTTCAGAAGCATGTTATTAAATGAACCTTCACACAATATTCAGAGGCACAGACACAACATGCTGGACATATAAAGTGTGCTTTTTTTATTTATTTTTTAGGGACATTTTGAAATAGGCATGCTCTTGTGAGGATAGCTGACCTAGATTGTATTTATGTGGATCAATTGCATTCATTCATCATTAGTGATGTTGATACTCTCAGCCAGAGAAAATATAAGAATAGAACACAAAAATATGTTTTAAACTTTTGATTTGATCTTTTTTTAGCATTGAAAACAATAAATGTGAAGGAAAACATGAAAGCTTTGTAAAAAGTTTAATTTCTATCATTTAATTTCTGTACATCTTTTCTAAAGTCTTCTTCCATCAAACTCACAATTTTGGCAATGGCCATGGGGTTGTGAGAAAAGTTCATGGGTTTGGGTAAGGTTGCATTTTTTTTCTTTCTTGTTATCTACTTAAAAGGCCAAGTAAACAAAATTCATTACACTTGTTTGCTGGGTCAGGACACAAGCTCAGAGACCATAGCAAACTCACTGTTCTGCACAATAACACCAAAATCTGATGATCTGTTCTGCAGTCAAAATGTGTTCATATAATTATATTACAGCTAATGATTTTCCCATCTCATTAGTACTGAATGTCAACACCATTTTCCTTATTATATTGATCTTATTCATTTCATATGACAGGCCTTAAGCACTGGTTTTCAGCTTTGCCCCACTTAAGTCTTCTCCAGCAAGGCTCAGGCAAGCAAATCTTTTCATGATTAGTGGCGTTTGTTCTGAACATCAGTTTAATTAAATTTGCACTGCAATATTCAATGTATCCAGCTTTCTCTTCCCCAGGCGTAAAAAAAACAACCTCAACCACTCTTAGTTATTCATGTCATTTTGTTTATTCACTTGTTATTTTTATTCACATTTTTTGTTTATTCATGGTAAATGGACTGGAGGCTTTAATGAGATTTTCACAAAGTTGTGGAACACGCCATGATGTGAATCACAGCCGGACCACATTGAGTCGCTTGGATTTAACGATCTCTGCCAAGCCCCTCAAGGCTTCAAGTTCCTATTTATTTACTGTCATTGCAACTTTTGGACCATGATAAAAAAATAGGGTTACTTATCTGTATCTTTTTAAATAGTTCAATTCACATCAAGAAAATGGATTTGTGCTCATGTTACATATGAAAGAATGTGACCTTACATGCAATCCATTGCACTCTAAATGCACACAAAAAAAACTAAAGTAATGACATGCTATTTACCAAATTATGCACAGAAATTTTCATTTGCATTGATTGATCAGTTATATGGCATTAATGAAACAAAAATAAATAACATTTAAAGTCAACTCAAGGCTCAGCGTGCAACAGAGATGCCTTATTAGCCACAAAATATTCATATTAAGAAACACAAAATGAGTACAGTACAATAAGTACAGAAAATTACATTTGCCCTTTCCTTAAAGGAATAGTTCACCCAAAAATGAAAAAAATTAAAAATAATAATAATTTACTCAACCTCATGCCATCCCAGATGTTTATGACTTTCTTTCTTCAGCAGAACACATATGAAGATTTTTAGATGAATATCTCAGTTCTTTTTGTCCATACAATGCAAGTGAATGGGTGCCAACATTTTGAAGCTCCAAAAATCACATAAATCAGCATAAAATTAATCCAGTGGTTAAATCGATGTCTTCAGAGGCAACAGGATATGTGTGATTGAGAAACAGATCAATATTTAATATTTAATTTCCTATCCTCCCTGCTCGATCTCCAATTTCACTTTCACATTCTTCTTCTCATGTTTTTGGTGATTCACATTCTTCATGCATACACCCAATACTGGGCAGGCAAAAGCATTTCTAGCAAACATGTATTTAAATATTGATCTGTTTCTCACCCACACCTATCATATCACTTCTGAGGACATGGATTAAAACATTGGAGTATTATCGATTAATTTTATGCTACCTTTATGTGCTTTTTGGAGCGTCAAACTTTTGGCACCCATTCAGTTGCATTGTATGGACCTACAGAGCTGAAATACTCTTCTACAAATCTTTGTTTGTGTTCTACAAAAGAAACTCATACACATCTGGGTTAGCTTAAAGTGCTTATAACAGTGATGGCTTTAACTGAAATCAAATTTAAAGCTATCGTAGACATAGACAACTCTTTATCCTCTTCAACTCTGGTGCACTTTCGGGCTGTTGCCTACAATTTACACACTCAAATTGAAAAGTTCTCATTTTACGTACACAACTAATTGCCAAAGATTGGTCTTGGCCCTCCCTCCAAAATACACTATGAGGAGGGAGACGTTGTGAACAAACCAGAATTACCTATAAAATTAGATTCTAAGCTTTCAAATGACACCCCATATGCCTGACTTATTTTTTCGGAGACTTGAAAATGTTAAGCGTAAACATATTTCTCAACATAGTGTCCGCTTTTGGACCCACCAGCAGGTACGCAGAGTTGAAGAGGTAATTCATTTTGCCTGTCCTTTACTCCATACAGGATGAATGCCTTGAAAATGCCACACCATTTTTTATTTCCTCCCCATCATCTCTAATCCTGTGTATTTGCTCTCCATCTAATTCTAGCTTTTCCCTAGAAGTGTGCTGAACAGCCAGTCTTTTTACGGTGAGAGAGGAGGCAGAGCATCTAAAGGACGTCATCAAAGAGTTAATAGTGTTCTCCAGCTCAAAGGTTACAATGTTATTGTCATGCCGTCGGTGCCTTGTGCCTCTGCACAGTGGAATGGTAAAGAGTCCGTAAATGATGGGGTCCAAACAAGCATTTAACAGACCAAAGATAAAAAGCATATGTGAGAGGTTGTGAGACACCGTTTCCTCCAGGCTAGCAGGACAGAACCAGTACCACAAGCCAAGCATGTAGTAGGGTGTCCAACACACCATGAATGACAGGACAATGACCACACTCATCTTCAGTGTACGCATGCGTGCCTTAGGGATGTTGTTCTTAGACCTACGCAGCTGGATTTGATTGGACAACACTGAATGTGGAAGGCATAGGATAAAGTCAGAGTAAACAAAAGTACATTTCAAAAGGTTTTAATCACAAATCTTAAAAACAAATAAACTTACGTTTATCTTCTGTTATTTTTTTGGAGATCTCAAACAGTATCCTGGTGTAGCAGGAGATCATGATGAAGAGAGGTAAAAGGAAGAGGAAGGTGAAGGTAAGCATGTTGTAAAGTGTCTCCTGCCAGCGTGAGCTAAAGCTGCCGAAGGTCGTACACTGGATAAACAGCTCAGGGGAATCGATCACCACAACGTGGAAAAGAAACACCTGGATAAGCGAGGACGTCCCAATAGATATCGTTACAGATACTGTGTTGCAGAACATCTTTAGGTTACTTCTTCTTTTTGTTTTTAAGTGAGCGCTATAGTTAACATGAGTGTAAGAGACCAAACCAAAAATCCAATTTTATCATAATTTTGTAACAGCTGGATTAATGTTAAAAAAGGGGAACGCAAAAAAGACATTTAGAAACATTAAAGCAAGGTTTAACTATATTATGAAGGTAGATTTTAACTGTAAGGTTGAACTGTGTTTTTATACCCTTGGGGCAACTTTTCACATGTGTTTTATTTGTTGTTATTTAGCCTAATTACATTATTTCTGACCAAAATGGTTTGACTTTTTCCTTTTTCATAATTTCCAACTGCAACTTGAAGACTGGTCATCAGGAGCACCGGGTGTTTTCCCGGTGGGCCGCTGGGTAATTTGGGCCGGCCCGCTGCTGTGCAAATATGACCCATCTTACAGGCGTTATAGGCAGCCACCCTGGGCTCCAACATGCCTGTGCGGACCCATTTACAGAGTGAATATTCAATAAACTCTGTAAGATAAAGCCAATACAATGGCTTTTATTTTGGATATTCCCATGGACTTTATTTTGTGGCTATTTGAGGCTTACTTTGTTTTGTTACATATGTTTATATTTATAATATGTACATATTCTGGCCAACTTTGATTTTTGAATTAGATTTTTCTCATTGATTTCTTTTTTCTTCACATATAACATTTACACATATTTATGTGAATAATTGACATTAAATTTTAAGCATTGTCATCAGTGTTCTGCTGTGTGACACTTCATCTAATTAACTGAAACAACATTTTATGATCTTGTATAGCTATATATATATATACAATATATAATAATTCTATCCGTTGTTTCCACAACCTCATAAGACTAGTTTATTTGCACTTCTAGAAAAACGTTGAAATGTTATTAAGATCTTTATGCTGACTTGTCACAGCACCTAAAATACACACTTTCCCTTGTACTTTCATGTACATTTTTACCTAACATTTGTATGTTGGGAAAAAACGTTTTCGGACATGTTATTTATCTGAGCTATAACATGCTTATTTTAAGTGCTTTCCATAAAAAAAAAATCCCTCATCACGTTTACAGTGGTTTTATATGTTTTAAAGTTATGACAATGTTTGCACTGTGGGGCCCGTTGTCACTAGCAGTCAATAGAAATTTATTTATTTTTCAACACAAAATTTTTTAATTAAGCCTGAAAATTAAATCAAGGAGCCAGTGTGTTATGGTGTGGTGTGTTGTGTTGCGGGCTGGGTTTGGTGGGTCGCTCTGGGCCAGAAAGTCCAGGTCCACTTTTTAGTCCCAGTCCGCCCTTGGCCAAATGCTTACATTATGGTTAAAAGAAAGAAAATGTCATTCAATTACTTTAGAATGACGATTGTTTTTTCCCCTTTTCCATTTTATATGTAAAAAAAAAGGCCTTCCAAATCAGTTTCAATATAAAGTAGGTTCCACGGAAACATCTTACCCCACAAAGTGTGACAACATGCCCTGCTATAAGGGTCAATGTGCGTTAAAGGAATATTCTGGGTTCAGTACTGTAAGCTTAACAGACATAATGTTGATTATACCACAAAAATGTAAATAAACATTATATTTTTTTATCTGGGTTACAGTAAGGTGCAATGGAAGTGAATGGGGCTAATCTGTAAACATTCAAATACTCACTGTTTCAAAAGTATAGCCACAAGATGTAAACTATATGCATGTAAACATAATTTTAGTGTGATAAAATCGCTTACTAACTTTGTCTGTGTAAAGCTATATCCAATTTTACAACTTTGTTGCCATGACAACATAATGCTGTAAACCTAAATGACTGTAATAACAATTTAAACAAATTTACAGCTCAAATAATACATGAGTTTTAACAGAAGAATTAATGTAAGTGCTTTTATAAAATTGTAAGCTTCATATTTCTGCCTTTAAACCCTCAAAATATTTGGCCCCATTCGCTTCCATTTGTAAGTGGCTCAATGTAACCTCGACTTTTGCTTCTTTTTTTTTTTTAAAGAAAAAAGAAAGCAAGGCGTAATTTTTGTGGTAATAGCACAAATACTGTCGATTGAGCTTAACCTGGAATAATCCTTTAAATGAATTGTATGGTGTTATGCTACAACCAACCACATAATGATTAATAATAATCATAATAAATAAATTTAATTTTTACATTTACATTTAAAATTTTAAACATCCAAAACATTACTTTATAGCCTACATTGAACAAATTTCAGCCAGATCTAACCCTCAAAATTAGTTTTGTTGGTGTAACCTAATTTAACCCTATTCAGGTTCATTCAGTGATGTTAATCAATATTTTTTTTATTTAATGACACCAGTCTGAAAGCATAAAGCACATTTTTTTAGCTTATCATTTTATCAGTCTAGACCCAAATGGTTTTTCGTTAACGTCACAGAAAATCAAATGATCAAACTGAGAGAGAACTCTGCTGATTGTGTGCTGTGTACAGTGTCAGTGGCCTCTGGTCTCCTCTATTCACTCAACTCACCTGTGGGATTGATAACACAACACTCATGGTCCATGCTACACTCAAGATCACTTTATTTCTCCTCCTCGCTTTATTGATGGAGAGAGGGTGCAGAATGGCAGCCTGTCGGTCCAGACTGATCACCACGGTCACGAAAGCGCACGAGTACATGGCCACGAGTTTGAGAAACATCAGCGTCCGGCACGCGAGATCTCCCGCGAGCCACTGCACCGTCATATTCCACACCGCATCCAGCGGCATGACGATGAACGTCACCAGTAAATCCGCTACCGCCAGATTAGTGATGATCAGTCGGACGTGTGATCTGTGTTTTCGGTGGTTATGGTTGACAGAGTAAAGCACTGCAAGGTTGCAGCAGGTGGATAGCGCGCACAGGATGAGGGTGAGAGTCACGCGCATCTGAGCGGCAGTGGTGAAGCGCGGAAGGCGAGGAAGATCTTCTGCGCTGCTCATGTTACAGTTTACTGGCATCAAACCTAATGTTACAGGTAGAGTTCAGCTGAAAAACAAATTCGCTGTGATGAGTGGACTTCAGTCTCTGGTGCTTCTGTTGAGGTTTTAAAAAAAATGGTCGGAATATATTTCATATTTTGATACCCAGTTGTTAAATTCAGTCATGGAAAACAATCACCAAAAATATCAATGTGTGCAAAGAGAAGTTCGTACTGGTATAGTCCTGGTAACCAAAATAGATCGAGACTGGAAATTACGCCAAAAAGGTCGAGCCTAATATATACATGTTTTAAATGACAGTTCATTGTAGTTTTCTCCTCAGGTTTGTTTATAAAAAATGTTCTTGTTTTTTAATCATGCATGATAACGGATAGAAACAATGACCATAAAATGCCTCACCTCCCGTGGAAGAGCTTACCCAGTTGGTTAGTCCACAGATCTGTGGTCACTTTAATATGTTGGCCATCAGTTGCAAGTGACTAAATGCAGTGGTAAAGAATCTCAACGTCATCGGGGGGCGTGGTTAATTAAAATATAGAGTAGACCAAGTACATATGTAACACTTTTATAATTTCTGCTCAAATACTGACCATAATAAATGTGCCATTTCACATGAGATGCCTTTATCTGTCTACCAACAGAAAAAATGTGAAAAGCCTGCATACATTGTTCCTATTTTCCACAATTAGTGTGAAAACAAGGAGTACATTCTTCAGTCCCCATGCCGTGTACTGTTGTAACACTGACACGAGACAGTTGTAACACTCATTTGTAATGTGCTAAATAAGGCATTAGGCCTTAGGTGAAATTTACTAACACTTTTTATGCTCTGTGGTTGTTTCCAATTTACTTTATTGCTTGCATATGTCAATTCTAACCAGGCCCGACTCTAGCTCTAAGATGTAAGGTGGGCCATCGGATCCAGACAGTTGGAATGGGGGGGGGGGGTTGTCAAAGTAGGTCTATTCTCGCATAGCTAGACCTGTGACTACGTCATAGCCACTTCAATTGGCCAAGAACCGCCCATTTGACAGGAAAAGCCATCTAACTGACATGTAAAAGCAACAAATCGCAGTTAGGGGCAGGGTTATCAGAGATGTATCATACCATAATAAAAGACCAACATGGGTGAAAAATTATTTATATAATGCCACTTGAGTCTCCGCAAGTGATGCACAGAAAACACACTGGAGAATAGCAGAAAATGTGTGGAGAGTTTTAAGTACAGCACTGAAAAGCTCATTATAGAGATTTCCACAGACATATCCAAGTAAACTAAGTAAAGCAGAAAATGCAGCTCTGCTGGTGGATATCTGCTTTACTTTCTGCAACGTGCCTCAAACGAAACTCTAAGTATATTTAAAAGGTTTGATGTCAATAACCTGGCAAACTTGGGAGTATTCTGTAATTATTTACATTTATGCATTTGGCAGATGCTTTTATCCAAAGCGACTTACAGTGCACTTATTACAGGGACAATCCCCCCGGAGCAACCTGGAGTTAAGTGCCTTGCTCAAGGACACAGTGGAGGTGGCCGTGGGCATCGAACCAGCAACCTTCTGATTAACAGTTATGTGCTTTAGCCAACTACACCACCACTACTCTCTCTATTTCATCCTCAAAAGCACTCATTCAGACAGTAAAACGGCCTGTGTGCGTCTGCATGCGGAAGTTCCATCGAACCAGCCTATCAGATTTGCGCTGAGTTGATCGAGAAAGCGTTTTACATTTTTGAGTGCTATAAGCATCAGACAGTTAGAGAACAGACTGTGGGTGGTCCATAGTTGTGCCGTCTGAAGCTGACAATAAATTATCTCAGCATCAGATGGCCAAGCTCATGATTTGGTGGGCCAGGCCCACCTAGGCCCCCCTGTAGAGTCTTCTGCCTGCATACCTGCCTGCCTGCATTAGATTGGTTACTTATACCTTACTTATCTAAGCTTTCTGGCAGAATAAAAGCTCACAAAACTCTAGAAGGAGCATTTGTTGCCATGTTTTTATGCAGTGGATACAGTTATAACACAATTACTTATGTCCTTCTCTCATGAACTTGCACGTTTGCCTGATATACTCAGTGACCTTGCATCCTTACATGTCCCAAAATATGTTACTTTTTAGTAGACAAATAAAAAATGACAACAAGCTAAGTTTCTTTTCATTGACAGTCAGGAATAAAAATTTATTCAGAATAAAGGAGTAAGATAATGAAAAATGCACCCCTAAAACAGATAATTTTGCATCAATGTGGACTACGTCCTTCAAATTTTCCACAGAGAGAGAGGATGCTAATGTGAATGTGCGCACTGATAACCAAAGTTCAAATTTGCATGAGATGGGAAATATTTACAATTTTACTCAGTCTAACTTATCGTTAAAATTATCTAATAAATGGACACTGTTACGTTTGGCAGAGAGAGGCAGACGAGGAGTGAGGATCTACGTGCAGTTCTTTTTAATGAGATGAGTAAAAAGGGTGAACAGGATAACTAAAATAAAATAACACCAGGAACAAACAAAACAGCCGAGGGCGGCTCAGGAGGTGGAGCCGAGGGCGGCTCAGGAGGCGGAGCCGTGGGAGGCTCAGGAGGCAGAGCCGAGGAAGGCTCGGGAGGCGAAGCCCTGGAAGGCTCTGGAGGCGGAGCCGAGGGAGGTGGCGCCGTAGGAGGTGGCGCCGTAGGAGGCTTTAGAAGCGGAGGCCTGGAAGACACTGGAGGTGGAGCCGAGGGAGGTGGCACTGTAGGAGGCTCTAGAGGCAGAGGCCTGGAAGGCTCTGGAGGCGGAGCTGTAGGAGGCTCGAGAGGCGGAGCCCTGGGAGGCTCGAGAGGCGGAGCCCTGGGAGGCTCGAGAGGCTTGAGAGGCGGAGCCCTGGAAGGCTCGGGAGGAGGAGCCCTGGAAGATTCGAGAGACTTGAGAGGCGGAGCCCTGGGAGGCTCGGGAGGAGGAGCCCTGGAAGACTCAAGAGACTTGAGAGGTGGAGCCCTGGGAGGCTCGAGAGGAGGAGCCCTGGGAGGCTCGAGAGACTTGAGAGGCGGAGCCCTGGGAGGCTCGGGAGGAGGAGCCCTGGAAGACTCGAGAGACTTGAGAGGCGGAGCCCTGGGAGGCTCGAGAGGAGGAGCCCTGGGAGTCTCGAGAGGCTCGAGAGGCGGAGCCTTGGAAGGCTCGAGAGGAGGAGCCCTGGGAGGCTCGAGAGACTTGAGAGGCGGAGCCCTGGAAGGCTTGGGAGGAGGAGCCCTGGAAGACTCGGGAGGCTCGAGAGGCGGAGCCTTGGAAGGCTCGAGGGGCGCTGGCTCTTGGACGGTCATGGCTACTGGCGCTGGCTCTTGGACGGTCAAGGGTACTGGCGCTGGCTCAGGGGCGGTCGAGGCTACAGGCCCTGGCTCTGGGACGGTCGAGGCTACAGGCGCTGGCTCTGGGACGGTCGAGGCTACAGGTGCTGGCTCTGGGACGGTCGAGGCTACAGGCGCTGGCTCAGGGGCGGTCGAGGCTACAGGTGCTGGCTCAGGGGCGGTCGAGGCTACAGGTGCTGGCTCTGGGACGGTCGAGGCTACAGGCGCTGGCTCAGGGGCGGTCGAGGCTACAGGTGCTGGCTCAGGGGCGGTCGAGGCTACAGGCGCTGGCTCAGGGGCGGTCGAGGCTACAGGCGCTGGCTCAGGGGCGGTCGAGGCTACAGGCGCTGGCTCTGGGATGGTTGAGGCTACAGGCACTGGCTCACTGACGTTCGAGGCTACAGGCGCTGGCTGCTTGGCCGAGGTAGCCAGAGGCTGGAGGGCAGAGGCCTTTCCTTTTCTCCTCCTCCTCTGGGTGGACGACCGTGGCTGGCGTGGGCTCTGGCTCGCAGACCGTGGCAGGCGTGGGCGCTGGCTCGCAGACCGTGGCAGGCGCGGGCGCTGGCTCGCTGACCGTGGCTGGCGTGGGCGCTGGCTCGCTGACCGTGGCTGGCGTGAGCTGGGAAGCGGAAGCCTTTCTTCTCCTCCTCCTCTGAGCGGACGAAGTTGGCAGCGCTGGCTCGTTAATCAAAGCAGGCGTGGGGGTTGGCTTGCTGGCAGGTGGGGCAGGCGAAACAGGATGAGCCATGGACGACTGGATGGCACCACTGTGGGAGGAGAGGCAGGATCCTCCTCCACAACATCCACAGTGAATGGCGAGCCGCATGCCAGCAGCGTCTCCTCCACAAAATCGCGGAGCGTCCAGCCGCGCGTCGCCGGTGGCAACAGCTCCTTGAGCGAACCGGTCAGGTTATCCTGGAAGAACACCACCAGGGAGGAGTCAGGGAAGTCAGTGGCCCTCGCTAGGTCCAGGAAGTCTCTAACATGGTCCTCCACCGGGCGGCTTCCTTGCCTCAAATTCAGGAGGCGGCAGTTTGCCTGAAGAACCGCTAGATCCATAGGTGGGTCGATCGTTCTGTTACGTTTGGCAGAGAGAGGCAGACGAGGAGTGAGGATCTACGTGCAGTTCTTTTTAATGAGATGAGAAAAAGGGTGAACAGGATAACTAAAATAAAATAACACCAGAAACAAACAAAACAACCACAAGGGGAAAACACAACATAAACATGAAAAACCATCAAAGGAGAGTACGGGCAGGATTTAAACATACAGACTATCATGACATGCACAAACAGGTGAAAACAATGATGAAAGCTGGCAGTGATGAGGGCCGGGAATTGTGGGAAGTGTAGTTTTAGACAAAGACAAGTGAAACACAGGGCAGACAACAAGTGAATCGTGACAGACACACTGTTCATCTCAAGTCTAATGTGGCTTAAAGTTAGTTTGCTAATGCATTTGTAAAGAAGCGTTTAAATTATGTAATTTAAAAGAATACGTATGAACTGGACAACAAAAGCCGGTTTGAGCTTCTTTGGTAGTTTAATGCAACTGAATTGGAAAGAACTGGGAAATGTGTGCATTTTAAATCCCTTGTGTATACTAAAGTTAGTATATGCATGTGGTTTTGTTTTTGGTTTGTAGCTGTGCTTAGTAAATACAGTATCATGCTCAGAGGCTATACAGACACATATGATGTGAAATAGTGTTGTCAGGAAGGTCACCATGTCCCACAGTGGGATACGCTCAATCCTTGCTCTGAGCTTGGGTCTCTCCACTTAAAGCCTCATATCCTTATACGGTTTCAGTTTCAGGGACAAGAAGCTGAAAACCTATTAAAAAAAATCTAATCCTTTGTTTTAATTAAACTGTTTCAGCAGTGCTGATGTCATGTCTCCTTTAGTCACCTCTACCAGTGTTTGTTTATTTTAAATTGGGTTTTAGAATGAATGAAAGATACATTAGATATAATAATACATCAATCATTTACATACATAAAAAGCACACATTTTGTATTGCATTTCACATACAGAATATTTGCACAGAATATTTTACACAAAAGTACACATGCCTGATTCAGTGGAACGCTCTAACTCTTCTTGTTATGGTCTCCATGGAGCATTTGAGCACTTGTTAAATGCTGTAATGTGACTGAGAGCCTGATTACATAATTTGGCCTAAACAAGCTGATGACTGATTTTGTAAGGTTTGGGGGCATTAAGGCTTATTTATTATGTTTATACTGGCTTCTCAGTATTTTAAATGATACGATGCAGTGGGGTAAAGAATCTTGTCTTGTTCAAACAAGAGACAGCCTGTGCTAAGGGTTTGTCACTTACTCTAATTGAAAGTGAATGGAGTTTCAGTGACATGGTTAACCTTGGCTTAGATATTTCCTGCTGAGTGAGGAGACTGTCTGTTCCTTTGCCCAGTAATGACTACATCCTTGGACGCCAGATATATTCCAGTTACACTCTTTCTCTCACTGTCAATTTCTCTCTCTTTAGTCTCCTGTGAAATATATAAAATAAAAAGAAATCTTAGTAATTGTCACAGTCTGGTCTGACTGTGCCTCCCCTGACCATCTGTTTGTCTGGTCTGAGTGTTTTTCATGTGTTGCCTCTCATGCCCTCTTGTGTTTTGCTGTTGCCTCCCTTACGTGGGCAACAGTTCATTCTCCAATTAACATCATCAGCGGCACCTGCTCCCTATCTACCTTTTCCCCACTTAAGTCCTGTTTGTGTTCTGTTCTGTGCTGTTTGTTTTGTTGAGTCTTGTGTGATCTCCAGTCAATATATTCCTGGGATTTCCTTAAGACTTTCAGTTGGTTTTGAAGTTGATTATACAGTTTATACTGAAGTCTATTATATTGTACTCCCCTTGTGGGAGGTTTTGGTTTGTATTTTTTTTTAATCAATTTTGTAATAAAGCCCTATCCTTGCCTTCCTGCATTTGGGTCCTATTCTTCAATCAGTGACCTAACAAACTGGCTCAATGGAACCAGCAGAGGCAAAGGGCATTTATTTATCCCACTCCAGCCCAAAAGGAACGGTCACTAATGGTACTGTCCAGTTCTACCACACTATGGTCATCTCCCAAAATGGTTGTGGTTTTGGCGTCTATGATATGGATGGAGGAGGTGCTAAGCAAGATTTTTGTTTTACCCTTTTGGGATCTGATGTATTCTGTGGGTCAGAGTATTCTGTGATAATTTACATTTATGCCTTTGGCAGATGCTTTTATCCAAAGCGACTTACAGTGCACTTATTACAGGGACAATCCCCCTGGAGCAACCTGCAGTTAAGTGCCTTGCTCAAGGACACAATGGTGGTGGCCGTGGACATCGAAGCAGCGACCTTCTGATTAACAGTTATGTGTTTTAGCCCACTACACCATCACTACTCTCTATTTCATCCTCAAAAGCACTCATTCAATCAACGTAGAACCTTGTGAACACAATTTGGCTTTCAGACAGTAAAACGGCCTGTGTGCGTCTGCATGCGGAAGTTCCATCGAACCAGCCTATCAGATTTGTGCTGAGTTGATCGAGAAAGTGTTTTACATTTTTGTGTGATTTAAGCATCAGACAGTTAGAGAACAGACTGTGGGTGGTCCGTAGGTGTGCCGTCTGAAGCTGACAATAAATAATCTCAGCCTCAGATGGCCAAGCTCATGATTTGGTGGGCCAGGCCCACCTAGGCCCCCCTTTTGAGTCATCTGCCTGCATGCCTGTCTGCCTGCATTAGACCAAGTTGGACCATGTCTGCTGCCTTCGAAGTTGAAGACTTGCTGCGGAGGTGCCCTTGCCCTGTTCCCCCTGGGCACTTCTCGGGGCTTCTCCTCGCCGTAGGAGGAGGAAGCTCATGGCTGACTGCTATGGAGGCCATTCCCCTGCTGCTGCCAGCGTCCACAGCCATGAAGGCAGTTCATGACCACAGTGGTCGCCGCACAGCGTCCTCTACTCATTCTGCCCATTCTGCCCATACCCTTCCTGTCCTTGTAACCCTCCTCTCTACCCTCGTTCCCTTCCTCCAGACCTTCTCCATGGCCGCTGGACCCCAACCCCCTACCTGATCCACATCCCTGGCCACCAGACCCTGTCCCTTTCCTGAGGCCCCTTCCAAGGCCACTGGACCCAGTTCCCTCCCTGAAGTCTCCCAGGCTGCCGGACCCCACTCCCTTACTTAAATCTGTTCCCTGGTCCTTCCCACCGGTTCCACCTTGGACTGCCCAGCTGGTTCTTCCCTGGTTTCCCACATTTTCTTTTGTTACTTTTTTTAGTGCCTGTTCTGTTTGTCTGGTGTTTGATGTTCCTCTTTTGGGATGCCATCTTTAAGAGGGGGTAGTGTCAGGATCCTGTCACCACAAAAACACAGACTGACAGAGTGGCAGGATCCTCACCCTTTCATTCAATGTTTGTGTTGAGCACATGGCTTAGGGGTTCTCTGAGTGTTTTTTTGTCTTTGTGTGACATGAAACACAAATACTGACTGAACAGCGCATGGCAGGGAAACCACAACCTGAAGCTGTGCGCTCTTCAATTGGTGTTTGTGTTTCATGTTCAGAGCATGGTGTCTGGGTCCAGACTCTCCTGTCTGGTTCTGTTTGAGTTCAGCTGTTGGGATCCAGACACTCATGCTCCACATCTTTTCCCATCCCTCCCTGGTCAGTTCCATTGGTGTTGGTATGTCTGTTGTGGACCCTAGAATGTGTCCATCAGGGGAGGGGTACTGTCACAGTCTGGTCTGACTGTGCCTCCCCTGACTATCTGTTTGTCTGGTCTGAGTGTTTTTCCTGTCTTGCCTTGTATCTCACACCTTCTGCCACATGCAGATCTGTTACCCGGGCAACAGCTTGTTCTCCAATTAAATGTAACAAGTCAGAGGCAGACACAAAGGGAAGATCCATGTGCAGAGTTTAATGGCAATTGTAGTTAAACAGGCAGAGGTCAAAACCAGGTAAGCAATCCAAACATAGTAACAAATCAAAGGGGTAACTCTCAAAAATGCAAGACAACTGGTGAATTGGCAAGACTTCGCAGTGAAGTGAAGTTTAAGCAGGGATTATATACACTGGGAGTTTGATGAATGAATGGCAATTAGGTGTGAGAGTCAATGGCGGCAAGAAGGGGGTTCTGGGAAATGTAGTCCGGTATGGGTTAATACTCAGGGGAAGGAGATCTTGTGTGAACAGATCGGGAGGATGTGACAGTACTCACCTTTTGAGGACCCCCTTTAGACCCCCTCTAAATCTGAGAGAGAGCATAAGCCTTGGTGTTCATTAATCCAGGATGATACATCACAAGCCCGTTGGGTGCTGTTCTAGGGTTAAGTCGTTTGGCTGAGCGTAAATATTCCAGATTGCGATGATCAGTGAGGATGGTGAATGGGTGTTGGGAACCATCTGACCAATGGCGCCATTCCTCAAGCACATCCTTCATGGCCAGAAGTTCATGGTTCCCCATATCATAGTTCTGTTCAGCAGGAATGAGTTTGCAAGAGAATAAAGCACAGGGATACATCTTGGCAGGGTTACCATGTTGTTGGGAGAGAATGGCTCCGATCCCAATGATAGAGGCGCCCACTTTCACAATAAAAGTCTGGATGGGACAGAAGGATCAGAAAGATGGAGTACAGGTGCAGAGGTGAATCTTACTTTAGGATCCTGGAAGGCCCTTATGGCCAGAGAAGTCCACTGGAGAGTTTTAGGTTTGAGAAGAGAAGTGAGAGGTGCTGCTATGGTGCTGAAGTCACAAATGAAATGCCTGTAGAAGTTAGCAAAGCCCAGTTGGTGTTCTTTGGTTGAACCTGGACAAGGCCAGTTCTTGACGGCATCTACTTTGAGACTATCCATGTAGGCCCCCTCAGGGCTGATCACATAACCCAGAAAGAATGTTGTGGAGACATGAAACTCACACTTCTCAGCTTTTACAAAGAGGTGATTATCCTGGAGGCGTTGGAGAGCTTGGCGTACATGCTGAACGTGAGCTTCTAGGGAAGGTGAGAAACCAAGATGTTGTCGATGTAAACTATGATGCTTTGATGCAGAAGGTCCCGAAAGATCGAATTCATGAAGGATTGGAAGATGGAAGGCGAGTTGGCAAGTCCATAAGGCATGACCCGGTATTCATAGTGCCCCGAATGGGTGATGAAGGCAGTCTTCAACTCGTCCCCCTCGTTAATGCAAATTAGGTTGTAAGCATGATGCAAATTGAGTTTGGTAAAGACCTTGGCATCTCGTAGCTGTTCAACTGCCACAGGCACTAGTGGAAGAGGATAGAGAAACTTGATGGTAATGGCATTTAAGCCTCTATAGTCTATACAGGGCCATCATTCTTAGCCACAAAGAAGAAGCCAGTTGCCACAGGAGAAGTGGAGTGTTGGATGAAACCCATCTGAAGTGCTTCTTTGATGTAATCCTCCAATGCCTGTGTCTCAGGGATAGACAGGGAATAGATATGGCTCTTAGGATGTTGTGTGCCTGGAAGGAGGTCGATAGCGCAATCAGTAGAGTGGTGAGGAGGTAACTGAGTAGCCTTAGCTTTACTAAAAATGGTAGGAAGTATTGGTAGACTGCTGGGACGGTGGGTTTCACAGAGGCCTCAGCAGGGCTGATGTGAGCAGTCTGAATGGAAACGGGTTCCACCGAACATAGGCAGGAGGGAAAACAAGAGATCCCCCATTGAATGATCTCTCCATCAGTCCACGAAATGTGAGGATTGTGTTTAGTCAGCCAGGGGTACCCAAGGATGAGCGGGTTCTTGGGAGTGTTGCTGAGGAGTAGTTGTAGTGTCTCATGATGAAGAGCTCCCACTTGTACAGAGATGGGTTGAGTTACTTAAAGCTCTGTGCCATCATGAAGAGGGAAACCATCTAGTGCTGTAACAGCAAGAGAAGGCACACAAGGGGCAGTATACAAAGATAACAGATTGCAGAAATCAGAGTCAATAAAACTGCCTGCAGCCCCGGAGTCGATAAGAGCTTTGACGGAAATGGAATTCTGACTAGAACATAGTTTTACCTCAACTAGTACATTTCTATTTTCCAACAAGTAAGAGTACTTGTCAGTACTCACCGAAGTATTAGAGCCAGGTTCTCCACAGTACAGGCACAGTTTGTATTGGATGCATCTTTGATGTTCCTCTCGCGACAGACAAGAGCAACCCAACTGCATGGGCTCGTGTTGAGGTGTTGTTATGGCGGTAGTTGAGGAGGTGTGCTTCAAATTGTCAAGTTTGATGGAGAGAGTAATAAACTGGTCGAGAGAGAGGATTTTGTCTTGGTTGGCCATCTCTATCTGAAGTTGAAGCGTGAGTCAGTTGTGGTAGATAGTTTTGAGTGGTGCATCAGCCCATCCGGTTTGCGCTGCGAGAGTACAATATACGAGAGTGTAGTCAGTTGCCATCAAACTCCTTTGTGTAAAGCAAATGATGTGATCACACACGTCTTCCTCACCCACTTGATTCAGGAAAACACTCTTGAAATGGGAAAAGAAAGCGTCAAGAGAGTTACGTATATCGCTATTCCGATTCCATACTGCCATAGCCCAATCCAGTACTCAACCTGTGAGCAAGGAGGTGAAAAAAGGCCACCTTGGACTCCTCAGTGGGGAAGCAGGACGAAGTTTGAGTGATATAAATGCTTAAAAAAAAATCACACTTCCTGGCGTATGACATACTTACAGTAATACTTGTAATTACCTTTTATTTAGACTTCCTTCAAAAGAAACTATGAGAACAGCTGTGAATTATATATGACATTGGTTGATTATCTCATGTCACATGTATAGAGGAAGTAATCAAGGACAAATATATAAATTCTTATGTTGTCAACTTTCCTTTCTCAGATGCATTGTGGTATTCCTATTCATTCACTCAATGCAGCTAATGTTCAGTTCAGAATGAGTGTATTGTTGACTTTGACCACTAGATGTCTTCCTGCACTATATGCACAATAAAGATTACAGCATATTATAGGCCAGTGGAAACCTGACTACATAAATTAAAATGTCCAAAGGTCTCTCAACAATGACTGGTTGTTGTAGTGAAGACCACAGAGTGCACAGGGGTTGAGGACAGTGGCGGCTGCTGGTCTTTCAAAGAGGGGAAGCTCATTTTCGGCCTACATTAAAAACTTATTTACCCTATTTTTTGCACTAAATCAATCTTAGGTGTTGATCTGCCCTGCTGTTTAATTCTATTTTTTTCCTCGTAAGGAAGACTTTCAAATGGCTTCGCCAAATTCAGGTCGACAATATTAGCACCGTCTGCCATCGCGTGCGCAGTTTCACCCGTCACGACGCTAGCCTAGCCTACTGTATGAATGAATGAATGAACGAACGAACTAACGCTCTAAAACAAAATATATTAAACTTGGTAAAACTGAAACAAGGAATGTGGTGTATAATTGTGTGAAATGTATTATGCAAATTGACTAGCAATTTCAGCCAAACAAATATAAAGAAATAGGTTGCAGCAGTTTGTCTTTCCACTACACTTGAGAAATCCGCGATGGGACTGAGCCGAAATAGCTTCAGTGACTTCTTATAGTACAGATTCGCTGTCAATCAAAAGGAGATGCAGTCTTTCGACAGATCCTCCAATCATCACGCTGAAGCCCGGAGTCCGGCCAGCCCACTCTCGTTCACCCCCAGAGACGCTGAGCGTCCGTGGGCGGGACATAATCGCAGCATTTATCCAATGACCGTCTATTTTCGGAGCACTGAAAAAAACTGTTCAGAGCAGCCCCATTGAAGTCAATGGACGCTCAGCTTCAACAGGGAAATGCACTGACGCTACGGGAATGTATGAGGAGTAAATCGAGTCAGCCGACCTGCTATATGTAATGTAGCTGATTCTGAACGAACTCGTCTTCTAGATGAACGTGTTCTAACGCATTTTTAGTCAATAAATTGTTTACACAATAGTACATATTTGACCATTATTTTTTTGACATTATAGGGGAAGCTGAGCTTCCCTTGCAGTCTTAAAGAAATCCCCACTGGTTGAGGAGGGTGACAAGACCAAAACCTATGTAAGATGACTGTTAAATAAATACTCATGTACAAAACATGCTTCCTTACTAAAGTAACAGTACACCATATCAGGCATGCTGCATATTTTATTTTGTGGGATAGTTATGCTATTGTATTGTATACAGACATTTCTTAAATGCTTGAATAATGTGCAAAAACTGGTTATTTTATTTGCAATAAGTAATGTTTGGAGACCCATAAGTACATCTCTGTGAAGTTCCCTTGTGCCTCTGTAAGTACAATTAACCTCTTTGTTGTATTTACATTTGGAGACAGGCTGTTCCTGCAGCAACACTCTGAAAGGGATAATTCACTCCAAAATTTAAATTCTTTCATTGTTTACACAACCTCATGCCATCCCAGATGTGTATGATGTTCTTTCCTCTGCTGAACACAAACAAATATTTTTTTTAAAGAATATCTCTGCTCAGAAGGTCCATACAATGCATGTTAATGGGGGCCAGAACTTTGAAGATCCAAAAAGCATATAAAGACAGTGTAAAAAGAATCCACATGACTCCAGTGGTTTAATCCATATCTTCTGAAGCAATGTGGTAGGTGTGGGTGAGAAACAGTTAAATATTGAAGTCCCTTTTAAATTCTCCTCCCTTCCCAGTAGGTGCGATATGCACAAAGAATGTGAAACACCAAAAACAAAAGAATGTGAAAGTAAGTACTTAAAATTGATCTGTTGTCACCCACACCTATCATATCACTTCTAAAGACATGGATTTAACCACTGGAGTTTTTTGGATTAATTTTATGCTGTCATTATATGCTTTTTGGACTTTCAAAGTCGTCGGAGCATGGCCTGCTCTCTCTTCTTGCCAACTCACTGGTCACTGCTACTGGGTAGGCTACAAAAGTGATTAAAGGTAAAGTAAGCATTGATGTGTTGTTGTGGAAGCAGTCCGATGCAAGATACATATGCCAAGACTGAATTACAACAAAGATGCCCTAGTGCTAGTTTTCACTACTATCTAAATTATTTAATTTAAACTTAATAGTGGACATTTAAGACAAAAAAAAAAAGCAAGAAAATGGTGGAGTGATTCAAGAGTTGGAAAAAGAGAGAACAGCCTTGTTTGCTTTAATATGAATAACTGTAAGGCCCAAGCAGAGCTATAGACAGATGGGAAAACACAAGGAGTGGTGAGTCTTGCTCTGTGGGGTGGATAAAACAGAAAAAACAAACAGTCAATACTCTCTCTCTTCTCTCTTTGCGTGAGTGTGTGTGTGTGTGTGTGTGTGTGTGTGTGTGTGTGTGTGTGTGTGTGTGTGTGTGTGTGTGTGTGTGTGTGTCTGTCTGTCTAAATCAACCTTGCCTCTTAAGACAGTCTGAGATATACTGTTATGCTATTGCTGAGTCCATTCTCCAGGCAGCAGTAAATTGTCTTTGCCTCAGAGTATTGAAGCACAGAGACCTTCAGCGCAAAACCAGTGATTACCTACAATCACACTCACTGTGAAACTGAGGTTTGACAAGATTCCTTGAATATTTTAACTATATTGTGCACTGTAGAGGGTGAAAATCCTTCCAATTAGTCTTTGGGGACATTGATCTCAAAGTGCTAGATTATTTGCTGGAGGATAACGGAGATAAACAAAATGTGCCGATTTGGGGGCCTCCAGGAACAGGGTTGGGAACACTGAACTAGAGGAAAATATTTTTTGGAATTTGTTGAGCAAAAAACAAAACCTATTAATTTCCGGTCTCCAGTAATTTCACCCGCATCAGCATTTCTTCTTAGTGGATAAAATATTACATTCGTAGAAGTCGTCAAAAAACAAGTGAACTTGCCTGCGTGAAGTGCACTTTTAAGACTTATTATTTCAGAAACAACTGCACTTGTTTTATTTTGAGACATTCGATTTTTTTTTATTTGTGAATAACATGCAGCCCTATTGCCATCCATCCATCCATCCATCCATCCATCCATCCATCCATCCATCCATCCATCCATCCATCCATCCATCCATCCATCCATCCATCCATCCATCCATCCATCCATCCATCCATCCATCCATCCATCCATCTATTGAGGTGTTTATGGGAGGGGGATGATACAGACAAAGTGAGTGGTTAAAGTGGAAAGGGAAAAGAGAGAGGTCATCATTTGGTGCAGGCTGTGATCGCGTCTCATGACCTGAACCCTTTTACACCGGCAAACGCTCCCCACGGAAAGGCAACTGGCGACTGTAACAGCCTCACGTAATATCGTATCGCAGTTTCCGTCTGTCGGTGATAGTCAGTGTTATTGCTGTAATAAGCTGCCGTAGTACTCCCGACGGATCCTTTGGACCATTCGGATCTGCAAATTGAAATGCGTAGTCTGAGCTGACAATAAACGGGTGAAAAATATTGATTTCATACGACTCGATTGTACGTCTCATCCTCACCGGAGCGGAGGCGGAGGCGATATTAATGGAATCGTGTACGTCTTGTTGAGGATCCATCTAAGCACTCGTCCTCAATGGTCACCATCTGTCCGAGCCTGTCTTTCGGCTTGCTGCAGTCCGCATCAGAGGATGCAGGTGAAACACTCGATGTTCGCGGAGGGAAGCACGCCAGACAGTGAGCCAGGCGAGTGCCAGAAGAAGACATCATGCTTCTCCAACATCAAAATATTCCTCATATCAGAATGTGCTTTAATGTTGGCACAGGGAACTGTAGGAGCCTATTTGGTGAGTATGGGCATTAAAACATGCAGCTCATACTATTTCCAGTGCGTGTTGTCTGTTTTGGATTATATTGACATAGAATGCTATGCGGTGCGCACGCATACTATTTTTTTGCTGAAGCAAAATACATCAACACGATCATGGGACACGGTTTCTAGCGTGCAGTATTGCGACTGATTTATTTCCACATTATTTAGTGGTGGTATTATGAAGAATGATCAGCAGTCCTGTGAATGGCTTAGTGGTCAAGTCTAAACGGATTACCACAGATGCACGTAATCTTGAGAAATCAAAAGATGTCAAAAATATCAGACATTCACTCTCTGCACGCGCCGAAGACAGATGCACGCAGTTACATCATTACATGAATACATCTGCTCTGTAGGGTTGAGAGTAAGGTAAAGTGAAAGAGAGTGTCTGACCTGATGAAGGATACTGCCTCAAACCGCAGTCGTTAAATTGTTGCTCTATAACAGGTTTTTAGGAATGAAAGGTCATGCACAAAACCCAAGTGATCCAATCCTAGAGAATAAACGTTGTTTATACCAAAACGCATATTATCTATACCTCTTGCATATATACCTATTCCTATACCAAGACTATATCTTCTTGTCATTTTTCTGACTGACTTCTTTATGACCATTGCTGGGTGGATTACTTAAGAGTTGCAATCAGTAACGTTATTCTTTGGAGTATATTTTAGGTAGGCTAACTGATTACTTTTGGATTACCTCTGACCTAACTCTTGTTTACTTGATGTCACATGAATTTGATTAGGATAATCTAAACGATTTGGACTTATTGTTGCTTAAATGGATTTAAGAAAACTTAGTCTAAATAAAGAATCAAAATATGAGAACTGATATGATTTTTGTTTGTTTGTTTGTTTGTTTGTTTGTTTTACTTGTTATTTTTGGCCAAGATGGCAGAAAAAGGTGGTATGAATTATTCTTATTTAGAAGAGGATTTATTTCTTTTTTGTGAACTGTTGTCCTCCACGTTTAATTTTTTGACTTCCAGAATCAGTAATCAGTGAAAGTCACTTGATATGATGAATACATAGTATTTTACAGCTATACATCAGCAGTGTTCACTAACTTGCATGATTATTTGTCATGAGAATGCATGGTCTAATGTATATCAGCAGGTTGATTTAGAATGCAAAATGTAAAAGATAAGAATTAGGGGAATACAATTTTGAACAATTTACTGCTGTAGATTTGCATACCGGCAAATTCACATACTTCCACTATATAGTATGTAAAAAAGAGTATGCCAATGGAGTAGGCTGTCCGAAACCTCAATATTCATAAAAGAGTAGGCGAGAAATACCACAATGACGTACTCAGTTTGGTGTGATTCTAAGGTGCGCATCTATTGTACTGTTACTGTACTGGTGGAGAATGGAAGTCGGCAACTCATTTCAACTGTGAGTGCTACATATATCAAGAAAGTTGTTCCTTGGGGTTTATTTAAACTTGTTTACAAAAACCAGAGTAAATTATGTTCACGGTTGCTGTTATTACATCATATATTCTGATCACAGTACAATGCCCATGATCTCTGGATGAAGTATGTCCATTAATGTATTCATACTACTCACCTGCATGCCTATAGAACATACTTTTTTTACCTGTCGAAATGTATGTTGACTAATCACATACTAGTCTTGCACACTGAAAAACTTGACCAAATATTATGAAGCATTTTTTGTTGTACCATAATGACCATAGAAGTTGACAATTTTAACGGACAGCTGTTTACTCAAAGGTTACAAAATAACAATGTCAATGTCAAAAATAAATTGTTTATGACAATTAATGATTTTCTATCAATTCAAAAGTGCACCAGGTACTCAGTATGTTTGGAGATCTCACAGTCAGCTACTGTATGTAACAATGTATTGTTTTTTATGTTTTAGGTCAGTGTTCTAACCACTCTAGAGCGGCGTTTCAACTTACAGAGCGCTGACGTGGGTGTGATTGCCAGCAGCTTTGAGATTGGCAACCTTGCCCTCATCCTGTTTGTCAGCTACTTTGGGGCCAGGGCCCATCGGCCACGGCTGATTGGTTGTGGGGGCATTGTAATGGCACTGGGAGCATTACTGTCAGCGCTGCCAGAGTTCTTGACCCACCAATATGAATATCAGTCTGGAGAGTCACGACCTATGGGACAGGGAAGGGATATGTGCTCCAATACAAGTCGAGCTGGGGTTTCTGATCCTAGTTATATATGTGGAAATAAAACCAATACCAACATGATGTACCTGCTGCTGATTGGAGCTCAGATGCTTCTGGGGATTGGGGCAACACCCCTTCAGCCACTGGGTGTGTCTTACATTGATGACCATGTCAGACGAGAAGACTCCTCACTTTATATTGGTAAGAATGATCTACACTCCTTGGATGGATGTCGATTGATGAATGGCAGAGAAAGTGTGATGGATGGTCTACTAGATAGATTGATAATTGTTTTTAATTAATTTGTTTGCCCTAATCTATTTTTCTGTCCAGCCACGTTATATCCAGTGATATAAAATGGGTGGCCACAATACAGTGAGGAAAGCGGGGAAGACAGCTTGTGACATCTTGTCGACTATAAAACTATTAAAATATTTAAATGAAAGCTTACAGTGTAAGTACGATGTAAAACGATGTCCTTTCAAATTGCAGACGGACACACATACATACACAAACACACACACAATATTTTTTCCTTCAATACATCTATGCCCTGAACTCCCGTAATCAACGTATTAATGCTAATCACAAGGCTAGCATCTGAAGTGCACCCAACTTGTGCAGTCTGAGGTCATAGCATGGTAGACATTAAAGGCTGTCATTTATTTAGTTACGTATACTAACTAGTTACGTTTTACCTTTTCATGACTGCTTACAGATTAGAGAAGGCTAGCTACTCAAAAAACAACCAACTACTCAACTGATAAAATTAGCTAAGCTAACCTGAAAGCTACACTTTTAAAGTAGTTATTCTACAAGCTGCATGTCAAAAGTAGCTTGCGCTATTTAAGCTACTTTATATTTGTTTATAGGATATATACTTTATGACATACAAAAATAGTCAGCTGTAAAAAATATTTCCAAAAGATGTAAAACAAAAATCTATTGTTGCTGTTGCTTGTCTTATTCTCAGCACTAGCTGAGGTTACTTAAAATTCTCTGTCAAAAAAGTGGCCTACTGTAGCGTGACATTTATTATCATTTTTATTTAATTTACATGCACCATAGTACTACCACGGTACATTAAATGTTTTTTTTTTTTTATTTTTTTTTTTAAATATTTTATTTATAGTTTTAACATTTTACAAAACACAAAATAAAAAAAAAATTAAAAAAAAACACACAGCTCTCTCTCCACAAGGCAAGATATTATATAATCATGAAAATAGAAATAAACAGTAATAAGCATAGGAATATGTCTAGTCTGTGGCCATGTCAAGTTGGGTCAGGGTGTTCAAAAAAGGAGTCCAAATCAGTTCAAAGACATCTAGTTTTCCTCGAATAGAATGTAGAATTTTTTCTGGGGTGCAGTACGACAGGAGCTCATTAGCCCAGTGTTTTTGGCTGGGGGGGGTGGCACTCTTCCAATCCTTCAGGATACACATCTTGGCAGCCGTTGCTGCTAGTAGCACAAAATGTGTCATGTTAGAGTTCATCTTCAATAAGGTTACATCCCCCAACAACCAGATCCTAGGGTCGGAATCCAGAGCCTGTCCACAAACCCGAGAGGTTACTATGATGATGTGAGACCAGTATGGCTTCAAACGGGTACAACTCCACAGCATGTGGACAAGAGTTCCGACAGAGATGGTGCATCTTTGACATTGATCAGAGATGTCATTTCCTAATTTACTTAACCTGTATGGCGTAAAATATGTTCTATGGTAAATATTGAATTGAATTTGTCTGTGTTTAGAAGACACCAATTTTGTTTGTGCCAATTCCAATAATCTGTTCCAATTCTCCTCTGTGTAAGTACATCCAAGATCTGATTCCCACCTTGTTTTGTTTGTATATCTGGCATAAGCCGGTAAGTTTTCAATAGTGGTTTTATACACCGAAGATATTAAACCTTTAATTCTATTGCGTTTGGAGTTAAAAATGCATTTTTCAAGCAAAGATTCCTCAGGTCTGTGTGGGAAACTCTCTTTAGTTTGACTCTTGATCCAGCTTCTAATTTGTAAATATTTGAAAAAGTTACGTTTATCTATATCATAAGTTTCTGACATTTGACTGAAACTTAAAAAGACATTATTAGTATAAAGGTCACTAACTAATTTTACTCCTTTTCTCGTCCAACATTAAATGTTTTTAACTGTTTTGATACTGTTTTGGTTGGAAAAGTCTTCACTAGAGTCGTTCACAAGCTGCACTCAAAAGTGTTGAACTTAAAGGACAATCTTTGTCGCTATAGAAACAGTATGCTGGTTTATGCAGTATATGGAATATATGGTCTGGTTTAATTTATCTTTGGTAAATATTCCACTTCGTCCAGCAACCTTTTAGTTCTCTGTGTTGTAAAGTATACCTTTACAGTTTTACAGATTGAGAAAAATTCCAAACAAATTAGTCATGAGCGAGCTGTCTGAATGATTTCATCTGAATCACGAATCAATACAAATAATACAAATACATTGTGCTAAGCCGTTTGGCAAATTAATTGAAAATAACCGACTCAAAAGAGTGATTCATTCAGGAATCAGGCATCACTGGCTCTGATTCTAAGCTGCCGACATGCGAGGGATCACTTCAGTGGCAATGCTACGGGATTAGGGACCTGCACAGTGAAGGTTTTCATTTGTTACCACGTTATCCAGAGAGAGGCTTATTTTTTTGTTATTATTCTTTTTAAGTATTACAGTGTAAGGCAATATAAGATACTGTATAGTCTGTAATGCACTCAATTGAATCCTGCAATGTGTTTGTAAACAGGGGCGTGTCTAGGGGGAGGCTGGGGGAGGCAGTGCCTCCCCTAGGATAAGCTCTGCCTCCCCTGAGAATTTGAGAAATAATCTGTCCATCTGATGATAAATTACAATTTAAAAGTGGATTGTTTTGTGCATATTTTTCCATCGCTAGCAGATGAGTGAGGTCTGACACAACAAAAATCCAGTTTTGGCGCTGTTTCACAGTGCACGCGAGCTCGGCGTACGCGCTCAGGAAAAGTGCATTATGTCAGAAAAGCGTTACTTTGTAGGCTAACTGATCCGCGGCTGTACTGTACCAGAAACACATAGGCATACTCACTATTTTTTTTATTTCAAATCCAGAAGTTATCAACAACTTTTATTTAAAAAAAAAAAAAAGTTTTGTCTGCATTGCGATTCTCTTTGTACACATATACACTCTTTAATGACGTATTCACGTTAAAACCCAATTTAATCAACGTATTCAATGCATTACTTCTATACAGATGTATATATTAATTTGCTTGAGCAATTAAGTGGAAAAATATTTAACCATGCATTTATATTAAAATCGCAAACATTTTAAATTAAAACTTAAAATTGACAAAAACAGCAGACTCATACCTTTTCTTTTGCATTTAAATTTTAATACAATAAATCTTGCATTTCACAAAGAACTTGTTTTTCCACCTCTACGAATGAGACTAGAGTCGTTCATTATCCCGCCTTGTTGAGGTAAATTTTAGTTTTCCTTGCTTTACCCCGGTCTTAAAGTAAAAATGAGACTGTGAAAAATAGTAGTATTTAATTAAATACATTTATCTAAGTCTATTTTGACTAGGTCTCAAAACTCCTCCAGTAGCCTCTTAAATAAAAAACGAACAGTCCTAACTAGAACGTTCATTAAAAAAATGCCGCATTCTCACCCCTCTCCGAAGATCAATGCTGCATTCAAGGAAGAGAGATTTGGTCATTTTGGCACACGAAAAGAAAATCACAAAAGGTCTGGATATGAATCAGTTTGTTTCTGAATTTACCAAGACTAGCCGCAGATAGGATACACTGGATGTACTACAATAGTTCACAAAAAGGGTAAAATAATAATAAAAATAAAAAAAAATAAAAATAATAATTAAAAAAAGTTATGTTGCCTCTGCTAATCATATCATAATTTAAATTCTAATAGTTTCACAAAAATAGCTTTTATTTCAACTCTCTAGGTCACCTGACCCCCTGTAGCCTAATATGTTATGTTTTCTTTTATATAGGCCTACTGTTTACATTTACATTTATTCATTTAGCAGACACTTTTATCCAAAGCCACTTACAACCAGAGAATAACATTAAAATACTGTTCTCATACCGTTCAAATGAGCATATCAAAAATTTGTACCTGGGTATAAGATTCACAAAGAATCTTATAAGAGGCTTTATTCATAACTTTAGACTCCTAATGTGTTTTACTAAGAGTAATTCACAAAGCATTTTAGCCCTAAAAGTAGCACCTAAGTCTGGAACAGCTTAGAAGAAGAAACAAATTAATTTACCTCTTGTCTATACAAACGTGACTTCAGATTCATTTAAAAAACTCTCTCGTCTCAGTTGCCTACTCGTGTAGCACGTCTTCTCACAAGCAAACACCTGTCACTCATCACCAGGCAATCACCGTGATCTGATATATGAATCTGTCAATAATAATAATAATAAATAATAATAATATCATCATCATATTATTAATGTTGACCTGGTTTAAGTAACTTTTATGTGATAGCCCTATAGTCTAATAGGGGCCCTGTGCCTATCTCTGGGTTCCTGGCTTAGAAAAAGATATGCACTAAAACAGATTGTGTGTAGTATAGCTTAATTTTGCGCCGATTTTTTCAATCCTGGTAACCCCTCTGTTTGTAAACATTTGGGTCGGTGCACTTTAGGAATAGTAGGGAGCTTTACAGCAGCCATATCACCCTGCAGCTCTTGCCTGGTTGCCCACTATAGCTAAGCAGGGTTGAGCCTGGCCAGTACCTGGATGAGAGACCTCCTGGAGTAAACTAAGTTTGCTGCTGGAAGAGGTATTAGGGAGGACAGAAGGGGTTGCTCACCCTGTGGTCTGTGTGGGTCCTAATGCTCCAGTATATACTATATTGTTAAAAGGCATCATCTTTCGGATGAGATGTTAAACCGAGGTCCTGACCCTCTGTGGTCATTAAAAATCCCAGGACAATTCTTGAAAAGAGTAGGGGTGTCCTGACCAAATTCCCCCTATTTGCCCTTCTCAATCATGTCCTCCTAATAATCCCCATTCATTAATTGGCTTTATAACGCTACTCTCTCCTCTCCACCAATAGCTGATGTGTGGTGAGAGTACTGGCGCACTATGGCTGTTGTCTCATCATCCAGGTGGATGTTTCACACTAGTGTTGGTGGTGGAAAAATTCCTCCAATACTATGTAAAGCACTTTATAAATGTAAGGAATTATTATTATTGTTGTGCATATCATGTAGCATTACCACCAATCCTGTCAGTTCCAGCAATTACAGCACTTTTTAATTTAAATTATTTATAAGCCACACTAGACTCCCTGACAGAATGCTTTTGTATGTGGGAAATTGTCCAATTATTATTTATCTCATGTTGTTAAGGGGTAAATAAGAAGCAATGATGGTGTTCAGTGCCTCTTATTTTTGCTGTGAACTAATGTATGCTGGCTGCTCTATCATTCCTCTGGCAGCTCTCGCTCTCTCTCTCTCTCTCTCTCTCTCTCTCTCTCTCCCTTCTTCTCCTTTCCACGATTTCTGTCTCACTATGACAATAATTCTTAATATGACAATAAAGGAATTTGTCAAATCAAATGTGTATTGAAAGCACCTGAAATTAAATTCATAGCATGGAAATAGATTAGTATATGACTATTGTAATTACATAGTGGTCTAGAGGGAATTGATTGGTTGGTATGAGGTGTTGTGAGAAGTGTGAAATATAGTGAATGTCAGCTGGTTTGTCTGTGTGCACTTTTCACAGTATATCTGCTGTGTCCCATCTCAGCAGTGTATCAGATGTCTCTTGCTTAGAGCCGACTTGTCTGCCTATGAACATTAATGTCAGCTCAACCCATAAAAGCTTCTTTTAAGATTGTCTTTCTCTATTCCTCTTCTTTCATTATTTTTGGGTAACCTTTTAATCTAGGCCCATCATATGTCTCTATAATAGTCGTTTTCTTATTTAAGCATAATGAAAACTAGCACAGACCTAAAAGGCCACTTTGGAAACAGTTATTGCTTGTAGCCATAATGTCATTAGTTATTGTGTTCAGATTTCGATTGCAAAGGGCCTTTGGTGAACAGAAATGCATTGGCATCTTTCACAAAGGCATATACAGAAAGGGATGTCTGTGGTGGTGGCGTAGTGGTCTAAAGCGCATAACTGGTGAGCAGAAGGTTGTCGGTTTGATCCCCACAGCCACCACCATTGTGTCCTTGAGCAAGGCACTTAACTACAAGTTGCTCCAGGGGGTTGAATGTAAATGTTTAAAGACCCCATGAAATCAAATAGATTTTTGTGGTTTTTAATCAATGTCTATTAGGTTTGAGACCATATGCTAGTGTAACATGGTAAATGTTAAGTAGATATACTTATTTACAATTTACAGTCTTTCTCTTCCTGGAAAACAGACCAAAAATATTGATGAGTCATCTTGCACTTCACCAATTTTTGTCCAATCAAATGCTCCTACCGCTAATGGCACCTGCAACTGACTAGCAAGTAGCAAATCATGGCTATTTTAAAAACAGGAATGAGCCCACGACAGATAATTACTCTAGTTGTATAATCAACCAATGTATAATAATCAACACAGAAATGTGTCTGCTCATCAAGTGCCTATTATTACAATGATGGTCTTGACTATTTATAGAAGCCAGTAAAGGAGCTATTTTTAATAAGGAGCTCATTTATTATGGCAGAGTGAATATTTGCACTAGGTGTAAATAGCACCTGTCACACAACGTATCTATTTACAATCCCAATAGTCTGGTGGAAAAACAGAAATTTAAGGCAAACTGCACCCACTAGTGTTACTGCAGTGGCATGGGGTGTAACGATGGTCTAGATATGCTTTTTTGTGTGTGGATGACCCGGGTTCTAATCAACCTTTTGTCCCACATTTTCCTATCCTGTTTCCTGTCTTTCCTTTTAATATTTAATTACTTATAATAATAAATAAAAATAAATACAAAGGTTGATTTCCTCGCAGTGATTTGGTCATGGTAAAGGTCGGGAATTGAGAGAACGGTTTGATTCGGATAAAAGTAACCATGGTTTTACTATAGTGGTATTGTTGTAACTATATATTTTTAATACAATTAGCTATGGTGTTACTACAGTAACATGGTGTTAATACAGTAACCGTGGTTAATGTTTTAGTTACTAAGATTTTATGACAAAATATCATGGTGATACTGAGGTTACTGAAAGTAAAACCATGGTTAATTTTTGTAAAGGAAGTTAAGGGTTAGATTTAGGGGTATGGGTTGGTGTAGGGTGTCTGTGGGACTCAATAAACATGCTGCAGTGATGTCCCTGTATGTTAGTATTTAATTAGGGGAGCAAATTGTATCTAACACTTTTTGTACTTAGTGCAAAGACAATGCTTTTTGTTGCTGTTTACACTTATTGCAAATAGCCACTGCCTTATTATTACTATTATTGTTTTTATTCAAATTTTTAGCATGCAGAACAGCATGCCATTCACTCTGAAACACACATAGACCATGTAGGACATTAATTTAATTTAATTTAATCACAGCCTTTTGCAGTGTACTTTCACCAATGACTATATCATGGTTTTGATGTTATTTTGATTAATTGTGCAGCCTTGAACGAGCGTGAAATTAGTCTAATGATGCGCTCTTTAGGAAATCAAGTGGCCAAATAATCATTTCGATGATATCCCAGCCTTACAAAGCCCTGCAGTCCTTGCTTGTTCTGCAGGTGATTTGCATTCACTTTGACCACGTTTACATGTACAAGAAAACTGTTTATTCCAGGGATTTTGCAGAAAGCTGCATTCTGAAACGTCATGTAAACAAGAATGGCAATTTCCTTATGCCGCTTTAGGGATTAAGATTAAGTGGTTTAACACACCTAGGTTTCTCCTCGAGAACGCGGCTTAATGTGGCTATGTAAACACATAAGAGGCATTCTGATGAGTGTTTGAAGAGTGCGCATGTATGTGAACAGACTAGATAACAAACATCATAGGATGGAGCCCAACAACAACAGTGGAAAGAATTGAACATTTCTGGGATTACAGTAGGAAAAGCACATACACTATAAACGGTGCCCATTTATACACACCAATGTACCATATCAACTGTCCCAATTCCACTGCTGTCCACGATAGAAAGGTAAGAAAACAAACAGCAACAACTCTGGAATATCTGGAAATAAATTGGGGCAACTGAGAATAAAAGGGCAAAGTCTTCCTCTGATGCCATGTTTGGTATTTACACAAGCGTCACTGGGAAATTATAATGCTGTGGAAAAAGCTGCTTACTGACCGATCTGCATGTATATGGGAGAAAAGTGTACACTGCTTATACAGTGCATGTTAATGGGAATGCAGCTTTCTCTAAATAAGTCCTTTTCTGGTGTCCATGTAAACACAGTCTTTGTTTTAGGAAGAAATCACTTCACCCCTCCCTTACCTCACACAATGCCTGCTCATCTGCTTGAGGAGCAAGTGAGATACAGATGCATGTTCTAGTATATCTTGCTAAAACTTTAAAAAAATAACATAGACATTTTAAAAAGTGGAAAATAATCCAATGTTACATCTGAGATGTCCAAAATCTTTAAATGGATCAGGTATTGGTCCGACGAGACCGATCCAAAGCCAATACAGTGTGTTAGTCATGTTCGTTGCTGTCAAGCTAAAATAAATATTATGTTGACTGGGTTCCAAAAGAATAACTGTGAATGAAAAGTGGACTGATGTCTTATAACTAAATTGAACAAAAAAGAGATCTGAATCTGGTAAAGTCCAGATACAAGGCTTCTTGTCCTGATGACTTATATTAGAAGTACTGTTAATTTAGCTGCTACATTATCTAGTATACTAGTTAATAATAAAGTGTTTCTTAATAAGCTAAATATTTATATTGAAATAATGTGTAGTTTGAGGTTTGGGTTTCTTTACATATTAAAGAGCACACCTAATTAGTTCCACACAATAATGTGAAGATATTCTAAACTGATTATGCAAAAAAACAACACTGGTATTGGATCGGGATCGGCCAATACTGAGATTTCCAATATCTGAATCAGATCGGAAGAGAGAAAATGGCATCGGTACATCCCTAGATTGAGGTCAGAGGTTTGTGATGGCCTCTCCAATACCTTGATTTTATTGTCCTTAAGTCATTTTGCCACAACTGTGGAGATATGTTTGGGGTCATTGTCCATTTGAAAGACCCATTTGTGACTGAGCTTTAACTTCCTGGCTGATGTCTTGAGATGTTGCTTCAATGTATCCACATGATTTTCCTTCCTCATGTTGCTATCCATTTTGTGATGTGCACCAGTACCTCCTGCAGCAAAGCACCCCCACAACATGATGCTGCCACCCCCATACTTCACGGCTGGGATGGTGTTCTTCGGCTTTGCTAATATTAAATCTGTGGAGTGATTAAAAAATTAGTTTTAATGACTTCAACCTAAATTAATGTAAACTTCTGACTTCAACTGTAAATTGAGCTCCTAGTCCACTCAGAGGCCAAGATATTCAATGAAACAACGAGGGTGGTACATGAACTGACAATTATACTTAATATTTATAGACGAGCACATCTGTGAGGGCTAAAGCTGGGAAGTTACACACTCCAGCTGAAGTGAAACTGAAATGACAACAATTTAGTCAAGACTCTGCATGAATGTATTTTACAAAAGAAAGTATTTTCCTTATGTAACTTCTTTGACTTTAGTATTTTTGTATTGTAATACAGGCATCTTATTCTCTACACTAGTCTTTGGACCAGCATGTGGTTTCATTCTTGGCTCTTTGTGCACCAAAGTTTATGTTGATGCAGTCTTCATTGACACAAGTAAGTACTTCTACTGGCATCAAAAACATACAGTGATGCTGAACGTTACATTGAAAAATTTCAAGAATAAAAAATGGGTGCTACTTAAAGAGAACTGTTCTCAAATCACCACCTATATAAATGTAAGCAATAACACTACTCTAGCTCCTCATGAATAATCACTTGTTTTTGAACTCATTTAAAAGTCGCTCTAGATGAAAGCTTCTGCTAAATTAATAAAGGGAATGGAATGGAATGGAACACTGTATCTCATTAGACCTCTGTTCTCTAGCCACACTGGACATTACTCCAGATGACCCACGTTGGATTGGCGCCTGGTGGGGCGGCTTTATCATCTGTGGCCTTTTCCTCTTCGTCTCCTCGTTTTTCATGTTTGGGTTCCCGCAGTCACTGAATGAGCCTGGGGAGGACCCAGGGGGTGAGAGTGAGCAGGCCATGCTGCCTGCTGAGCTGGTGCAGGAGTATGAAGGAGTAAAAGCCTCAGATGACGTAGACATCAACACTGGCCTAACCTGCTGCCAGCATCTGCAAAGTGAGAGAGAAATTGAGTCTAACCGAGGTTATGCATTAGCTTTTACAAGCAATCTGACATGAAATAAATTGTATTATATTTAGAAAGGCTAGTTCACACCGACCCTTCAAACACCAAATTCCAGTTGATGGTGGGTTTATTGTGAATCAGTGTGTGAACCCTGCTGGTGTATGTTAGAGCAATGTGAAATTAACAGTTATGTGTTGCGAAAGGAATATAGTTCAATACAAGTTAAGGTAAATCGACAACGTTTGTGGCATAATTTTTCGACTCATCCCTCCTTTTTAGAGGCAGAAATGTTAAGCTTATAATTTTATAAAAGCACTTACATTAATTCTTAAAACATGCATATTGTTCACGTCTGGTTGTTATACTTTTGAAATAGTATTTTAACGTTTACGTCATACTTTTCCATTGTAAGTGCCTCACTTGAACCCTGATTTATGCTTTTTTTTTTAAGAAAAGGAGAAGCAAATCAAAATGTATTTAATTGATTGACCTTACTTTGTGTTTAATCTGGAATATTCCTTTAAGGGGCCAAACTTGTTTTTGCTGATTTCTGGGCTATGTTTTAATTGTTTATCTACCAGTATGTAAACATGCGCTAGGCTAGACGGACATCTTTGACCATTGCACCATGTCTCCTGTCTTTTCAGAACGTCAAGCAAGAGTGACACGTTTTTATATGGCGAGTCAAGTTGAACTCTGCATTCTATTCTACTCATTGTGCTGTGTTCAGCTTTTTTAGATTTGGTCTGAACGGCCCCTTAGAATGATTGAAATGTTCATAGTTGGTGCTGTTTGCTGAGGCAGTCTTAATTGTTGTTGACCAATTACTGAAAGAAGGTTAGAAATAGGTTTTACTGTTAGAGAACAAATCATTTTTAGTGGCACTTCACAAAATGTTGTGAAAAGACATTCTGAAAAGGTTTTCGATAGACAGAGAAAATAGAAATGTTAACGATCTCACCATGGCAATTGAAAGGCCATTTTCTACTAATTCCTGTCTTATTCGTTCTTAGTTATTCCTAAAGTGACTAAGCATCTGCTGTCCAACCCGGTTTTCACCTGTGTCATTCTTGCTGCCTGTATGGAAATTGCCGTGGTGGCTGGATTTGCTGCCTTCCTTGGGAAATATCTTGAACAGCAGTTCAACCTCTCAACCTCCTCTGCCAATCAGCTCCTAGGTAGGCCAAGAAAACTAGCTTTTGTTTTAAAGGGGCTGTAAGCTATTTTTTTTATGGAATGGCACATAAAAAATGTCCCAATGTCTGACAAACAGCCTATCAATGAATTAGGTGTCTTAAAATATCACACCTGTTTCTGTGACAAAAATATGACCACAGGCCATGGTCAGATTATTTATTTCGCCAATGGACCATTTTCACATTTATGGGTTTAAATTGTGAAAGTAAACTATCGTAGGGTCAAATGTGTCACTGGTGTATAGAGGTTAAACGAAGACCATAGCAAATACATTTTTTGTGTTTTCATTTGCTCCAGCAGCAAAAGAAAGAAATCCACTATTATGTGTCCATAACGTTCCAAAAGAGGAAAATAAAGAGAGATGGATGCAGTCAAAAAAGAGAAAGATGGCAACTTTACTGTCACTCCCTTAGCAGCTGTATTTGAAACCACATTGCAGCAGTGTTGAGTAGTTTGCTGGATTCTTCTTTTTTTTTTAATTTTCTCCCCAATTTGGAATGCCCAATTCCCAATGCGCTCTAAGTCCTCATGGTGGTGTAGTGACTCACCTCAATCCGGACTGTGGAGGACGAATCCCACTTGCCTCCGCGTTTGAGACCGTCAATCTGCGCATCTTATCACGTGGCTTGTTGAGTGCATTACTACGGAGACATAGCAAGTGTGGAGGCTTCACGCTATTCTCCGTGGCATCCACGCACAACTCACCACGCGGCCCACTGAGAGCGAGAATCACATTATAGTGACCATGAGGAGGTCAACCCAATGTGACTACCCACTCTAGCAACCGGGGCAATTGGTTGCTTTGGAAGCCTGACTGGAGTCACTCAGCACACCCTGGATTCGAACTTGCTCCAGGTGTGGTAGTCAGTGTCTTTACTTGCTGAGCTACCCAGACCTCCTCTTTTTCATTATTAATGCCAAGGTAATATAACACAAAGTTTAGTGATATAAATGTACCATAAACAATAAAAAAAAAATTAAAACTGAACAAGTTTGCAAGATTTAACCTGCTAAGTTAAGGCAGAAATATGTCATAAGAGTGAGTAAAAAAATAGGCCCATTGGAAGACTTTGTACCTCTCAATTATTTTGCACATTCACAGGGCAGCCCATACATGTGAAACTGGAAGTCGTCTGCTGTGCAAGAATGCTATTTTTCTTAATGCTGCTTTTGACAACATTTAGATGACAGGCTGCTGCTCTCCTGCTCCATCTCTGATCATAGCGGTCTCAATGGTATCTTTAGAGGGCAGAATTTGGAAAGAGGGGAATGTTTTATTTAGTATCTAAAGGCCAAAACATACTCTACGCCAGTACGTGAACGCAGATGCGAGCGCTTAGCCACTGCATAGAGTTGTAGTCCAAAAACCCAGAAGAGAATTTGCCATTCATGTTTGAGGCATTAAAGTGATACATTTATGTTGTAAAACTAATCATATCATCAAGTAATATTTACCACAGACCTTATCTTACTCATAAGTTCAAAAACCCCATTATAAACCATAGGAATATCCATAGGGAACCCTTTGCGAATTAGACTTCCGGGTTCGCCTGCAAATGGACGTCACGGCTGAACAGCTATATTGCCAACGTGCGGTCCAATTGAACATGCTAAACCTGCATTCTTGTGTTACTGTGGTGGAACCTCAGTACTCCAGGGGGCGATAGAGGTACCTTCAAATGTCTGTGCCCTTTAACTGGATGTGTTATTATTCAGGTAAATTTATTGAAATATTGCCCAGCAATATTTTTCAAACTGTTGCTTCGCCATTACAGTAGTTGAGTTGAAAAAGAAAACTCACCGTAGAAGCAGACAGTTCGTAGTGTATTTTTCTGCATCTCACAAGATGACAAGGACACCCACTAAATGACATGCCCACTCCAAGTAGTGCCCCCTTGGATCAAAAAGCAATTCTGTTGGCTAAAATAACTTTTAAAAGCCTATGCCTTCCCTGTATGTTTCATGTTACCTCAACTATGTAACTATGACAAGAATAACTTTCAAATTATATGTCACATATCATATTATTAAACCAAAGATATAAATGAATATTTCTCTGTTGTGTTTTCTCCAGTTTGCTCACAAGCTAACCGGTTAGCCAATTAGCTTAGCATAACGCTAGCTTCTTCTCCTCTTCATTTTCATCAAGTTTCTCCGTTTCTCCATGATTTTATTCAAGATAACTTTTAAGTTTATGTGTGTTTAATAATTTTACAAACTTAATTTTTTTTATCTTTGGGTAGGGATAGGTGTAGGGTTGCTGCAGGATTACAAATAAACACAACAAACACAATGAATGAATCTGACATTCAACTGTTGCAAGACTCGAGCATTTCGCTGGTTATATGAAGGGGGCCAGGGCTGGATTGGTAATCTGGCATTCCGGGCATTTTCCCAGAAACGTGCTGAATGGGCCACGTTAAGCTAAAATGAGGTGCCGCGTTATGCAGAATGGACCTCAAAACACCGCAGAAAAGGACAGCGAAAATGTAAAATCCCGTGCCAATTTCTCTTCCCAGGCCAGCCCTGAATGGGGCGTAACTTGTAGTGGGCGTGTCTTGCAGGACACAGACAGACCCTTCTCGTACAGTTCACAATAATCTCGCTATCGCGCCCCTTGCAGCAGTGTTGAGAATGCAACGTGCAGTTGCAGTCAGACACATTTCAGAACGCAACAATGAATGAAAAACTAAATCGAGCTTGTGTTGCAAGATGCGTCTGCGTAGAGTATGTTTCAGCTCTAAGTTTGGAAACAATTTCAGAAAGGCTTACATCACTTACAGCACCTTTAAAATCTCATGAAAAGCATATGATCAAGTTATAAAAAGCCATTTCATATGTACATATTGTTTAAATTGAATTCAAATTAATTGAAATGTTTATTAATTTGAATTCTTCTTGTTTATAGGAATGACAGCAATTCCTTGCGCTTGTCTGGGTATATTCCTGGGTGGCCTCCTAGTGAAAAAGTTGGATCTGTCAGCATTAGGGTCTATACGCCTGGCCATGATAGTCAATATCATCTCTACATCCTGCTACGTCTCCTTCCTTTTCATTGGCTGTGATACTGGCCCAGTCGCTGGTGTTACTGTTGCATATGGCAATGAGTGAGTAGAGTGCTTAAAAGCCTCTAATACATTTTTAATCAGAGTGATGATCTACAACAAACTGAAAATAAATACAGTCACTTAGAGCATGATGTCTTGACAACACGAAAGCACTTTGAGTATGTTTGTAGTATTCATTTTACAGAGGTTCTTGCTCATTAAACTAGAAGTTGAAGGGCATGGAATATGTGATCCTTCCTTTTCCCTCATCCTCTATTCTTTCTCTCCATGTAGGAGTCTAGGGTCATGGGAGCGGGCAGATGCTGGATGTGTGTCAGGCTGTAATTGTTACAAATCTTATTTAAGCCCTGTCTGTGGATCCAATGGCATCACCTACCTCTCGGCCTGTCTGGCTGGCTGCACTAGAAATGTGAGTCACCTCCTACATTCATTCATAGACAGAATCATCCATTCTACACAAATCATACAGATCAATAAACTCAAGACAGGCGTCTGCTTAAGTGCTTCCCGAGGTAATAGTTGTAAGAGTTCTTTTAGAGTTCAAATCTTTGTCATTTGGGCACACTCATAGTTTTCTCTTTTAAATACATCAGTTCCCTTTATGTAAGATTTTCTGTTCTTTTTTTCTCTGGATGGATGCCTGGAAATCCCCAGAGCAGCATTTAAGATCCTTCATAAAATATGCACTCAGCTTCTCCCTCCTCCCTCCCTTTCTCAGAATCTGACAGGCTGTAAGTGCATTGCCCATGGAGATGGTCTGGGTACAGCATCACCAGGAAAGTGTTCCAGCCCAGGCTGTAAGCAGGCCTTCCTCACGTTCCTGGCAGTTGTGTGTGCTTGCAGCATGATCGGAGCCATGGCCCAGACTCCATCTGTTATCATCCTGATCAGGTAATGCCGAATGTAATTTTAGGTCCACGTTGCAGGGGTTATCATTCTTATTCAGTCAAGGTCATCTTGAATTTGTTGACACCAAAAGTATTTGGACAATTAACAGGGGTCCTGCGGGTCCTTAACAAGTCTTAAATTCAGTTTTCAAAATGTAAATATCTAAAACGGTATATCAGAAGTATTAATTAACTTTTAAAGAGGAATCACGATATTGCCAAATTTGATTATTAAAATACAAAAGGCTTGACAATTTAATTCAATAAATATGTAGTATGCATGCGCTGCGTGCTTCCAAGCGAAGACGCGCCACTGTTGCACATTATCCAAGCTCGCAGGAGGCTTGTGATACAGTGTTTCCAGCAGTTCAGAATGGTTCACAATCAGTAAGTACCAGACATTTATGACAAGCGATAGCCGATGATCTATTGTTGATGAATTAGCACTGCTCGTTGTATTGTTATATGACAATGTAATGACTTTATAGTGTTTATATTGTAATACATTTTATATTTTTGCATATTATATTTCATGTGTGAGCTGGGAGCACATACATTTCAAAATACGAGTCCCTGGTGTATTTCAATCTTATTTATAGTTAAAAGTCCACCGTTTTTCTGGCTAAGAATTGGTATTTTGGTTTCACAATAAACTGCATATGGGAGTTCATTCAAATTTGGACTCTTATAGCCTCTAAGTCTGGGCCGCCCAGTCACAAGAAGGAAAGACTAAGAACATATTTTTAACACATTCAAAATACTGATTTTAAATATCAGCAAAATCCAATATCGGTCAACCTTTAATTCATATTTATTTATATACTTGTATATAAATAAATGTTAATATGATGCATAAATAATTAAATATAATTCTTCTGTGAACTCATTTAGTAAAAAACTGTAAGTGGAAAACACAAAAACATTTTATTTTATTTTATTTTAAACTTGCAGATACTCTGTTTTGCTGATGTTTAAGAAAAATAATCTGATACATTATTTATTTTGAGATTGTGTGAGTTTTTTCCTGGAATGTACATACACCTTTTATATTATTTGTTCAAGTTGTAAAAAAGATTTCTAGAAGTCTTAAATTTGATTTAAAAAAATGTGCAGCAACTATTTTTAAGCCACACATAAAAATGTGTGAATGTAATTTCATTAGATCAAATTTCAAACTAATTACCATTTATTTTAAAGGAAATATACGGATAGCATAAGCACACTTTTTAAGCAAAAGATTTATCAAAAATAAATGTACATTTTAAACTTACATTTGTCAAAAATAAATTGTTTGCTCTAAATGTTTAAAAAAATAGATATACTGTTCAGAATTTAGAAAAAAAAAGTATTTGGATACTTCAATAAAAATAATCTTGGGACCTGGTTAAATGTTGCAAAAATGGCCAAGAACAGTGAAGTTAGCTCTGATAAAAGGTCTCGCATCATTCGTCTTGTAGATGCCTTTTGGCTTTCTGTTTCATTTTCGTTGTAATTATATTAAAATACTGTTAAAGTTTGGCTTAAGTATCCCAATGTTTTTGGAGCCAATGTAGTGCTTCAGCATCTGAATATACCTCTCATAATAACCTACTGTAGTACTAAACTAACACACTTTCATGTTCTTTCCTTGTTGTCTTTAGAACTGTGAGTCCAGAGCTGAAATCTTATGCACTTGGAGTTTTGTTTCTGTTGCTACGGCTGCTTGGTAAGATATCTGCATAAGTGTTTTTTGCAGGTATAATTTGGGTGTTTCTAAATGATTACATTTAGCCTGAATTAAGCTTGTATTGTTACAATGTGGTTTGGTTAGAAATGATCAATTACAATATATAACTTGTATATTTATGCTAATATAACTTAAATACTAATTTGTTGTACAATTTATTTATTTATTTATTTATTTTTGTTCTTGCTTGTTTTCATCTTCAAACACAAAATGTATTGGTGACATTTGAAAGAAACCTTATTTTGTTCTTTGGAATAGGATACAAAAATGTAAATGTTTTTTTTTACATTTAAGGGATAGTTCACCCAAACTATGATATTCTCTCATCATTTACTCACACTCATGCCATCCCAGTTATGTATGACTTTCTTTCTTCTGCAGAACAAAAAACAAAGATTTTTAGAAGCGTATTTCAGCTCTGAAGGGACATACAATGCAAGTGAATGGTGACCAAAACTTTGAAGGTCTTCAGAAGCAATATGATAAGTGTGGTTGAGAAACAGATTCATATTTAACTCTTTTTTTACAATAAATCTCTACTTTCACTTCCACATTCTTCTTCCTTTGCGTTTGGCAATTCACTTTCTTTGTGCATATCACCAACTACTGGGCAAGGAGGAGATTTTATAGTAAAAAAGGACTTACATTTTGATCTGTTTCTCACCCACACCTATCATATCTCTTCTGAAGTCATCGATTAAACCACTGGAGTCATTCAGATTACTTTTATGCTACCTTTATGTGCTTTTTGGGCTTCAAAGTTCTGGCCACCATTCACTTGCATTGTATGGACCTACAGAGCTGAAATATTCTTCTAAATATCTTTGTGTTCAGCAGAACAAAGAAATTCAAACACATCTGGGATGACATGAGGGTGATAAAATAATTAGATGATTTTCATTTTTGGGTGAACTATCCCTTTAAAGTCCCCGGGCTGGAGTTTTATTGACCTCCACCAATTTTCCCCACCAATGTCCCAGGTTTTATTCCCCCACCTCTGATCTTTGGCATTGGGATTGACTCCACCTGCTTATTATGGAGCTCCGTATGTGGCACAACGGGGGCCTGCATGCTTTACGACAACATCTCCTACCGCTACCTTTACGTCAGCATTGCCATTGTTCTCAAATCCAGCGCCTTCATTCTCTATGCTGTCACCTGGCAGTGTCTGCGTCAGAACTACTCCAGGTACATTAAGAACAGTGAGGATTACTTGACACCAAGCCAGCTGTTCGCCTCCAACCTCACTCTGGACAACATGGGCAAGGACATTGCACAGAATCCCTCCAGTCGCACCAAGTTCATTTACAACCTAGATGACCATGCCTGGAGTGAGAACATGGAGTCAGCCATATAGTCTCACCCCAAAGAACATGCTAATTTAATCTTATCAATGCATTTATTCAAAAGAAAGTTCATTTATACAGATTTCCGCAGATTCCCACTGCCTGGGATAAACAGGCACTCTTATAGCATATCCAGGGTGTTTTAAACGAATGGTTCACCTAATAATCCAAATTCTGTAATAATTTACTCACCCTCATGTCGTTCCAAACCTGTATGACTTTCTGTCCTATGCGCAACACAAAAGAAGATGTTTTAATGAATATTGCGGTTCGACATCTCAATACAAAGACAATAGCTAATACATTCATTTAAAGCTTTAAAAAAAGTATCATAAGAGTAGTCCATGCGACTAGTGTGTTATATAAATAAAAAGGTATGATAGATTTTTGTGAGAAAAAACCTGAATTTTAAGTCACTTTTTCAGAGAAATTCTTGACTTTCACAGCGGCTCGCATGTTCATGCAAAATGTGCATTGTTTTTAGAGCAAAGGGACATCAAGATCATTAATCAAAAGATGACTTACATTTTGGGTTGTTTCTCATCAAGGCATATTGTATGCCTTCAGAAGACTTGGAATGTGGCACATTTTTATGAAGTTAGGATCCTTTTTTAGGCTATAAAGTGATGCACTATCTACTGCCATTGTACTGAAAAGGAATTTATGATGACAGAATTTTCATTTTTGGTGAACAATTCCTTTAAATAAACAGAGCCAATGAATTTGACTGTTACTGTAGTCAGGAGTTAGAACTATACAGTATATGCTGAAAATATGATATATGGAGAGGAAATGCATCTTATTATCATATTAGGGGACATCCAGTATTAGGTTGCAGTTCTAAAACTGAACAATTAATCTTCCATAAGTCAAAACTAGCCCCAATTTACATACAAGCACCTTTCTTAGGCTTAATTTTGGATTGTCTTTTTTTTTTCTTTTTTTTTTAAATAAAGAATATTAGCATATACACCGATTAGCCACAACATTAAAACCACCTGCCTAATATTGTGTAGGTCCCCTTCGTGCCACCAAGTCAGCACCAACCCGCATCTCAGAATATCATTCAGAGATCATATTCTTCTCACCACAATTGTACAGAGTGGTTATCTGAGTTACTGTAGACTTTTTCAATTTGAACCAGTCTCCCCATTCTCTGTTGATCTCCCTCATCAAAGCATTTCCATCCACAGAACTGCCCCTCACTGGATGTTTTTTGTTTTTGGAACCATTCTCAGTAAATTCTAGAGACTGTTTTGTGTGAAAATCGCAGGAGATCAGTAGTTACAGAAATACTCAAACCAGCGCGTCTGGCACCAACAATCATCCATGCAATTATCTAACCAGCCAATCGTGTGGCAGAAGTGCAGTGCATAAAATCATGCAGATAAGGGTCAGGAGCTTCAGTTAATGTTCACATCAACCATCAGAATGGGGAAAAAAATTGATCTCAGTGATTTCGACTGTGGCATGATTATTAGTGCCAGATGGGCTGGTTTCAGTATTTCTGTAACTGTTGATCTCCTGCGATTTTCACACACAACAGTCTCAAGAATTTACTCAGAATGGTTCCAAAAACAAAAAACATCCAGTGAGCGGCAGTTCTGTGGACGGAAACACCTTGTTGATGAGGAAGGTCAACAGAGAATGCCAGACTAGTTCAAACTGACAAAGTCTACAGTATCTCAGATAACCACTCTGTACAATTGTGTTGAGAAGAACATTATCTCAGAATGCCTTTCTTGGCGCTGATTTGGCAACACGAGGGGGACCTATACAATATTAGGCAGGTGGTTTTAATGTTGTGGCTGACTGGTGTAAGTTCTATGAATATTAGCTAATAAATTTACTTGAAAATTATGAGGCTACGGAATTTTATGTATATTTTTATGAGGCGTTCAGCAAAGCCTGGAAACGTAGAAAGCTTGATGTTATTTATTACTGCCTCTCCTCTGTAGAGTCATTAGACTATAAAAGACAGATACTAGTGCAGAGTTCACACATGTAACGTCATGTAACCAAATAATTAACCTAAATACATAATAGTGTAACGTTTTAGGCCCATGTGTGTTAAAATGTATTGCTTGAATCGACAAAAAGGTTATCAATTAGTTATGTGATGCATTCTTATTTGTCACCTGCAGTGGTCTTGAGCAACATCTAAATAACATGTAACATTAATCAATAGATGTTATCAAGGAGAGGACACTAAAGCAGTGAAGGTTGGATTTCTTTAAATGCATGCAAGGATTGCATGTGGATGCATCAGAACAGGTGCATGGGAATTTTAAGAGGTAAATTGTTTTGGAGAAGGTAGACATTTCCCTTCTGTTATTAAGGAATGTTTAGGACTGTACTAACACTTACTCTGTATTATGTACGAGTAATGGAATTACAGTGCTCTACATTTTGCAACGTTTCAGCTATCAAGGTTTGCTTGAAAGACAGCAAGTTGTAAACTTGATTCATTTTCTTTAGCAAACGTTGCAATGTAAAAAAAAGGAAATAAACGTAGGGAAATCATTTATGAATTACATCTGATTGCTAAGTCAAAAGACAGGTTCGTAAAAGTAGATTTTAGAGGCAAAAATGACTCTTCATACATTTTCCGTATGAAATTGGACCTAAGAATTTGTTTCATATACTTATATATAGAGTTATTTATTTTCTGTCTTGTTATTTACTTTTCTTAAAATATCAATAAAATAAAAAACAGGACAGGAAATGGAGGATCTATTGTTATGATGTAATACGAAATACTTTTACAGAGGAAATTACCCTTAGTTTCTGCTGCTTTTCAATTTTACTGAATGCAGGTCCGCAGAAGAGACGCTTGAAGGACAAAACCACATCCATTATCACCCTTCATGTAAATGGTCTCATCGCACATTATTTTAATGCACTGTAAACAGCAAAATGCTTGAATGTTGAGACTGGTGTCAATACAAATGTGATGATACAAGAATGATGTCATTGTTTATATAATCATTCCTCTCTATAGATAATTCATTGCCGTAAAAGTGCCAAAGTGATGCCATTTAAGTGTTCTAGAGTTCTCTTTGAGAGGGAGTTTTTCCATAATGCTGGAACTGTATATGACCGCAAGATGCTTTATTGTATTGTATGTAGACATGTGATATCTTAAGCAACCATTACACCTTGTACATAGTAAAATTAAAATCTATTCTCTCCAGAATGTAGAATATAGCGATGCTTAGGCTTTTACAAGTGAAGTTACAAGTCTTAAACTTTGGACAAAATATATATTAATGTCAAATGCAGATGGATATTATGTTATGCTGAAAGAGGAATGTTGTGGTATATTTTTCTACCCATGTCTGTATTATGAGGCTTATGTGTAATGACCATAAAGGTGTATGAGAGGAAAAGAAATTACATGAATAACTATCTGCACTAAAAAAATATTGTCCTTGTATTTTTATCACAAAGTCAAAATTTGTAATGCTCCTACCCTTTTGCCTTCTTTTATTTCTTCTGTTGATCACATAAAACATTTATGCCATCTGAAGCTTGCCATCAAATAAAGATTTGGCAGCAAGTGTAATCTACAGTATCTTTGCACTACACTGTACATTTCTGCAATTTTAAAGGAAATAGAATGTAAAAATAAATGCTACAGGATTTATTATTTATTTATTCAATTGGTTAACGGTATATTGTAGAACATTATAAAATATTTAACTAGACAATACTTATACAGTGGCAAGAAAAAGTATGTGAACCCTTTGGAATTAGCTGATTTTCTGCATTAATTGATCATAAAATGTGATATCATATTCAAATCACAAGTATAGACAAACACAATGTATTTAAGCAAACAACACGCAAACAATTGTAACATTTAATTTCTATGTTGAACACATCCCATTAACGCAATGCATGATTTAATAATTAATCAAAACCGACTGAATACTGTTCACAAAACTGTAGACTGTCATGTAAGGGTTAAACTTCTGCTGCACCGAGTCACGTGACTCAACAGCATGCCGTCGATTTCCTTGAAGCCCTCCTGTGGCGTGGCGCCAACAAAAGTGCCTCTGGGAAGAAATCTTTTAAATGATTTTTCATTGGTTGTAAGAGTCTCTAGTTTCGTTTGCTATGCCTCATTTAAAAAAATCTGGTCATTTTTTGCTTTTGCACATATGTGGAAACTGGCAATGCATTTCCTCAAAAGTAGAAAAATCGTGTTATTTATTTTGAATAACTTTCAACTCTAACACATCTGTGGGTAATTTCACTTCATTTAATTCTACATTTTGTTGTTTTATTTTGTTATCTCTATGCAATATGATTCTATTCATTATTATTTAACATTATTAAAAGCATTCCTATATATTTACTGTGCATTTTCACGTTGAGAATAAATGGGTTCATCCAAAAGCTGAAACAATGTTGCTTTCAGAGGCTTTATATGGCGTTAGGATGAAAATAATGTGCATTTTGAACTGTTCTGAGACCAGTGATGACAGACAGCACACTGGAGGTCAAAAGTTCAGTTTCAGGTTGCAGATGATGTGTGAACCACTCAACATGTTTGGCAGACATGGACAATGGCAATCAGTACATAGATTCAGAATTTCACAATGCTACATTTTATTTTAACATGGTTGGCAGTGACTGGATGATGCTGGACATTACTTTGAATAAGAATCATTTATTCAGCTTTACAGAAAATCAGCTGTAATGTCTGTAACGTCTCAAAAACATAAATAACCAACAGTCCTGGAAACATAAGAAACTATTTGATGAAAAAAAATAGCTTGGTATTTCTTACAATTTCACAACGTAGTCTTGCTGTCCACATCCTTTACGGGGACATACATTTTTAGGAAAACTATTTCGTAGACATTTGTATTTTGTTTTGGTGTATTAGTTTGCTAATAGTTACAAATCAAAAAGGGAAATGGAAAATACACACAGCAGTCTGCAGGGGTCTCAGGAGGTTAAACATTCACAGTGCTGTGGAAAAAGAAAGTGAACCCTCTGATTTAACAACTGGTCGATTCTTCTTTGGCACCAATAACCTCAACCAAGCATTTCCGGTAGCTGTGGATTAGACCTGCACAACGTTCAGAAAGAATTTTGTACCATTTGTTCTTATAGAACTGCTTCATCTCAGTCATAATCTTGGGATTTGTGGTGTGAACGGCTCTCTTGAGGTCATTCCACAGCCTCATTATTGGGTCAAGGTCTGGGCTCTGACTGGGTCACACCAAAAGATGGATTTTCTTTTTTTGAAGCTATTCTGTAGTGGGTTTACATTGATTGTCCTGTTGCATCACCAAACTTCTACTGAGTTTCAGCCGATGCACAGCCACCCTGACATTATCCTGTAGGTTATCTTGATAAACTTGGGACTTCATTTTTTCCTTGATGATGGCAAGCAGTCCAGGCCCTGAAGCAGCAAAGCAGCCCTAAATCATGATGCTCCCTCCACCTTACTTCACCGTCGGGATGATGTTTTTCATGTTGGCATGCTGTGCCCATACCACGCCATATATAGTGCTACATGTTCTTCCCAAAAATTCAACTTTAGTTTTATCAGTCCACAAAACATTTTCCCAGTAGCATTGCGGAGTGTCAGGGTGGTCTTTTGCAAACATCAGGCATGAAACACTGTTTTTGTTGAAAAGCAGCAGCTTCCTTAACAGAATCCTTTCCTGCCAAGGATACTATGCCTGTTTAATACTTTCCGTATTGTAGACTCACAGAGATGTTAACCAGTTCCAATAACTCCAAGTCTTTAGCTGTCAATCTATGTTTTTTTTTTAACCGCATTAGGCATTCTGCGGTGTGCCCTTTGAGTCATCTTGGCTTGACGGACACTTCTAGTGAGAGTAGCCACAGTACTAAATCCTCTCCATTTATAGAAAATATTTCTAACTGTGAACAGATGAATATCTAACTTTTTTAAATAACTTTGTAACCCTTTCCAGCTTTATGCAATGCAACAATTCTTAATCGCAGGTCTTCAGAAATCAATTTTTTGCAAGGCATGGTACACGTTAGCAGATGCTTTTTGTGAATAGTAAACTCTAGTAGCTCTAATCCACACCTCCAATCTCATTTCATTAATTGGATGCCAGGTTTGCCAACTCCTGACTTTGACTTTTTTTGTTGTCTTTAATCTAGGGATTAACTTTTTCCTCAGCACTGTTAATGTTTAATGGGATGTGTTCAATAAAGACATGGAAGTTTATAATTAATTGTGTGTTGTTATCTTAACATTGTGCTTTGTTTATGCTTGTGACTTTGATGAAGATGAGATTCACATTTTATGACCATTAATGCAGAAAACCAGCTAATTCCAAAGTGTTCACATATTTTTTCTTGCCACTGTAATTTAAGTGAAATATTGAAGAAATAAATATAATGTATAAAGTATAATTTTTACTGTATAATTAACTATAAAAATGTATATTATGTTTAACAAGAGAATACATGTACTCTTTACGGTAAACTATTGTTAAAAATGCTGTGGAAAACTATAATCGGAAGTTCCTGCATGACCCGTCACATTTCATTATATTTTATGGGAATCTCATTTTTGATATCAGTTATGTACATTGGTGTGTTTGGTTATATTTTATGTAGTTTAAAGTTACATGGAGCACACTGTCTCTACATGTTTTACCTTTTGCTCCTGGAAGGACCATTCTTGTGGACTTTTGTAGTTACTACTGTGATTAACAATACATTTTAAAGTGAAAAGCATACTTTTATAGTTCCAAAAGGTAAGTATATTAACTTTATATCGTTAAATAAAAGTAAGTGAACCGTAAAAAATACAGGCATCAAAATAAAATTCCGTACAGCCAGAAACATGGTCACTGTTTTTTACACGTAACTTCCTGGCAACAACAGCTTGCCCGTATTTTACCGTAAATGTAACAATTTTTTTTACAGTCTACTTCTTACTGAAAAAGAAAGACATGTTTTTATTGTCACAGTAAGTGCCTTAAATGTAAGAGATGCACATTCAGGGTAAATTGAAAAATGTATCAATTAAATTGAAACATTTAATTGCACTGGAATAATGCACACAAATTGTACAAAAGATTTCAACTAAAGACTGCAAATTGTTATTATATTTTTTGAGAATTTATTTAATATGAAAACTTGTATTGTTGACAGTGTTGAAAACATATTGTGCATTTAAAAAAAAACTAAAAAAAAGACTCAAAAAAATTCAATTCCAGTCTATAGCTAAATAACTGCCAAAACCTAAAAAAATACTTCAATCCAAAGTAAAGACTGGGGATTAAGTAGGAATGTGTGCACATGTTTGAGTGTGTCAGTTGTCCAGTGGGGCCATAAGTAGTTGTAGCTCTTTAAAAGTGCTGCCATGATGACCAACCAGCTCTGCTCGGTTATTCACTACATTACTGAGGTCCTTCAGCTGCTGATAGCATGCTTTACATTTCTGATGCCTGAAAAACAAATACACCATACATAAATGCACTCAGAATCACATGACATAACCAACCAATCTCTGCATAAAAGACTGCAGGGCTCCAGACTAAAACATTTCATTGGGAGCCACTGGCTCATAAAATTAATTATATGATTATTCTAATGCCCTATTGTGTGCATACTCACAGAACTATTTGAACAAGCCCAAAAATACCATTTATTAAAACTAAGCAGAAAATATGCTCGTTTAAAAAAAATAAAATCTTTCAGTCTAGTAAGAAAGCACCATTTCAATCTGTTGCCCTGGACTGTATAGAGTTCTGTAATCTTGTAATCAAACCTACACTACAGAAAAACATGTTAAGATTTTTTTTTAAATGTGTATAGTACAAGTGCATAGTCAACACAGAAAATTGCAAGATACTAACCTCTCCTCTCGAGTAATGTCCACACCAATAAATGGAGGAGCACTCAACGTGTCAGAGATTAATGGCCAAAAACGCTTCAAGATCAACTTCAATGACATACATCCAGTCTGCACATAACTACAGAAGGAAAGGGAGTATGTGTTACAAGACTGTTTTGTCTTCACATGATCCCACAAGTTCTGTTGATAGATCTCAAAATCTAGTGGACCCAACAACATGTCAACACACTGGAAAGAATTCAACATTTCTGGGAGTACAGTGAGAAAATTACATACACAAACTATACCCATTTATACACAAGGAAGTAAAATATTGTCTGCCCCTATCGTACGCATATATGCGCTCACACATTGGGGGAATCCTGGAGTAGGGAAAAAAGTACTTTGTTGAAGCACCTTTGGCACCAATCACAGCCTCAAGTCTCTTTGTGCATGATGCTACAAGCTTGGCACACTTATTTTTGGGTAGTTTCTCCCATTCTTCTTTGCAGGACCTCTCAAGCTCCATCAGGTTGGATGGGGAGCATAGGTGCACAGCCATTTTCAGATCTCTCCAGAGATGTTCAATCAGGTTCAAATCTGGGCTCTGGCTGGGCCACTCAAGGACATTCACAGAGTTGTCCCGTAGTCGCTCCTTTGTTATCCTTTGTCCTGTTGGAAGATGAACCTTCACCCCAATCTGAGGTCCAGAGCGCTCTGGAGCAGCTTTTCATCAAGGATGTCTCTGTACATTACTGCATTCATCTTTCCCTCGATCCTGACTAGTCTCCCAGTTAATCAGGATGATCAGTGGAAACAGGATGCACCTGAGCACCTGAGTGTCATGGCAATTTTTTATTTGTAATAAATTTGCAAAGATTTCAAACAATCTTCCTTCACGTTGTCATTATGAGGTACTGTTTGCAGAATTTTGAGGAAAATATTTAATTTAATACATTTTGGAATAAGGCTGTAAATTAACAAAATGTGGAAAAAGAGAAGCGCTGTGAATACTTTCCGGATGCACTGTATACTGAGTGTTCCCCTCCTGGCTGACCATGAGGGTCATTCACTTGTGGCATACTCATGACAGTCGCCGTCCCGCTGGACATTATCATGTTTCCTCTCTGGAAGGTTATGTGTGGCGGGATGGAACTCCGTTCTCCATATGTGTCAGCTTAGTGACGCAATGTCAAGTGTACGGAATTGTAAGGGAACATCTCAGTTAAGTATGTAACCTCGGTTTCCTGAGATTAGGGGAACGAGACATTGCGAAAGCTGGCTGCACTACAAGACTCACAGTTCTCTGAGGTGTGAGCGATGTGCTCTTTGTCCCTCAGTCAGAAAATTCTGAGGAATGGTGTTTGCACGCCCTTTAAAAATACTTCTCTCAATGTCATCAGAATTTAATGTTTTCTGGAAGGGGAAAAAAACAAAAAATGGTTTCTGTGCGTAACCCGAGATGAAATCTTGCAAGCAGAAATGCTTACTTGAATTACAATGAATGAAATATAGTAGTGCAATTGATGATATTATTAACACATTTTATGTAAATGTTTGTATTCAATTTCTGCATAAACATTATCATAGTTTAATAAATTATTGTTTGGTTTTTAGGCCCATTTTAGTTATAGTACAGTAATAATGTATTTTGAAAAGCAGAAATGTTTTACTTGACAACTAATTAAATATGATAATTATTATGCAGTATACAGAAGCTGGTAGTTTGTATTGCCATGCTGAGTCACATAGGCACATTGAACCTTTCGTTTTAATTTTTCACTGACATTTTGTTAACATTGACATGTCATTAATGTAATACAATTAGTTCACTTAACCTACGACGTGCCATTTATTTCATTTTTATTCTCAACAGGTAATATTGTTTAACCAACATAAGCAATGAGGGTTATTTGATATATGCACCTAGAGTCCATAGTTCTTTAAATAATACATTTAATACATTCATAAAAAAACTCTCGAAATGGCCATCTCCGGTCTTGGTCTTGACTCGTACTCAACCCTCTTCTGGACTCGGTCTTGACTCGAACTACTTTGGTTTCTGATTGATCTTGGACTCGAATGAGCTGGTCTCGACTACAAGACTGGTTTGGACATCTGACCTGGTTGCCATTAACTTCTTTAAGAATTTGATGTTGTCATGACTAGTCGAATTAGACACGACTAGTAGAATATTATAAATTAGTAGTCGTGCAACCCCTATGGAGACGCACAAGAGATTTAGCCAGATGTTTTTGACGTTAGCATGTAGCTATGCTGATAAGTGGATAGCGCCACACACATGAATTGGGGAAATACAGTGTAATTAGTCAATTACAACCATATTGTTTGGTATTAAACAAAAACATACTAGGATTTAAAACAAATGGCTACAAATGGTTTACCAGAGCTCATCACTCATGCATTAAGCCCTTAAATTGTTGTTTAAATGAGGTACGGTAATTTCAGACAGAGTTGGTACATAAGTATGTATGTAGGCAGCAGTCAATATTATAAATATGAATAACTGCTGCTCACCTTTCGTACTTGCTGTGCAAGAGTTCCTCAATCTGTGGCAGTATAGAAGTGCAGAGGTCCAACTTCCATAGTGATCTAAACAGATATTCCAATGTATACTTGTAGTGAATTCTATGCATCAGGATGAAGCTAATTGATGGAAAACCATTCTATTTGATCACATGCATGTTGGTGCTTACGGTTTGAGGTTGATTATGTTAAGGATGTCCACCACAATAGAAAGATCGTTCATAGATACAGCAGAATCCAGGGAAATCTGTGCAACATAAAGGGGAATGCAAATGCTGCTTTTAGCTTACCTCAGCATATCGGTTAATACTACTTTCAATAATACCCCATTACAGCATTTACTACATTAGAATTGCATTTTAAATGTATAGCTGAGCCAGTAACAGATCTCTCAGTCTTGCGATTCATCAAAGCTCATCAGCTTGAGTGCCGTTGCGGTTACCTTGACATCACCACTGGCCCAGACCGAGCGTATGGTGTCCAGGTTTTTATATCGACTGGTCAGCATTACGCACATGGTGTCATGCCCTTTCCTGATCTGTACCAATGCCTCTTCATCTCCCATCACACTGGCTTTACAGTTCCATGCATGCTATCAAAAACAGACACAGTGTAAGAATTCAATCTTATATATCAGGCTATGAATTAGTGAGAGTATCAGCTGCTTCTTGTCTGAAATTCCATATGGACTTTTGCTGCAATAACAGTGTTTAGTTAATATCCATCGGAAATATTAACAAGCAATATTGAAATATTTTATTTAAGAAACTGCTTATCCATAAACATGGCTGTTAGTAGTCTTTGGAGCGGCATGACATGGCAGAGCTAATGCTTCTGTTGCATTTGTTTACATAAAGCAGCTGCTTGTATCATCTGAGGAATAATACAAAATTAATTCCTCAAACAATAATGTTAAAATAATAACATTAAAATACATGTCAACCCACAGAAAGAAAGTCCCCTGCATTGAGTCCAATGGGCTCATTGCGCATTGAGAGGATGATTCCTGTGGTGGGATTAGGCTTGGTGGTAGTAACCACAGGACGAAAGGGAGAGGCCACAGCTGTGGTTACCATGGAGACAGGACGGGGAGCAGCAGCGATCACAGTTGGTTCCACTCTTTGTACTGGAGTAGAGGAGATAATGGGAGCTTTCAACTGTCCTGCCTGAAAACGCACACAAACAGAATCATATGTGACCATCACAGACTCTATAAATGGTAATTAAAGATGAATCAACAAACAAAACAAGATATCTCTGTACCTACTCTGTCTATTACAATCTTGACTGCCGGGCCAGGCTTCGCCAGGACACTCTCTGAAAAAGAGTGCTCTAGAGGTGCGGGGAAAAGATCAGTCTTTTTAGGTGGTGTTCGTGCTATATGTCCAGAATGAGTGCCAGGAAAAGAAATAAGAAAAAAAGAAGAATGATTTCTGGGAGAGTGAACAAAATTGAACATTGTGCACTGAGAGGTGGAGAGTATGCCTCACAGATGATGCTGTGAGGCTGAAAGATCTCTCTATAACCTTCTGGGTTGGAGATTTCTGCACTGCTCTCTTTGTCTTCTTTCTCATCCTCACTGCTGGGACTCCTTCTTTCTCCTTCTGGACTGTGGCGATCAGCCTCCGAACATTGCTTCATCCTACACAAACACAACCAAAAGCCTTTAAAACCATCTACCAGCAGATCAGACAGAATCTTCTCATAAGACGATTTTTACAGTGGTATCATATGGCACAAACACAGACGTAAATGAAATTACTGATGAAAACATTTGTTGACTTTGAGCTTTTTTTATCTCGTCAACGGTAACAAAGGTGAAACAAACAAGACACATCATGACGATAATCAGGCGGTTTTAATTAAAACAAACTGTTGATGAAAATATGACGAGAAAAAAAGATATTAATGTTTTAACACTGTAGATTCTTCTTTCTTTAAAAATATATACTGTATATAAACAAATAATTAATTCACATAATCCAATGATATCATGTTGGGGATGTCCCCCGCTTGAGCTGAAAGAGCTGAACACCTGTAGAGTGAACTTTACTAACAGGTTAATTACCTCACTAAAATACATTCTACAGTATATACAGTGTGTGCGATTAATCCACTATATCCACAACATAAATGTAATATTACAACTTACCTCTGCACAGACAATGAAGCATACAATGAACAGGTCAATGCAAAACTAAGTTACGCGCGAATAATAATACTCAACTTACGCTGTGAATACGCAGTTTCCTTAAAAGCATGCTACATCCTCCAAATCACAACATCAATGGCACCTGCACCTGTCTAGCTGTATGCACGGTGCATAACATGAGCACTTCACCAGACCTAAGAAACATTTTCACTGAGAATATTTTTTTAGTAATGTTTAATCTAAGACACATTTCCAAGATCATGACGTATGTCCAGTATTTCTTTCAGCAGTTTAAATTAAGAACTACCAAAACCAGATTCTTTTGAGTCAGTTCTTTTCAGTGAATTTGTTAAACGGCTTCGCAAAGCAGTCTGAATCAGTTCACGATTCAGTCTGATTCATTCAGACATCTCACTCACGCAACGCATCATTTGGAGCAGTTTCTCACAATACACACACACACACACACACACACATACATACATACTATATACACACACATATATAGCACCTGCAACATATTGCTCACCAATAGTCTATTGGAAACATAGAAACTTACGACAAACTGGTTAGGGTTAGGTTAAGGGGTAGGTATAGTGTGCTCTCATCATTTACTCACCCTCATGCTATTCCAGATGTGTTTGACTTTCTTTCTTCTGCAGAACACAAAGATTTTTTAATAATATCTCACTCTGTAGGTACATACAATGCAAGTGAATGATAATTAGAACTTTGAAGCTCCAAAAATCACATAAAGGCAGCATAAAATAATACATATATCTCCAAAGGTTTAATCCATATTTTCATAAATTCTCCTCCCAGCCCTGTAAGTGACGATATGTAAAAAGAATACGAATCACCAAAAAACAAAAAAGTGAAAGTAGAGATTTTTTGTAAAAAGGACTTAAATATTGAACGGTTTCTTACCCACACCTATCAAAGCACTTCTGAAGATATGGATTTAACCACTGGAGTCTTATGGATTACTTTTATGCTGCCTTTATGTGATTTTTGGAGCTTAAAAGTTTGCTTGCATTGTATGGACCTACAGAGTGTAGACATTTTTCTAAAATCTTTGTGTTCATACAAGTCTTCATACAATTCTGGGATAGCATAAGGGTGAGTTAATGATGAGAGAATTTGTTTTTTGGGGGGTGAATTATCCCTTTAAGACAATTAAAATACCTAGTCCCTGTAATTTGCATTTTGTCTGCTCTCGGCAATCTCACATACACTTTGCTACAGTTATGCATGCGTTAAGGCATTATTTCAATAGCTCTAGTTACAACATAAAGCTAATATGTCAGATGGCTGAAAATCGGTACATAAACTCCTGTGTACCCTGGGTAAAACATTCATAAACTTTTTGCTGCTACCCTGTTCTAATGCTGCCAACACGGGTGCATGTATTATGTGTGTAAGAGAAAATGAGAATCTCACTCCTGTCCAGTGCAGGATGTAGTGGATCGCTCATAATTTTGCCGCAGTGTTGTTCCTAGTGCAGATGTGGGAGCTGGAATCGGCCTATCCTGGATCAGCCCTTGGATCACAGATCCTGACTTCTTCACTCGGTTGAGATCCACAACATACCAGCTCACATTAGTTTGACTGAAGGACACTGCAATCTATTCAAAATACAGAGACATAATCTGTTCAAATGACTGAGCAAATTTACTGCTTTTTAATCATTCTCTCTGAAAATGTTTCTGGTCAGATGGCCCCTGTGTACGTCTTTAGAGATCAGAGTGGGAATGGTCACTACAGGACCTCTCCCACCAAACAGGTTCATTTAATCATCCCACATTGTAAGAAATTATATTTAGGCAAAACAGTTTGATGAATAATTTGTGAATAAAGCACAAACCATTTGGTTGTTGCTGATGGCCAGGTCAGTCACTTTGCCCCAGCCTACATGCACCACATCAAAGCATTGGTCTGGTTCCCAACCATATACTCGTAGTGTGTTCTCAGAGCCACTGTACAAGCAGCTACCATCAGGATTAAACAATATACTTCTGCAGACAGAGAGGAAAGATCATTTATTTGGGGTTTCTAATTTAAGAGCAAAAGAGTAAAATACAAATGTCCAGATTGCAAAACTGATAACCACCTCACAACTCCCGTCTCCCCCTCTGATGAGCCAATCATGTTGAATGTCTCCAGGTCCCAAAGCTTAACAGTCCTGCAGCAAGTATAGAAAATGTAAAGCACTGCAGATGTGTAGAGGTGCATTTGACTTTTGGTAAACACAATCACAAATGTCCTGGTACCAGCTCCAATACATGTGCAAAAGATTCCTGTGTGTCATTATGTTTACTTTTTGTAATTGTGTGCATTAATTGTACGATATACTATGTATATTGCATAAATAGAGTTCAATCTATCTAGGTGGTGAAAAAACAATGTACTGAACATATATTATTCAATCTGCATTAAACCTACTCAAATACTAACCCCAAACACAAACAAACACTGCATTTCTGCCTCTCATGCACACAACCACTATCAGTACCGATCAGCACTCCCAGATGCGAGCAGGTACTCATTGGGGTGGAATTGCACAACATTGACCGCTGATGTGTGTGATGTGAATTCAGTAATCATCTTGCCTGCTACGAGATCCCACAGCTAGACGGAAACCAGAGAGCAAAAATTAAGTTTAAATAAATAATTTAAAAAAAAGATACTAATATCTCATGCTACTACAAGTCAACACCAAATACAATAAGATGCACAGAACAGCTTTTACCTTTACTGTGCTGTCATCACTGGCTGAAGCAAGCCATTTCCCATCAGGACTGAAAGCTAGACAGCGCACAGCCTGAGTGTGACCCTGCAATGGAAAACATACATTTATTCACATACCAACAATATAACGAGTCAATCATATAACATTCAGAGAGAGTTTGTGCACAATGTGCAAAAGATTTAATGCTACTGCAGAACCATGTTCCTGGATTATTTCATTTAAAACAATCCAATCTTTTCTGTCCATGAGAAGATAAAAAAAACGCTACTGACTGATACATACTGATATTTTTATGGGTTTAAAATGCCATGCAAACTGCAAATCAACATTGGGATCTTTAAATATCAATGTAGAGGTGGCATAATCAGGGAATTAATTTCATCACACACAAAAAAAACACCTCATTTCATGAAACTGAGGAGTTAAACAGGTTGGAAGCTCCTCAATAATCCACAGCTTAATCATCAACTCAGACACAACGGAGCTTTAAGTGTGATTAGCCTGGCTTCTGATGTAGACAAATAGACACATTATGGGAGTATAGCAACAGTACTTACCTTATATCTGAACACACATCCTTTTCTTCTCACATCCCACAGCTAGATGAGAAAAATGACCAGAGGCACAGAACATTCATAGTTATTCTATCAGACCTGTAAAGAACTCCACATGTTCTAAGCAAAACAAGAACCTTACCTTAATATTACTATCCACAGAGCCGGACGCCAGGTATTCTCCCATGGGATGAAAATCCAGACTGCAGATATTGGCCTTGTGTCCCATTAGAGTGTGCAAAACTTAAAATATAGAACTTAATTCAAATGTGGGTAACAAGCAAATCTGAATCAATTTCTATGTCAGAAAGTGTTTCTTGTCAGATGGCCCTGTGTACGTCTTCAGAGATCAGAGTGGGATTGGTCACTAAAGGACCTCTCCTAGCAAACAGGTTAATTTAATTATCCCAGAAATCAAGAGAAATCCTAATTCGCCACATGATGTTGTTGGCCTTGTATCCCATCAGAGAGAGCAGAACTTAAAAATGAATTAATTCAACAGTAGGTTGAAGTAGCAAGAAGGTAATTTTGACCATGACTTCAAGAACAGATTTCAAAAGTACCGGTACTTCGGTACAAAGTCTGTACTAAAATAAAAAAAGATGTCACGATTCCAGTGTTTATGCAGTACAGAGCACGGACTTGGTTCAATACTGTGCACGGTCTAATTAACACAAGATTTCATGGTCCTAAAGTGCCCAACGTGGTCTTCTGCTGTTGTAGCTCATCCACCTCAAGGTTCGACATAATGTGCATTTGGAGATGATATTCTGCTCACTACATTTGTACAGAGGGGTTTTCTGAGTTACCGTAGCCTTTCTGTCAGCTCAAACCAGTCTGGACATTCTCCGTTGATCTCTCTCATCAACAAGGCATTTCCGTCCACAGAAATGCCGCTCACTGGATGTTTTTTGTACCATTCTAAGTAAACTAGAGACTGTTGTGCATTAAAATCCCAGGAGATCAGCAGTTACAGAAAGACTCAAATCAGCCCGTCTGGCACCAAAAATCATGCCATGGTCCAAATCACAGAGATTACATTTTTTCCCAATTCTGATGGTTGATGTGAAGATTAAATGAAGCTCCTGACCCTTATCTGTGTGATTGTTTGCATTGCACTGCTGCCACCCAATTGGCTGATTCGATAATCACATCAATAAGTGTACAGGTGTACCTAATAAAGTGCTCAGTGACTGTAAACTAAAATCAAACCACTAAAAGCATCACACACGACGTGTGCACATTTATTGTAAAGCGTGCAGTGCCTGCAGACTATGTTTATATAATCAAATCACAGCATTTTGCACTTTCTTTTTTTCCCTCCCCTTTTCTCCCCAATTTGCCATGTCCAGTTCCCAGTGCGCTCTAGGTCCTTGTGGTGGTGAATCTCTGTTGCCTCCGCACCAGAGACCGTCAATCTGCGCATCTTATCATGTGGCTTATTGAGTGCGTTACCACGGAGACACCGCAAGTGTGGCGGCTTCACGCTATTCTCTGCGGCGTTCACGCACAACTGACCACGTGTCCCACAGAAAGTGAGAACCACGTTATAGCGACCATGAGGAAGTTAACCCAGTGTGACTCTACCCAGTCAAGCAACCGGGCCAATTGGTTGCTTAGGAAGCCTGACGAGTCACTCAGCACTCAGAACGTCTTTACTTGCTGAGCCACTCAGGCCCCCCTTAGTATTTTGCACTTTAAAAATCATACTGCGCCATTTAAAGAGGTGTGTGGTTATCGACAAAAACACAAACTGAAAAGCCTACATGTCAAAATAAAAGCTTAGCTCAACTTGTGACAGAAACATGTTAATACTGTACAGTGTATAGTAAAATGTTATATCCACTAAAGTGTAAAACAAAAAAATAGACAAATGTGTTTTAGATTATGCTGTGAGGATCTATACAGAATTAATTTATTTGATTAAACAGTTCAATGGTGTTGAAAATATTATATTTTTGGTCTATTTTCATTTTATTAAAGTTTCCTGAATGATGAAATGATATATAGAAAAGATAAATAGAATAATGAAATATAGAAAACAAAAAAGATTTGGTGTTTTCCAAGGGTCCTACTTGAAACAGTTTACATAATTGAAAAACACATATTGATATTTCACTTTTTAAATATGCTGAAAAACAGAAGAAAAAAAAAATTGTTCAATAGCATATTATCCATTTATGCTGTGGTTTCAAAATTGGTATTGAGAATAGTGAACTTTACTGGACAACTGAAATGTTGGTATCATGACATCCCAAACTTAAATTAAGCAAGTAAACCCATAGCACTAAAAGAAGCAGCACTACTAATGACTCACTTTTAGCAGCCTCCAGATCCCAAAGCCGCAGAGATCCAGACTGAGACCCAGCCACTACTCGTTCCTCAGAGCTGTTGAACTGGATACACTCCACAGGACTCGTGTGGCCTGTCAAACTCTACAATAAAGTAATGAAACACAAGATCAAAGAGTTGCACGTGAATTTTACTTCTCTCAAACAAACAAAACTAACAGAGCATATTACCATAATGCAGTTAGGTTTGCCGACAGCCCAGATATTGACTCTGCAGTCTTCGCCTCCAGTGGCCAGCAGACGACCAGACAATTTTCCCAACACCAGTGAAGACACATTGCTGGAGTGAGCTACGATCTCCTCTGAAGGACAAAATAAAAGAATCACATTTCTCACAATTATAAACAGACCACTTAAAACATTGCCATGCAAACTCTCTGGTCTACATTGCTGTATTAACAAGTTTGAAACAAAGAATCATGTATACTCACGCAATTTCCATGATGTTATGGTGTTGTTGGTGAGAGCCATTGTGATAATTGTGCGATTGGAAAATGAGCCGAATGAGTTGACTCAATCTATAAAACAACATGTTAGGGATCCAATGATGTTGGCTCATCTTCTCTGCCCATCTGTCAAAACATAAGATATGAGTTAATTAAAATACAAACAACCACCTGAGTAAAAGTCCTGACCATTGTGAAGATCACTTCAATGGACACTCAGTAGTTTTTTTGTTTTGTTTTTAAGATGGTCAATATGGCAGTCATTGAATTGCAGCATCATTCAAATGCCATTGTAAAAATGTACTATTCATAGTCAGCCATGATCAGAGTTACTTTTGAAATGTATTCCACTACAGATTACAGAGTACATGCTGTAAAATGTAATTTGTAACATTCCATTAGATTACTCAAGGTCAGTAACATAATACTTTTGATTAATTCTTCGGCACTAGTTTTTTTCACTAGTTTTGACTATAAAAACTCTGCCAGTAAAGCAAAATAAAATACACAGGTAAAAATACATCATCTGAAAAACCTAAAACAAAATCAAATTTATTGTGTTTTAATGACTTTTTCTATATTTTTATAGAAAAACAATACAAAATGTTTTTGCCCTAATTTCAAAGGTTTTACTAGATAAATATTTTATTTATATTTTCTTGATAAAAAAAAGAAAAGAAAAAAGGATTGTGCCTTGTAATGTGCATGTAAAATGGCTTGAAATAGCATTTTAGCTTAGCATAAAGCTGAATATATACACAAGGTTTATTTCTATTTCTGCTGCTCCAAACTTCTCTGTCTGCTCGTATGAATGTAACACCCCATAAGAAAGTGTTTCACAGCTGGTCAAATGTTCTTCGAATCATTTATTTGGATAAATGTTTTCCAAATGAATAGACTTAATATTAAAATGGAACAAATGACAATAAAATGCAAAGTAATCTCTTTAGTAATCAAAATACTTTTTGAATGTAACTGTATTCTGATTACCAACTATTTAAATTGTAAATGTAGCAGAATATGGTTACTTATATTTTGCATTTTAAATACATAATCCCGTTACATGTATTCCATTACTCCCCAACCCTGGCCATGATTAATTTAATCCATGAGTTAAGGTGTCCAATAACATGGCTTTAACTGAGATCAATGGTGCGTTTACATTATGTCAGATTTACTGTAAACGAGATGGCAACTCAGAGGTTCTGCTCCTAGTCATTCACATCCTCAGATCTCGTAAGCTATTAGTTTCAATGATAACGCCAAAAACAGCTTTGTTGTTGATAACAGTAAAATGTTTATCACTTCATGAATTCACTCTATATTTTTTAGCAAAATGTTTAAGAACAAAAAGCAATGCTCCAAGCCTCAATGGGATAATAAAATAGCATATTAAAGAGAAATACATTCACAATGGTCACTACCATCAGTTGAGGCGCTGGTTCTTTCCACATGATGTCAAAACGGTCAAATCTGAGCTTTCATAGAATTCAGAGTTTACAATTTGTAATTACGAGCTCTACGAAGACGTGAGCACCTTTTACAAGTCGGAATCTCGTAATTCCAATATGACGTGAATGCACAATAAGTGAATAGTTTTCGGCTGGTCATGTGGTCATCCAAACATGGCCGCCACCACCAGGGGACCCTCTCCATGTAAAATAAAACAGCTATTATAATGTAACTGATATAACTATAGTCTTCATCTCACACGAGTGCACACTGTTTTTTTTTACAACTGATACAACTGATTTTTTTCCACGATTAAGACTAAGTGTGAGTGCACCTTTAAGGAGGTGTGCAATGAGTGACTACAGGAATAATTACTTCTGCATTAGATGAACATACCATTTTAACAACATATAAAGCTGTAAAAACGTTAGGTAAACATATGGCCAATTTTCTTCTTCTAACACTATAATGGGCAAGCGCAAATAGTAAAGGTGTTCATGAACAAAGAGCCACCAGGTTTCACATTAATATTTGGCTGAAACCCTAACAGCAGAGTCGCCTAATCATTACAGTCTTAAACTTAGTGTTCGGGATAACTAACACACTCGTTTGAACGGTAAACAGTTACCTGCATTTTTCTCATTGTCTGATCTGCTCTGTGATGCTCATAAAGTCCAGCAGACGTGTAAGTGCGTATTTTTGACCTGAATCCCTATGGTAACGCACTCAATCGGCAAACATCGACCGACTTCACACTTTAAATTGTTCTGTTGTTATGGATTTGATTGGTTGCTAACTGGCGGTACCTTAGCAACAAGACTCTTACCTTCATTGTGCTAATGACGGCCAGTCTGTTAAAAGGAGGCTTTCATTGCTCCTGTGCACTGTCAGACAGATCAGAACTAATGAGAAAGATTAGTTGAGGACGAGTGACTTTATCTCCTAGTGCGCATGCGCAGTGAAACTGGGGCCTGACGAACCTGCCACTGACAAATCATGATGAAATCAACGTTAGATTAAATTAAAATTCACGCCAAACCATCAATTTATAACATTTTATTTATATTATTGGGTATGCTCACGTTTACCAAATTGTGAGATGTCTTATTGATCAGAAAAAAAATTTTAGTCCAATGAAATGTTAAACTCGTTTTCGGCCAGTCAACATTGCAATGTCACATGGAAGTTGTCCTATACCCATACTATCCCACCCAAAAGATACAAAGCAGTACAGTTTCACTAGACCAGTTAAAAAAAAAAATAGATAAAGATAAAGTCCTTTATACTCTCACATGTGCATAACTATCTTTCATTTCTGCATTATTCCCTCAAGGCAGCACCAGGCTGCACACCACATCACAGACAATAAGCTATACAAATATAAATCACCTCTGATAAAGAATTATACTGCAACCTAATATTCAAAGCAACAATTTTTCCAAGGACTAAACTGGAAAGCAAAACTGAAGTGCGGTGTAACTTGTTGGTGGTTGAACTTTGTTCCTCGTACAAACTCAGGTCAAAATAGCTGAGAGCAACATGCGAAGTAGTTGTCTGCTGCACCAACAGCTATACCTGCAATTGACAAATGGATCTCATGGTAATAGTAGCTCACTATAGCAAGCAAAGGCATTTGTGTGACTTAAACACACACACACACACACACACACACAAAGGAAACAAAAAACACATCTGGAAACCCAGTCAACAGGCAGATATGACCGAGGTACACCTGAGCAAGAAAGTTCGAGACTGGCCAAAAAGCTGATAAGGACGTAACAGTAGATGAGAACTGGGAGCTGAAAAAGCAGAAGACACTTCAAAGTGCCCATCTATTGTCTGCACCAGTGGTTCCCAACCCCCCAACACTACACATTTTGGAGACTCCAAGACTTGAATTGGTGTGTCAGAAATGGTAGATATTCAAAATGTGTCATGTTAGGGGCTCCAGGAACAGGGTTGGGAACCACTGGTCTGGACTAATCTGTCATATAAAATGTATCAGAATCATTTAGATTATGTGTTTTCTTATTGTACAATAAATGTAAAAACAATTAAATGTGGACAAGTCTAGAATCTCTTCATCTGACGTCTTTCCTGTCGCCTCTGTTTCTTATCATTTTTCTCGTTCTCTTCAGGGACTGGTTGTGAATCAGCAGAAAACCAAGGACCCAGGAAGTTCGCCCATAATAAATGCAAAGCCCTTGCTGGTGCCTGGTAGAAAAAGAGAGCAAATGGCATGATTAACTGTAAAGTTGAATTGGGTAAGCTCCTAAATATCACAATCAGAGCGCAACCACTTAAGCCTCACCAGGAGCCAGAGGTACCAGAAGTAGGATGACAGAGCGCTGAGGACCTGAACAATAGCAGTAAGAAGAATCACATCCTTGAGGTGCCTGCATATAAGGTCAAATGTTACTTATGGAGTTAGGGGATATTTATCACTGACAGAAAAGACACATAATGGGGAAAAACACAGATATAGTAAGCCACAACTCACTCTGCCAAGCCTTGTTCCATATTAAGATCTATCCCTCCATCCAGCAGGCTATCATCATCAGCAAATGCAGCTTTGGCCATTGCTGACATAGATTTGTAGCTGCCAACATAGACCACCAATGCAAACAGTAGAAAAAACTGGTACAAAGAGAAAAACAAAGAGGGGTTAAGAACTATACTGCAAGAGGAGTAATATTTACCAAAAGAATGGCTTGGGATTACATTGTTATCAATGAAACCTGCCGTGAAGTATTTTGGTGCTGCTTAATCACATCAAACAGTGTTTTACCCATGTCCAAAATGTAGATGTGTTGTAAAAGAGCACGAGATTGACTGCTGCATAAATAGCCTGAATGGTGGAAAGAGAAAACGATCAGAGTAAGGATAAAGCTCAATCACACATCGCTGCAATTAAATGTTCTATGAAAACCAGAAGCGTGTATTACGTTTGCTCCCAGTATAATCCTGCAATAGAACTTCAGAGTATCCTGGTTTTCGTCGTGGATTTGTTTTTTGCCTTTGGTTCCAACTTTTCCTCCAACTTTTCCTTTTGGCTAAAGAGACACATGTTACTTAGGGTACATGATGGCACTGACAACATAGGAAACGATAACGTTACACCAGTCAAAATGTAAAGTAATCACACGAATAACCTATTAGAATACACAGTTACTATTGAGGTTTCATGGATGCTGTTTGACAAATTCAATACAAGTAAGTTGTCAAGATTCTGTCATACCGCCATCTCCCCTGAGTTATCCTTCTTTTACTGCTGGGGCTTTTTTTCACCACCTTATAACGCCTCTTCTTTTAGGCATCTAAATAGACTAATTGTATCTACTTTATAAAGTCTGGTCTTCAAAACCAAACATCTACTATATAATTCCTATATACTTCCAAAGCAAAGTAACACATCAGCGTTCGCAAGCACGTTTCCGGCGCTTGAGAATTACGTCACGCATACAGTAAACTACAATGTAGTAGGCGCCACCTGGGGCTTATTTGCTATTATGTTTTAAAAAAAATACGAACATTTATTATTATTCAACGTTTACATTACTGAGAAATATGAATATAATTATAAAAAAAACCTTAACAGTAGCTCACAGCAATCGATTGTGCATTTAGAAACATATGAAACGAACCCCGTTTTAGACCTCTTTGAAATAAAAATTAAAGTTTGCTGCTTTTAGTTTATATCTGTAAGCTTTAAGGCAATCTATGTGGTAGTGGACTTCTAAACGAGGACAACATTCGTTTTCAGAAAATTTAAGCATTTAAAAATCTGCAGTCTCTAGACCAGTCTACTCAACTTCAGAAAGATCAGGGGCCACAAAGCTGGATCCCTATACCCTCGAGGGCTATACTCTTAATTTATATATATATATAATTAAGAGTACAATTCTCTCATCATTTACTCACCCTCATACATCCCAGTTGTGAATAACTTTCTTCTGCTGAGGAAAAGTGATGATTATTTAGAAAAAATATCTCAGCTCTGTGGATGAGAGACAGATTTAGCATAAAATGAGGTAAAGAAGCACAATTTATGAATCCAATATTATATGTTATTGCTGATTTGAAATATGTTATTTGGTCATAAAATTGACCAACCATTTTTGAGATTTTGGTCTTTCCCCATTCAAGTAGATAGGAGCTGCACTGGCATGACTGGAAATAGCTTCCTGGGAGCATTCCAAAGATGGCTGACAGTGGACTGACATGCTAGAGAGACTTTAGTAACTCTTGAGATTGCGAGTGCACATGTTTGATTGACAGACTGCATGTAGGCGCACATGCACTGTGTATGAACGCACACGCAGACCTACTCTCATAACATCAGTCATGCTCAGATTTTAATTTATTATTATTATTTGTAACTTCCTCTTGCAGTTGAATTCCCTCTCTAACGTGATTCAGCAATGTAGAGAACTAGAATAAATCCTCGTGCAAATGGACACCTCACAATTCATACAGATTTGATAGGCTGCTGATAAATATATTTATGATAATGGTATCATAACGCAGGCTACAAAAAAAGGCTGCTTTTTGAGTAGCGCCGTTCTAGACCTTTCACAGTAGCACCATCTTTTAATGGGAATGAAAATGAGGCTGTGAGGGATAGATGTCTACCGTCTCTTCAATGGCATGCACTGTATAAAGCTATATATATATATATATATATATATATATATATATATATATATATATATAGCTTTATATATATATATATATATATATATATACACACATACACACACACAGTTAGTCCTGGTCCTCTAATCTGATTGGACGAGAGACATTCCATGAGTACTGATGATCTCACTCCGCTTGTGTTCGTGCCTTTTATAAACTAAAGTTTAACAGCAGTGCAGATGTGTTAAGAGCCATCTGTCTCTTTACATTTAATTTTGTGACATTACGTATGTTAGCCAGCAGGCGGAGGCAAAAGACCATTTTGTGTATAAAATGAGCCAATTGGTGATGCGAAGTGAGTCAGCATCAGTCAGTGTTTACATCTAATTTGCCGCCACTCATGTTGTCTGGTGTTTTTTATTTACTAACATTTTGCCTATTGACATTCGTCATCACAGCACAACAATCCAAAAACACCTGTACAACCCATTAAAGAGATTTTACGTTTATCCCTCAAAGCCTTGTTGTCATTACCCTCAAAAACAGCACTGCTGTAAATAAGGAATATAGTTTTCGCCAAAATACCATAGTTGATACTAATAATATTCTGACTCTTCTACAGTTATTACAACACAGGCAAAAACGATGTGTAGATCAGAGGAAAACAAATATGTATTTATTTATTTCCAAATAACAAGCACCATTGAAAAAAAACTTATTATGTGCATGAATTTAGTTTGCTCTTTTCATATACAGTATCACAAGAAACTCAGTTGAAAACAAAACCATTTAGGTTGTGGTTCTACTAGATTTCAACATGTAACAGAAAAAGTAAATTCTGCAAAGACATTTACTCACTGTCCTACATCCAAGCTGGAAGAATGTAAAAGCAGGACTGTAGCAAAAAAATCTGGCCCCCCTGATATTGGTCTGGGACATATTAAAAACCACTGGACCACTGGTCCACTGGAACTGTGGGCCCCTAAAATCGTTACCAAATTTCAACCCATTAGATACGGCCCTTTGTAAATGGTAGTAAAATGCTCAAATTGCATATAGTGATTGAAGCTTAATGGACCAAGAAAATAAGGAACAAATGTTTCAAGAACAGGTAGCCTACTGCCTCACACTTCCCACTGGTAGAATGTATGGTAGTATGGTTGTTGCTTTTAGAAGTTAGCTTACACCCACATTGCCCATTTGTCCATAATACTAGAGTTCAACAGAGTTTAAAGTGGGAGTTGTCTTGTGTGCATGCATATCATTTCACTTTATGCTTTATAGGTTTTAGATGGTCATCCAGTACATCAGTAACCATGTTGATTGGTTTGGTTCTGTTGTGGCTTGGAGCTTTTCTTCTATTATTCCACCTTAAAGTCCAACGACCCAAAAACTCCACCCAGGGCAACACCTTGAACTCTTCATCATGTTTCTCTAACCACTCTAGACCAATGTGTGCAGTGTGGCAGGGTGCATTATCCTGGTGAAAGAGGCCACTGCCATCAGGGAATACCATTGCCATGATGGGGTGTACCTGATCTGCAACAATGTTAAGGTGGGTGGCACATGTCAAATTGACATCCCAATGAATGCCAGGACCCAAGGTTTCCCAGCAGAACATTGGCAAGAGCATCAGACTGCCTCCGCCAGCCTGCATCCTTCCCATAGTGCATCCTGCTGCCATCTCTTCCCCAGGTAAATGTCGTATGTACATGGCTGTCCACGTGATGTAAAAGAAAACAGGACTCATCAGACCATGAGTCCTTCTTCCACTGCTCCAAAGTCCAGTTCCAATGCCTGATCCCCAATGCAGTCCATCTTTGCCTGTTTATCTTTGAATTGCAGCTCTATGAATTAGTTCCAGTGATAACGATTTTACCACTACCATTCAGGAAAGATTTTGAGAAATTTGAGCAGAACACATTCTTTAAGTTGTTTGTGAGCATAAAAAGTCATGGGTTGCCGGAGAGCCCACAGACTTCATCTACTGGTACCTGGAGGAGATGGAGAAGGTCATAGATTCACAACTGTTTGTTGTTATTATGCATTTTGATTCAGTTACTAGCAGATCAGTAAGCAGATCATTTTGTTTACATGTACAGAGAGCAGATCGGCACACCATATTTGATGATTCACAGATGGTCACTTTGCTGTTTGATGTGTTTGCTGCTGGAACAGACACAACGTCTAATACACTTCACACCTTAACCTTGTATCTGATGACCCACACTCACATACAGGGTGAGGAATGCTATTATAACAAAAAATACACAGACAGACAGTGCTGGGTCTTTAAATTGAATTTCTTGAAGTACATCGAAGTGGCTTACACTGACACCTAGTGGCCTGGATGCTGCGTCATTCATTTTAATGAATGAATTACTATTCATTTCTTTAGAAGTAAAACTTTTTAAACAAGGAATTTACTGAGTGAAATTTTTAATAAAGTGTTACAGTGCCTGGTATGAAATGGGGGGGGGGGAAGATCACAGTTTATCAGTTTTGCTAAAGATAAAAGCATTCATATTCTTTCAGTGTCTGCATGTGTCTTGTAATTTCCATTTACACAACTTCAGAGCAATGTCATAAGGAGATCGATGAAGTCCTTGGAGCTTGTGAACATGTCACATTTGAGGACAGATACTCCATGCCTTAAGTTCAGGCAGTGATTTATGAGGCTCAGTGTTTTTCTGACATCATTCCTCACAGTATGTTTCACACTGCCAGTAGAAACAACAAACTCCAGGGCAACAACTTCCCAAAGGTGACAATTACTATTTTAATAGTCATTACCGTTTTAAATGATGACAAAACAACTGTAGAGTTACAAAAATACTTACCAATGACATACAAGAAAAATCAGTTTCCAATAACCAATCCAAACCCAAACTGTTATGTAATTGTTGCAACTCCTGAACAGCAGCTTCGTTGTAAAAGGAAGATTGTACTACATCCAATCCAGAGGGTAATTATGCTCCAAGCTACTGTATCACATTCATATGGCTAAATAAAAAGAGTCCTTAGTTTGACCAAAATAATAGGATTCCATATTCTATGGTGTATTTTTATTATATTTCCCAGGATCCTGTGTGTGTTCAGGAGAAGGTCTAGATCGCATGGAGCTCTTTCTCATCATGGTCACAGTATTGCAAGCAATTCCACTTAATCTGGCCAGAGGATGCAGGAGCACCAGACTTCACGTTTATATATGATGGGATGCAGTCAGTGAACCTTACCATCTGTGTCTACAAATATGTGCACAGGGGAAAACTTGCAGTGCATATTATGCAGTCTGTATTAATTACGAACCACAATTTTAGTAGAACAAATGTTCCATAATTTTGAGTCACTTTGACCCTTTAACACATTTTGAACTTGAAGGACTAGTAAAATGTATCAGCTTTTTAATGATAATAATAATAATAATAATAATAAATTTTATTTAACAGCGCCTTTCTAAACACTCAAGGTCGCTTTACAGATAATAAAACAGGAACAAGGAACATAAAAGTATAAACAAACAATGATTAAATTATTAAAAAAAGGACAAGAACAGTGCATTTACAAATAAGCAAGCTGGAACAGGTGGGTTTTGAGTCTGGTTTTGAACAGGGGGAGAGAGTCGATACTGCGGAGGTCAGGTGGTAGTGAGTTCCAGAGCTGGGGAGCAGAGCGGCTAAAGGCTCTGCTCCCCATAGTGACAAGTCGAGCAGGGGGTACAGTGAGGTGAATAGAGGAGGAAGATCTGAGGGAGCGGGAGGAGGTGGCGATGTGAAGGAGAGCAGATAGATACGGAGGAGCAAGGTTATGGATAGCTTTGAAAGTATGCAGAAGGATTTTAAATTGTATTCTGAATTGAACCGGGAACCAATGGAGCTGCTGAAGGACAGGGGTTATATGATGAAAAGAGGGGTTCTGGTGATGACACGAGCTGCTGAGTTCTGGAGAAGTTGAAGTTTATGAAGAGATTTCTGGGGGAGACCAAAAAGAAGGGAGTTGCAGTAATCAAGGCGGGAGGTGATGAGGCTGTGGATAAGGATGGAGGCAGTGTGAGTGGTAAGTGAGGGTCGGAGGCGGTTAATGTTACGTAGGTGGAAGTATGCAGACCGGCTAACATTATTTATGTGTGACTGAAATGATAGGGATGAATCGAGGATTACGCCCAGACTCTTGACCTGAGGGGAGGGGTAGACCAAGGAATTATCAATGGGTAGTGTGAAACTATTGATTTTGGAAATAGTGGATTTGGTGGCTACGAGGAGGAGTTCAGATTTATCACTGTTAAGTTTAAGGAAGTTTGAGGTGAACCAGTCTTTAATTTCCAATAAGCAGTTGGTAAGGGACAGGGGAGCGAGGAAGTGGGTTTGCTGGATACATAGAGCTGGGTGTCATCAGCGTAACAATGAAAATGAATGTTGAATTTGTGGAAAATGTTGCCAAGGGGCAGTAGGTAGGTGATGAAAAGGAGGGGGCCAAGAACTGAACCTTGAGGGACACCAGTAGTGACAGGGGAAGGGTGAGATGTGAAAGATTTTAGTTGAATAAACTGAGTGCGGTCGGAGAGATATGAGCGGAACCAATCAAGAGGGGTGTGTGAGATGCCAAGAGAGGATAGTCTATTCAGGAGAATAGAGTGAGAAATGGTATCAAAGGCCGCACTAAGATCAAGGAGGATCAGGATGGAGATGAGTCCGAATCAGCAGCTATGAGTAGATCATTGGTGATTTTTATTAGGGCAGTTTCGGTACTATGGGAGGGGCGAAAACCAGACTGGAAAGGTTCGTAAAGACTGTTGAGGGTAAGGAAGGCGTGGAGTTGTGCAGACACTATTTTTTCAAGTATTTTAGAAATAAATGGAAGATTTGAGATGGGACGAAGATTATTGTAGTTAGTGGGATCTAAGCCAGGTTTTTTTAGAATCGGTGAGACAGATGCAGTTTTGAAAAGTGAGGGTACAATACCAGAGGAAAGAGATGAATGAATAATGGAAGTTATGAAGGGGAGGAGGGAAGTGAGGCAGGTTTTGACCAGGGCTGTGGGGAGGGGGTCAAGAGAACAGGTTGAAGACTTTGATTTACAGATAAGATCAGAAATTTCAGAGGAGGAGGGCAGTAGAAAGCAGCAAAATGAGTCACTATTGGGGAGGGGCAAAGGGGGAGGGGTAGGCAAGGGGATTGAATGTAATTGCTGGTGAATAGAGGTGATTTTTTTATTAAAAAGATAATTAATGAATTACAAGTCTCACTTGAGTACATGTGAGAAGGTAAGGAATCAGGGGGGTTAAAAATGTTATGCATGATTGAGAAGAGAGACCTGGAGTTACCTTCGTTGGAGCAGATGAGATCAGAGTAGTAGTTTGACTTAGTTACAGCTATTGAGTTTGAGTAGTGAAGAAGATGAGTTTTGTGCATTTCTTTATGAATGGAAAGACCGTTTTTTTTATGTAGGCGTTCAAGTTGGCGACCTTTGGCTTTCATGAGGCGAAGCTCTGATGAGAACCATGGGGCAGAACGTGAAAAAGTAACAGATCGAGTTTTGAGAGGGGCAAGGGAGTTGAGAATATTGCAAAGTCCAGAGTTATAATAAGTGGCAAGGTGGTCCGTAGAAGAAAAGTCAGGGATGGGCAAATTGTCAATATAGGAAGATAGGATGTCTGTATTTATGTTGTTAATATTACGAAAGAAAATCTGGCGGACTGGCTTGATTACAGCCAGACACAGGGAGATATTAAAGGACAAAAGAAAATGATCAGAAATGTGAACATCATCGGCAGAACAATTGAAGGGATTAAGCCAGAGCAGCAAATCAAATCAAGTGAGTGACCTTTTATGTGAGTGGGAAATTCAACATACTGATAGAATCCAAAACTGTCTAAGCAGGAGGTAAAGTCTCTGGTGAGTGGGAGGTTTATATTGTCCATATGAATATTAAAATCACCAAGGAGAATGACATTAGGAGAGAGAGTAGAGAGATGGGTGAGTAGTGTAGAGAATTCGTTTAAAAAGTCACTGTGTGGTTTGGGAGGACGGTAAACTGTGGCAATAACTGTTGGAGTGCGACCAGGCAATTTAAATACAAAGCACTCCATAGTGCGGAAAACTGGAGTGGAAACTGGCAACATCTTCCACTTCTCGCGATAGAGCAGCGCGAGACCTCCCCCGCGGCCAGAGCCACGAGGAAGAGAGTGGTAAACAAACCCAGGTGGAGTGGAGGCGTTGAGCTGGGAGAAGTCATTAGGTTGTTGCCAGGTCTCCGTGAGACAGAGAAAGTCCATCTTACGGTCAATGAGGAGATCCTGGATGAGCTGACCCTTAAATAGTTGTATATCATTGTTTCTCCAAACCATTGTTGAGAAATAATAATTTAAATGCTTTCCTTGTTACATAAATACATAAAACTCAATGTGTTTTAGCACAAAGTGACAGAAAATGAAGCAAGTCACATTAAAGTCACGTTTCAGCTAATGACCCTGCATCAGTGTGGAGAGGCTTGAAATAAATTACAAACTACAAGACACCACCCCCCAACTCTGTAGGGAATAAAAAACTGGCTGATGACCTAAATGTGTTTTACTGTAGATTTGAAAAGAAAACAGAAGACAAAGAAAGCATCAGGCCCAGACGGCATTTCACCCATTTATTTAAAAGCCTGTGTTGACCAGCTGGCCCCAATCTTCACACAGATCACTAGAGCAGTGTGAAGTTCCCTGCTGCTTCAAACACTCCACCATCATCCCTGTCCCAAAGAAACCCAAGATCAAAGGACTTAATGAATTCAGATCCGTCGCTCTGACGTCAGTGGTCATGAAGTCATTTGAGAGACTGGTGTTGGCCCACATGAAGGACATCACTGGACCCTGCTGGATCCCATTCAATTTGCTTATCGAGCTGAGAGGTCTGTGGATGGTGCAGTCAACATGGGATTGCGTCATATCCTGCAACATCTGGACAGACCAGGGGCATATTCAAGGATCCTTTTTGTTGAATTCAGTTTGGCTTTCAACACCATTATCCTAGCTATTCTCCAGACTAAATTAAACTAACTCTCTGCTCCCACCTCTATCTGTCAGTGTATCATCAGCTTTCTGGTGGGAATACATAAATTGTTACAGAATGCATGTTATGGAAATGTGCATATACCACCTCCTGCTGTTGTCTTACACAATCACAAACTTTACCTTGAATACCTCAAATTTACTACACTCATGTGGTCCCGTTTCAGTCTGTTTCTCAAACAAAGCTTTCGTAGGCTTCAGAAGACTTGGAATATAGTCAGATGAAACATTTTCTGATATTTATATGGTATTTTTCAAAGTTTGAAACCTGCAGGCTCCATTCATTTTATATGAATGGGTAATTACTGGGGGTGTAACGATTTATCGTGGTTCAAATATGTGATGATGCGCATCCTGGGGAAGGGATGTTTGTTAATAAAAAAGCATCTGTGCTACGCAAACGTAACGTGGACATACAAATGGAAATCGCTTCATTGCACACAAGGAGCTCTAAAATACGATTTCACACTAGCAGCCACAGGTGATGTGCGATGAGTTCAGCTGAAACGGCAAAAACTGAAACTGAAACCATCAGCGGGAGAGAGACACGCCTTTTCAGTTTGAGAGATCGAGGTTTAATGAGAGTGCCATATAAATCAACTATATATAATACTAAACATTATATATAATAATGCTATGGGTGAATATAATCCAAATGTCACGTCTGATTTGATTTGAAGTATGCCCATTAAATATGTATTTTTGCAAAGAATATTTAGATGTAAACAGACAAATACTATTTTAGAAAATGTTTATCTTAATTTAAAATATTTGATCAGTGACAGTATGTAAGCAGCATATGTTTCAATAATAATTCTGTATTTTCAGTAAGCAGAATTATTAGCTAATATTTCCATTTGGTGTCACCATTTGGAAACATGTATATCTCTGATCGATCATTTAGCACTTTTAAGAACAGTACTTTTAGCTACATTTTTAAGGAAACAATCTTTGCATTCAAAACAGATGGTATTGAAACCAAAAATAGCAAATTACACTTTTCACCACTTCATTAGGTGCTGTCTTCACAGAAATTTCTGTAATTACTACATTCACCATTAATTACAAAAATTTTGTCTGGCCAGCATTGTGGTTAGGTAACCTTGCCCCTTCCCTATGCTGCACTACATCCGGCAAGCAGTGACCACTGAGTGTGTGAAGTGTCCAACAGTCCAGATTCCTGTCCTTAAAAAAGTACAACCTGAATGTATCATGAAAGTAGTCTTATTCCAAGTCTTCCAAAAAATCATTTTCGGTAAAAATCTTGACATCCGTTGTGCATTTATGAGTGCTTTGAGAATAGCTTGTTCACAGTGGCTCACGCATTCATGTTATAACTAAAAAGTGAAAGTTCTCACGTAAAAGCTATCTGAAAAATACAGAAGCAAAATGTATGATACCAATGGCCCTGTCCCAAATGGCAACCAAAGCCATTTTGGTCCTCTTCTCAGTCCACACTTTAGTGACTTGATGCCACATAGACTGATGGGTCATCAGTGTGGACTCATAGAGAGGGCACATAGCGGCCGCGAAGGGGCGCTTAAGAGCCAGGGCCATTAAAAGCCAATATGGACGCTAAGGATGATGTCCCTGTTGAGGTGGAAGATACATACTTGAGTTGGAATGGCATACTACCACCCTATTCTTACTATTTCTGCCATATATATATAAATATGGCAGAAATAGTAAGAAGTTAATAGAATTGTTTGGTAGTATGCTATTCCGACCTTAGCCCCTTTCTTCCAGTGTCCAGCGACAATGAGGCAATACAACAGTTAGGCCACCTAAAGTTTATAAATGGGATTTCCCTGGGTTATTTTTCCAGTAGTTGCATAACCAGGCCCACATCATGGAATATGCATGCTCAGAAAACTCAGATTTTCAAAGGATCGGAATGCCAGTCATTCATTAAATTGAATTATGCTCATCCCGTTTCTTTATTAAAGGGGTCATGAGTCATGACATGCCTTTTTTATTCATTTAAAATGTTCGTTAAGGTGATAATAGTAACGTTTTTTGCACAAAAAAATAGTAATATATTTGTAAAACATGATAATTTTCCACCCTCATTCTGACCCTCTGACAGAAACGCTTGGTTTTGGTGCTGCTTCACCTTTAAGACTTCACAGTAAATGCTCACTCTAATGATTGCCTCTCAGCTCTTGACAGACCTAGGGTGCTTCTTCTTTCTAAAATTGTGCATCCTCGTTTCCTTGCATCCGTTTCCTAGCTCTGCCCTCTTAGGAAACAAGGAAAGGATGCAAGGAAAGGAAACAAGGATGGAGAAATCGAACAAAGATGTAGTTGTAGCGTCACTTAAGAGCGCCATCTCTGCACAGCTTTATAACATCGGATCGCTAGCTATTATGTTGTTAAAACTTGATTTATTCATATATTGATGAAAATTAATAATAGTTTGAGATGCACTGTTGAAGTATGTGACTACAATGGTTTATTTAAACCACAAAGGTTGAACTTGAATTAAAACTGTTGTGTCAGATGCAAAGAGTGAGGAGAATTTGTGCGTGCGTCAAGTGCTTAGACATAAAAGTTTTCCGCATAGGATGCACCCGTGCTTCCTCACCCAAGCGTCCTCAGTAAGCTTCTTCTGTCTTTGGTCCTTGCCTCCTCGTGGTGCATTTGAAGAATTTATATGTCCTTCATGATTCATGATGCCAACATTTAATCACCACTAATATCCCTCACCAACCACCAACCCCACCCTGACCCCAAACGAACACCCCTGTTGTCACATACATTAATAATACACACAAACACAAAACAATAAATAAATAAATTATATATATATATAATTATATATATATATATATATATATATATATATATATATATATATATATATATATGTCACGACTTCCCAACACCTTAAAATAATTGGAATGAAATGAAATTAAATAGAATTAAATAAAAATAAAACAGAGCAGGTAAAAAGTACATAAGCATGAATTTAGTGTGCTCTGCATATATTACAATAAGACTAAACTAGGTTGAAAAATACAATTGACCAAACAAAAGGTTCGGTCATTACTAGAACACAGTTTTTTGGCAAAGCTGTAATTGAATGAAACAGAGAAGTTGTTAAAAAGCAGCATATCAATAATATAATCATACTAGGTAAAACAAAATGGGCCTTAAAGAACAAATTTATCAAGAAGATTGTGCTGACACTGACCAATGGTGCAATTTCAATCACTACAACTCACCTTTTCCCCAATACTATTGAGCATAGTTGATCTTTTTCAGTCATATTGTTTACAAGAGCTTAACTTTGTATCTATTATCTCCAGACTGCAGTTCAACAGAGTTTAAGAGGGTCGTCCTGTAGGTCTGAAACCATGTTGACTGTTCTGGTTCTGTTGTGTCTTGGAGATTTTCTTCTATTCTTCCAGCTCAGAATTCAGCAACCCAAAAACTTCCCCCCTGGACCCACTCTTATTCCATTCTTTGGAAACTTGCTTCAGTTAGACCGCACAAACCCATTAAAGAACGTGGGGGAGGTAAGCACATGAGATTAATGCTGCATTGATTAGCTCAGCGTTATGGATCGCTCTGCAGTCTGTATAATGGTAGGCAGCTACCAGTGGTGTTGAGTGGTCAGAAGGTGATCAGAGAGGCACTGACCACACAGTGGGTGGAGTTTGCTGGCAGACCACACAACATGATAGCCAGCCAGATAACACAGAGAAAAGGTAATGCTAGACTCACATAATACTTAAGAAACCTGTATAATACTCACATAATGCACAGAGAAGATCAAAACTCCTCTTTCTGTGTAGAGCAGAATGATTTGTGTGTTATGGGGTGATCATGGCTCATTTTGGAGAGGGTTGGTGGGATCACCGCTGCTTTGCACTGACCACACTGAGGAACTTTGGACGTGGGAAAATAAGTATGGAACACGGGATTCTGTAGGAGGTCAAATATGTCTGCTCATATCTGGAGGAATCTACTGGTATACACATCACCGGTGTATGATGTGGTATACACACATCTTTATTTTTACAGTCACAAAATATATATTCAAATATGAGAAGCATCTCTTCTGTTCTTTTTCTCTCTATCAGGAAAGACAGTTGACCCTCAACATCTCTTCCACCAAGCTGCTTCAAACATTATTGCCATTATTGTCATTTTTGGGTCACACTTTAATTATCAGGATCAATATTTCCAGAGATTGAGCATAAGCATAGAACAACTTACTAAGATTGCCATTGGGCTTTGGGCAATGGTAAAAACAATGAAAAGTAAACTAGATGACAGATTTTCATCTAGTTTGAGGAGTCAATAGTTGATTTGTTTTTGCCAAAAATATGTGATCTATAGATTTTTTACTCTTTGCCTGTTTATCTTTGAATTGCAGCTCTATGAATTAGTTCCAGGGATAAGGATTTTACCACTACATTCAGGAAAGCTTTTGAGAAATTTGAGCAGAACACATTCTTTAAGTTGTTTGTGAGCATAAAAAGTCACGGGTTGCCGGAGAGCCCACAGACTTCATCTACTGGTACCTGGAGGAGATGTAGAAGGTCATAGATTCACAACTGTTTGTTGTTATTATGCATTTTGATTCAGTTACTAGCAGATCAGTAAGCAGATCATTTTGTTTACATGTACAGAGAGCAGATCGGCACACCATATTTGATGATTCACAGATGGTCACTTTGCTGTTTGATGTGTTTGCTGCTGGAACAGACACAACGTCTAATCAGGCACCTGCAGGGGGCGTTGGGTGCTTGAGCACCTGCCCCTTTGCCCCTTGGTGCCCAAAGTGCCCTTTTGTCAAAGAAAAAATTCCTCTAATTTTTTTTATTTATTAAAGGCCTTTTGTGAATGCCTGCCTATGCCAAATCTAAATATTAGTAAAATGTATGATTAATAATTTAGCCTTAAATAAAATGATCCAGATGATGACCTTTCACCTGACGACGACCTCATCCGACCGGGACTATTCCTCACGCCTTACGGCCGCAGCACGCGCATTTTTTAATTACCGGAAGATATCTTCCGGTAATGAAAGTGGGGATTCATTCCCAGTGAAGTGATTTTGATGTTTATTTACTTATTATTATTATTTTACAAGAACGACGTGAAGAGAGCATGCAGATATGTTGTATATATTGCTGTGTGTAGCCTGTAGAAGTAACGTTACGTTAGCTTGCTGTTTGTGGGAGAAAAGTTTCACTCACAGGCGTCAAGGGGTCTTGACTTTTTTATGCCTTTTGACTAAATTATTATTATTATTTCAGTATTTATTTAAAAAAAATGTAGAGTGCCTTAAAATAATTATCACAACAACACTGATAAGGCTTATACTGATTTTCTCATTCTCTGAATTATCATTATAAAAATAAAACAATTCAGAACAGGATTAAAATAAAATTATATTTTAAATGACAAAAATATTTTCTTTCTACAACAGCAAAGACCACTATTCAGAGACGCTTTAAAGGAGGAGATAATTCCAAATGGGAAATATTGCATGCCTTCCATTGCCTGACAGTCCCAGAGAACTGGAAAACAGCTAGCATTCCAACAGCAGCACTCCAAGCTGTGAAGAAACTGTGCCAGTTCTACAATATTGAAGATGAAGACAAATTGCAGACAGAATTTAAGGTCTTCCATACGTCATACTCATGCCCACCACCAGCCAATGTGTCTTCTATTCTGTCAGTGGTCAAGGAAAACAATGCACATCTAGTTTTCCCCAACATGACTCTGCTGCTGAAGACATATAGCACACTTCCGGTGTCCACAGCAACTGTGGAACATTCCTTCTCAAAACTGAAGCTTGTGAAAACCAAACTTTGCAGCCTTTGCAAAGAGGAGAGATTGTCTGACCTTCTTCTGTTGGCCATTGAGAAGGACATTCCAATAAATGACAATAATGTCATTAACATTTTTAGGGACATGGCCAACAGGAAATTTCTGTTATAAAAGTCTACAAGAACTCATCAACACTTATTGGTAAGATTAATGCTACACTGTGATTTTTAGTAGGTGCCAACAGAATGAACACACACATACACATTTTAGTTTCTTTATTTATATTTTTGATTAGACATAATCAATCAAAATCCAACTACATCTCAGAGTCACAATGCAACTTGAAATCATGATCACAGTATTGTGTACTGTAGACAGACAAGCACACACACACCTCTGTCTATATAGATGTTTGTGTCTCACTCTCACCCCTGCCAAGGCCACCATCATCCTATCCCCCATTAATGTATTTTTTTTTTTTCTCAGATAATTTTACTTTTTTGAATCTGGTATCTTATTTTCTCTACCTGCAGCTCTTGGTGTGCAGCAGCCTCTGTGAGCATCTCCCTGTTATTTTCTTGGAGCAGTCAGCTTTGGCAGGTCAGTGAGCCAGTTCCAAACACTCTCAGCAATCTTTACATCTAAAGATTAACATAACAATTGTTTAATCAGCTAATATATCTCCTATATGTTTGTTGTTTTAATGTCTACAGTCTCTCAGATCAACTCCAGTATTAGCAGCAACAGCAACAACAACAGCAAAGGCAGCATACTCACTCAAGGAATTTAGTAAGATTTTACCAGAACAGGTATCACATTAATGTAAAAAATCTGTTGTATTTGCTGTAAAATAAAACTGCTGTATTTTTTCTGTTTGCTTTGTTTTTGTTTTTATTATATTAATGGAACTCTTGTATTTTTGTAATTCAGTTTTTGCCATCAAAATAGCCACAAATGCTGACATGGCATTAAATAAAACTATACTGTACTGTACGAAACATGGGCCACGTTGATTTTACTATAACGTTTACTATAGTTTTTACTATAACGGCTGTTCTTAATTATTCTGTATAACAGAGAAGAAAAAGCCATCAGGTTGGTACAACTTAAGACAGTTCAGTTTCTAATTATTCTGGACAGAAAATATTTTTTTAACTTTTAAACTTAAAATTGTCTTTTCTGTTCTGTTTCTTTTCCAAAACTGCATCACAGCATTTGCTGCCGTATCAATACAGAATCATCCGTATCGATACGCGAATCAGCAAGGAATGTCTCACGATATATTACTGTATTGATATTTTGAGCACCGCGCTATTTAAAGCCTTGTTCCATGTGCCCCTTTTATACTTTGAGCACCTGCCCCTCCAAAGGTCTCTGCATGGCCCTGCGTCTAATACACTTCACACCTTAACCTTGTATCTGTTGACCCACACTCACATACAGGGTGAGGAATGCTATTATGCAGGAGCAGATCTAGAAATGTTTTTATGAGGTGGCAAGGGGGTGGCATGCAGACTATGAGGGGTGGCAACACCAAAGCAAGCGCCATACATAGTAACTATCAAATTACAAATGTCCATTAATTTGCGATACAACTGCATTTCCACAGTAACCACATAGTAACCATTATGCTACAGATTTGGCAACATTATGTTTTTTTTTTTAGCATTATGAAAAACAAGAAACAAATTGTTTATTTCTAGAGCACAAAGACATTGTGTATTAAACACATCACCAAATTCTAAATGTTCCTAAGCTTCACATATAGAACCAGCAACGTGGACTAAACCACCATATGCAAGGCAAATTTATCAAGTTTTATTACATTTCTTTGTGAAGTGTACCCATGGATGGGAAATGCATGCATATACCATGTTATTCTAGTCCTGTATACCTATCACCTTTGTTACAGCTGGAATAAGCCATTTGAAAGCGAAGATAAACACAATGTTAGGTCTAAATAAAAATAAACTGTAGGGAAATTTGCACTATGGGGGGCAGTGCTGCAAAACTCATGAATATTAATTGTGCTATGCACAGTAAAAAGTATTTTTAATTGCCTGTTTAAATCAACCCAATTCAAGCACCCAAATATTTCAACAATATGGTAATTTAATTTCTACATCTGCCGCTATCAGTCTTGGGATTTTGTTAGTCAGTAGATGAATACACTATGCACAATAAGCACTATGATTAAGAACATGACTGACCGATCTAGTGGTAACCTTTTGCCTTTAGTTTTTAGAGGTTTTGGATTCTAAATTGCCTAAATATGACTTTTTATTTTAATAAAACAAGATTGCATCTTTACGTCAGTGGATAGGTGTTACAATTTCAAAATGCAGCAACAGATGCAGGGAGATTAGAGTAGCGGAAATAAAATCACATTTATTGACAGTTCTGTACATGAAAAACAGCAAACTCTGAAATTCAGACAGTGACAACCACAAACTCTCCGCACCAGCAGTGGGAACCTGGGAAAAAAGGCAATATGACCCTTAGCACCCGTGAATGTGATGACACAGTTCACGAACAACCATCTTCCATCACACAAACCAGCCATGAAACAGTTTATCAGTTTATATAGGTAGGAAACACACTTTGCGCCCCATCAACAATCAGCAATTTGTGCGTTCAGTGCGAGTTTAGGCAGTTTGACATGAATAAACCCCTACACAATGTCTACATCAACTATAATATACTTACATTTATATTTAATACATTTGGATACTTACATTGGGGTGCAGATGGGAGGGCAATGCTTTTTCTTAGGGTGGCATTTGCCACCCTATGCCACCCTGGCAGATCTGCCTCTGCTATTATGACAAAAAAATACACAGACAGACAGTGTTGGGTCTTTAAATTAATTTTTGTTAAGTACGTCGAAGTGGCTTACACTGACACCTAGTGGCCTGGATGCTGCGTCATTCCAACACCAATTTCAAGTCCTTGGAGCTTGTGAACATGTCACATTTGAGGACAGATACTCCATGCCTTAAGTTCAGGCAGTGATTTATGAGGCTCAGTGTTTTTCTGACATCATTCCTCACAGTATGTTTCACACTGCCAGTAGAAACAACAAACTCCAGGGCAACAACTTCCCAAAGGTGACAATTACTATTTTAATAGTAATTACCGTTTTAAATGATGACAAAACAACTGTAGAGTTACAAAAATACTTACCACTGACATACAAGAAAAATCAAGTTTCAAATAACCAAACCCAAACTGTTATGTAATTGTTGCAACTCCTGAAAAGCAGCTTCGTTGTAAAAGGAAGATTGTCAATCTCTTTTTAAAATATCTGTTGCTTTTACAGGGGACAATTATCATCCCCTATCTGTCAGGTGCTCTCAGAGAGGAATTTCAGAGTTTCCCCATGAATTCAACCCTCAAAACTTCTTGAATGTAAAGGGAGAAATTATGTAGCCTGATGCATTTTTGCCTTTTTCTCCAGGTATATTCTACATACAACTTCCATTGGACAGTGTAGATGAGGTTTTCAAATGATTTCCATGTACAATGTATATTTAGCAAAATCACACATTCAGCCATTTAACTGCAGTACTACATCCAATACAGAGGGTAATTATGCTCCAAGCTACTTTATACAGAAAGAGTTCTTAGTTTGACCAAAACAATGTGGTATTGCATAATCAATGAAGACATGTGTCCTCAGACATGTGCACGCACAGAGTATGTTGAGCACTCTTTGAGGAATATTTCAAGATCCACTTATCATATTATGTTGTGATTGGGCTTGTATCAGGATAGTCTGCTGTAAGTTATGATATGCCTAACTGAGACTATCTCGTCTTATTTATGTTTTTACCAACTCTGAATATATTTGTTGTGATAAATTTGCAAATTATGAGAACAAATCAGCAAATTCAAAGCATTATTTAAGAATTGTTAGGATCAGTTATTTGCATTGTAAAGTCCTATGCTCCAGTTGCATATGCATAGGAATTAACTTTAATGTTAAACAAGAATGCATCTAACAATTAATTTGACTAGCTAAAGACGCCATAGAAAGCCAGTTGCATAAAACAAACTCACATGTTGTCATTAGAAAGACAGTCTAAGCCGCACTGCATTGTGGGACAAGTAAGACTGTTTTTTATTTAATGGCAGACAGTGGATGCTCAATACAGTTTTAATTTGCTGAAAATATTTCCCTATTAGAGCACTACAGTGCTACAAAATTTATTCTAATTAACAAATTTTGTGATTTTAACCCAAATAATAAAAAACATGACATTTTGTTACCATCGTAGAAGTCAAAGTCTTCAACTGAAGCCCCCACCAGCTCAGCTGACAGTTATTTTCCATGGCAACATAGAATGTCAATGAAAGTTAGCCTAGGGGTGTGCTGTCTTACATTTTGGTCTTAAATGAAGTTTTTATGCAACTGACTGAAATAATTAAGACCAACATTTTAGACGGCTAACTAGTAAGTCTAGTCTAAAACAGTTTTATGCAACCGGCCCCTGATTCTAAGCTTTAAAATTAGACTTATTTTGATTAGATCAAGCAAGAGGTTCTTATACATTACATCATTAGTTGTGTATGTATGTATGTATATATATATATATATATATATATATATATTATTTGAAAACAAAGAAAAAGTGCAAAACATAATCGGTAAAACAGAAGTTGATGTAGTGCAATATCTTGTAATAATATATGCAATATGAGAGATTTATTAACAATCTTAGTGGGCTGGTCATTTTTGACCAGGAACACAAAAGGTGTTAGCACAAACAAACACAACATAAAAGGTTAAGAGCATTTTTAAAATTAATCTAATAGGTATTCTTGTTAAAGCAGAACTATTATGCATATATGAGAGTTCAAGCGGTAGTGTTTCATGTTAACATTTATTTTTAATTGTGAAAACCACTTTATACAACCATTATAAATGATAAAACCAAAAACAGTTATTGTTTGCTAAAAAAAAAACACAATGTTGTGCATGTTAACATTTATAATGTAAAAAACAATAAACAAATAATAAAATTGTTTTAGTCAGAAAATAGACAATTGTTAAAACATCCAATGATTATGAAGTCTGGTGTCTTTGTGTCATGCTTAAGTGATTCCAAATATCTTGGTAATTATATGGATTAGTAAACTGCCCATATGTAAATATAGATTAGAATTAATTCAGAAAGGTGTAATTTTGCTTTGTTTTTTTTTAACCCATTTACACTATGATTTGGGAGATTGAATGATATACAGTAGCTCAAGTGTAGGAATGTAGAAAATTATGAACATAAATACACTTTATTTTCTTCAAAATATTTATTTAACAGAATTTACAAATGAGCATCCCATCCTTCATTCAATGCAACAGATAACAGTAACCAGGTGAGGGCATAAACAGAACGAGAATTTTTAAATCATGATAAGGCCACAATAGTTTCAAAAAGTTAATCAATTGTGTGTGTACCATACAAAACCGAGATTATGTGAAGTTTTAAATGTCAAGCTATATTTTACATATAAATACAGAGATATTTCTGAAACAAGACGTAAACATCAACATCACCATGAGTCTGTAAAACCACCCCTAGTGGTCAAGAGAAATCCCTTTCAAAAAGACTCAAATAATCAAACAAATAAAAAATTTTACACAATTCCAAAGCTCATTCAAACACAAGTACACCCACAGCCCCTGAGAAATGTCTGTTTCAGCTTTAGGTCTAAAATACATACAGCAGCACTTCTCAAACTCAGTTTTTGGTGCTCTGAGAAAGAACATATTCTGGAGGAAATTCAGTAAGGCTTATTGGACAGGAAACTCTGCAACATGTGGAGAGAAGGACCAGGAGCCCACTGAGGAACCATGTGACCAGCTCCCTAGAAGAGCAGTGTTGTATGTTACAATCTTTGATAAACAAAAATTCAGACTCATTTTATATTAGTCTGCTTTGACAAAAATGGCATTTAGAGCAAATTAGATAATATATCCAATGGAATTCAGCTATTTAATTTAGGCATTTCATGTAGGTAAAATTACCATTTCAGTCAATTTTTAGCTTAAGACATCTGATGAGACAACTAATCTCAGCCAGTCAGATAAATCTCCATTTAAAAAACACTCAAATCAATTTTCAAGTGTGAGCCTTATTTAAATAATCTCCAGCCAGGTGGAGGAAGGATTGTGCATTAGAGTTGATTAGGGCTGTCAACATAGCTAAAAAAGTGCATTCAAACTTTTTACGTAAATATTACCTAAGTTAGAAGAAAATTCGAATTTGAAAGACATTATTTAAGGTGAGTTTAAAGCTACAAGACAACCGTTTTTTTTCAACATCCACAAGAGAGCACAACAATCCAAAACATCTCTAGTTGTTAACAAAAGTGTGTAAAATGATGAAGTCAAAAGATTTTGCCAGTTCACTTTCTGAAATCTTAAGTAAAAAATTCAAATGAGAAAAGAAATGCTACAACAGACAGTTCTGCATTACATTGGTGTTGCACACTAGTGGATACTCATGCCAAATAAAGTACTACCACAGACACAAGCTTCATAATACCAGAAATAATACCACAGTATTATTACATACACATTAGTACTCTTTAAAATACAGTTGTATGTACCTAAGGCTTATGCAGCAAGACACAACAGTAAAAGACTTCCACCTAAGGGGCCGTTCACTCCGAATGCATATTTTTAATATTAGCATGTTCTAGAAGGACTGTCGCCACGCGTCAGCATCTCGTGCAGGAGCGCTGTATTGTTAAGACACTGCGTCCATGTAAAAAAGGAAATTCAGCCTTTGAAATACATCTCGAAACCCTAACCCTGTTTTATTCACTGAGCTTAGAATGATTTTAGCCCTAGAATGTGATCGGTTCAATGGCTTGTGAGCCGTCGTCAGTGCTTGCCACACATCCAAAATCGAATTCACAATTTTAGCATTCGAATGTTCGTTTTTATTTTACATTCAATAAATATTCAAATTTTTATTTTACAGCCCTAGCGTCTATCAGCGGGAAGTCGTTAATCCCTTGACCGTCGGGACTCTGCTGCGATAATAAGTTAACTGTGAAATAAAGGTTAAGTAAAAGATTGTTTTCCATAATTTTTTAAGAGGTCGGAAGCTAAATATTTTTCCAAAGGACAAGAATGGCGTCCAATGGAAAGCGTGCGAGAATGATGCATATGGAGGAGAGGCTCATAGCTCTTTTGAGCCAACATGCCTGTTTGTTTGACAAATAATTTTATATATTTATTAGAGCTATCAAAATTAATGCGCTAACACATGCAATTACCCATAACGCATTTACCCTTAATATATCATAAGACAACATAAACATTGGTTAGAAGGGTGAAGACGTTGCGATGTGTTCATCCGCAGTCATTACACTGATAAACACACACACAGCAGTGATTTAGTTTCAGTAATAACGCGATGGGGAAAGGAGTTCTAAAGGATATTTGTTGTACAAAACAAGCCCAGATGGAACTTGTGACAGAAATCAAGTATTTTTCAGCCTAAATAAGGTGCATTTTAATTAACACAGAAGCAGGTCAAGTCTTAACTATCACCAAAACGCAGAACAAGATTTTTTTGTCTGCAAGCGCTTTTCATGTGGAGTTCAAAGTGGCGCTTGAGGCTGGTGTTGACACCCGGACGCGAATAATGAACAAGGCTTCAAGATTGCTGATAGACAATGCGGATAGCCACAGTCAACCGGCAGATTATTATTGTGGACGATGAGAGTTTAAGAGATTTAATGCCCTTTGCAATGAGTATGCAGCCAATGGGGAGACTAGTTCTTTCAATTAGTCAAACTCCCACTTAGACTTTGGGAAACGTTTAATGTTACTTGAATTGGTGATATTTTAGTGCATTTCTAGCTTTATACTGTGGAAGGCTTTGTTTGGAAAATTTTAATGAAGCATTATATTACATATTGATTTGCTTTCTTTCCCAAGATGGAAATAAATGTATTTTGACAGGAAAATAATGATATTTAGTAAAATTTCAGCACTTTCAAAATCTGTGATTAATCGCAATTAACTACAAACAATTATGCGATTAATCGAGATTCAAAAAATTTAACTGACTGACAGCACAAATAATTATATACTGTATAATTTATATATTATTTATAATTATATTATAATATAGCATTTATTACAATGTACATAATATAAATAATTGTACTTAAGTACTTAAATTTAATATATTACCACGATTGGTCAATCCCGGCAATCTACGGTCAAATATTATTGTACAAGATAATTTATTTAGTCTAAAGGCCAAAGTATACTTCAGTTGTCCGCGTTGCTGATCACTCCGCACACAATATGCATGGCGCAAATTTCATTATCAGCACAGCCTTGGTGGCCTGACCACGCACCACCCAGATTTTCATGCGCCGACCATTGACTAAAAGAGTATCACAAACTATAGTAGTGCTCATACGTTGCCCGTGTTTGAATTCGCTCGTGGTAAGAAAAGTATAGTTTAGAAGGCAACACGGTCGGCTGAGCTCGATCCGGACCGGAATGTGGAAAAACGAAATATACCCGGACCTTAAGGCAGTCGCTTAGTGCAACACCTATCCTCCATTCTTAAATGGGGAAGTGTGAAAGGCCCAACGACTGAGGAGGGCGAGATCAACAACTGCTAAGAGAGACACCCCCACCCAAATCAAGTTATTCAGAGTCTGTTCGTGTGGCACCAGCTTTACATTCCTGGAACTTACCTTGACAGTGAGAAAAGTGATGTTGCCGAATTGTTGGTAGAATCCAGCAATCTGGTTATCATACAGCCAGCGTTGGTACTCTGTAGTTGCCTTGTGGAGGAAGTAATCCAACATTAAACCTAGGAAACTGCAAAGATTCCTCACTATTATTAAGTCTTACAAAACTCAGGGCTTACCTTCTGTCCAAGCTGTTCAACAAACCACTCGTCTCCAAGGAAGTTACAAGCCATATCGGTATCTCCATTATAGACCAAAGCTTTCAGACCCAAAGCCAGTAGCTTCTCATAGACATCCTTGACAGTTTGGTAGATTGTGTCATACTGGTTCCCCACTACATCACTGCATGCACAGAGGTGGAAGGCAATAATTCAACACATCCATAAACAAGAGAAAACTGAAAACACTGTGCACCCACACACACACTAAATCAGTAAGAGAGGACATGAGTAAGTTTCAAGTGTACCTGCAGATGTCCCAAGGTGGTAGTAAATCAGGGATGTGCAGTGCCTTCCTCACGTCTCCTCGGTTAAGCCAGTTCATTTGAGCAGTACTATTGATGCATGGAGGAACTGCTTTAACACTCGGAGTACTTTCCACTAACTAAACACAGAAAATAAAGCATAATTCACTCTCACACATAGTTAATTAAAGAGCATTTTGGTATTGTTATAAATACGTAGAGGGATCAGGCCTCACATTATTAGCTTCCCAATGCTTCCTGAAGTTTCTAAAGAGGTGCATCATGGCATTCTGATAGGTCTTCTGAGATCTGACACCACCAGCACAATCAAGATACAGTGCATATTCATTTAACCCAGAGTTATAAACTATATTAAATGCATGCGATACCTGCAAAACACAAAACACTAGTTACCTAAAACAGCAATTAGAAAGGACATACTACAATAACAGTGAGCATAGGTGTGGAAGCATCCATATTACCATAACAGAGCAAGAATGTTTAGAATTGTTGTAGAAGTTACAGACTCCATTTTGACAGCAGTTGTCATTTAGATCCTTCCACAGCCTACAAGTAAAAGGTACATATATCCATCAAAATCTTCAATGTCAGTATTGCAGCATAAAAATACCAATGAGTGGCTACTTGTAGGAATACTGGATTTAGCTTACTGTTCTCCAAATAGGCCATGATAGTAACCAAAGTAGATTAGTGATTGGTCATTCAACGCAAAGCTACTAATGCCGTTTCCAACAGCAAAGCCCTACAACAAAAAGAAACCAAAATGTGATATTAAAAGTAGACATTAAAACTTCTAGTCAACTAGATATAAAAGTTCAGCTCCTATCTACTTGAATGGGGAAAGACCGAAATATCCAGAACAGTTGGTCAAGATTATGATCAAAGAACATGTTTCAAATCTGACAGCAATGGGATCACAAATTGTGCTTCTTTAGCTCAGATCATGCAAAAAAAAAAAAAAAGTACTTTTTTTAGGCTGGTCCAGCTAATGCATATACACATTTGAGTTAACTGACAGACATCTGTATCTGAAAGGTGATCGGCTCTTTCACCCTGTAAGGAGAGACTTCCTTTTCTACATCTGCCATATTGGGTTCTCCCATTCATTTTAATACAAGGGGTCCGTCTCAGGGCTAAATTGTCTCTGGTTAAACATACTCAAGCTACTGTATGCAAAATTAGTACATATTCTAAAAACATGGTATATTATTAATAAATCTCACATTAGGCATTGTTAAAGTAAAGTATTTCTTTTTTTTTTTTAAATGAAACAAGCATACTTAAATTTACCTTAAAGTTTACTTTAAGCTGGCCACCTGTAGCAACTCTCAAACTGAGTGTGGGTGCGTAAATGCCTCCATAACTCTCACCAAAAATGAAAAAATCATTCTGGGTGAAATTTGGAAACTTGGCAAAAAAGCTCTGCAAGGCTAGGTAGTTGTTGTCTGCCACCTAAAGAAGAAAAAAGTGCACGTTAATGCTTTCAGAATTGTATCTTTACAGGTGTTTTTGTAACTGTGTACATATTTACCTCATCGTCATTAGTATTATATTTTTGGTCGTCTGAGTAGGAATAACCAACTCCGGCAGGTGACTCAAGATACAGAACATTGGCAGCTTTATTCCAGCTAAATTCATTCTCATACAGGGTGGCTCCATTGTCATTGACCTAAGGACCAGACATAGAAACACTCAAACAAAAGAACACCTGCATGTCACATGTTGAGATGGTTATTGTTTTGTGATGTACGCAATTTAGAGCTCAAAGATTGAGATTACGCAAACAATTTTTCCATCTCTAAACTTTACTGAGCTTTACAATACAAATTATGAATTAATGTATTGACAAGTATCAACCTACATGAAACGGGCCATTCTCTGATAGAAAACCATCCAATGAGCTGCAGCCTGGCCCTCCGTTCAGCCACAGCACGACTGGATCCTTGAGCGGGTCTCTCTGAGAAGTCACAAACCTACAATATACACACTCTTTAATGCAATAATTAATACACAAAGCACTCTCTTTAATGTGTGTGACTAAAGGGACTCAAACCACAGTAATTCAAACCTAAGTAGGCATCCTTGCACAACACTAATAACAAAAGTACTCCACGTACCTTGGTATTACCATGTTTTTTGTCATGTTACTATGGTAAAACCATGATTTTCTGGACATGTGTCATGGTAAAACCATGTTTTATATAGATAGATAGATAGATAGATAGATAGATAGAGAGAGAGAGAGAGAGAGAGAGAGAGAGAGAGAGAGAGAGAGAGAGAGAGAACCGTGCAAATGTTTTAGGCACTTGTGAGAAATGTTGCATAATTTAGATGTCTTCAAAAATAATGACATCAATAGTTTTCCTTATCAATTAATGTCATACAAAATCCAGTAAACATAAAAAAGCTAAATCAATATTTGGCGTGACCACCTTTGCCTTTAAATCAGCACCAATTCTCCTCGATACAACAGGACACAGTTTTTCTTGGTTGTTGGCAGATCGGATGATCAAAGCTTCTTGGAGAATTCACCACAGTTCTTCTAACTATTTCAGCTGCCTCAGTTACTTCTGTCTCTTTATGTAATCTCAGACTGACATGATGTTCAGTGGGGGGATCTGTGGGGGACATGACATCTGTTGCAGAGCTCCCTGTTCTTCTATTGTAATCTTTTCTATTTGTAAAAGTAATGTTTGGGAGTCTAACATTTATATTTCGTATTGACACACTAAAGCTGAAGACATAAATAAGCATCTTAAGACAAATGTTTTTATGAACCATCTTAAGTGCCTAAAACAGTTGCACAGTACTTTATATGTACCATGGTTCTAGCATGGTATTCTTTTAAGTAAATACCAAGGTACAATATTTATAATTACCATCATGCCGCGAAATAATTAATTCCATGTATGAAAATGTACATTTAAACAGATAATTAATGTTTGTTATACCCTTGCAGTCTTAGTTTTGCATTCGGCGTCCTGCACAAAACTCTGCCAGAACATCAGAGAATGTGTGAATGCGGAAACGGTATATGAAAGTGCTGAATTAATGATCAAACCTCATATACAATACGTATAAAACTTACCAATAATGCAAAAACTTGCCAGGACTGGCCTTCAGATATCCTGACCACTGGCGGTAATTGGGTTTAAAAGACATGCCCGGCAGATCCAGCACTTCATCTGGATCATAAAAGCCGAACGCGAAATTCAAACAAACGGAAAGAAGATAAAACAAGACGCGCTGAGAAAACATTTTAATTAATGTGCACGAATTTGGTGAACCTGTACGATCTTATGACCTGCGGCTTTTGAGTTTCCCCATGCACTATCGGTCATATGACTTGAAAGTCGTCAGGTGATACTGCGCATCAGACAGACGCAGTACTTCCGCTTTTGCTTAAAGGTGTACTCAGTCATTTTTCCTCATTAAAAAGCTGTACTCCTTTTTTTCATATATGTATAAAATCATGAGCACTCACATGAGATGAAGACAGTCACATCAGTAACCTTATAAAAGCTGCATTATTCTACATGGAGAGGGTCTCCTCATGGGGGCGGCCATGTTAGAATCACATGACCAGCCGAATACTACAAGTAGGTTTAATGTAGCTTTTCGGAGACCTCCAAATGGGGGCGGGATTTCCAAAAGTGGGCAGTGTTATTCCAAAAGGGGGTTGCACCAACTCCAAAGGGGTTATAGTTAGGGAAAGTGTTAGGTCTGGGGCTCCCTATATCGTTTGGCACTTTTCCACTGCATGTTACGGTTCGACTCGCCTCAACTCTACTCGCTTTATGTTTTTGAGCTTGCATTTCCACTGCAGTTCAGTGCCATCTCAACGTGGGTGGGATTATAAGCTGATCATCATAGTTGCGCCGCCTCTACTGCCCTGACATCATCTTAAACATGACACAAACTGACCAAAACAATAACACAACCGCTAGCTGTTAGCTACTAGCTCATTGTGCTGCATAAAGCAGTTAACTGTTAGTTAATTGGTGATTTACACAAGTGTAACGGTTAAATTGGCCTGGTTGTTTTAGAAGCAAGCTTCCAGTAGATGATCAACTAAATAAAGTGAAGCTTTCAAGGAGAGTATAGAGTTAACATAACAAAACATACCATCCTCCATCGTGGATCAACACCAGTCCAGGGCACTCTCCCTCCCATTGCTCACCGGTTTAGATAGCGTCCATTTGGTCGAACCACTTCCACTTTTCCTTGATGGTTCTGTAGTCACTTTTACATTTTTTTTTTACTTTTCCCTACACTGTTGGTAGGTCCAGTGGTAGCCGTGTGCGGCCAACAGCTGAGACACTTCCTGAGATATTTTTTCATTTCGCTCAATCGCTAACAAGTGGACCGTCTGCACCTCGTTTATTGACCACTGTGTGGTTTTGCGCACAGCCATTTCTTTTTTCACAATTCGAAAGTCACATGAACAAATGATACTGTTATCGCTGTAGCTAACTTTAAAACTAGTGGGTTGATATCACGTGTCGAAAATCTAGTGATGCTGACGATTCTCCCTGACCAGTCAGTAATCTGCAGGATTTTGACATCACATCTAGTATTGGGTCGGCTCACTTGGAACCTCGACCAAGGTGGTACTAAAAAAAGTATCAGGAACCAGGTACTATCCACAGTGGAAAACCCCAAAAAAGCGAGCAGAGTCGAGTTGAGTCGAGTTGTACCGTGCAGTGGAAAAGCCCCATTTAATGGCATTTGGAGCTCACACCCCTTTTTGGAGCTCTGCTTGCAGCTATGCCCTTCTCGAATAATACTCACTTAATCTCAGTAACCGCCCTGTTACTGGACACTTTCACTTATGTATTAAATTAATGGCTGACTGTGAATTGCACATTTTAACATTGGCATCTGTAATGAAAAACGATTGCGTTTGAATGATGCTGCATCCAGGCCACTTTCAGTGTAAGTCTAAGACGACATGAACAAAAACTTACTGAGTGCCCCTTTAAATGATCATCTTCATTCTCTCTATCAACATTCGTTCAAACACACTTCTCCAGTCTAATGACCTCTAAGAGTATTAAAGAAAATGGGTTACATAATACAATATGAAATGTAATGTGCAAAATGGCAATTGCATTTCTATATTTAAATATGGGCATCTAAATATGTATATAATTAATAGAATAATTTTGCCTTTCAGATTAATATCTTTGACTGGGATTCTTTTATGTGATTTGTCAGTCCTTATTCAGTTATTCAATTACTCTATTACATTGTAAAAGTACATAATTACATAGAATTTGATTTAATTTAATTATTTTTTACAATAAATGACAAACAAAAATCATTGTAAATTGCTCCTGCTTATGTGTTTTCTTTGTATTTTGTTAACATTTTCCTTTGAAGTGTGTTTTATACAATGGCATTAAAGGGATAGTTCACCCAAAATTTAAATTCTCTCATCATTTATTTTGATGAGCACAAATTAAGATTTTTTAGATGAAATTTTCAGCTCTGTTGGTCTATAAAATTCAAGTGAATATATCCAAAACAGTGTGGGTGAGAAACGGATCAATATTTAAGTCCTTTTTTTTTTTTTACCATAAATTATCCTCCCTGCCCAGTAGATGGCGATATGCACAAAGAATGGAAATCGTCAAAAACAAAAGAAGAAGAATGTGAAAGTGGAGATTTATTGTTAAAAAAATAATAATTATTTAAAAAAAAAACTTCAATATTAATATCTGTTTCTCACCCACACCTATCATATCAATTCTTAAGATATAAAATGAACCACTGGATTCTTATGGATTAATTTTATGCTGCATCTATGTGCTTTTTGGACCTCAATTCACTTTAAATCGCATTGTATGGACCTACAGAGCTGAAATATGTTTCTAAATATCTTCTTTTGTTCAGCAGAAGAAAAAAGTCACGCATCTGGGGATGGCATGAGAACGGATCCTCTAAGAGGACAGAACAGTTCTTCCCTCCTCCATTTAATTTGGATGAGGAACAATCATTGCATTTGTTATGCCCTGTGCGGGCACTACATGCACACGTTGAGCATACACGCCAGTTCAGACAGTCTGATCAGCTCTTTGTATGCTATGGAGGACACACAAATAGAATGTCCGTCTCCAAGCGAAGACTTTCTCACTGGATTGTCGATGCAACTGCAATATGAATATATTTATTCTTAGTGCTCCCGTCCTGGCCCAACACGAGGGTCTCAGGGAACCGAGGTTACATACGTAGCCAAGACAATTTTACTATAGATTGCCCATGGTAATCTTGTGTTTAATAAGGTTTTAATACAAATATTCATTGTGAAACCATAGTAACCACACAATTATATTTTGTACATGATTTTTGTTATCCTGTATTACTATGGTAACACTACACATATCAAGGTTAAAGTCTGGTTACTGTAGTAAGACCATGGTAAATGTATTGCAAAGGGACACCCACCCTGTCCTCTAAGGGGTGCCATAAATGTTATAAGAATTTTCATTTTTGGGTGCACTATTCAAATGGTATCAGAAGTATTTTATACATTCTGTAAAAACCGGATGATACCCCTGCGGCCTTCTTGGCCTAAAGTTAATTAACGGAATCTTTTTAAGTGTTACCATTGAATCAAATATATATACACAAGTTTGCATCGCATTCAACATTTATTTCTTAATCAATTAGAAAGGTCAATGAAATATGTGGCTGTTTTTGTAATAGCAGTTTTTACTGTGCCAGTTATCGGTAGTTTTAGAGGAAATGACCGGAAGTCTACAGTACGTTCTGGCTAATATGAAAAACAGCACATTTACTTGCAAATATTTTGAGGTTCTTCAAAATAATTTGACAAAACATGGGCAGATAGTTCTGTAGCAGAATATTTTCCAAATGCACTATGTGATTATATTGAATAACTTGTATTACTTTTGACAGTACATTGCATTGTATGGCCACAAACATTTTGAAGGGGTTTTTATTCTAATTATAGTATAATATAAACGTCCCAGAATATTTGTATTCTAAACTTTTAGTTTTCATCAACACTACTTTAAATACGGAATAAGAAGCATAAATGCAGCTTGTTGATGGACAATGGATTATCGCTTTAGTGATTGCACTGAAACAGTAAACAAATATACAATAATACATGATTGAACAAATGGCAGACATGCATCTTGTGTTGTAGATTAAACCCTCAAGGTAGGATATAAGATCTGTGCTTGGTATGTATGCACAATTAAGAAATCACCTACACACCATGTGACACAATTAAAATGAAAAGAATATTTAGCCATTCTTCCATTCATGAACTTGAATATTTACCCCTTAAAACAAAGTGAAAAAGATTAATTCACATATTCTCAAGTCAACCACATAGTCTTCATTGCACTCAGTTCAAGTGTCAGTAAATTCATACAAAATTAGTGATCGTTGCCCCCGCCTTAACAACAATTTCTTGAAACAAACTGCTACTCTCACATTTAGAAAGTGTAGCAAAAACAACGACTGCATTTGATTTAAATAAAAACATTCTTCATGAATATTTTGAAATACAGTTTGAAAGTCCACCTTTACTGGCCTAAACCAATGTCTCACACACATGCACGCACGCACGCACAAAATGTAACTGCAGAATTACTGATTTGGCAGTGCAAGTTCCCCCCAGAAAATTAAATTAGCAACGATATTGTAAACATAATAAACATTGAACACATTTGTGATGTCAAGTGTATAAGGCCCTCACTAAATTAGGTTCTTAAAATGAAAATAAATTATAAAAAAAAAAAAAAGGAATGGACAAAAAAAATCATAAAAAAGGGACTGTATTTGGGACTATCTCAGATCAAACAAAAATGCAAGAAATTAGTACATGTAGCCATTTAAACTGTAGCTCTATAGTGTTTATGGTCCTTTAAAGGGGGTTCACATTCAAAAACAGCCACAGCAGAAGGGTTGATCGTGCATGCTAGTGGGTGATCCACTACATAAAGAGGTAAAAACTTCTGTGGGAATGCTCAATCTGAATGTCAATTTTACAAAATTTAAAACTCCTGAAGATGTAATAGAGGTCAGTGGTAGACATGATTTGGGCAGTCTTCACTACCATGTTATAACAGTCTCTACTGTTCAAAAGTCCAATGTCCATGAGGTCACATGTTGGATTGATTGATTGATGATGTCTTTGTAGATGGCATTAGTTGTGGTCTGGCCAAAGATGAAAGCACCAATTGTAACCATTATGACACCATAAGCCACCATTCCATTCCAGCTATAGAGGATTAAGTCAGTTATTCATTTATCAGTTTTGACATTCAATACCCAAGTAAACTTCCACTGATAAGTATTATTAATGTTTAAAATTGGAATATAATTAAAGTGTTTACCTAGCCGATCTGACATCATGCTCTGAAAGCTTGGCCTGAATCAAACACAACCCTATAGACAAAAATTAGAAGTGTGAATATCGTCGCTGTTTGAAAAACTTGGATAATATACAGCAAAAATAAGATAATTCAATAACTGAATTTATACCTGGAAAAACAAAAATGAAGCATGCAGCCAAACCACCAATTAGTGAAATGACTCGTCCAATATCGGGAATGAAGAGAGCAAGGATGAGTGTGAGACAAAACCAGACGAAGGTCTGCAGAATCCTTCGTCTCCGTTCCTTTGCCACATCCGTCTCCACTTCCTCCCCTTTAAAACGCAGCCATAGACCTTCCAGCACTGCCCTACGGCACAGTTATTCACACACATTCACTTCACTTGCTAATACTAATATACAGTATGTCCTTATAGATTTATACAGTAAATAACACATTTAGAACACACAAGCCTGTTACCTTCCACAGAAGTGCAGAATTGGATATGAGGTGACAACACAAATGATGATAAAAGCTCGGGCAATGGCCACTGGGATATCATTGGATGGATATGACATTAACACATCCTGGCTTACATTGGAGCCGAACGACAGGAAGCCACAGACACCTGCAGAGAAGCACAAACCCAACCCTTACACAGCTAGCGAAAGTTTAAGAAGTACAACTTAATAAAGCAAATCTTCTGTGGCTGCTTTATCATTTAGACTATTTCAAACAAATTAATTATAGATATGGTGTGAAGAAAGACCTAATAAAAATGGTTCACATACCTGTGCCTGTATAAACAAAGAGGCAGATAATCATGCTGGCTGTGACGACTGCCCACCAAGGTCGAATTTCTGGCTTCTTCATGCTATTAAAAACAGGAACACTACTGACATGACACTATGAAAGAGAGGAGAATGACAGAGTGATCACTCTGTATTGAGCTGGTATATTTCAGAAGTAGTACACTGAGACACGTCATCGGTTGAGATAGACACTCACACACCTGGAATCCAAAGCAGATTGTAGGCATGGCGTTGAACACATCAGTCCAGGATGCGGGGCTGAAATACACAAACATTAACACATTACTTCAATAAGTAAGAAGGTTGCACAGGCATTGGACTCCCTTATGTTTACTAAAATAACTATATGAAATGTTGTTCTCACCTTGTTGGGATGTTCCCTGGTGAAATATCTTTGTCAGGCCAGATATATTTGACGATAACTATGATTGTCACGTACCAGGTGCCAATAACACTCAGTGTGCTACAGATTAATCAGTAAAACAATATGCATGTATGAGTTAACCAGAAAATACTGAAATTTAAAGCGATACATTATCATTTGTTAAGATTAAAATTATGTTTTAGTGACAATCTCAGCACTTAAAAGCATAGTTCAACCAAAAATGCAACTTCTGTCATCATTCATATCAACCTCATGTTGTTTCAAACCCATATGACTTTCTTTATTTTAAGGAACACAAATGTTGATGTTAGGCAAAATGTTAGCCTCAGTTACCGTTTACTTGAATTGCATCTCCATATAAGTGAATTGTTAAAGAGGATAAAGCTGAAATATGTAACTTTTTCAGTGTTAAAATACTTTCTTCTATCCCAGCTTAATAAGCATTGCTAACTATAAGCATCTCTATTAGCATATCTTGGTGGTGATATAATAATTCCTTTGTTTTGAGCAACCCATTTAGATACGCCCCAACAACATTACTCAACCAGTGGGGTGCGTTGGGGGTGGGGTTATATGTTTGTTCGATCAACGGCAGATAGGGGGCATTTTCAAAAAGCTGTTTTGAAAACATTGTTTAATTTAGCAATTTGTTCAATGCCGGTAGTGTCACAGAAATGACATACTTCAGCTTTAATGTTGTGTTTCACAAAAGAAAGTTATATCGGTTTAGATTGACATGAGTGAGTAAATAATGACAGAATTTTCAACTATCCCTTTAATGCCATTGCATAAAACACACTTCAAAATAAAAAAACTTTAATATAAAAAAAAAAAAGCAATAAGCAGGAGCAATTTACAATGACTGCCAAGAAGTTTATAAACAGGAAAAATCAGGAAATTTCAGACGTTGAGGACTCCAACCTGGCGTATTTCTGGAAGCCGATCTCTTTGGGTATGGACAGAGGCAGTATGACTAGCACTGAGGTCAAAGTGATGGTGAACTTACGATCCGTATACCAGTGCGAACCAGTCACCGTCTCTGACTCATGATTCGCTGCACCAATCACTGCAGTAAGATAAACAGAAAATTAAACTTCTCCATTTACACCGTTTATATATCCTCGTCTGAACCCGCACCGAGAGACATAACAGCATGCTGTCGATTTCCTTGAAGCTCTCCTACGGACGCAACGCCAACAAAAGAGCCTCTGGTAAGAAATATCTTTACGTTTTTCATTGAAACCTATTTGGTTGTAAAGAGTCTCTACTTTCATTTGATATGCTGCTTTAAAAAAAATCGGTTCATTTTTCAAGCATCAGCACGCTGATAAACAGGAGTCTACATATGTGGACACTGGCACGTAATTTCCTCAAAGGTAGATAAAATGTTTTGTTATTTTGAATAACTTTCAACACTTAAACATATGTAGGTCATTTACTTCCTTTGAATATACATTTTGTCATTTAATTTTGTTATCTCTATGCAAAATGATTCTATTCCTTAACATTAGTAAATGCATTTCTATATATTTATGGTTTATTTTCACATTGAGAATAAATGGGTTCATCCAATAGCTGAAAAATCTTACTTTCAGAGGCTTTATATTGAGTGAACTGTACACACTTAATGACTTAAGTCATTCACTAAATAGTGAGCAAGGGAGCATCCTACAGTTTTCTATGCAGCCAAGTGCACTCACTTCTAACATCTGGTCAAAAATTCAGTTTTAGGCTGCAGATGATGTTTAGACCACTCAACATGTTTTGCAGAAATGGGACAATGCTAATCAGTACATAGATTCAGAATTGTATAATGCTATATTTTATTTTAACCTGGTTGGCAGTGATAAGAATAATTTATTCAGCTTTACAGAAAATCAGCTGTAATGTCTGTAATGTTTGAAGAACATGAACAACCAAAACTCCTGGAAACAAACAATTTGATGAAAACAATCTGACGTTTTATAGCTTAGTGTTATTTCAAAATTCATAACGTAGTCTTGCTGCCGACATATGTGGACATAAATGTTTAGGAAAATTATTTGCACAATGAAACAGAAAAAGGAAACAGAAAATGCACACATCAGTCACGCTCGGGTCTCAGGAGGATATATATATACTGTATTTATAATTGTGTAGACACTTACACTTGTCTAGCTGATCTCCAATAATAATTAGAAAGGCTATGCAGGTGCCAAAGGTGTAAACAGCAATGGCCAGCTCACATATGACACCAAGAACCTTCCCACATACAGCACGAATTACCTCCTGATATGTGGACTCATTGCTCACCTGAAAGAAACAAGTGTGGGGAGCAAGTGTATAAGTGTGCTCTTGAAGATATATGCATGTCTAAAATATATTTTCTCACCTGAGAACAATAAGCCAAGATCACCAGCCCACTGATGATGAAAAGCACCATGCACTGAAAGAAAGAGTGATGCCAGTGAGGAAATATACTGTTTTTTTTTTATTTAACAACATTTAACTTCAAAGAACAGAGACTTCTACTCTGGCTCAAGTTAACACATAGTTACAATAGTCTGTAAGAGTGTCTCACCATTTGTAGGACCACTCCGGCTGTTACTCCACCAGCCATGTTGAATGCAGCAGGAAAATTGAGAAGTCCGGCTCCCAAAGCAGCATTTACCACAATAAAAACAGCCCCAAGTGAGGAAGTCCCTCCCCTTCTGTCTTCTGATTGGATAGATGGTTGAATGGAGTCCACGCTGGGGCTCTGTAGGAGCCACGCCCTTTCACCAGCATCTTCACTGTTGCCCCAATCTCCCGATTCACTGTTAATCGCCCTGTCTGCCCTTAACATGATGCCTGATTTTTTCACACACTCTCAAATGAACTTACAAGGGCACCATATGTTAAAAGTAGAACGTGCTTGTGCTATCAGTCAGAGCTAATACTCAGAATACCCATCCACTGATCCAAAACAATGCCATTCAGCTTTTCTGGCCAATCGCTGAAATCAGAACACGGGTGCAAACAGACAGCTGCACAGGATCCAGGTCAAAACTAACAAAAGGCCAGTCCTTGTGTTCTGTGATCACTGTAACCTGTAAACAAACAGAAAAACATACACTTTATTTTATCTTCCACAAGTTGACTTATAGGTGCATTCGTCTTGGATGTACACCAGAGGTAGAACTAGAAAAAAATCTTTATCCATCATTTTGACGGGCTGTGTTGTAAACTTTCCGTCATGGTCTATTTTTACCTGTCAGAGTCTACAACATTCATAGCTGTAGAATCCATTATAATGGCATATACATTAAATTAAATTATATATTTTTTGTTTTACCTGTCAATCAGCCACCGCACTACAACAAGATTTTTATACTATTCCGGTTATGTGCGGCATTAAAACGAACTAAACGTCCGAATGGAAAATTTGAAAATACACATACATAAAATTTCACAGACGAGAACCACACACATCTCTGAGGCTCTGATGGAGGTACTTGACAAAAATAACTGACAAGTTTGCTCTAAATGTCATGTTTGTGCTTAGATTAAAAATTCAAGTTAGCAGAAACAATGTCCCGCTTCTTTTGCGATTTCATTTTGATATCATTGATGTATGCAGTCATTAATTCAGAGTCACTGTTCTCGAAATCCGAACACAGGGTCAAAAGAGAAGCACCTCTAAATGCACATCTTAATAACAGGCAATAAAAAGCTTTCATGTTGCGTCATGGGAGTGGGTGCTCACTTCTGAGATGTTTTTGCTGTGGTTTGTTTGCTCACAATTCTCTAATTGGTGGATCTTTCTCTGCAGGACCATGGGTAGTGTTGTTTGTAATTTATAAGATATTGTTAAAACTCAATTTCCATATGGAAAAAATTAATGGGATTAATGTTTTCATTTGCCAATGCCATTGTTAAAAAAAAAAAAAAAAAAAACGATTCATATTAAGCAATAATTCATTTAATCCATGAGTGATAGTGTTCAATAACAGGGCGCTTACTATGATTAAAGGTGTGTTCGAATTGAATAGCATCTCGATTTACCAACTGACAAGATTTGCCAGTTGCAGTCGGGGGAGGAGTTGAAAAGAGAGCAGTGAAGCCAGACATCTTCATCAGTCATGGAAGTCTGCGTGATGTTTGCTTTTTTTTTATTGCAGATGAAGTGGAATTCAGGCTTGAATTTTACAATAATAACCAGAAACATTATTCATTTGAAAAGGTTGTGTGCTGCTTGATGCAGTGCCTGTTGTGTGTACAAGAAGAAAGTTCAATAAAAGTAGGGATGTACCGATACGATACTAGTGTTGGAATTGTGTCCGATACTGCGTTCATCGTAAAAATGCACCGATACCATCTGATGTACGAATGTCATTACGTAAACATTCAGCGTACATATTAAAATCACGTCATGTCAAAGGGAGATTATTAAACAGCAAAAGATGCGATTTAAATGTGAAGTGTGTATTTTGAGGGCCAGCTCAGTCCCGTCCATCCCTTTCTAGCTCAACCTATAGCGTAAGTTTGGGCTACTTGTTCAGCCGGGGGACTATGAAAAACCATGGCAGACGTGTACAGAGGAAAAAAGGTTAGCATCGCCTATAGAGACAGAGAGAATGGAGTAAAACCAGAGTGAGCATTGGCGCCTCATTTACAAGGGAGGGAAAAAAAATTACACACTTCACCTTTATTGAGATAAATATATAGTTTTCATGTGCAGCACTATAAATGTGAGTGCTTGTGAATACGTGTTGACAAAGACACAAAGTGCTAAAAAAGTACTACAGAAATCACTACTGTATAGTTATGCAATATACTACTACTACTACTACTACTACTACTACTACTACTACTACTAATAATAATAATAATAATAAATCAATAGTAATTTATTTGACAAAATAACACAATATCATGTTGAAAATTAATTGATATACTTTTATTTGATTAAAGTGTTAATTCATTAATTTATTTAAACACAATTTTGATGATGAAATTTAAATAAACTTGATATGGAGTTAAGAAAAAATAACACCAAAAAACAGGTAGCGGACTCTGTATCGGCAAGAACCAAAAAAAATAAAAATAGAAAAATGTTATCGGAGCATCCCTAAATAAAAGCCTATATAATTTATATACCAACAAATTAGTCGGTTTTTAATCATTTTGAATGTTTATGAATAAACATGATATTACTATGACAAACATAATATAACATGATTTAAACATGATGTACAGTTATAAGAACACGGATCTGTGAAAGTTTTGGCCAAACAGGAGGTGTCAGAATAAACACCTTGATAATGGCATACTACTCTTACTTCTGCCATAGACTGATATAGCAGAAGTAGTTTGAGTAGCACTGATGTGCAAAGAACCGGGGCTACAGCGGTGCAAGCCCCTGCCCCTTTCATTCAAAAATCTAAAGGTGTTCATCACAAATGTAAAAGTGCCCTTTTGGTTGAGACGAGATTTAAGTGGAGGTGCATTTAAGAAAGCGTGCTACACCACAACCCCCCACTGACAGGCTGAAGCGGGTCGGTTTCCATTTCAAGTCAGGACCGATTTCTCTTCCACTCTCTCCATTTCCTTCAGTCCCTGTCCCTGCTACGGTCTGTGCACGTCACTGATGTGTAGTATGCAATTGCAAACGCAGCACATGAAACATGTGCAACCCTAGTCACATTGTGAGTCTGGCCAATCGCGAATAAACTGTGTCGTCATTCAAAGCTTGTGCGAACGCTTTAGAGCCACTGCAGCGGCTGCGCCAGACGGATGCTCTTTAATCGTTCTCACGGTACATTGATGGCAAACATCACAGTGATGTGGTGGTGGTGGTGGTGTCTCAAATCAGTCAAACACACCTTAAGTGAGTAGCATTCGGCTGGTCACATGGTCATCCAAACATGGCCGCCCCCATAAGGAGACCCTCTCCATGTCGAATAAAGCAGCTTTTATTAGGTTACTGATATGACTGGAGTCTTCATATTATGTGAGTGCTCATGATGTTTTATATAGGTTTCAAAATTTAAATTAATTTATTTACGAGTAAAACTTTTTTAATGACGAAAAAATTACTGAGTGCACCTTTAAACATTTTTATGAAACGTCAGGTTCCCTCATGACTTCAGGTCAGTCACGCGACCTGTCACATTGTCCGCTTGTATTTCTTAGCTAAACATGATCAGTAAGCAGAAATCTCAGACAGGCAAAGAGGAAATGAAATATATAGGCCCGATAGACAGTGCAGCTTAATTAAAAGCTTATAAATGTCGTATTTATTTGACAATGAATAAAATATCTAAACCCAGATGTTAGAGGACGCACACAAGAAACTAGCAGCGAAATGTGTCAGTTTCTGCTGTATATTAGCAAAGACATTGAAGCAGGGATCTTCCATACCCCTCAAGCTCCATATTATGTCCAACAACTCATGAACCCAAATTAAGACATCAGGCCGAAGCTAGGCAATTGAGACTGTCATAATGAAAATAAGGGACTATAAGGTTTAAGGTACGACCTTTCTTCTTTTCGAAATAACACCGACCAATTGTAATAATAATAATAATAATAATAATAATAATAATAATAAAAGATTCAAAACATGTCATAACACCGAAACACTCACATGCCCAGTGCTGTTGGAATAAATAACAACTACACTGTACAAACGCGAACGAAATGTTACAAAGAAAATGACCCACCTCGTGCCGTGAAGAAGAGCATGTGTGAGATGTTTTCAGTGAGAAACAGAAATAAAGGAGTGTTTGTTGTGTCCTTCGGAGATATCTGCGGTGCACAACATTCTGCTGATACAGCAACAGCGTCACCTGGTAGTCATGTGACTACACACGCGTCACGACACTATGACGTCATTCAACTGGCATATGCGCAACCGTTTCTTTCCTAAATCCTAGAAATAGGATACGGGGTCTAAACGACTATTCTTATTCTGACCATATAGCTGATTTTATTCAATTAAATAATAATAATAATAATGGATAAGTTTCATACATAAACATTTTTCAACTAAATGTGCAATGATGTGCAAACGTGGATGTTTTAGCTACATGTCTAAAGTATATAAATAAATAAAAACTAAACTTTTCATGAGAAACCATAAAGAAACTTAAATTTCACCAACTCATTAAACTCATCGGTTCACGCATGCTCGTTATCAGCAGCTCTTCGGACGTCAATATTTAATTTCACAAACAGCGTACTGAGATTGGTAAGCGCCCTCTTGTGGGATATCCAGTTTATATCCATCACCCAGATAAGGAATTTTACTGTTCTTTTTAATTTGCTAATGTAAAACTTTCAAGCTCGGACAGCTTTTTATACATTTTTGTACTTGGAGACCATTTTCAGATATCTCACTTTTTATGCCTCTGTATTGAGGGTTAAAGGGATAGTTCACTAAAAAATAAAAATGATCTCATCATTCACTCACTTTCATGCGATCCCAGATGTGTATGCCTTTCTTTAGTTTGCAGAACACAAACGAAGATTTATCAATTGCTAATCGCAGAATATTTCAGCTCTGTTGGTCCTCACAATGCAAGTGAATGGTGGCCAGAATTTTGAAGCTCCAAAAAGCACCTCAGGCATCTTAAAAGTAATACAAAGTTAAATCCATATCTTCAGAAGTGATATTATAGGTGTGGGTGAGGAACAGATACATATTTGTATACCTTTTTTTACTATAAATCTCCACTTTCACATTAACATGAAATGACCCACACATTGGAGTAATATAGATTACTTTTATGCTGCCTTTATGTGCTTTGTGGAGCTTGAAAGGTCTGGTCACCATTCACTTACGTTATAAAGACCAACAGAGCTGAAATGTCCTTCTAAAAAAAGGTTTGTTTGTGTTCAGCAGTAGTAAGAAACTCATGCACATCTGGGATGGCATGTGGGTGGGTAAATGTGAGAATTTATATTTGTGGGTGAACAGTCCCTTTAAAATATCACTAAACTTAATCTTCATCCAAGTAATACTAGTAATATTAAATTATGGGTTAATTTGGCTCCAAAAAAACACTTTGCCACCAATGTGTACAAACACTTCAAGACGGTCTTGCAGTCCATCTGATCATGTACTAACATTTATGAATTATATACTATACACATGTATGAGCTGCTGTGATCAATATAGTGATTGAATTCACAGACTTGATACTAATTTGATTTATGTGGTATAAGGGATGGTAAAAAATGTGAATGGTTTTACAAACAACTTTGAAACACATTCTTACAAATTTGCAACAAATTAGTTTTATATAAATTATTTTGTTTTTTAATTCTGCTTTTGGTTTTATGAATGACACACACACACACACACACACACACACACACACACACTCTTTGCGTAACTGCATATGTTTCATGAGACTCAGTAATTCTACCTGGCTTTCAAAGTTTCACTTTATGTCCTAACAATGAAAATCAATTGATACATCATTAAATGGACACAATACCCTTTATTATTATTTCTCATTTAACTTCACTCACACAATAAATACGTTTATACTGTTTTCAATAGGATGAAAATGTTGTGCTCAGTCATACAATCACAAGATGACCCGAGATGACTTGCAGTCAAAGAAGAACTGCTGGATACCCTGATTATGTGTCCATGTTGACCTAGCAAAAACAGCCAAATAAAGTGAAGCTGAGATCAGAGTCCAATGTCAAAGAGAAATAATGGCGCAGGCTAACAGAAACAGGACCGAACATAACAGCCGTAGACAAATCTCCTGTTTTAGCACACGTAGATCTACTTGGTGACCTGGTGAATGGCATGTGCAAGGTATCCCACATTTCCAGAGGTTACACCAGCAACGCTGATCCGGCCATCTTTAGTCATGTAAACAGAGAACTCCTTTGTAAGACGCTCCACCTGAAACATAATAATATGCCCCCAAATTTTAAAGCATCTAACGTAAAAATATCTGCAGCTAGGTAATGCAACATTTGGGTAAACTTATGTACAATTATTCTAGTTAGTTAGTACAGTAATTAGTAAGTCCAACATTTTGCTTCAAGAACTTTTGTTAGTTACTAATATATTGCATGTAAAGGATTTACCTGTTCAGGTTTGAGCCCAGTGAAGCAGAACATGCCGATTTGGTCAATTACATGCTGCCAGTTGTGACTGGATCCCTCCTTCTTTAGATTAGCCACCAACATTTCTCTCATCCTGATGATACGGTTTGCCATGCTCTTCACCTCATCCAACCTAAAGAAACATAAAACATAATTATGTTAAAAATCCTTTCAGAGGGTGTTTTCTCATGCATAGGCTTTAAGCTGCTGTGAGAGAGTGGAGGGAAAAAGTATGCAAGCTCACCACTCAGAACGCAGGTCTGGTGTGTTGAGGATTGTGGAGGCAATGCGTGCTCCATTCATGGGTGGGTTGGAGTAAATGGGGCGAATGAGGATCTTCAGTTGAGACTCAACCCTTTTTGCCTCCTCTGCATCTGCGCAGACCACCGTGAACCCTCCAACACGCTCTCCTACAAGATTAAAACAAAATTGTGTGATTTTGATTGTGTTTGAACAACTGTTAATGTTTTTAGCAAGTGCTCCAATGTACAATTCTCTTTTTTTTTCTCTCCCCTTTTCTCCCCAACCTCAAGGTGGCAGAGGACGAATCTCTGTTGCCTCCGCGTCCAAGACAGTCAGTCCGTGCATCTTATCACGTGGCTTGTTGAGCACGTTACCGTGGAGACAGCGCGTGTGGAGACTCATGCTATTGTCCGTTGCATCCACGCACAACTCACCACGTGCCCCACCAAGAGCGAACCACATTATAGCAAACACGAGGAGGTTAACCCAACGTGACACTACCCACCCTAGCAACCGGGCCACTTGGTTGATTAGGAAGCCTGAATGGAGGCACTCAGCACACCCTGGACTCGAATTTGCGACTCCAGGCCCTTAATGTACAATTATCTTAAGAATATGTAAGGTCTTGGTTTTTCTGTTCAATCATTAAACAGGCTCTTATATAAAGTGACTAATAAATGAGGACTCTTTACATTTTCTGTGGACAATGTATGACAAACAATATGCATGTCAACAGGATTTTAGTATTATAAAATTGTTTACTAAACTTTTCCGTGTAGAGTAATTTCAAAATTTGCAAATTCGCCTTTACGGCTAAAATATTCCACAAGTTTTAACAGAAGAATTAATTTAAGTGCTTTTATTAAATCATAAGCTTTACATTTCTGCTTTAAAACCCTACAAAAACAGGCTCATTCACTTCAGTAACCAATTTTTGTGGTAATCAACTTTATTCCACAAATGTTGTAGATTGAGGTTAATTGTATTGAACCCAGAATATTCCTTTAAAATCTTTTGGTCAAGAGAGGTAAACCAAATGTACTCACCATAGAGGCCCATGTTCTTGGCAAAGGACTGAGAAAGGAGGATGTTGTGGCCCTGCTCAATGAAGTATCTCACAGCCCAGGCATCTCGATCAATATCTCCACTGGCAAAGCCCTGGTAGGCCATGTCAAAGAACACCAGAAGTTTCCTCTTCTGTAGGGAGAATGTACAACAGGCACAAGTCAGGCAGAAAGCCTGGATAGACTGTAACACTATGCAATAAAATATCAGTAAAATTTTGCTGTGCTGTTGAAAATGCCTCTGGAAAGTGAAAAAGAACAAAAGAGGAAGACACAAGCACCTGAATGGCGGCCGAGAGCTCCTTCCACTGCTCTTGTCGGGGGTCAACACCGGTGGGGTTATGAGCACAAGCATGGAGCATGATTACACTATGCTCTGGAATTTTCTGTGGAGAAAATGGATTAACATTCAATGTATATAAGCAAATATGTAGCTTACCAGAAGTCTAATCATGTCATTCAGGCCTTGAAGAATATATGAGAGGAATTATAGGAAACAATCGTTTCTCATTAATTATAGTCTTATAGGCTCATGAAATATATGGCTCACCGAGATGTCATCGAGTGCCCCAGCAAAGTCAAACCCGCAGGTAGCAGGATCATAGTAACGGTAACTTTTCAGCTGCATACCTGCATCACGGAAAATAGGGGTGTGATTTCCCCAGGATGGTTTCGGCAAATATACATCCGTTGCCACCGTGTGGAACCTTGACTGATAGACAAAAAAAAAAATAGAGGAAACACTGCCAACAAATGTACTGTGATATAGCAAAATGTTGCACTTCCTGACAAAATATTTTAATCTAGAGGTTTCATCCTGGCCTTATCTGTGAAACTGTGGACACCATGCTTGCTAGATAAATTTGGCAAAATGGTGAACATGCTCACCAAGAAGTTGGCTCCAACCCTCAGAGAACCAGTGCCTGAGATCGTCTGAACAGTAATGTTCTAAAACACAGTTAAATATAATATAACATATTATGATCAAAAAACATTCATAGGATTGATCAAATACTGCTAAAAAGTATAATAGATCTGAGAAAAAAAAAATGCACCAAAAAGCAAATACAAACAGCGAAGAAACTTTAGAGTACTACAGAAAAACTCACCCTCTTGCCTTTGAGAACTTCACTGTCAGGCCCCATTGAGAGTTCAGCACAAGCCTTGGTAAAATCTCCCAGACCCCCAATGGGGAGATACTCTTTATCCAGCATCTTAGAAGCAATCAGGGCCTCTGCCTAAGAAATCAAGAGAGAAGGATGCAAAATGTCAAATTTAAATAAACAAGCAATACATTTTTTAATGATAATATATTTACAAAATTGGGTTCTGAGAATCAGTAATGTAATTGGTAGGTCCTCCTCAAACAAGAGAGCCTCAGAAAAAACTGAGCTCTGTGTGACTTTGCAGAAAATTAAAAAAATAAAAAGCACAGGTTTACATACACAACCCCCTGTATATATGGACCCTCAAACCTACCCAAATCATTAACAAGCCTGTAAAGCAAGATTCCTTGATAAAACATATTACTCTGGATCACAGAGCACCATTGTTGTGGACATCAGAATCTTTTCCCCATCATTACATAACAATTTGAAAAGACACTGTTTAATTTCTGATGCTTACAGCTCACTCAAATGTGGTGGCACAAAAAGGCACATACCTTGCGGACACAACTGAGAACATATGGCTTGCCATTATCATCCCTGTATGCCCCAACACCCAGGTTCATCTTCTGAAGGTTAGTGTCCCGTTTGTAGGCCTCAGTCACCCCCAGGATGGGATCAGGTGGTCCCATCTGCACTTCAGTCCACCATGAACTGAAAACAAATGGCATACTGTTTGAATTCTGACAAGGAGATAAAGTTTAGATTTAACCTCCTGTGACCACAGCATCTACTCCTAGCACCTAATAAACAACAACAAAAATGTTTCTAGAGAAAATAGTTTTCCTAAAATGTTGTTAAAGTTGTGAAATTTGAAATACCAAGCTATAGAATATAGCTTTTGATAAGAAGTTTAGATTGAATGCACTTAGCTGCATAGGAAATATACAGTGCACTCATAAAGTATTCAGAACCCTTAATTTTATGTTGCAAACTTTCCCCCACATCTAGCGACACTACATACCCCACAATGACAAAGCAAAAACACGATATTTGATAACTTTGAAAATTTATAAAGAAATCTGAAATGTCACATTGACATAAGTATTCAGGCCGTTAACGGAGTACTTAGTTGAAGCTCCTTTGGCAGCGATTACTGCCACAAGTCTTCTTGGGTATGATGTGACATACTTTCCACACCTAGATTTGGAGATTTTCTGCTATTCTTCTCTGTAGATCCTCTCAAGCTCTGTCAGGTTGAATGGGGACCGTTAGTGGACAGCCATTTTCAGGTCTCCCCAGAGATGTTTGATTGGGTTCAAGTCCAGGCTCTGGGTGGGCCACTCAAGGACATTCAATGTTGTCCCTGAGCCACTTTTGCGTGTTCTTGGCTGTGTGCTTAGTATAATGTTCCCTTTGGAAGGTGAATCTTTGGCCCAGTCTAAGGTCCTGAGCACTCTGGACCAGGTTTTCATTATGGATATTTCTGTATTTTGCTGCGTTCAGCTTTCCTTCAACCCTGGCCACTCCCCCAGTCTCTGCTGCTGAAAAACACCCCCACAACATGATGCTACCACCACCATGCTTCACCATTGGGAAGGTATTGAACAGGTGATGAGCAGTGCCTGGTTTCCTCCAGACATGATGCTTGAAATTGAGGCCAAACAGTTCAATCTTCGATTCATCATCTTGTGTTTCACAGTCTGAGAGTCCTTTATGTGCTTTATGTTTCTTGCACTGAGGAGAGGCTTCTGTCTGGCCACTCTGCCATAAAGCCCAGATCGGTGGAGTGTTGCAGTGATGGTTGTCTTTCTGCAAGTTACTCCCATCTCCACACATGATCTCTGGAGCTCAACCATAGTGACCATTGGGTTCTTAATCACCTCTCTTACAAAGGCCCTTCTTCCATGATTGCTCAGTTTGGCCAGTGGCCAGCACTAGGAAGCTTCCTGGTTGTTCCAAACTTCTTCAATTTAAGAATTATGGAGGCCACTGTGCTCTTGGGAACCTTCAGTGCAGCCAATTTCATTTCATTTTTTGTAGCCTTGCCTCAGTACTCTGAGCTCTGCAGGCAGTTCCTTTGATCTCATGGCTTGGTTTTTTATCTGATATGCATTTTCAGCTGTGAGACATTATATAGACAGGTGCGTGCCTTTCCAAATCATGTCCAATCAATTGAATTTGACCCCGGTGGACTCCAATCAAAGTGTAGAAACATCTCAAAGATGATCCAGAGAAATGGGATGCACCTGAGCTAAATTTCAAGTCTGAATACTTCTGTCATTGTGATATCAGTTTTTTTCTTTTTAATAAATTTGCAAAATTATCAAAAATCTGTTTTTTGCTTTGTCATTATGGGGTATGGAGAGTAGATTGATGTAAAAAAATTTAGCATAAGGCTGCAACATAACAAAATGTGTAAAAAAAAATGAAAGGGTCTGAATACTTTCTAAATGCAGTGTAGGATGCTCCCTTGCTCCCTATTTAGTGAATGACTTGACCTCCAGTTTGCTGTCTGTCTGCACTGGTCTCATAAAAGTTCGAAATGCACCTTATTTACATCCTAACTCCATATAAAGCCCCTGAAAGCAAAAAATTCTCTCAATGTGATAATGCATAGTAATTATAGGATTTCTAAGGAAAAATGTGTGTTACATGTGGCATTTCACGATAAATAAAAAAATAAATAAATAAAAAGGCATATCGGATGAAACTTTACTCAAACAGGTTTCAATATAAAAACCTAATTAGGTTTCTTACCATTTGTAGATTTATTGGCGTTTCTCCCAAACACATGCTCTGCTGTGATCGGCGCCATGTTGTTTTCTCACAAATTGAAGTTTAACACTTTACTGACAGCACAGAGTCTCCTGAACTGAGATCAGTGGGTTTAAATTAAATGAAAGTATGTGTTGCGTATAGTGAAGCCAAAACACAATATCAACGCAGAAGAATGCGGGAAGCGACAAGTCCGAAGTTACAAAATACAAATTAACAGTAGAAATACATACTAAAGGAAAATTATTTAGCATTGCCGGTCTTGATTAAAATGTGTTTTGCCACTGCCAGTAGCCTATATCATATACCCATACAACTCATTCCGGTCAATCTGTAACAACCCTCAAACTTGAGTCCAAAGAAACGGAGCACATTACAATTTTCTTTTTTTTCCTAGCAAATTAAGTGAGTGTGAAATGATTTAGTGTCACATTTGCATTGTTTTTGACAATAACCTTAGAATTAATCCTCTGATATTTCCTAAATATTTGCACATGTATACACACACATACTGTAAAGGTCATTGCATAGAAGAAGCAAATGTTTCCTTCTGCCTCCAAGACACCAAACAAACAAGTGATTCAGCACAATAAATTCCCTGTTTTGTTGCGAAACAAAAATTACAAGTCCACTATACCATCTGCAGCCAATGTTGTACAGTACCGTACATTACATGTTCAGAAAAACATGAATTTGAAGTCATGCATGGAGAGGGGAAAGACTTTACCCCCAACTGCAAGCATGGTCCTGATGTCCCAAAGGTCATGGCTGGAGTCAAGTTGCACAAATTCATATTGCATAGCCAATATGTCAGAGTGGTGGTTATTTGTCTATGTGTGTGTTGTACAACTGATTTGGGGGCTGATATTACTTGGTCTGGTAAAGATGAACACAGAATTTTACATTGGTTTAGTTTATACAGTATCCCAAAGTAGAAGTGGACTCATTGTAAAACATGCTTTTTAATATAGTGGGGCGTGTGCTCCTTATATCCTTAAATGTTAACTATACAATAAACAGCAGCAGTTGTTGTGTGAATGTCTGTGGCCCCTTAAAAACGTTACATTGTGATCATTAAGGGATAGAGATTTTCAACTCCCATCATCAGCTTTGCCCTCCAAACCCGATGAAAAAGGACATTTCTTGAAGGGAAAACCCGGAAGCAAAAGAAGCCAATCAAAAAGCTCAACCTGCTTATTTTAGCCAATGAGCGCACAGGAAACCAGCATGTACGGTCTCCTAATGAGATCAAAAAGGGTTACTTACGGTGTCGTGCTAAAGGACAAGAATGCGAGAAACGTTGTATAATACTTAATAAGAGTATAAACTGCATTTATATGGTGTAGCATACAAGTGTATCACGGATGATTTGAGATAAATGCAGAATAACGAAAAACAAAAGTATAATGCCAGCCTTGCGCATGATGCAAGGTCAAAGTGATGCTGAATAATTCGTCTAGTAATCACGGTATACATTGTGCTGGATATTGTTCAATCTCACACATTAGCAGCTAGAAATTTACAAAAATAGAACAGGCATCCTAAAATACTACTGTCTAGCGACATCCAAATGACTTTTCAAACCATTTCAGACCAAAGGGGTTTTGAAAAACTATTTTCTATCACTCGTATTACACTTGTGCTTCAAGCGATTCAGAATTACTGTCCGACAGTATGACAGAAGACATAAAGTCAGGAAACGATAATGATTCCTTACCTGGCTCGAATGGGTAGGGCACCCAAGGACGGGGTAAAACTACCAACAGAGGATATAAACTTGGTAGTCTTGAGGATTGCCATTACTGCTGCTACCGACTGAAGCGCAGAGTGGGAAGAGGATGTGCACGCGGGTGTCGGCGCGTTCATGAAGAGAAGGGCGTCATCTATTCTAGGAAGATCATGTTCTGTATATATATATATATATATACACACACACATATATACATATACACACATATATACATATACACAATATACATTTTGCTCTTATGGAAATAAATTGGTAGCCTACTTTTATTCACCAAAGAGGCATTCAACTGATCACAATGTATAGTCAGGACATAACGTGAAACATTACTATTAAGCTACTTCAAAGAGTTCTCATCAAAAAAATCCTCCACGGGCAGCAATGACAGATTTACAGATCCTTGGCATACTAGCTGTCAGTTTGTCCAGATACTCAGGTGACACTCAGCACTTGACAAAGATGTGGCTGTCTTGTCGGGCACTTCTTACACACCTTACAGTCTAGCTGTACAAAAGCTCAATGGGGTTAAGATCCATAACACTCTTTTCCAATTATCTGTTGTCAAATATGTTTCTTTGCCCATTCAAACCTTTTCTTTTTGTTTTTCTGTTTCAAAAGTGGCTTTTTCTTTGCCATTCTTCCCATAAGGCTTGCATCCCTGAGTCTTCCCTTTACTGTTGTACATGAAACTAGAGTTGAGTGGGTATAATTGATTGAAGCTGTCAGCTGAGGACACGTGAGGCGTCTGTTTCTCAAACTAGAGATTCTGATGTACTCTGAAAGACAGAAAGAGATGTGGAAGTTCAGATGTACAACTAAACAAGAGCTTATCCTCTTGTTTAGTTGTACATCTGAACTTCCACATCTCTTTCTGTCCTTGTTAGAGCAGTTTGTCCTTTGTTTTTGAAGACTGTAGTGTACACCTTTGTATGAAATCATCAGTTCTCCTTCTGTCACTCACTCGACGTTGTGTCGATTGTAGTGACACAAGGGGCTTCTTTCGGGAGCCTCGGATACCTCTGAATATGAAAAAGGCCAATGCCAAAATGGCGAACAGTATTTGCATGTCCCGCCCCCAGACATACGGGTATAAAAGGCAGGGATCGTGCATCTGTTCAGTCAGATTCTTTCTACGGAGCCGAGTGGATGTGTGTGTTCAGCGAGCTGAAACCTCACTCTGTTCCACTCACCTCTAAGAGAGCTTTCCTGTTGGAACTACGGCGCATTGCCAATGGCTTTCTCATTCCTCTGCACGCCAGTGCAGTCTACGCCCCTGTGCACTTTGACAGTTGTCCTCAGAGTTAACATTTGGCATAAAAAGTATTTTTAAAGACGCATCTTTTTCAAGATGCCCTTCCACATTTGCGATCCCTGCCTTATATACCCATATGTCCGGGGGCGGGATATGTAAATTCTGTTCGCCAATTTGGCATTGGCCTTTTTCATATTCAGAGTTATCCGAGGCTCCCGAAAGAAGCCCCTTTTTTCACTACAATAGACACAACGTTGCGTTCCCTCGATCAAGGAACAGGGTTACACTAGTAACCTAGAAGTTTTTTGGCAATTTCAAGCATTGTATAGCCTTCATTCCTCAAAACAATGATTGACTGACGAGTTTCTAGAGAAAGCTGTTTCTTTTTTGCCATTTTTGACCTAATATTGACCTTAAACTTGCCTGTCTATTGCATACTTTGGCAACTCAAAAACAAATACAAAGACAATGTTAAGCTTCATTTAATGAACCAAATAGCTTTCAACTGTGTTTGATATAAAGGCAAGTGATTTTCTAATACCAAATTAGTAATTTAGCATGATTACTCAAGGATATGGTGTTGGAGTGATGGCTGCTGGAAATGGGGCCTGTCTAGACAAAAATTACATTGTTCAAATAGTGATGGTGCTGTTTTTTATATCAGTAATGTCCTGACTATACTTTGTGATCAGTTGAATGCCACTTTGGTGAATTAAAGTACCAATTTCCTTCTGAAACAGCAAAATCTGTACATTATTCCAAACGTTTGGCTGCCAGTGTGTGTATATATATATATATAGTTGAAGTTTACATACACCTTAGCCAAATACATTTCAAATCATTTGTCACAATTCCTGACATTTAATCATAGAAAACATCCCTGTCTTCGGTCAGTTAGTATTACTCCTTTTTTTGGAATGGGAAATGTCACATTGAAGCCTCACAGGATGTATAAAAATCTTGGTCTTACAGATATTTGGAGACTTTTAACCAATCTGGTAGGGACTATAAATTGTTTTCATCAGTCCATAAGATTTATTCTAGAATAGATCCCTCATTTCATCTGTTGTTGATTGCTAAATTGGAAACATTTTAGTCTTAGATCATGCTCTGGTGTGTTTAGAGGTTTTGCAACACATGGAGAAAAAGAAATCATATAGTTGGCACTTTAATGTATACCTTTTGCAAAATCCTGAATTCCAACAAATGTTAAAGACTGAAATCAATGTTTATATGGAGACCAACTTGTCCTCAGTATCCTTGTAGGCGTGTCTTGGGAGGCACTTAAGGCAGTTCTTAGGGGCCTGGTCATACAGTATGTATGCCTCATTCATCAAAAAATCCAAAGCTCAAGAACTTGTGGAATTGGAAGGGAATATTAAAAGTACCGAGGCAGAGCTTAAGCACCGAATGTCGTCTGATGGCCTAAGAGAATTGACCCGATTGAAATACAGATATATTATTTTGTCATGAAAGGTGGACTTTTGGCTATTCAGGGCAAGACAACTTTGAGTTGGGGGACAAAGCAGGGAAGCTTTTGGCTAGATATATAAAACAGAGAGTATTTTTCTTCCATTCCCTTTTTTTACCTTGGCCAGTGAATAATGCTTTTAAATTATTATATCTTGATCTCTATAGTTGCATGTGTTTGTCTACTGATGAAGATATTACTAAATTTGTGGAACCATTAGAACTCCCTAAATTACATTAATAAAAAACATTCTCTTGATTCTGAGATAACCTTGGAGGAGCTTGACGAGGTAATTAAGTCTTTACCTACAGGCAAGGTTCTGGGGACAGATATTTTGCCGCTGATTTTTTAGATTTTATGCTACAGAATTGGCTACATTTTTGTTGGAAGTTACTAGATCATTAGAGAATGGAAAGCTTCTGCCAACCATGGCACAAACCCGGATCTTAAAAAGGACAAAGATCCAAGGGAGTATAAAAGTCCCTGTCCAATTTCTCTGATCCAGCAAGATGTAAAAATATTGTCAATAATTTTGGCTAATTGATTAAGTAAAATTATGACATCTCTTTTACATACAGATCAGGTGAGGTTCATTCAGGGTCAAAGCTCTTCTGATAAAATTAGTCATTTCATCAATATCATGTGGTCAGTGGCAAATGATCATTCTCCGGTCGCTGCCATCTCACATGATGCCAAAAAGGCATTTGATATAGTAGAATGGGATTATCTTTTTAAGATCTTGGAAATGTATGGGTTCAGGAATACTTTTATTGGATGGATTAATTTACTTTATAGACACACTGTAGCGGCGGTACAAACAAATTGATTAATTTCAGATTATTTTAATCTGGATAGGGGCACCCGGCAGGGTTACCCTCTTTCCCCATTAATGTTCTGTCTTCCCCTGGAACCATTAGTAGCCGTGATAAGAAAGGAGGATTATTTTCCTTTTGCTTTATGCAGATGATATTTTATTATTCGTCTCCGACCCCACTAGATCTATGCCTTGCCTCCACAGAATTATCAATTCCTTTTCTAAATTCTTAGGATACAGGGTTAATTTGTCTAAATCCGAAGCTTTGGCTCTGACAGCATAGTGCCTGGTAACAGTTTTTCATCCAGGCACCTTCCAGTGGCCCAAACAGGGCATTAAGTATTTGGGTATTTTATTCCCAGCAAATTTGTGTGATTTAGTTAATTTTGACCCTTTAACAAAAAGGTTTTCGAGCGATGTGAGTAGGTGGGCTTCATTAAATTTATCGATGATTGGGAAGGTTAATGTTATTAAAATTAACTGTATTACAAAATTCAACTACCTGCTACAATCCCTCCCTATAGATGTCCCCCTCTCTTTTTTGAAGCAATTTGAAAGCATAGCGAAGTCCTTCATTTGGAAGGGTAAACGTCCCAGATTACACTTCAGTAAGTTAAATAGGCTTATTGAAAAAGGTGGGCTAGGTCTACCTAAGATTTTGTTTTATTATGCATTTGGTCTCAGACATTTGGCTCATTGGTCGCTTCCACCTGAGAAAGCTCCACCTCTATTTTTTGCTTCGCTCTACCCAAAGCTGCCTCGTTGCAATATTGCACTGTAGGCCTAGACAGCCCACCTCTGTATTTATTGCAATTTGTGTAAGCGTTATATTCATGCATGAGGTCACAATTTAAGTCATTGTGTTTAAAGTTAGTCTTGTAAAGACCTGTTATATGCACTGTGGTTCAGACAACACAGTATTTAGCCTTTTTTTTTTTTGCCAACTGAAGTTTGATTGGTAATTGGGTATGACCTCACACGTTTATTGGCGCACCAGTAAGGTTGTAATCGTCAGGTGATGTGTGTAGGCTGAATTGTGCCCGCTGATTTTCTCAGACGATGGTAGCCCTTCAAATGACACTCGTCCGTACGAGCGGCTGAACATGAAGACTACCTGCAGTCACAACCGTCTCAGGCTTTGTATACTGTGGTGTTTGTTTGTGCTGCACATATCCACGCGCGTGGACGCAAATATCGCTTCTCCGTCACATTTTGGCGTTGCATCAACAGAAGTTCGACGTCCAAAACAGAGGAACTCACGTCACGGACCACTAGCAGAAAGCCAAAGTGAAGCCGAAGCTATGCGACTGATGTTAAACTTATACAGGATAGCGGCGGATCCAGATGGAAGACCAAAGCAGCACAAGTTATTTGGGTCCAACACTATGAGGTTGCTGCAAGCGTCCGCTGCTGAAAAGCACTTTTTCGCAACATCAAATGGTAAAGATCTTATCTCTTACATTTATATACAAAGTGTCTAGTTGTAGAATAGGTGCTTATTTTGTCCTTGTAATTTTACCTATAATTAGATTCACTAATGAAATAATTAATGCATGTGTATTTATTATTATTATTATTATTATTATTACTTATTTTTTATTTTTTAGAACTAGGCCCATTGTCTGATTGTGTCTTTACATTTTTTTCTCTCCTATCTGTAACACTACAACAGGCCTCCAGTATACCTACACTGTGAAATATGAACTGAAAAACCTCTCCTTGGACAAACTGCTTAGGGCTTCTTTTATGCACCTGAGGTCTCCTGTGTCATCCCATCTTCCTTTGATCTGTAAGGCTAGTGTCACCTCTCCAAATCTTCCTGTGGGTGAGCATGTCACTATGAGTCCTCGAAGCATATGGACTGAATCTGATGTCACAAACCATGTGTCCCGGTCAAAGGGTGGTCACATCTCCCTCTTTGCTCATTATCAATGCACAAAATCTGACCATGCCAGGTCAGTTGTAAGACCTTTTGCACAGAGAAAACATTTCCCACCTCAAAACCATCTCAGAGCTCCGGTTTTACTGCTCTTCTTGGAGGAGAACAAGGAAAGCATGGAGTGGATGAAGTATTTCACACCCCTTTCCCCTCCTAGCACAAAGATCCGCCGGTCTAGGGCGCTCGGTAGCATCATTTCTGACATCCCCAATTACAAGCAAGGGCCAAACAGCGTGGCCAAAAACCAGTGCAAGCTGCATTCCTACAGTGTGGCCTTCAAAGACCTCGGATGGGACCACTGGATCATTGCACCCCACAAGTACAATCCTCGTTACTGTTTGGGAGACTGTCCGCATATTCTCCATTATGGCTACAATTCGCCCAACCACGCAATCATGCAGACATTCATCAGCGAGCTTGGAGTTGCAGATATCCCATTGCCTTCTTGTGTTCCATACAAATACAAGCCTATCAGCGTGCTAATGATGGAGAGGAATGGAAACATAGTTTATAAAGAATATGAAGACATGATTGCAGACTCTTGCACCTGCAGGTGACTTTGGAATCAGGCCTGACAAAGAAAATAAATGAATAGTGCTAAAGCACAATGTGAATGCTTTGTACAAGCACTGTTAGTGAACTAATCTGAATGGGATGGCATGCTGTGCTTTCTTCATTTTGATTGCCTGTTGGCTTTTCTTGAGCATTATAACAAGTTCAAACAGCAACGTATCGGTGAGACATTTGAATTGTGGAGAACAATCGGTTCACTCTCACTCAGCAACCAATGTTTTGGGGGTGTAGGTTTCAATACGTGGATCCCGAAAGGTTTTTGGGCCTGTTAAATGAATAAGCTACAATTGTGTAATTTTCCTTTTCTTGTTTACTCTTTGTTTTTTTTCTTCCTTTTTTATATGTATGTTTTTCTCTGTAAAGTCTATTAATATAGCATATTTCATAACGTATTAATGTAAGATTTTCTGGCACATTATTGAAGACACATGCTGAAAAGTCTGTCCTAAGAAATAAAGAAAATGAGGGGGAAAAATAGGATAAGAAAAGGTGGGGAGAAAAAGCACAAAAGTCAAGCCATGGAGTTTGGCTGATCTGACTTTTCAGAATGATGCTCTTTCTGCTGAAATTGTTACTACTTTCTGAAAAGACTCCTTTTGCCCATATTGGATGGAGGGCATGGCCTTCTAAAGCAAGGGGAGAAGGGAGCAGTTGCCAATTTTGCACTACCTCAGTGAATATGCAGTAAGTTTATAAAAGAGAGACTTTCGTAGATTTATTTCTTAGAAATGAACATCTGTGCTACTAAATTAACATTTTAATGTCATGATGAAAGATGATGTAATAAAGTGGTTTTGTAAAAAAAAGAAAAAGCAATGTGTGTGTGTGTGGTCATTTGTTCAATAACTTAAAACATGGATTGGATTGAATTACAATTGGTCAGTAGAGGACACTATTTCCCAGCCGTTTAAAGTCTGTAGGAATGGTAGTCTGAACTGGCATCTAACTAGCATTATCGCTGATGTTATTGAGCTGGCTGATTGTAAAATGTGGGTGAAAGTTTATTCAGAAGAAACTTCAAGTGTTCAACCTCTATCTATCTAATGTGAGTACAAGATATTGACATACTGGAGAAATGTCTTGAAAATCCTTAAAGTCAGGCTTTTTGTAGTTATGTTCAGATTCTTAAAAAAAATGCATGTGTAAAACCTGTTGTGTACAAGAAATGAAGTTTTAAACTAGTAAAGAGATCATCATACAGCTTACAACATAAAATGTCAGTTAATTTTTATAAAATGAAATAAATACTTTTCATGATGATGTGTCACCTTTTTTTGGTAAAAACATAATCACTACAATTGTAGTGTCCACACTTGGTTGCTCACTATAGGCTGGAAATGGAACACTGCAAAGTATTTAATAGGTGCCATGTTATCTTTAGATAAGACCTAACATAAATCAGACATACTATGCGTGTGTATTTTAGCTTACTCATCCTTCTGTGATGTAGTCTTGGGGTCTACTGAGCATAGAAACATCTTGATTACATCACATCAGTGCTGTTGGTTGAGGGTAATTATCACAGGAGAAAGTTATTTGATTTCCACTCTGTCTGGCATGCTGTGTGGTATGAAAAATCCCTGCACACTCTTAAATAATGGTTGCTTTATTGTTTTTTTAGAAGTATGTGTGTGTTAGAAGTATTTTCGTCATTCTGTAAGACTTATTTTACTGAATAAGGGTAGTTGACATTCTGCGGTATGACATATGTTAGGTTACTACAATCAAAACAGTTTTAAACAAAATTAGGCCAATTCTTTTATAATTATGCTTGCCCATATTAAATAAGAGACTACATTTTTGTGTGACTACGCTACACCATTGGTCATAGTTTAGCTGTCAGAAAATGACTACATGATATCCCACAGTCATATACAACCAGTGTATATTTTTTTCTCAGTATTTGCTAACCAAGAGCAACAAATGCTTGATTATTCTGTGTGATTTCTCTGTCTCTATAGCAGCATGGATGTGATTGAACCATAGGATGCTCTGAGCGATTGTAGAGTGTTTACATGCGCAATCTTACACCAATAATCCATAATAAGGAGAGAGTGGACAAGGTTATGTAAACGCCTAATACAGTGTTCTTTTATCGAGGTAAGGGCATAAGCAATTTAAGCAAATAACTATTAGCACGCTTAGAGTGCCCGGATTTCACATTGCATGTAAACACATTTACCAGCTTCATACCGGATTATCCAAGGTGCAGACATGTTGTGATTATTCCACTTTACATTCTGATATCAAAAGCAGAGATTAAACAAATTATAAAAAAATCTGACAATGAAAGAAAATCACGTATGTGTGTGCAAGTAATAGCACTCAATTCCGATGTCCTCTGGTACTGTTTCATGTGTGCATGAATCAGTAGGTGTGTACCAAACTGCACACTTCTGCACTATTCTACACCATTTTAAACAGTAAGTAGTGCAAGTAGTATGTTTACACTGAAAATGCAACAAAAAGAAGTGTTCTATGAGAAACCAGATGTTCTTCTTTAACCATCAAAACGGAGTGTGGAATGTTGTGCACATATGCTGCCTTCAGGTGCTATCGGAATTATCGTAAATATGAGTTTCCCACTCGGAAGTCGCACATGAACGAGCCCTCAAGTCGTAATTACGACTGGGAAACGAGTTTCCGAGTTGGAAGCAGCATTAATGTGCCCTTCAAGTGGACTTGGATATATCGTAATTATGAGTTCCGAGCATATGAATGACCCAGCGAAGTCGGAAGTTCAAGTGGAAAACTCGGAATTCTAGATGATACCAGAGTTGCCGAGTTGGGAGGAGTCCTAAACTTTCAACATGGCAGATGAGAGTACAGTTTCTGTAGTGAATGACAGGTTTTGTTAATTTTTCTAAATACAGTAAACTGTTAGCACTTACCTTTGTGGTCATATTCGTTTATGCATATCAGCAACCATTTGATGCATGTTGTAAATTTGGCATTATAAAAATTGCTTGTATTTGACCAAAATTCCATCATCGTCAGCAAGCAGAGAAATATTTTTTATGGTCTCAAAATAAAAGTTCTTCAAGAAATGTATATGAATCAACGTTTTTCTGCCAACAAAGCACTTGAACGTGACGTACTCGTAATTACCACTTCAGAAGTGGGAAGCACTCAGCACTAGCGCTTGCCATATGTAGCAGAAGGGGCGGAGTTACCTGGCTGGCCTGACAGTACAATCGTAATAATGGAGAATGTAGCAATTAGAGAAACTTCAGTGAAGATAGCACCTTCCAAATGTGAGTTGAATGATTTACCTTCACCCATCGCTGTGTGAATATGTGTGCTGTTTGAGATGAAAGTGTTGAACTGAGGTTGGCTAACGTGCTAAAGCTAGCGGCAACACATCACATGTGTTTGAAACGTCACTTCCGTCAGCTGTTAAACTGCAAATGCTCAAAGTCTGAAATGCTTCTGTGTAAAGATAAAATTAAGTGTTCCACTTGGGACGATACTACACTGAGTGCATTGTCTTTACTGTAAGTGCGTAGTGTCTAGTACGTCATTTGGGACACAGCTAGTGTTTTTGATGGTAATTTGTCCCCACCTACTGCCTTAATATGAAATGTCACAGAGATGAATCAAGATTTTATAGCTTAGTATATTTGTAGCCAATTAGAGACATACATCACCAAAAAGTTTTTTTTAAGTCAAGAAGGCATTAAAAATGGACCCTGTTAACTTTCTAAGTTAAGTTTTCTCATCCTCCTGGGGAATAACTGTTCCCCCATAGATCTTATTCACAGCTGCGCCATCTTTGATTTTGACTTTATACAGTTGCATGTCATTGAAGAGACGGTAATTCTATCCCTCACAGCCTCGTTTTAATTCCAGACAAAAATCAAAGATGGTGCTACTGTGGATAAGATCCTTACAAAAACAAAATGCTTTCTTCATAATCTTTAATCACAATGTAATAACTTGCTCCACCTCTGAAACTACTTTCCTTCTCAGCTGATGTCACCAAGCCCTCATAATTTTTCAACCCCTCCCATCCAACCACCTGTCACATAGAGGCAACAGTTCACTTTGCAAACAATGTTTCATGTTGAATTTAATAAAGTGTGAGAAATGTACTGATGTGATTGAGCCCCAGTTAAATCACTTAATTTTTTAGTTAATGAAGAACAGAGAACTCAGAGCTGAAAACACAGCAGTCTTTCTGTCTGCACTGATCCTCATGTCATATCAAATGCAGGTAGCCTGTTTTCTACCAACTAGACTGGAACTGGATGGATCCACTGAGGCCCTTTTCTCCTCTTTGGCAAACGATGTGTATTTCAGCTCCCAATGGGATGGTGCACTTTGTCTGCAATCTGTTGTGTGAGTGCCAGAACTGACGAGCATGCCAAATGGGCACAGCAATTGCTGTTCATGACCCTGGATCACTGAGGGAACATCCTCAATACAGAGAGTTTAAGATCTCAATTAAATGATAGGTAAAGGATATAGTTATGAGTTCTCCTCAAGTTAAACTCCTAAAGGGTTTTCTTTAAGACTACCAGTGGAAGGTAGTTATCTTTCATATCTCTTTCTAAATGATAGAATGTTCCAGAACTGCACCATAATCTATTTTTTTTCTGTCTGTTGTTCAGTGAAAAGTTTTTTTTCTTCAAAAATCCCTCAAGGTTTATTCATTCTGTCTATACAGTGACTTTTGTTTTTCACATTTCACTTGTTATAAAACTGCCAGTCATCACACCCTATTCTTCTACTGCAGAATATTTTCTATGATAATGATTCTGATTATTACTCTCAGAAGAGTCAAACCTGTGCATATTTGGAAACAGGAATCAAGGATTATTCTGGCCCATTGGAAACACATGGTCTCTATTAACCCAATTTAATGCTAATTACCCAATCTTGATCAGTGGCTCAAAGGCCATTTATTGTCAAGCTGTATTTACAATTTAAATACAGTTATATGTTTTCAGTGCCCTGAATCACATGCTTTCTGTCCTCACTTTCACAATACAGTTAATGCCTGCCTGCTTTCACCAGCATCTCTAAGGGGGTGAATACATTTTTTTTTTTCAGAGAAACTTTGTTGTTCTTCACATTATATTGATTAATTCTACTCTATGCCATGGATGTTATGTCATCTAGTAATGACATAAAATGTGCCCATTTGTGTAAGCAATGAAACAACTCTTATTACATTAGGGTTATGTGTTGGAAGTAACTAAATCTCTGCTGCTCTTGACCTTTAGAGACTCTATCTTAAAGGATTATTCTGGGTTCAATACAAGTTCAGCTCAATCAACAGCATTTGTGGCATAATAATGATTAACAAACAAGTTAATGTTTTACTTGCTCCTCCTTTTCCTTAAAAAAAAAGCAAAAATCTGTGTTGCAGTGAGGCACTGATGGGACCAATCTGTAAACATTAAAATACTATTTCAAAATTATAGTCACAAGACATAAACAATATGCATGTTAACATGATTTCAGTGTAATAAAATCACTTACTAACCTTTTCTGTGTAAACTTCATTGCTATGACAATGTAATGTCAGCAAACTCTAAAACTACTATAAAAAATAATGATTTAAACAATAATACTCAAATAATACATTTTTTACAGAAGAATTACTGCAAGTGCTTTTATAAAATTATAATCTACACATTTCTTCCTGCTCTCCAAAAATTGTCCCCATTCACTTCCATTGTAAGTGATTCACTGTAATCAGAGACTATTCAGCAGAGACAGACACTTCTATTAAAATTGATGGGAGAATTTGGGACACCTAATTGTCAATGGATATAGAAAGGAAGTCCCACCTTACAGGTAAAAGTGCCAATCACTTTTTATTTATTTATTTATTATCCCCTTTTCACCCCAATTTTGGAATGCCTAATTCCCACTACTTGCAAGGTCCTCGTGATTGCTTGGTTACTCGCCTCAATCCATGTGGCGGATGACAATCCTCAGTTGCCTCTGCTTCTGAGACAGTCAATCCACGCATCTTATCACGTGGCTCGTTGTGCTCTCCCAGCATGTGAAGGCTCATGCTACACTCTGCAACCCACGCACAACTTACCATGCACCCCATTGAGAGCGAGAACCACTAATCGCGACCACAAGGGGGTTACCCCATGTGACTCTACCCTCCCTAGCAACCAGACAAATCCAAACATGTGACTCCAGGGGTGGTAGTCAGTGCCAATGTATCTATAAAGGTGATATATCTATCACCTTTAAGATACAGACATCGCCTGACAATCAACTCGAGAATGCACATGCACACTGGTTATTCAAGCCTTGAAAATTGCAAAATGTTTACGTAATCTGAGGTAAAGTACAGTTTATGATACAGTACTGTCAGATTTTATTGCTGATTTGAAATATAGGTATGTTCTTTGATTATAATCTTTACCGTATTGGAGATTTCTGTCTTTCCCAATTCACGTAGATAGGAGTTGCACTTTCATGACTGGAAATAGCTTCCCAGGAGCGTTCCAAAGATGGCCGAGAGTGTATGGACTTGCAAAGACTTTGCTGTAACCTTGTTCTTTGCATTTAAAGGGTTGTTCCCCCCAAAATTTAAATTCTCTCATCGTTTACTCACCCTCATGCCATCCCAGATGTGGATGACTTTCTCTCTTCTGTAGAACACAAACTAAGAGTTTTAGAAGTATATTTCAGCTCTACAGGTCCATACAAAGCAAGAGAATGGTGACCAAAACTTTGAAGCTCCAAAAATCACATCAAGACAGCATAAAAGTAATTCATTGGAATCCAGTGGTTAAATCTATCATATAATCACATCATCATAAGTAATATGAGTGTGGGTGAGAAACAGATCAATATTTAAGTTCTTTTTTTACTATAAATTCTCCTTTCTTCCCAGTAGGTGGCGATAAACATGAAGAAGAATGCTAAAGTGAATGTAGAGATTGATAGTAAAAGGGATTCAAATATTGAACTGTTTCTACCCCACACTTATCATATTGCTTCTGAAGATATGGATTTAACCAATTAAGTCTTCTGATTTACTTTATGCTGCCTTAATGGGCTTTTGGAGCTTCAAACTCTTGGTACCCATTCACTTGCATTGTATGGACCTACAGAGCTGAAATATTCTTATCTAAATAAGTTCTGTGTTCTGCAGAAGAAAGTCATACACATCTGGGATGGTATGAAGGTGAGTAACGATGAGAGAATTTTTGGGGTGATCAATGAGTTTAAATATTTTTTGTGGTAATCAATATTGTCCCACAAATGCTGTCGATTGAGATTAACTTCTTTTGAACACCGAATATTGCTTTACAACACTGATATAAGTCACTTTTTCTTCACACTCATGAAGAAACTTGCTTTTCCTTGATGAAGCCAACCTTCACATTAATGTGACCAACACAGTAGGCATGCTAACAATGTTTAAAACAAGGCCATCAGCTTATGAAATAGAACAGGGTATTATTTATGTGAACTGGAAATCCCAAGATAATAAACCACATCATAGCCAGTAAACACCACAAGTCAGTTTGAAACCTTTGTGATGAGCTGGAGCCATGGTGCGACTCATATATGACCCATGCGACTCAGTTCACACAAAAGTTTTTTATTTTGTATTTTTTTTTTTTATTTGATTCTTTATTAAAACACAATAGGATCTCATATCAGTCTTTTTTAGACTGGAAAATATGAAAAAAATCAGTCATGTTAGATTTAGAATAATCATCCTATCAGTATTCAATGGTTAAGAATAAATCACAATTTAGTGCATATATTCTTTAATCTTTGTACTGTATTGTTTTGTCAGTGAATACCACAACATATAACTATTGAAAATGTACAATTTTGAGTTTTGAAAGTCACTGAAAGAAAAACAAATTAAATTGCAGATTTGATCACTACAATAAAATGCTGATAAGCACAAGGCCAGTTGTGGTTGATTTTATTTATCATTCCACTTGTTCTTTCTTATCCCTTGCTTCTCACAACCCCCGACTGCATTCTCTCCCACAGCCCCAGAGGAGAGCTTATCCTATTAACCATTAAGTAAATATGTTTCACATCTGATTAGAAAAAAAGCAGAGAGATAGAGAAAGAGAGAAAAAGTGAGGGACATGAGGGACATGAGGGAGAGGCGTCCGGTCTCTATCATGCTGGCTAGAGTATATAAGACAGTACATTGTCTCTGCAGTCACAGTTTTTCTGAACTCACTGTTACAGCACTTGACAGGTTGCACTCAGCATGCAGGATCACAGTCTCTTCAACAGGCGGGCTGTTCTAGTCTGGTGGCTGGTATTTTTGGTACTTGTCCAGCAGGTAAGTCTACCATATTTTTTAAATATTCTGCTTTTAAAATTGTATTTGTTCACAGCTTTCTAAAATGTTAAATTAACAAACTTACTGTATACACCCCTCAGTTTGATTATATATCTGTTCCTTTTTTACTCTGGGATACTGAGAGGACTTTTTGTGGTTTTGTTTTTATGGTAGATTAAACTAAATGAAAGCACTATGAAATAATCGTTTAATATGGGCTAAACTTTATGTTTTGATGTAGTTGCGTTTACTAATTGATTTAATTTAACTGATACATTCAAAATACATATAATTGAGTCAAAGAAAAATACTTTTCAACATTCATAAACTATGGAAAAGTATGCAGGCTTACAGTATCTGCATATTTCATCTGCTTAATTAAATGTAATGTATATTCATTTCTATTTGTGTAGAACTCATATATGTATGTTTTGCTCAAAGGTGACCTGCAGTCCTGTGCCACAAGTAGACACACCCTCAAACTCTGTACAAGAAGTTCAAAGGCTACTTAAGAGAACAGCTCGAATGACCCCGTTATGGAGGATCATGGGTACTAAACCTCATGGAGCCTACTGCCAGAACAACTACGAGTGCTCTACGGGAATGTGCAGGTAAATACATGGATCCTAACATACATATTTTATGTTACTCCCAGTAGCAAAGGTCCAAGTGGTTTTTTTATTGACCGTCTCAGTATTGTATCTCAATCACGACATTGATTGCCTTTTTGGTTGTCTAGTCCTGTGTTCTTATTGAAGATAGTGTATGATTATTTGTTTGTTTGTTTACCAGGAGAGGCCACTGTTCCTATAGCCAACCTATTAATTCCTAGAAACGGAGACTCCATCTGTCCTCTGATCTGAAGTGTTTGAGGCTGACCTGACTATACACACCATCATGCATGCACCTAATAGAATCAGATGACAAGCATTTGATTCAGTGAGCAACGGGTCAACTGAATGTGCAATGCAGTTAATCATCAGTTAGACATATAAGGCTAGGGCTGACTTTTCTAATGCCACAAAGGAGGCAATAGGTTATGTTCTGAAGCACTTCCCAGTACTTTGGATCATTTTGCTTATCATAAGGTACACAAAAAGTGGACTCTCATAAGAGTGTAAAGAAAAATCAACATAAGCCTCATAACCTTTGCAGTATTGCCTTCTACTGGAAGCATTCTTAGTGAAATTTGGAGTCTCAAATGGAGTGAAAATGTTTTATTGTATGTATCACACAGATTTTAGGTGGTGTAAGGAAGGTATGTTATGCAGAATGTCAATTTGGGCCAGATTATATCCAGTTCTTGACCCTTACCACTTAAAGCTCATCTCAGGATTAAACTTGGTCCAAGCCTGAAAAACTGGTCCATTTGGATCATGTTAGTTTGAAGATATTTATGCAAGTAGGCAACGTAAGGACACAGCATGCAGTGCCTTAACTCAACCCAAATGTTGTTAAGCCAATGAGGGAAGGGATAGAGAAGGTTGTCTATTGATTGTGCTTACATATTATTATCATTTGCTTCCATCCTTTGCCTTTATCTCTATGTATGCTCACATTTTTAGTATTTAATACAGCCTTTACCTGTGACTCCTTAGCCTGTGTTTCCGTCACTATTTATATTGTTATATACCGATACTAGTGTCTCATTGATAAGACAGCCACCTCATCCATTGATCTAGGCATGAATTTTCAATCATACATATTTGACAACTATTTATTATGTTCCTCTTTCAATTTTCTATGCCTCAACAGTTCATTTCAAGCTCCTTTTTATGTATCCGACAGTGTGTATGTCTTGTGTATTACTGTACAGTAACACTCAATTATGTGCATGTCTCATGATTGAATATTGGGGGTTTGAAATAAAAATGTATTTTGAGACTATTTGACTTTACCTTATGAACTTAAATGGTAAATGGTCTGCACTAATATAGCGCCTTTTTAACCTTAGCAGTATTCAAGCACTTTTCACTGCGTCTCATTCACCCATTTACACACACACTCACACACCAATGATGGCAGAGCTGCCATGCAAGGTGCGAGCTGCCATTGGGAGCAACTTGGGGTTCAGTGTCTTGCCCAAGGACACTTCGGCACGTGGAGTCATGTGGGCTGGGAATTGAACCACCAACCCTGTGATTAGTGGCCAACCCGCTCTACCACCTGAGCCGTAGCCCCTGATAAATGTACATATTTAGGTTTGGTTGTTTCGAGTAATATCTCTGAGCTGTTAAAGCTCAACTTTACTCCCCTCTTGGTACCATCTAGGATATCCCTCGAAAAATGGTCTACGCTCCCCATCTCTTTGATAGGATCAATGTAATTGAAATGAATACGCTCCCTACATTTTTATATTTGTTCCAAACTTTACCTATTTACATTAAGAAATCTTTTTTTGCTAATTTAAATAAGATAATCACATCTTATCTTTGGAACAAGACACTCCCCAGAATACGTCTGTGTTTTCTACAGAAACCTAAAGAACAGAGAAATTTCAATTATATTATTGGGCTTGTAACTTAAGAGCTCTGACTTACTGGCCAGGTTCATATTATATAAATCACTTATCGGAATGGGTCATAGAATCCTCAGCCTGCCATTCTTTCTCACTTCCAGCCCTCCTTTTCTCACCCTTACCACTGGGCACCCAATGGTATGGAACTCTGTCCAGATTTTGGCCCAAATTTGCAAATATTTCAGATGGCAGAGAGGTTCAGTTTGTGCTCCAGTTGCCAGAAATCATAGATTTGCTCCGCCTCTGAATGACCTGGCATTCTTGCTATGGCAAGAAAAAGGTATCTTAACATTTAAAGATCTTTAGCTGATGGTTGCTTCTTTTCTTTTGCACAATTAGAATCTCAATTTAAAATACCTAAAGCCCACTTTTCCAGATATCTACAAGTTCGCAACTTCACACGCAAATCTTTAATCTCTTTTCCTTCCCTTCCTGATCCAAACTCTATTTATCAACTTTTTCCTGATGTCCTGGAGCAAAGAGGCACCATCTATAAAACTTATATAATTATTATCTACTTCTGTCAATGCACAAAGATATTCCTGGCAATTGGACCTTAATATCTGCCTCACAGACGAGGAATGGAATGAGGCTAAATGTAGAATCCATTGCTCTTCAATCTGTGCTAGACACAGCCTTATTCAATTCAAAGTGGTACATAGATTTCAACTATCCAAGGCCAAGTTGACAAAGATGTATTCCTTTGTTGACCCCTCCTGTAAGCAGTCCCCTGCTACATTAGTCCATATTTTTTGGTTATGTCCTAGTCTGTCTATTTTTTTGGTCACAGACTTATTCTAGAATATTTATTAAAGATGTTTGTGCAAATCCTTTAACCGCCATCTTTGGTATTTTGTGTGAAAAATGACTCTACAAACTACAAAAAGTGAATTGGACTGTATAGCCTTTACTTATCTGCTGGCAAGGCGCTTGATTTTGATTCATTGGAAACAGTCCTTCCCCCCTTCTTTTAAACAGTGGGCCAGAGATGTGTTACAGTTCTTGAGTTTGGAAAAAATAAGACTTAATCTAAGGGGCTCCGGGTCTAAGTCATGTGGCATCTTCAAAACCAATTATAACTGTAAGTGGAAGAGCTGATGCTGATGTCAGGTTTTGCTAATGATTTACTGATGGTCTTCTTTCCTTTTTTACTTTATATGCACACGATGTAAAAGCACAATGTCTGTATGTATGCTGTGTTGTTGGTTGTGTTGATGTGAATATGAATGTTGTTGATGTTTAAATAAATAAAAAATGGGGGAAAGAAATAACAAATATTGAAAATGTAAACATGACGGGTGAATTGGGCTGCATTTCATTGACTTTCAGTCATTGTTGCACAGATTTTCGTGCACGCTTCAATGGTGTGATCGTAGTTAGGTGCTAAACGGAAACCAGAGATCCACGTAAAGCACTCAGCAGATATTTGGCTGTTGTTCCAAATCTAGACTGAAAAGACGTTAGCCAAGCATGTGCAGTGCAGACTGGGGACTAGTGTTCAGATACATATAAATCATTTGAGATGCTGACAGACTAAAACCCCCAAAATGTACAGAGATTTTCTTACATTTAAGGTGCACTCACTAACTTTTCTCTTTGTGTCATCTTGGACATTGACACATAGCGGCTTGAATGCAGCATAGTTTAAAATCAATAGTTTTCAGTTTCAGATGCCATTGTTGAAATGTATTATTCACAGTCAGCCACGATATCTTTAATCAATGAGTGAACGTGTCAAATAACAGGACGGTTACTGAGATCAGGCGAGTAGCATTTGGCTGTTCATGTGATTCTAACATGGTAGCCCCATGAGGGGACCCTCTTTTATAGGTCATGGGTAAAGAGCTTTTATAAGGTTACTGATGTGACTGGAGTCTTCATTTTAATGTGAGAGGTCACGATTTCCTACATATATTGCAAAATTATAATTCATGCCTTTAGGAGTTAAACTTTTTAATGAGGAAATAATTACTGATTACTACATCTATTAATTTTGTTGCAAATAGAGCACAAATGATAAATTCTGTGAAGGTTACAGATTTATATTTAGACATAATTAAAGGCTAATGTTATTAAAATAAACTTGAGCTTTTCATGGCTATCTTGTTTACTCCAGAGACAGGGTACACAATAGTTAACCCCACAGTATTTCATTGGACCCTTTTCACAAACCTGTTATGATGTGTTTCCGCCTACAACATAAATGTAGCAAACTCTTTTATATTTCCAATTTTAAAAATCAGTGGTGGTGGTGGTAGTGGTCTAAAGCACATAACTGGTGAGCAGAAGGTTGTCAGTTCGATCCCCACAGCCACCACAATTGTGTCCTTGAGCAAGGCACTTAACTCCAGGTTGCTCCGTGGGGATTGTCCCTGTAATAAGGCTTTGGATAAAAGCGTCTGCCAAATGCATAAATGTAAATGTAAAAAATATATTAAGTATAAATGTATAACTTTGTATTGTTGGAATAAGTAAAAAAAAAATCAGTTACCATAGCTGTTATGAGGCTTCAAACACAGATGCTAAGGGAGAAGGAGATGCTTTGTCCTGTTTCTCTCTTCTTACAGCTGTTATCCATCCCTGTGTATTTTTCATCTTCTTTTGCAAAGCTGTGAAAGCGTAATCACTGATTTTTTCTTTTGCTGTTTGAGCAAATGGGTAAGCAAAAATAAAATTTTCTATAGTTCCCCATTCACCACCATTCAAGTTTAGATAACTATGACGACTTCCACTTCACGTACACAGACATGTGGATAGGGTCCATTGACCTAAATAATGTATTTTAATACTCATATTGGACTTGGACACTGACACCTAGTGGCCTGGATGCAGCATCATTCAAACACAATAGCTTTCAGTCGCTGGGTGTCGTTCTGAAGGCTGCATGCTAGCTAGGATGTGTCCTTTGAAGGCTGCAGTATACCGAGTGTCCTCCTTTAATCAAGCCTTGTTTAAACGAGATGGCCTTTGTAGGACAAACGGAAACAGAACTTATCATGGTTGCTATGACAGCACGCCACTCTTTAACAAGCACGAGCGCTTTGAGTGAGAAAGGAAGGGAATTTATTAGGTACATTTTAGCAGTTATAATGATGTGGAGAGAAAAGAAAATAGAATATACTTTTAGTCTAATTCTTTATTTTAATTATATATTAATATAATTACATATTATATACTCTACACCTATCTAATGAGGTACTTAAACTTGGGAATTAACATTCCTTGTGTTTGAACATTTTCCAGCAAATCGCTGTAACTTTTTTTAGACAAATTACATTAATTTCCGTTGAAGCAAAGAATTGTGGGTTGCGAGTGCCCATGAAGGATACACCGCATGCATCCTCTGAATTCCTGTAAAAGAAGGTCGCATTTGAAGGCTGCATTCAGAGTGTCCTACTCTATTTTCTGAAACGAGACAGCCTCGAAAACAAGACAAAGATAGTTAATTATGCGGATGTAGAAAGTCACTATTCACAGTCAGCCATGACCCATTAGTGAAAGTGTCCAATAATAGGGCAATTACCGGGAATTCAAAGCGAGTAATATTCAACAGGTCATGTGATTCTAACATGGCAGCCCCCATGAGGAGACCCTCACCATGTAGAATAGAGCAGCTTTTATAAGATTACTGATATGACTGAGGTCTTCAACTCATGATTAATACATATGTTTCAAAACGACTATTAATTTCTTTAGGAGTAAAACTTTTTTGTTACTGAGTGCACCTTTAAGGCTGATCCACAAACATGCACAGAGAAAGGTACAGTGTATTTTATATTAAAGAACTATATGAGGTAACTTGAACTGACTTCAGACATCCACTAAAATGACTTTGACAGCAGTTGGTTTAAAGCTATTGAGGAGAAAGGTAGTAAATAAAATAGAAAGACAGACAGGCAGGCGGAAGGACGGACGGACGGACAGACAGACAGAGAGATAAACATATAGACAGATAGACAGACAGACAGACAGACAGACAGACAGATAGATAAACAGACAGACAGACAGACAGACAGACAGACAGACAGACAGACAGACAGACAGACAGATAGATAGATAGATAGATAGATAGATAGATAGATAGATAGATAGATAGATAGATAGATAGATAGATAGATAGATAGATAACAATCTCAAATCACCTATCTGGAACATTGGGATCAAGAAACTAAAACACAAAGCAAATTACAATTTTATCAGACTCTAAAATCAATGTATGAATTGGAAGAGTATCTCCTGACTGTCAGAGATACAAAGCAGAGACAGATCCTGAGCAAGTACAGGCTCAGTGAGCACAGTCTCGCCAGAGAAGAAAGGGTGTGTGCTCACTGTACGACAGGTGAGGTTGAGACAGAGGTGCACTTCAAAATACAAGGGACATTTATATGGATAAATTAACACACAGCATAAACAAATTTATAACCATGACAGAACAAGAAAAAAGTAACATAATACTTGGAGAGGGACACACAGAAGCACTGGCTGCAAGATACGTTTTAACGTGTCACAGCCTGAGAGACAATGGGTGAATCTGTGTTATGTGTTTTACCCCCGTGTGTCACCCCAATGTTCACCACAGTGACCATCAGTGTATGTGTGTATATTCATTTATGTGTAAGTATATGTCAGTTCTCTTCAGTTATTTAAACACTGTGGTCTTCAGCAGTTCTGAACCTGTTTTGTATTTATTTTTATTTTTACATTTATTAAACTAAATGTAATTATAGATTAAGATGTAGTTCTGCTTTTTTACGCAACCTCTGCTTTGGCAATATTGTATTGTTTACATTCATGCCAATAAAGCCCCTTTGAATTTAATTGAATTAGATAGATAGATAGATGACGGACGGAAGGAAAAACAGACAGACGGACAGATGGATGGATGGATGGATGGATGGATGGATGTCAGGCAGGCAGACAGACAGACAGAGAGACAGATAGATAGACAGACGACAGGCGGGTGGGCGGGCGGACGGACGGATGTCAGGCAGGCAGGCAGGCAGACAGACAGACAGACCGTCAGACAGACAGACAGATAGGTAGATGTCAGGCAGGCAGGCAGGCAGACAGACAGACAGACAGACAGACAGACAGACAGACAGATAGATAGATAGATGACGGACGGACAGATAGACGGATGGATGGATGGATGTCAGGCAGGCAGACCGACAGACAGATAGATAGATAGATAGATGTCAGGCAGGCAGACAGACAGACAGACAGACAAACAGACAGATAGATAGATAGATAGATAGATAGATAGATAGATAGATAGATAGATAGATAGATAGATAGATGGATGACAGGCAGTCGGACCGATGGACGGACGGACAGACAGATAGATAGATAGATAGATAGATAGATAGATGGATGACAGGCAGTCGGACCGATGGACGGACGGACAGACAGATAGATAGATAGATAGATAGATAGATAGAGATGACGGACAGACAGACAAACAGACAGACGGACAAACAGACAGACGGATAGATAGATAGATAGATAGATAGATAGATAGATAGATAGATAGATAGATAGATGGATGACAGGCAGTCGGACCGATGGACGGACGGACAGACAGATAGATAGATAGATAGATAGAGAGATGACGGACGGACAGACAAACAGACAGACAGATAGATAGATAGATAGATAGATAGATAGATAGATAGATAGATAGATAGATAGATAGATAGATGACAGGCAGTCGGACAGATGGACGGACAGACAGACAGATAGATAGATGGATAGATGTCAGGCAGGCAGGCAGGCAGAAAGACAGACAGACAGACAGATAGATAGATAGATGACAGGCAGACGGACGGATGGACAGACAGATAGATAGATGTCAGGCATTCAGGCAGAAAGACAGACAGACAGATAGATAGATGACAGGCAGACAGACAGATAGATAGATAGACAGATGAGAGATAGATAGATAGATATCATTGCACTACAAGTTTATGCAACAATAGCTGAAAGCATTCGTTAATATAACCATTTAAAATAGTTTATATTCTATCAAAGTAGAAGAATAAACGACCAGTAGGCCTAATTATTTTATACAACGTTTATCCATAAATGTTGACATTTTCGCAGTTGTTGTCGGCGGTGTTGTTTCGAAACATCGGAAGATCCTCCCAGCAGTGTAACTGTGTAACTGGCTTCAACACAGTCGTGACAGATCGAGAAGACCATTTCACTTTCCTTCCGGATTTTGCCCCAACGCGGTCAGGTTTGTTTATATTCGCTGTTTCTAAAAGATTTCCTGGGGGGGGAAATAAACAAACACGTTGTGGACACTACTTTACAGTGTTTGCACACGACACGCGTGCGTGTCTTCAGCTAATTTTAGGCACCATGCAGCTGTTTGTTAACTTTGTTTCAAATTCGTTTTCGTGTTGTTGTCCAGCGAGGTATAATATATGTTTGTTTCAGAAGGATGTTGGCGGTTCTTAAAGCTTAACTTTCACAAACCCGCTTGGAGCTATCAGCTATAAAATGAGGAGTCGCAGCAATTCTGGTGTTAAACTTGACAACTATGCTCGGATAGTTCATCAGACTATTCTGTGTCACCAAGTGAGTGTTTTCATTTCCATATGGACTTTTCACAACTGTTGATGCTTTAAATAATAAACCTGTAAGTTCCTGAACGGTATGGTTTTAGACCACACTTTTCGATCTTTGCATATATTCATTATATTCATCATTATTCATGCATATATTGTTATTGCATTCAAAGTATTCCAATGTTGTGTTGAGTGTTACAAAACACACACCTACTTGTATACAAGATCTACATTTGAGTATGTGTGTGTGTGTGTGTGTGTGTGTGTATGTATATGTATGTATGTATGTATGAATGTGTGTGTGTGTGTCTCTCTCTCTCTCTCTCTCTCTCTCTCTCTCTCTCTCTCTCTCTATATATATATATATATATATATATATATATATATACTGGTGGTCAAAAGTTTGGAATAATGTACAGATTTTGCTGTTTTGGAAGGAAATTGGACTTTAATTCACCAAAGTGTCATTCAACTGATCACAATGTAGAGTCAGGTCATTACTGGTGTAAAAAACAGCACCAGCACCATCACCAGCACCATCACCAGCACCATCACCATTTAAAAAAGTAATTTTTGATCAAATCTAGACAGGTCATCACTCCCAACACCTTATCCTTGAGTAATCATGTTAAATTGCTAATTTGGTACTAGAGAAACACTTGCCATTATATCAAACATTGCAGAAAGCTATTTGGTTCATTAAATGAAGCTTAAATTGTCTTTTGTGTTTGGTTTTGATTTGCCACAGTATGCAATAGACTGATAAGTCTTAAGGTCAATCACAGCTTTCTCTAGAAACTCCTCGGTCAATCAATGTTTTGAGGAATGAAGGATATACAATGCTTGAAATTGTTAAAAAGATTTCATACAAAAGTTTACACTTCAGTCTTCAAAGACAAAAGGACAACTGGCTCTAACATGGACAGAAAGAGATGTGGAAGGCCCAGATGTAAAACTAAACAAGAGGATAAGTACATCAGAGTCTGTAGTTTGAGAAATAGATGCCTCACATGTCCTCCGCTGACAGCTTCATTGAATTCTACCCACTTAACACCAGTTTCATGTACAACAGTGAAGTGAAGACTCAGGGTTGCAGGCCTTATGGGAATCATTGCAAAGAAAAAGCCACTTTTGAAACAGAGATACAAATAGAAAAGTTTAGAGTGGGCAAAGAAACACAGACATTGGACAACAGATAATTGGAAAAGAGTGTTATGGATCTTAACCCCATTGAGCTTTTGTGGGATCAGCTAGACTGTGAGGTGTGTGAGAATTGCTGGACAAGACACATCTATGTGCTATAAGAAGTGTGGGGTGAAATGTCACCTGAGTATCTGGACAAACTGACAGCTAGAATGTCAAGGATCTGCAAAGCAGTAATTGCTGCACATGGAGGATTTTTTGATGAGAACTCTTTGAAGTAGTTTAAGAAGTTCTTTTTAAAAAAAAAAAAAAAATGTAATAGTAATTTTTCATGTTATTAATGTCCTGACTATACATTGTGAGCAGTTGAATGCCTACATATGGATTAGCCAGTTAGTGTAATAATTAAAGTTTAATAGCATTTACAGAGCAGATTTATCATGTAGCTATGAATAATTTTAACATGTTGTGTTGGTAACTTGTAGGACCCAGTGACCGGTCTGTTGCCAGCAAGCAAAGAGCAGCCTGACGCCTGGGTGAGGGACAATGTCTACAGCATCCTGTCTGTCTGGGCTCTTAGTTTGGCTTACAGAAAGAATGCAGACCGGGATGAAGACAAGGCTAAAGCCTATGAGCTTGAGCAGGTAGATTCTAGGATGGGATACATCCATTTGGACATTTGCAACCCCACACATGTTTAGCAAGCCACACACAGACTCAGCATGATCAACTGGATTACAGTCATGTCATGTGGGAGCAAGTTGTTTAAAATGATCTTTAATTAGAAGCCACACCAAAATATATTCCCATTATAGTGCGTGTCTCTTAGAAAAATTTCAGGCATCATTTCGGGCCCTGTGTTTGTATGTGTCAGGCTTATGAGTGTCAAGTTACTCTTTCCTGTGCTGTTAAATGAGGAACTGAAAAGGTTAGAGTTGAGCTGCTGTTCCAAGTGTTTTTTTTTGGAGGGAGACTGTGTGTCCTGATCTCTCTTTTTTTTTTCCTTTTCTCTTTCAGAGTGTGGTTAAGCTAATGAGGGGACTGCTACAGTGCATTATGCGGCAGGTATGGCCATTTATCCTCACCCACCACATTGTATAAAAGCTATGGTAGTAAGATATACAACAGCCAGACCTGGCATTACATACCAGAATATGACTTATTACATGTTCCCTTTCTGTTTCCGAAGCCAATAGGCATGCGTGCAAACCGATACACTGTATACACAATGCACATACACATATGCAGTCTTTCACTCTCTGTCTCACAAGAACTCACTCTGCGCAGAACAAATTACCATGCAGTATGTTTTATCTGAAGTGCTCTCTTGCCTGTTTCTCATATTTTATTGCTGCAGATGGACAAAGTGGAGAAGTTCAAGTATAGTAAGAGCACAGTGGATAGCCTCCATGCCAAGTACAACATTCAAACCTGCGGTACTGTGGTGGGTGACATGGAATGGGGGCATCTCCAGCTTGATGCTACCTCCCTCTACATGCTCTTCCTGGCTCAGATGACTGCCTCAGGTACATCATGTGTTTCTCAGAGTTGGCCTGAAAGACACATGAGACTCTTAAAAGAGAGTTAGCCAGTCCTCCTTGTTCTTTTTTTTTTTAAAACAGGAGATTCTGTTTGACAGATAAGGCTTTAGCATATGTCCAGCTAGACTAAAGACACATCCTTACTACTAATATGTTTTTTGGTTGAAAACTAAATTTTCCATTTCCTAACATAATTGTTTTCCAAAGGGTGCAGTGGGATTCAACAAAATCATTTCTTTCTCTCCCGTCCTGTTTCCAATACCTTAACTCTCAGTACTTGAGAGAAAAACCCCACAAACATCTAACTACACATTATTAGATTATAAAATAGAGAAAGTAAAAAAACATAAAAACAAATAAGATTACCAGTACATAAAAAATGTGTAGCCTTTTAAGAAAAACATTTTAAAGGGGTCATGACATGCTCCTTTCTTTCTTTCTTTTTATTTTATTATCCTCCCTGAAGTCCACTTATATTATTAGTAAAGTTTTTTTTTTGCACCAAAACAGTCCTAATTTAGTCATGTATAATAATTTTCCACCCTGTCTCCGGCCCTTTGTCTGTAATGCTTGGTTTTAAACTGTCTGGCCCTTTAAGGCCTTGTTCAGACTGCCACTAAAAATTACAAAATTAGGTGTTGTCTTGCTGAAGAGGCAGTCATATGCAAATGTTTTTGGTCCTTGTGTTACAAGATCCACAAATTCCAAACGAGCCGTTTTTGTAGCATGCTTTAAATAAATGCTCTTTTTCTATTAAGAAGGAAGTTTTCAGTTCTGAAAATGACAGTATGTATTTATAATACAATGACCTCTTTTGTCAAAAGATCAAGGAAAATATAATTCCTCTTGTCATGACCATTTTAACTACTCTACTAGATTATGTAGTAACAAAATGAATGGCAATTAAAAGTCTTCAGTAGAAAAGAAGCCAGTTCTCCCCCAACACTTACCACTTGGTCTGGATAAGAGAGAGAGACAAATGGATGATGACCTTTAAAACACCAACTGGACACTTTGAATAACTCGTTATGCCTTTTGGCCTTTCCAACACCCCGGCTGTCTTCAAAGCACTCATCAATAACATGCGTTGGGACGTGGTCAATCAATTATTTTTTGTTTATCTTGACAACATTTGAATTTTTTGATCGTGATCTCATTACTATGTCCAGCATGTCAGGCGAATGTTTCATGAACTACTGGAGAATTGTTTGTTCGTCAAAGCAGAGAAGTGTGAGTTTCATGCATTGTGGGTTTCGTTTCTGGGGTTCATCCTCTCGCCTGACGGAATCCAACTGGACCCTGCCAAGGTTAAAGTTGTTGTTGATTGGTCAACTCCAGATTCTCACAAGGTGGTCCAGCGGATTTGGGGTTTGCCAATTTTTACCGGCGGTTCATTCAGAACTTAATTCAAGTCACTGCACCTCTGACAAGTTTAACCTCCACCAAAATGCATTTCGTTTGGTCTCCGCAGGCTTGGGCTGTGTTTCAAAGACTTAAAAGCTGCTTTATTTCAGCTCCCATTCTTATTAACCCTGATCCGTCTCGCCAGTTTGTGGTGGAGATTGACACATCAGAGTTCATCATTGGGGATATTTTGTCCCAGAAGTCGACAACAGAGTATTGCTGGTTGTCATGTTGGCCTTGGGTGACTGTTGACACTGGTTGGAAGGGTCGGGGGTCACCTTTTAGGTTGGACCAATCATAAGAACTGCCAAATGCCTAAATTCTTGATGGGCACATTGGGCACTTTTTTTTTTTGGACTATTCAATTTTTCCATCTCATAAGAACAGCAAGCCTGACACATTGTCCTGCTCTATTGAAAGAGAGAGTACATGGATTTCTCCAGATACCTTTCTTCCATCTAATGTGGTGGTACCAGTGGTGTCTTGGGAAGTTTAGTCTAAAGTCGCTCATCCTTGCATAATGTTTCTATTCCCACGGAATGTCCAGCGAAGTCACTCGTTACTCTGATATTTGTTTCTGAATTGGTCTGGACAAACGTCCTCCAGTGGGGTTATTCGGGTGATCTCTCCTGTCACCCTGGGGCTGCATACAGTTAGGTATTAGTTAATCAGCGGTTCTGGTGGCTCACACTAATGCAGGATGTTTGGCAGTTTATTGTGTTCTTTCCGGTGTGTGCTTGTGCTAAGACTTCCAGTCGGCCCCCCGCAGGACTCCTTCTGCTGCTGCCGGTCCCTTCGAGATCCTGGTTCCACATTGCCTTGGATTTTGTTACCGGCTTACCCCTGTCCAATGGCAATACAGTCATTTTGACTATGGTGGACCGGTTCTCGAAGATGGCCCATTTTATTCCCCTTCCCAAATTACCTTCAGCGGGGGAGACAGCGGCTACTGACATTGATCACATCTTTCACATTCATAGCCTCCCGATGGATGTGGTTTCTGACAGGGGACCCCAGTTTGTCTCTATGTTTTGGACAGATTTCTGTCGACAACTGGGTGTGACTAAGTTTGTCCTCTGGATTTCATCCCCAGACCAATGGGCAGGCCAAGTGAGTGTATCATCTGGACCAATCAGACACACAATTATTAATTATTTAATTAATAAGCCAACAGATGTCTCAAGACTGTAACAAGCAAAGGTCCAAGTAGGTCCAAGCCGACGTTATGTCTGCTCCCCCACTGATCATTATCAAGCCTTTACACTGTCTGTGCTGCCACTGGACCAGCAAAGAGTGGACCCCCATTGACATTCCAAGGGGGGAAGTAAGCTGCATGCTTGAGAAAAAATTTAGAAAGATTGATTAACTCCTTTCCCCCATAAGAAATGGACTCAAAGCCCAGAACGACAGACTTTTCTTCATTAAATTATAGACAAACTGTCTATAATGTCACATGTACACTCACCTAAAGGATTATTAGGAACACTTGTTCAATTTCTCCTTAATGCAATTATCTAATCAACCAATCACATGGCAGTTGCTTCAATGCATTTAGGGGTGTTGTCCTGGTCAAGACAATCTCCTGAACTCCAAACTGAATGTCAGAATGGGAAAGAAAGGTTGTTGGTGCCAGACGGGCCAGTCTGAGTATTTCACAATCTGCTCAGTTGCTGGGATTTTCACGCACAACCATTTCTAGGGATTACAAAGAATGGTGTGAAAAGGGAAAAACATCCAGTATGCGGCAGTCCTGTGGGCGAAAATGCCTTGTTGATGCTAGAGGTCAGAGGAGAATGGGCCGACTGATTCAAGCTGATAGAAGAGCAACTTTGCCTGAAATAACCACTCGTTACAACTGAAGTATGCAGCAAAGCATTTGTGAAGCCACAACACGCACAACCTTGAGGCGGATGGGCTACAACAGCAGAAGACCCCACCGGGTACCACTCATCTCCACTACAAATAGGAAAAAGAGGCTACAATTTGCAAGAGCTCACCAAAATTGGACAGTTGAAAACTGGAAAAATGTTGCCTGAGTCTCGATTTCTGTTGAGACATTCAGATGGTAGAGTCAGAATTTGGCGTAAACAGAATGAGAACCTGGATCCATCATGCCTTGTTACCACTGTGCAGGCTGCTGGTGGTGGTGTAATGGTGTGGGGGATGTTTTCTTGGCATACTTTAGGCCCCTTAGTGCCAACTGGGCATCGTTTAAATGCCACGGCCTACCTGAGCATTGTTTCTGACCATGTCCATCCCTTTATGGCCACCATGTACCCATCCTCTGATGGCTACTTCCAGCAGGATAATGCACCATGTCACAAAGCTCGAATCATTTCAAATTGGTTTATTGAACATGACAATGAGTTCACTGTACTAAAATGGCCCCCACAGTCACCAGATCTCAACCCAATAGAGCATCTTTGAGATGTGGTGGAACGGGAGCTTCGTGCCCTGGATGTGCAACCCACAAATCTCCATCAACTGCAAGATGCTATCCTATCAATATGGGCCAACATTTCTAAAGAATGCTTTCAGCACCTTGTTGAATCAATGCCACGTAGAATTAAGGCAGTTCTGAAGGCGAAAGGGGGTCAAACACAGTATTAGTATGGTGTTCCTAGTAATCCTTTAGGTCAGTGTATATCCCCAGGACGTTGTGTATAGGATCATTACTGTCTTGTAAAGCGTTATTTTGTACTGTATATTGTTTTATGCATGACTTATGACAGGACTACCAGCTAATGTAAAATTATTTAGTATCATGTTTCCTACCAAATTAATCCTTGTGTGATATCCTGCACAATGTTGTGTGTGTGTGTGTGTGTGTGTGTATATGTGTATATATATATATATATATATATATATATAATTTGGAGAGCATGCATTGTATGCTTGCTATATTAATCAGAGCATAAAGGGGCTTAAACTAACCCCAATCATGCAAATGAGTCAGCTTCCAAACAAAGGAACATTTCCCTCTTGGAAATTGCACCTTTCTCATTGGTCAAGCCAGACTCTAGAGGAGGGACCTCCAGCAGAAGTTAAAAGATACGACCCGCCTCTTACTCTCTCTCTTCCCCTAGCTCTTTCCCCTGTCCCTCTGCTGCTGGTCGTGCTGACCACGAGGTGGCAGGCCGACAGGCCTCAACACCTCAAGCCATGGGCAACTACCTCAACCATGGAGTCAATGAACACCATATTTCATCATAATTTCTTCATTCAAAGCGGAAGTAATTGGTTGCAACTTCAACACCATCGAATCGAGAAACCATCAAGTCTTTCTCCTGTGACTGCATCCGGGCGCTCTCTTAACAGCCAAGGCAATGCAATTATTGTACCAGTAACTAACTGAACATAGTTTAGTAGAAGAGGTAAACCCCTTTGTAACAAAAAGGTGCTTTTTTAAATTAAGAACTCGATGGTCCTCTCAGATGGTCAAAAATGACTCTTTTCATAACTGCATTTCCCCTATTCTGTTCTGTTTTCCCTTTCCCATGTATGAGTGATTTTGTGTGTGTATGTTTTTGTTTAGATTAGTTGTGTGTTCGTATTTTAGTTAAATAAACTTTTGTGTAAATATTTGCGAGTTGATTCTGGTCTGTTTGTAAATCAATGTAAATTTAACGATTCGATCTCAACTCTATGCTAAGAAAGAGTTATTTTTGTGTGGCCACAAAAATATCCTTTCTGAGAATTGATAGACAATCAATACTGAGTGTTCGCTGGATGAAAAGATAAATTGATTGTAATGTTAATTCAGCTACCTCAAGTTGATTCTATTAACCAATCCAAATGTTCATAATTAATTATAACAAGTTATGATTAATTATTCATGTTTCCCTTTTAAAGATATTTTGACTGTGGTATATTTTGATAAATAATCTCATCCCTGTTTCTAAAAGATTTCGCTTCAAAGCTATACCTATATGTGTAATTTTATTGTCAATAAGCCATGAGAATAATATTACTCCAATAAGAAAATTAATCACAATTCTCTTATTAAAGCTAATATCATACAGTAGAAATTGTGAGCTGATACAACAAGATGTTGTATTACAATTTTAATGGTGGACTGAAATTTTTTTTCACTCGGAAATATGTCACAATACAATTTCCATTTCATGGCGACTTACTTTGAAACCCTCATCCTTTTACTTTGGTGGAACAATCAAGGAAGATTGAGTATTTGTGTGTTCAAAATTTGGTGAATTGCTCAGCCGTTTCTTGTCTCAATGCATTTTATAAATGAACCAAAGTATTGAGCATCTACATCTGAGATGGAGTTTTTCTGACAGTGGAGCAACACTAATTCAGTGAAGGGCACTGCGCATGCAGACGACAGCATATATTTAATTATTTTAAGCTGCGTTCACACTGCCAGTGACTTCGTCGCTGCATGTTGCCAGTCACTGGCGGTTAGATCACTAGTAGTGTGTATGGAGAGTTTAAACGGCACTGTTTCTTTACAATTAATATTATTATTGAAATATTAGGATCACGTGAGCTCTACCATCTTCTGTTGTATTGGCTGTCGCTCCCGAAAGTCACTCTTCATTTGCCTAAAGTTAAACATTTCTCAACTTTGTTGCATCGCTGGATACGCCCACATTCGGTCGCCAATGGTTGCCGTCTCTTGTGTTGCCGGAAGTCGCCCGCTCTCGTTGAAAATGAATGAGATGTGGTCGTTTTGTAGCTGCGTGACGCTGGCAGTGTGAACGCAGCTTAACACAGCATTTTACGATTCACAAAGCTGTCCGATGTGTTTAAGAGACTTAAAATAAAATGCTTGAGTCATATGGACTACTTTAATGTTGCTTTCATGATTCTTTTGTGTCATGTTTGGAGCTTGATAGTAACGACCATGACTATTTCGAACAGGCTCGTTGGGCTGATTCCCGATCTGGTTAAATCTGCCAGTATAGGAACCGATACCGATCCAGGTATGGGATCGGTGCATCCCTAGTATGCAGGTCTATGGATTATTTTTTTTTTGAAAGTCTCCATTTCAGTGAAAGAAAATGTTCCAATGTGGATAAGAGGCATAAACTTGGCAAAATTAATTTGTTTTCAAACGAAAATGTATATGTATGTATGTGGCTGAAATATTTTCCCAGGAGAGATCTTGGATTCTGATTGGCCACAGTGTATAGTTGTTTAGAATCTGAGCTTGTTTACTATAGTAAGTGTTTTGTCCTTTTAGGGCTTCACATTGTGTACACTCAGGATGAAGTGGATGTGGTCCAGAATCTGATGTTTTACGTTGAAGCTGCGTACAAAGTGGCTGTAAGTTTGACACTATGTACACATTTTCTTCTCAAAACACAATGCAAGTTCATTTTAGTTTGTCTGTTAATTCACCTCAAAATAAAGATTCAGTCCTCACTCTCATATTATTTGAACCTCCTAACTCGACTTGCTTTCTTGTGTGGAACACAAAATGAAATAAAAAAGGAATGCATCAATCACCTTCACATTCTTTGTATGGAAAAAGGATGTAATGTATGTGAATGGTGACTGAGACTAACATTCCCCTAACGTGTCATTCGGTGTTCCATGGAAGAAAGTAAGTTTGAACAACTTGAGATTAAGTAAACAATGAAAGACTTAACAGTTTTGGTTGAACTATATACTATAGGTTATAAACTTGCCAACCACTACTAGGTACACCTACTTATTCATGCAATTTATCTAATCAGCCAATCATGTGACAACAGTGCAATGTTAATGTAAAGTCATGCAGATATGGGTCAGGAGCTTCAGTTAACCATCAGAATTGGGGAAAAATGTGATCTCACTGATTTCGAAAGCAGCATGGTTGTTAGTGCCAGATTGGCTAGAGTTAAGAGAAGTCAACGGAGAATGGCCAGACCACTTCGAGCTGACAGAGGAGATTCAAAATCTACGGTATCTCTAATAACCACTTTTTACAATTCTAGTTAGCAGAATATCATCTCAGAATGCACAACACATCGAGCTTTGAAGTCAAACAGCTGAAGACCCCATCCGGTTCCACTTCTGTCAGCCAAGGACAGAAAACGACTCGGTTACTAACGTAACCTCGGTTCCCTGAGAGGAGGGAACGAGTATTGCGTAAGTAGCTTATGCTATGGGAAAACTCAGTTTCTCGAGAAATATTAATAAGTCTTTATGTAAAACGCATTGCAGCTGCACAGCAGACAGCAATGAGCGAGGCAGCTCGGTCATTGGCTGTGCTGCGGCAACTTGTTCGAACCAATGACGGGGCGACTCTGAACTCGCGACCAATGAGCGCGCTTCACGCCCGCGCGCTCAGAGCCCGCCAAGATTAGCGTGGCTAAGGCTATATATTAGGCGCCCCGTCATGAGAGTTCTTTAGGTTCAATCGACTGAAGCGACTGACCAAGCACAAGCACGGCAGCTTACGCAATACTCGTTCCCTCCTCTCAGGGAACCGAGGTTACGTTAGTAACCGAGTCGTTCCCTCTCGAGAGGTCTCTCCTATTGCGTAAGTAGCTTACGCTATGGGAACACCATGCAAAACGCTGTGCGTGCTGACTTCGCTCTATAAAGCCAGAGGCGGATGCCTGAGCCTTAAAGCAAAGTGATTATCCAACAAGCCGGCCAACGGCGAGCTATATAATGGGAAAATACAGAGCGCCTTTGCCCCAAGGAGGTCCATGGTGGAGGCTCATTGTAAAAACACAAGCACATAACTTATGTACTGATTTTTCTATGTATTGATATGCATAAAAAATCCTCTAAGTCAGTCAGAGATGGACCTATAAGGTAGGAGATAATGCTCAGCATATACATACTCCAGTCCATTCTACAGTCAGGCTGATAGAATGTTGGAATGCAATGAGGGGACCTGTAGGTTATAAAACCTGATAAATGTCGAAGGCGAGGCCCAGCCTGCCGCCGCACAAATATCTTCAATGGGTATCCCACTCGACCACGCCCGCGAGGAGGCCATGCTCCTCGTAGAGTGAGCTCTGATGCCTAAGGGGCATTGAAGGCCCTTGGCTTCATAAGCCAGCGCTATAGCATCCACTATCCAGCGCGATATTCTTTGCTTTGAAACTGCGAGACCTTTAGTGCGGCCACCAAAGCATACAAATAATTGTTCCTTCTGTCTGAACGGGGCAGAACGTTCCAAATATACTCTGGGCGCCCTGACCGGGCAGAGTAAATTAGCGTCGCTGGGGACGATAGGCTGCCAGAGATATCACCTGTACTCTGAAGGGTGTGGAGAGCACTTTAGGAATATACCCGTGCTTTGGCCTAAGGACAACTCTGCAGTCGTTAGGTCCAAATTCCAGGCAAGCAGCTTGATGACAGCGCTGCAGGTCAGCCCACTCTCTTGATTGAGGCGAGCGCCAGCAAGAGCGCAGTTTTGAGCAAGAGCTGTTTAAGGTGCACGGTTCGGAGAGGTTCGAACGGGGCACTCTTGAGTGCGTCCAGGACCGTAGCCAGGTCCCAGATCGGCGGCGAGGGGGGTTCATCCTCCTAGCGCCTCTTAGGAAACGAATGATTAGGTTGTTTTTCCCTAATGAACGTCCTTTATCAGGATTGTGTGACGCCGCTATGGCAGCCACATAGACTTTGAGCGTGGAGGGTGTGCGGCCCGCCTCCAGCAGCTCTTGCAAAAAGGCGAGTACACTTGGTATCTCGCACGATATGGGGTTCAAGCTCTTGGTATCACACCAGTCACTGAACACTTTCCACTTTTGGGCATATAAGCGTCTCGTAGAGGGCGCGCTCGCGCCTCCCGTGATGGTTCTCAAAACTCCACTGGGGAGGTTCTCGGGAACCCGTTGAGGGGCCATGCATGAAGGGCCCACAGATCGGGGCGGGGATGATCATCCCGTTGGCCTGCCTGAGGAGGTCTAGCCTCAGCGGAATCGGCCATGGGGCAGATTGCATCATCTGCATCAGTTCTGGAAACCACATCTGGTTTTTCCAGAGAGGGGCTACCAGGAGCACTGCACATTTCACTTCCCTGATCCGACTGATGACCTGAGGTAGCATCGCGATCGGGGGAAAAGCATACAAGGGCCGGCTCTGCCAGACTTGGGCGGCAGCGTCCGTGCTCTTTGAGAAGAAAAGGGGCAGTGCGCATTTTCCCTGGAGGTGAAGAGGTCGACCTCCGCCTTGCCAAAGGTTTGCCATAACCACTGAACCGTCAGGGGTGGAGAGACCATTCTCCTGGGAGAACCTTGTCTCTGGACAGCATGTCCGCTCCCTGGTTCAGGACGCCTGGCACATGCGCTGCTCTCAGCGGCGTAAGTGGTGCTGTGACCATGAGATGAGCTCCTGGCCATAGAGTGCAGGGAGCTCGACCTGAGTCCACCCTGGCGATTTATATCACGATACTACCGTCATGTTGTCCGTTCGGACCAGGGCGTGTTACGTTTTCAGGTACGGAAGCAGGGCTCTGAGAGCCAAGGCGACCGCTTTCATTTCCAGACAGTTTATATGTAGGAGCTTTTCGGGTTTGACCAAAAGCCGGAGACAGGCCTGCCCTCGTAAAGGGCCCCCCATCCTATTTTGGAGGCATCTGTCGTGATCATTTTTCTCCGTGTGTTCACGCCCAGACTCACGCCGGTTCGATACCAGTCGACGGCTTTCCAGGGCGTCTGGGCTTTTATACAGCCGTGATTTGCTCTGATTAAAAAGTGGCCCGAGCGCCACGCGTGAGTGGGGACACGGCTCTTGAGCCAGCGTTGGAGAGGACGCATGTGCAACAATCCTAGCTGGAGTACAGCTGATGCCGAGGCCATGAGACCGAGTATCCTTTGAAATTGTTTGGCGAGCGTACCGGTCTGAATGATGTTGCAAGGCGTCGAATAGAGAGCGCGCTCTGATGAGAGGCGCCATCATCTGCACTGAGTCTAGCACTATTCCCAGAAAGGAGATATTCTGGCTGGGGATAGCACGCTCTTTGCAAAATTGATTCTCAGACCCAGGCATTCTAGATGGCTGATAATCCAAGATCTGTGCGTCGTTAACTGACTCTCTGATTGTGCTATGATTAGCCAATCGTCAAGGTAATTCAGTATTCGCACTCCCGCTGTCTCGGGGAAAGTGCTGCGTCCATACGTTTACGTGAATGTACGGGGGCCAATGATAGGCGAATGGTAGTACTGTGTACTGGTATGACTGTCCCTCAGCGAATCTCAGAAAAGGCCTGTGATGAGCGCTATCGAATGTGAATGTAAGTGTCTTTCAAATCCACTGATAGAAACCAATCCCGGGCGAACTTGCGCGAGGATATGTTTGGTCGTTAAAATTCTGAACGAGCTGAATCATTAAAGCTTTGTTCAGATGTCTGAGATCTAGGATGGGGCGGAGGCCACCGTCCTTTTCGGAGGAGAAAATAGCGGCTGTAAAAACCTGCCTGCGCTCATAGAGGGAGGAACAGTTTCTATAAGCCCTTCTCTATTAGTTTGAGCACCTCGGTGCGTAGAACATGTGACAAATCTCTCCTCACTTTCGTCTCGATCACCGCTGAAAAGCGGGGTGGTCTCTGGCGAATTGAAGCGAGTAACCGTGTTTTATTCAAAACCCATTTCGGCATGTCGGGATTTTTTCCCAGGCTTTTGCTCGCACAGATATGGGCTGAATGCTGGCTGGGAGCGTGTCGCAGTGGCGTATGGGCCCCACCGGCAAATTGCCTTGTGCTAACACTGAGCTTACAGCTGTCAGAGCGCTGGCAGCTGAGCAGCCTTGTTGAGTGCCGAGTGCAGGGGTGCGTGTGAGATTACAGGCACGCGAGCTATCTCCGAAATGCTCGCAGCATGAGCTGGAGAAATGTTTGAAACTGTATGGACAGTGTTTTCGGGTGGGGGTGCATACATCGTAATAGGCACGCGCCACTGTCATAAAGCTTCCTGCGCGTCGCATCTGTGATGCTTGCGGCATGAGACAGAGAACTGTTTGAAACTGTATGGGCAGTGCTTATGGGTGGGGGTGCATATACCGTAGTAGGCATGTGCGCCACTTTCATAAAGCCTCCCGCTCGCTGTATGCATAGCTGTTTTGGCTATGCATACAGTGTTTGTGTGTAGGGGTGCATGGAGGACAGCAGGCATGCGCGCTACCTTTATAATATTTCCCGCTTTTACTGGGGAAGTGTTTATAACTGTGGGAACAGTGCTTGCATGTAGTGGTGCATACATGACAATAGGAACACAATCTACATATATGGTGCATCCTGCTGGAGCTGGGGAAGTATTCGGCACTGTTTGGACAGTATTGATACGTGGGAATGCGCACTTTAGTGTGGACACGTGACCCCTTAGTGACACAGGCAGAAAATGACTCTTTTTGTGATTTCTGTGTGTTGCCGTTAAAACGGCGTTTGATTGCAGGTGAGCGAGTTCTGTAACTGGCCCATTGACTGCTGTACAGACATTTCCAGCCGCCTGTAAGGGGACTGGGTAATGTTTCACACGTTTTAGAGAGAGTGGTCCGGCTTTGCGAGACACGCACTCTCTCTTTTCTTCCTATTGCTAGGAAGACTTCACGAGGCTCGGGTTCAGCACGATCTTGGGCCGAGGACCCGTTGCTCAGGCGGCTTCGCTTCGGTTAGCGGAATGCGGCGGCGTCGGCGTCCGTTTCAGGTCTGCTCTTTGGCTGGGAGGCGGAGGCGCCGCCCTGGCTCGCTGCTGCTGCTGAGGCGGTCTCTGGCGGCTCTGAGGCGAGCTGGAGCGCTTGGGCAGGAAGTGGCGCATAGCCTGCGAATCCTTCCGAGCTTCAGTGAAGCGTTCAGCAAACTCTTTTACCGCCCGGTCCGAACAGGCGGCTTGGGCGATAGAGCGTCAAGAAATGGCGCCTTATCCGCATCCTTCATCTCTGTTAGCGTCAGCCACAGATGGCGCTCAAGGACAGTCAGGTTAGCCATGGCCCGGCCGATGGATTGGGCGGTGGCCTTTGTGGCTCGCAGGGCTACGTCAGTGGCGCTGCGCAGGTCCTGAAAGCCTCAGGTTCAGGTCCGACTCGTCCATGGTGCGGAGAAGTTTGGCCTGATAAACTTGTAGAACAGCCATGGAATGAGCGCTGACGCAGCTTGGCCGGCGCGGCGTATGCGTGCCGGCGAGAGCTGAGGTAGATCGGCAGGGCTTCGAGGGATGAGAAGCTTTGGCTTTCCATCCAGCGGTGGAGGGTGGGCACAGATGGTTGGCCACAGCCTCCTCGAGGCGAGGTTCCCTCGTAGCCTCTTTCTCTCGCGCCGTCCACCGAGGAGGCGAGGAAGAGAAAGAAGGCTTCAGGCGAGCAGAGTCGCGGGGCTTTCCATGACTTTGTGAGTTACGTCGTGAACTCGGGGAAGAAAGGGAGGGTCTCTGTCGGGGGCCTGCCGGCGCCCTGCAGGAACCACTCGTCCAGCCGGCTGCGGGCGGGTTCTTCGGAGAAGACCAGTCGAGCCCGAGGTCTTCCACGGCTTTGGACAGGATCGCGGACGATCTCAGAGTCCATGCTGGTGCCCGTGCTGCGTGTCCGCTAATGTCGACGGCGCGGGGTCGAAGGCGAGCCCGGCCAGTCGTCGGATGCAGCGTCAATAGAAAGGCTGTCATCCTTTTCACCGTCGTCCCCTGGCGCCCGAGCGAGACGAGACCCACCGCTCTGTTGGAGGGTGCTGGTCCGCCTGCGTGAAATGGACTGGCGGCGGGGAGATCTTGGGTAGTGGTGAAGCACGCGGGGACTGGCCCGGCGTGGCGTCACTGAATTCCACATGCTCTGGCAGCCTCTGTGAGCGGCACTTTTTCTTCTTGCGGCTCGAGCGGAGGAGGCGGCAGCACGGTGGAAGCAGGCTCGTTCTGCGGCGGCGGCAAAGCGGCAGCGCAGCTTCGGCGAGGCCCAGGAGTCACATTGGGGCATCCGCCCTGAATGAGAGCAGCTTCTGCGTGGTCAGGTCCCAGGCAGCGAGTGCAGATAGCGTGGCGGTCCCAGTCAGGAAGAGGGCCTCTGCACGAGGCGCAGGTTAAAGGCATTTGGAACAACGCCTCGAAAATTGCTCTTTACTTAAATCAAAAGCGTCGCAGAGGTGAACACTTGTAAGTAAAAAGGATATCAGTGATCTGCGCCGGATGGCGTAGCAGAAGGCTTCGAAGCGGCTGAAGGCGCCGGCGTCCTCTTAGCAGTCCTGCTGTAGGCTTGTCAACGGCGGCGAAAAGACTCCAACAATCCGGAGGATCCAGCGAAGAGAAGGTCTTCGCTGAAGGAGATTAAATCTAAAGAACTCTCATGATGGGAGCCTAATATATAGCCTTAGCCACGCTAATCTTGGCGGGCTCTGAGCCTGTGGCGTGAAGCGCTCATTGGTCGCGCGTTCAGAGTCGCCCCGTCATTGGTTCGAGCAAGTTGCCGCAGCACAGCCAATGACCGAGCTGCCTCGCTCATTGCTGTCTGCTGTGCAGCTGCAATGCATTTTACATAAAGACTTCAATATTTCTCGAGAACGGAGTTTTCCCATAGCGTAAGCTACTTACGCAATAGGAGAGACCTCTCGAGAGGGAACTGAGGCTGCAGTGGGCCTACCATCTGCGCACCTCAGCAGAAATCAAGATTCATCAGACCAGGCGATGTTTTTCCATTGTTTTACTGTATTGGTGAGCCTGTGCCCACTGCAGCCTTACTGTTCTTTGCTAACAGAAGTAAAATCTGACGTGGTCTTCTGCTGTCGTTGCCCATTCGCCTCAAGGTTGGACGTGTTGTGCATTCTGAGATGCTATTCTACTCATTACAATTGTACAGTGTGATTATTGAGTGAGTTAGTGTAGCCTTTTTGTCAGCTCAAACCAGTCTGGCCATTCTCTGTTGATCTCTCTCTATCTCTCTCTCTCTCTCTCTCTCTCATCAACAAGGCATTTCCATCTGCAGAACTGCCACTCACTGGAGGTTTTGTGAACATTTTGAGTAAACTCTAGAGACTGTTTGTTTGAAAATCCCAGGAGATCAGCAGTTACAGAAATACTTAAACCAGCTTGTCTGGCACCAGCAATCATGCCATGCTCCAAATCACTGAGATCGCATTTTCCCCCATTATGATGGTTGATATTAACTGAAGCTCCTGACCTGTATCTGCTGCCAAACAATTGGCTGATTAAATAATTGTATGAATAAGTAGGTGTACAGGTGTACCTAATAAAGTGGTCGGTGAGTGTATATCGGTACCTGATGTTTTTTTCCATGATTGTTCAGGATTATGGGATGTGGGAGAGAGGAGACAAAACCAATCAGGGGATCCCCGAGCTCAATGCTAGCTCCATCGGCATGGCTAAAGTGAGTCTGCCAAATCAAAGGAAAAAAATGGAAGTATATCAAATATCCTTATGTACAGTATGTCAGTCTCTCTCTCTCTCTCTCTCTCTCTCTCTCTCTCTCTCTCTCTCTCTCTCTCTCTCTCACACTCAAGTCAGTTACACATACTGCATCAATCCCCTGCTCTGTGCAGCTGAGAATTCTCAGACTGCCATGACAGGGGTTCACGCCTTGCTCTTGTGAAAACGCCCTATGAAGCTCTCTGATACACATGACCTAATGTAAACTCAGTATGGTCTCACTGGTATCAATGCTCCTTGCCCATTTTCCCTGCCAACATATGTCAAGTCTATTTGTTCCTCTTGTGACATTTAGCTTACAGAGGAATGTGCTGGATGTTCTTTCCCTGTCACAGAAGACTGAGTACCAGTCTAAGGATATAAAATTGTCCTTTTAAACTCATTTTGATTCGATGACAAAGACTTGACTGCAGTTTACTGACAATGGTGATCAAATCCTTATTAATCTAACAATTGAATTAGAAAAATGGGAAATGAAAATGTAATTCCTGCAACCCTGAATTATCTTAGGATTTGGTTTAGGAATTATCTGAAAAGTGTGTGTGTGTGTAAGGGGCGAGGGACACATTCTAAATTTGTGTTCAGTCTAGTGCTGATGCAACTGAAAACAGTCTTTTTCACCTACAACTGATTGTTATAATGGTTGTAATACCCCTGCTTGGTGATAAGTTATCTCCGGCTGAGTAGACTGTGCCTTATTTGTACTCTTTGGCCAGGATTTAGGTGCACACGGCACAGAATAAATATTTTCTTTATTATGAATTAAAAAAAATAAGATCCTTACTAGAACACAATAATTGCCCCTGAATAGACTCTTTGTAACTGCAGGCAGCACTTGAAGCCCTAGATGACTTGAATTTATTTGGGGCCAAAGGGGGGCCAGGTTCTGTGGTTCATGCCTTGGCAGATGACATCCAGCACTGTCAGGTAAAGCCATATAAGTACTAATGGTGTCCTATGCTATGCTTTTTATTTGGGGGTGGGGGGCTATTAGATTTTATGTACCAAATCTTGCAATGTCTCTACCACAATTTGTTATTCTCTGCATTTTCCTATTAGTCTGTTCTGAGCTCCATGTTGCCTAGAGCCTCAACATCTAAAGAGGTGGATGCTGGGCTGCTGTCCATCATTTCTTATCCAGCCTTTGCTGTGGAAGACATTGAGTTAGTAAACATTACTAAGGAGGAAATCATCTCTAAACTCCAGGTCAGAACTTTTATGCAACACTAGAAGGTTTTTAAACCTCAATCCTGTTGGTCTGTCCCACAAATTTGTGTTTCTGCTTGTGTTTCCTTTGCTTGTTTGTCATTTACAGGGAAGATATGGCTGTTGTCGTTTCCTAAGAGATGGCCACAAAACTCCTAAAGAGGTCGGTACATCCAATGCACATATATGAATATATGCACATACAATGCACATACAGTCAATTGACTCACTATGCAATGCTTCAATTACATTCGGGTCGCTTATTGTACTAGAAAAATACATTATTGTTAATATGAAAAATTATCGTAAGATTTTAAATATGTGGATATGTGACTGTTATATACAGTATTTAGGGGTTCAAGCACAGAGTGCTGAATCCGTATTGAAATTGTAGGGTTTCACTTGTATTATTATTCTCTGTTAAAACTGATCATGGAGGCCTAGAGACATAAAACTTGGTGGGAAATAGTACTATTGCTCAATAACCTAGTGCAAGGACTCGCCCCGATCGGCCTATTAGGGTTGCTATAACTAAGGCAAACACGTTTTGTGCCATAAAGGCCTTTGCACATGATGGCGCTAATCAAGAAGCAATTTTACCCTAGTATGGTAGATGGCTCAACACACCTTTGAGCTGGTCTGCTCTCAGCCCATCACCGGGTGAGAAGAAATAACCACTTGACAAATTTGCAAAACAAACAAGAAAAGAAAACTATTCTATAGAGAGCAGATTGAAAAAATTAACCGATTTCTCTACAAGTAGCACCAGTGATGACAAGTGTGTTGTTGATTTGATCAATGAGAAAGAAAACTATCGAGACACTTCACAAACTTCAGTTCATTGCTCGACTAGTTGACTGACAGTATTATCGTGTACTCGCAGTGTGAGGAGTGATCAGAAAAAATCAATTTCATTATCATTTGGAACATTATTAATGATATTCCACTGTCACGCATACTGTATATACTTATGTTAAGTGCATTTATTTAAAATCACTGCGTCATGCACATTCATAATGACTAATGTTTAAAACAAATGTTTGACTGTATCTTATTGCCATGTACATCTACTTGTGTTGTATTTGCTCAAAACCCTGCATGTTACTAATTAAACGTGATTAAATTTTGTGTGCAAGTAATAAAACACAGATCTCACCCAACAAATCCATCTTCAGTCTGACCCATTATTAGATACTTTAATACTGCTAACGACAGACTAGGCTGTTAAAGTTTATTAAAAATAGCACAGCAATAGCTATTTTGTTTTTGGTATTTAAAGGCACATAGCAATAGTATTATTATCATTCATAATTGGCAAAGAAAACACTCAAGACCTATAACGTTGTTTATTAAAAAAGTGAAACAAAGCAAAGATGCCACAATATATATTATATTAGAGATACAAGAGAACTCATGTAAGATTAAATGCAAAGGCCAAACAATGCATCAATATGGAATACATTATGATAATAATCCACATAAGATAATTTTTAAATGGGATTTAAGGCAGTGATGCAGCAATATCATTTACATGTTAAGAGAACCCATATGATAAAAGGCATTTGATGCAAATGAACTACACATTCTCACTGCTGGTTCAGGAATTCTTCCTCGAGTTACTTCAGCATTTGTTGGTGTTGGTGGTCAAAACAGCTTTCTGTATTTTAGTGCCACCAGTTGCTGTGGCTTCTGACATGTGTTCTAAAGCTTATATATAATTGGTTAGGGCTTTTCTTCGCCTGGCAAATTTTTTATTTTTATTTTACAAACCGTAAAAAAAGCTTCACTTTGTCGCCACGTGAGGAAACCATCGTTTTGATTAAAAATGTTGATCGTGTTGTGGCACAAATTTTCATTTAAAGGCCTTAACTCCTACACAGTTTGTCACAGACTCAAGTGCCTTATATCATTGGAATCCTTGGCTCAAGATAAGCATGTGGCCACTTTTACTTAAATGTTTGAAACTCTTGAACAGAATGAAATCATCTCACTTATGTGGTAGGTCAATCTGAGGACAAATTAAAACAATTGCAGACCCCTACCTCTTGGTGGCGCTATAACATGACAAATCAAAAATGTGGTTAATGGAAGGTTGGTCCAATCGACTTGAAAAAATGTTATGCAGTGCCACCAAGGTCAATGAGGACTGTGCATACAGTGCATCCGGAAAGTATTCACAGCGCTTCACTTTTTCCACATTTTGTTATGTTACAGCCTTATTCCAAAATGGATTCAATTCATTATTTTCCTCAATTCTACAAACAATACCCCATAATGACAACGTGAAAGAAGTTTGTTTTAAATCTTTGAAAATGTATTAAAAATAAAAAAAAAAAAAACTTTTATTTACATTAAGATAATCACTGTATCTTAAAAAACAAGGCCACCATCGACCAATCAAATTTTAGCAGCTATAAGACAGGGTTAAAAAAGACTGATTGGAATGAAATGTGGTAGGCCTATTTGTCTCTTGGCCCAAGAGGGCTGTACAAAATAAAAAAAAACTAAATAAAAAAAAAAAGGCAGCCAGAAGGCGTTATCGCATTTTACATAAGTGTAATAGTTGTATATACTCAAGTTTTTCACACAGACACAAGTTATTCATATCTTATGTTCGATTTCCTTGCTATGAACCGTTTTGCCTAAAGAACCATTGGTGTCAATCATTTCATTAAATATTTGAGATTATTTAAAAAACTACTTTTTCGAACTAGTCATAGGCCATATCATACAAAAATGCCATATCTCTGTGCTACCTAACCTGATGGTTCTGAAAATTAAGGTACATGTATTAGGTTCTAACAGACTGTCTAATTAATAATTAATATATGTTGCATATGTACTTATAGGCCCTTAAATGCTTGAACCCTGTTAATTGCAGCTTCCAGCTATATTCCTAGTTATGTCTGTAATTCATTGAATTGGCTATACTTTTTTATACATGATGTCTTTTTTCAATAGGACCCCAACAGGCTGTACTATGAATCTGCTGAGCTGAAGCTCTTTGAAAATATTGAATGCGAGTGGCCGCTTTTCTGGACCTACCTGATTCTGGACGGCATCTTTATCAACAGTCCCGAGCAGGTAAAAGAAAGTCAAATGCTTAGAATTTCTCAAGTCTTTCTCAAGTATGATTGAAATATGAAAATGTTGGTAAGCTTATGGTGGGCTAGAACATTAGTAGCACACAAACCATTGAGTGGCATTGAACTGATTGTTTCTTCTCCTCTACTACACATTTACTTCCATTTAAGATTCCTTCTCATCAAACTGATTTATCACAAGCTATTTTGTGTGCATGTGTTGTTTAAGTGGCAATTACCTACATTTGTGGCTAAGAATAAGGATTTAGTATACAATAAATAATGCAATACTGAGGTTCAATGGCAAGGGCTAATACAGATCCTAGAGTTAAAAACCTAGCATCAATACTATTGCAACAAAATTAATGTTACCTTTAGCTGAAGTTCCCTGTCTCTGTTCCATCAGGTGCAGGAGTATCGAGAAGCTCTTGAAGGTATCATGATCAAACAAAAAGATGGGATACGATTGCTGCCTGAACTTTATAGTGTTCCTCCTGATAAGGTCAGATTACTAACCAATGACTTTTTTATCTAAACAGTAGTGAAATGTCACTACATTCATTAAAAAAATGTTTTTTATGAAATTCAGATGTGATTTGCCTTTTTGTAGCTTAAATCTTTTGACATAGTATATATGTTTTTGCTTGTCTTTGGTGATTTTTTTTCTTCTCAATTTCAGGTGGATGAGGAGTATGTTAATCCTCATTCAGTAGAGAGGATCCCAATGGGAAAATGCCCTCTAAAGTGGGGCCAGTCACTCTATGTCCTTGGCAACCTATTGGCAGAGGTGAGAGGTCAAAGTTTGATTCATTCATGTGCACTGACACTCACTATTTCAGAGCTATAGTTCTTCTTTCAAAACTGTGTACCAAGTAGTGGAAAGTATATCAAAATTGCCTCGTTTTGAAATGCACTTTCATTTCCATTACAGGGTTTCCTGGCTCCTGGAGAGATAGACCCTCTAAACCGAAGGTTCTCTACCATCCCTAAACCTGATGTTGTTGTTCAAGGTATTTCTAGGCATTATTAATCTTTGTTGTATTTTTTTACTTGAGACAAATGGTGCTTCCCATGGTTGAAATTGTCTGTCAAAATTCAGTTGTCTTGTCCTGTGAAATGTTTTTGTATTTTGTTTGGTTTAGTGTCCATCCTTGCTGAGAATGAGGATATTAAGGCAATCCTGGTGAAGAATGGGATTGATGTGGAGACAGTAGCAGACATTCACCCTATCAGAGTGCAGCCATCTCGAGTTCTCAGCCACATTTATGCTAGACTAGGTAGGTAGCATTAGGCCATTGGGTAATGCTTACTAATCTATTAGGCTGAAACAATACAAAAAAATCGACCGATTTTTATGATGGTATTAGCAATTCTGTTCCACATACTGTTTTTCAAGGGCAAAACACAGGGCAGTATTGTGTCAGAAGTTGGAAAATTATAATTTTCTTAGTAGACGCAAGTGTCTATTGACTTATAATTACTTTAATTTATGTAATTAAGATGTGCATGTTTATTTTTCTCTCAGGGCGTAATGAAAGGCTGGGATTGACTGGCAGACCTTATCGTCGGATTGGTGTTTTGGGAACCTCCAAGCTCTACATCATCCGCAAAACCATCTTTACCTTCACACCTCAGGTTCTTCATAATGTGCTGATGTAGGCATGTTTGAGCTGTAGGCTGACATGGTCTACTACTTACCACCCAGCTGCAGTTAAAGAAATATCTGAGAGTTTTTGAGGCAGACATGAGCCCCAGAATGATGTTCACAGCTTTTAAAAAATCTCCTCAAAAGCTTTCCATTTTTTTCACCTTTTCTCCTTTCTTTTCCCTATTATCTGTCTCCACTTCTTTGGCTTTGCAATGTCCTTCCAGTTCATAGATCATCAGCAGTTCTATCTGGCCCTAGACAACAAGATGATAGTGGAAATGTTACGCACTGATCTCTCTTATCTGTCCTCGCATTGGAGGATGACAGGCCGCCCTACCGTCAGCTTTCCAATCTCCCAGACCATGCTTAGTGAGTGAAAACAGGGGCCTTTGATAAGCCAGGCTCATCTCAGATCACTACTTATTATTTGCCATAGCCATTTCCACATCTTTCAGTCTTATGAATTACTGTTTATTTTTGGAGTTTATAGTGAGACTGTCAAGTCAGATATTTGTGAAGCTCCAGAGACATAATTTTGGGGATGTTAAAATGTTTTACCATTTTCTCTCTAGATGAAGACCACACAGGCTTGGACCCTGCTGTTCTGGCTACTCTTAAGAAACTACAGGATGGGTACTTTGGAGGGGCAAGGTCAGACAATGAGGATGTACATTGGGGTTCAAAGAGTCCACTTGTGTAAACATGTCTATTTGAAGTTTTTCTTATTTAATACGTTTTTTTCATTACAAATTATATTGTTACCAAAACAATTGATGTGAAATGTTAAAAATGTACATTAATATCCCTTTGGTTTAATGAGCTGGCACGGATTTCACAAGTTGAGTAATCCCAGTATAATTTGAGAATGCATTCTACAGAGCATCTTGTGTGCTTCAATGGAAGCAAGGAAATCTGACCTTTCATACAAAGAAGATAACATGTCAGGGTCACATATATGCTTATTTAATTAGTGACCTAGAAATAGTCTGAAATCATAAACATTTTTATTAATTTAATATCAATGTTTCTTTGTTTTAACCATTTAAGCTCTGAGGATGTTTTAAAATATTTCCTGTTTCAGGGGCATACCCAAAATGAACAGCTTGTATCACAACAAGAAAAAAAAAAAGTCTGCGGTATAATTTGAAAGAAAACGTTAAAAAACATTTTTAACTATATGAATACATATCTGATCAATTCTGACGAAAAAAAATTTGACATGAAATATCTCAGGGTGTAAATTACGGAAGAGGATTAGGGCCAAGCAATAATAAAAAAAAAATAAAGCCATCTCGAGATTAAAGTCATTATAATGCGAGATTAAACTTGTTAAATTTCGAGAAAAAAGTCGAAATACAATCTTGAGAATAAACTCATTAAATATCGAGATTAAAGTCATTATAATGCGAGATTAAACTTGTTAAATTTCGAGAAAAAAGTCGAAATACAATCTTGAGAATAAACTCATTAAATATCGAGAATAAAGTCGTTGTGTTTCGAGAAAAAACTCATTAACTTTAATCTCGCATTATAATGACTTTATTCTCGATATTTAATGAGTTTATTCTCAAGATTGTATTTCGACTTTTTTCTTGAAATGTAACGAGTTTAATCTCGCATTATAATGACTTTAATCTCGAGATGGTTTTATTTTTTTATTATTGCTTGGCCCTAATCCTCTTCCGTAGTAAATAAGGTAGCTCTGAAAAGCTTTTGTTTTGTTAAATTTAATAAAATGTTGTGGTGGTACAACAAAGCAATACAAAGTTATAGGAATACCAAAATAATTGATCCTACTGTCCAAAAATGTCTCCAAATAAATAAAACCTAATAATTGTACATAAGAACAAATTACACATGCAACCACAACAATGACTTAAGGTTTTTATAACATGCAAACATGATTTTTAGTAATGAGATTTCACAGAATGAGTTATTCTGTGCCATTTGAGACATCATTGACTCAGTGTCATGTACTTGGCACCACCTCCTGGTAGCCATATGTAATTGGTGATTGATCACATAACTCTCTGTCCATATGGAGGGCTATCACCACTTGTTGGAGCAATCTGAACCCAATCTTATTGGTTTAGCATTCCATGATGCTACATTTTTCCGATGATGTCATCTGATCCAGGAAATCGAATGTGTTTGTAGTCAGATAGCAAGATGCCAGATGCTGTGTGCACATTGTGCTTTGTGTGGGTTATCTAATGATCTATGCATCCAATTACTTTGTGTGTAATCTCATTTTAAAGATAATCGCCACCTCTAAGTAATGCTTTGTGATATTTTATGTTACGTCAAAGCAAGTAATAAGAGTAAAACAATGTGAGTAAAACAAATAGGCTAGTTGTATTCTACTTTTTGAGAGCTTTCCAACAACATATGGCTCAATGCTATTTGAGTTAGATTTTTTACAGATTACAATGTGTATAGTGCACATTTTTTAATAAATGAAAATGGAACACTTCTGATTTGTCTGCAAATTTAAAAGCACTTGTTCAGTTTTGTTAATAATGCCACATGCAATGTAAATGAGTGTTTCTAAGCTTTAAAACAATACCTATTTTGTGTTGGTCAAGACTCTTGTGATCAACGAGCTTAAAGGGTTACAATTCTTAAAGGTCCTTCACGTTTTTTAACCCCAGGTTTATATTTAATTTTGAATACCATACATTCAATGTGGACTCTATGAACTTTTAAACCCCACTGTAAATAAATATCAGGTCATCCTTCCAAACATTATGTATGAAAGTACAAACTCTTCTTACTTCCTGCTCTCAATGTTTGCTAGGATACAGACTGGCAAGTTGTCAGAGTTCCTGACCACTTCTTGTTTTGCTCACCTGAGCTTCCTTGATAGTGGTAAGACACGGTTCAGTAACAGGGGCTGGAATGAAGATGCTGATGACGGATACTTTGCAGGTGCTGTGCATGATCTGAACTTCAATGATGGTAAGAGGACAGAATACTCTGATAAATAGGGTTTCTTTATTAGAGTGATGACATCTGAAATGGTCATATACTGATCTGGGATACAGAGTAATGATTTGAATGGCTCAGATTGGTCTTCAGTTTTGAATCATTATCAGTTTTCCCCTTTTTACATAGATTTTTATTCCTAGGCTATATTTTAGCTTTAACATTTTTAAATTTTTTTTAGATCTTTTGAGTTCATCATAAGGAGCAATTGATGAACTAATTTTGCAGTTCTGGTAATGTGTTAATCTTTCCTCCAACAAATTGTATGTCTCTGACTCTTTACGTTGACCTTCCTGGTTAATTCTGGCATCTCAGACCTTTTTTCTCTACCATCATTGCAAGATTTGCATGACCATGACGATTTTAATGCTCGGTCATTTACACATTTAAAGATTCTTGAATTGTTTTATATTGGTTTGTTGCACATTTTACTCATGTATGTGGCTATTTCTATGAGAAGTTTGGATGGCTGGGGGTGAAAGCATTTTTGAAATGGAGTTTGATTTCTCGAGCTTGAACTATTGTCTACGGAATGGATTTTAAACCTGAAGTATGTAACTTTTTCAGTGTTAAAGCACTTCTATCCCAGCTTATTCTGCAGAGACGACAATAAGTAAGCCATGCATATGTAAATATTTTCGAAACTCTCTCTCTCTGTGGCACTATAAACTTCCTGTGGTTGTATTGAGCAACCCGCTTAGACCCGCCCCAACAACGTAACTCAACCAGTGGCGTGAGTTTAGGGCAAGACTGTCTTTACAGTTTAAACAACAGCACATGAGGGCAATATTCAGAAAGCTGTTTATTTTTGCAATTCCATTCAGTAGCGCTAGTGTCGCAGAAATTACAAACTTCAGCTTTAAATTTGGAAATCATACTGTAATTTGTTTAGAAGAATGTAGTTTTGTGCTTTATAAGCATATTTGATAAAGTGTTCCTTGCTACATGCTGTCTCCCGCAACATCATATCTCTGTTTAACCCCTTAACCCTTTGTTTTTTCAGATACGGATGACCTATCGCAGTACCTGGACCAGCTGTTAACTACAGCGGTGCCTCAGCCAGGGCTCAAGGTTGAGGCAGATGCAGGAGGACTTAGTCGCTTCAGGGCTGCAGCCAATAAGACACGTGAGATGGTGTCTCTTATGAACAAAGCCAAGGAGCTCCAAATCCACAGTGAGCTGAACCAATATCAACCACTACTGTACTCAAATTGAACTCTCATTTGGTGAAAGGTAGTTTGAGATACAGTATATAATTTACCTTATTACAACACTGGTGCTGGTTGTAATGAAAACACAAAGAAACTCAGTGTTGTGTGTGTGCAACACAAAATACCTGTGTATAGCAACACTGGACAGCCTTTGGATTTTAAAAACCAAAACCTATTGATCTAAAGGCTTAATCTTAATTCTTGACATTAATTTGTAGACAAATAATGTGTGCCTTTATTGTACCTACAAAGAAAAAATATAAGAGTGATACTTGTGTGAGAAGAGCAGCCAATAAATGACCAGCATACATGAGAGCTACTTCAATACTGTTTAAAAAGTTTGATTTTAACAGTAAGTTTTGATTAGTTTATGGTTTTACGTACATAAATCCCATAATTCAATTTCTGTTTTTCATAGTTGATGACTTTACTATTATTCTAAAATGTGGAAAATAGTCATAATAAGGAATTATCCGTTGAGCTGTGACTGGTAGTGCATTATCATCTGTGTGATTATTTATTTATTTATTTATTTATTTATTTATTTATTCGCTCTCCATCCATTTTTTCAGATGTGCACATGTATCTTCCCAATAAGCTTTTCCGCTCCCCTCAGCCTGCATTGAATCTGAAAGACTTTCCTGGACAACAGACCAGTCGGGTGTGTATAAACACACACACGCACACACACACACACACACACACACACACACACACACACAGGATGCAATCTTTAAACAATGCAAAACAGAGGTGATTGAAAGCTATTTTTTTAAAGGTTTCTCTCTATCTTAATCTTTGTAGGGTTCAGAGGTGGCTGTGGCCTCTCAGTGTAACCTGCCACGGGACACTGATGGTGGCATTGACTATAATGGTCTGGTCCAGTTACTAAAAGACACTCAGAGCCTTCATGACCAGGCAGACATCCTCTTTATACTGTTCAAAGACAAGTAAGATCCTTGTCATCTTATCATATAACTTGGATTTATGATGGTGATATTGAATTTAATTGTGTTGTGTTTTCATTTATTCAATTAAATTCATTGTGATTTCTTATAGGGGAATGGATTGGGACACCCAGGTGCATGGGAAAGACAGCACTGTCAAGAGTTTGCTGGTTGAGCTCTATGAAAAAGCAGGAGAATTGCGTTACTGGGATCTCATCCGCATGATCTCCGGCATGCTCCGCAAGAAAGTGGAGGAACTGGACTGGGTAAAGATCTAAACACAGGCCTCTGGAAAGAACATGTGCACAACTCAGACTGCCATTTGCACTTTTGAAATATAAGCCATTTTTTGTGAGCTCTTTCCATTAGAATTGCACACTTACCTTATATTATGTGATATATATTTTTGTCCTTTATGAATTGTGCTGTGTTTTGTTTGTTTGTCATGATGATGGTTGTATTTGCAGGCTTGCTCAGATTTGTTGGCCCATCAGAAGCACTTGACAATTGGATTACCACCAGAGCCCAGGGAGAAGACCATCACTGCGTGAGTTGTCATGATCGCCATCAGCACAGATTACACTGCACTGTTAGCATGTGTGTGAGATGGTTATTTCTCTGCAGGCCTTTGCCTCCAGACCAGCTGGCTGCACTTATCGATCAGGCCAGCGAGAACAACATCACTATCGCAATCCTCACACAGGTTACACTCTCTTAAATTCGGATTATATTGAATATAAAACTTCTGACTTATGATAATATTTTGGATAATTAATTCTGGTTAGATGATTTCGTGTTTTCAATATATTTGTTGTATGCTTGTGTGTGTTAGGAGATCATGGTGTACCTGGCGATGATCATCAGAACACAGCCCAGTTTGTTCAGTGAGATGTTTCGACTGAGGATCGGCCTCATCATTCAGGTTATGGCAACTGAACTGGCACAGTCACTAAACTGCTCAGGTACTGCTGATGATGCTAAGATGAAGATAAGAAACAATATAAATTACATACATACAGACTGTGCAAAAGTCTTAAGCTCTTGTGCGAGGATGTCTTCAAAAATAATGCTAAATGTTTTAATTAGGGCTGTCAATAGATTTAAAATTTGTAATCAAATTAATTACATGGTGTCCCGATTAATTAATCGTGATTTTTCGCATATACAAATATTTGCTGAGAAAGCCCCTCATATAACAATAACTCAATATATATAATGATTATACATATATATATATCAATATATAATTATGCATAGTTATCTTTAAATATTTAAAAATTATATATATATATTTCAGATAATTAAAATGCATTACATTCTTGTAAAGAAGAGTTAATCATTGATAAGACAATACAAAAACAGTTTTAGAATACAATGTATTGTTTACGACCATATTATTGATCATAAGTCAATCATTGGCACACAGTTCACAGTAATCCATTTCACAAGTTAATTTGTCAATCAGTTTGAGATTTATTATGAGGGCTTGTTTAAGGGCCTGTCAATTTACACCTACATCAGACGTGTTGGGTGTGTTGCGTCATAAACATAAAATGTTTAGGTCACTGTGTCATGTTAAATATAGTTTAATACTCAATCTTTAAACACATCTTGAAATCTCTAAGTTCGCATTTGCGCTCCTTCTAGTGTTTTGAACGCAAGAACGTAACGTAGGTTTGCGTTGTACTGCCTACTGAAGTGTTTTCTTCACTGTATAAACTGTGCGTTGCTCATACAGCTGAAATTTCACTTACTGCCCTCTGGAGTAAACATTGCATTTCTCAGGAATCTTCCTTATTATGGTCCGTGGGCATGAAATTAATTGCGTAAATTTTTTTAAGGCTTTATGTTTTGAAAAATGTATCGCACCGAATTAACTCGTTAAATCGACAGCCCTAGTTTTAATTTATCAAGTAACATCATACAAAATCCAGTAAACATAAAAAAGCTAAATCAATATTTGGTGTGACCACCTTTGCCTTCAAAACAGCTAGTTTTATACTCCTAGGTACAACTGGACACAGGTTTTCTTGGTTGTTGGCAGATAGGATGTTCCAAGCTTCTTGGAGAATTCGCCACAGTTCTTCTATCTATTTTGGCTGTCTCAATTACTTCTGTCTCTTTATGTAATCCCAGACTGACACGATGTTCAGTGAGGGTTCTGTGGGGGCCATGACATCTGTTGCAGGGCTCCCTGTTCTTCTGTTCTATTCTATGTGGAAAAGGAGAGTCTAAAATGTATTTCCTATTATACCATGGTCTGTTCAAATACTCTATTCCGATTGGCTGGAATGGATGCTGTTCAAACCGTTGAATGCACAAGTAGTTCCTGTCAGTTTTAATCACCGTTCGATATTAATGTGCTGTTTTTAACCCTAGCAACAAAACATTACAGAGCAAGCAGAGTGAGCAATAGCAATTGAAAACATTTCCTAACCACTTTCATCAGCATAGCTAATATAATGCAATTCAGCTTGTTTTGTACGGGTGAGAGCAGGAAATCAGGACTGTAAGGGACAAATTACGATTTCATTCTTAATTCAGTCAAGCAAGTGTTGGGTTCGAGTCCACCTTAGTAGAGTCAGAGTCTTTAAACAATCGATTCCGAGTCCAAAATTGGCAGAATCGGACTCAAGACCGAGTCCATAACAGGCAGAGTCCGAGTCAAGTCCGAATGAATCAGCATTTTCAAATTGTCCTTTCTATTTAGTGTAGTTTTATCTAAAATGATGGGTGAAATACATGTAATTAATTAAATACATTTAATAAATGGTAATATTAAAACATTTAAGAATGCCCATAAATTTAAACAGAAAACATTTTGCCATTGAAATGCAAGTGCTAGCTTTACAGGTAACACACAGAGGTTGTGCAACAAATATGTGACTGTTGTGCAATTTCCATGGTCTATTTCATCCGACATATTAGTTTAAATATCCCTGATTATTTTGTCTCGATATAGTCAACATTACGATTTCATTTGGAAAACATACGTTTAAAATTGTACTTGCATTATTGTTATTTCTGGATGAGAGTGGCAGAGCTTGTGTGGTGATCTCTTTCACACACACATACAGCACAATTGCGAGAGAGAAAGTACTTTGAAAGAGTGCACGCTGCTTCTTGCAGCAAGAATAATCACACATAAGGACATATATGCGTGAAAACTGGTGTGTAGATCAAATACACAGAATGTGTGATAGTACTAACTGTAGAGAGCACATCAATATGAAGACAAAGCCAAATCCCAGACATTTAGATGCAGTTTTGAAATCCCAGCCAGACGCTTTTTTAAGGTCTGAGAAAGAGGATGTATGGTCACCCTGTTACGTTATTTGTTTGCTTGCTTGTTTGTCATTGTATCACAAATGCCATTGACTCGGCTGGACTCCCAAGTCCTAAAGGCTCAAGTCCAAGTCAAGTCTGAGTAAAAATGCATCCGAGCCGTGACAAGTCCAGGTCCATTCAAATTGGACTCGTGATGGACTCGAGTACTTCAACTCTACTTGATGAATACCATACCGATGTCTCAGAGGTCAAAATCTTAAGGTTCCAGATTGCTTTGTTTGGTTTTCCCCTTATCATACAGTAAGTGCTACTTTTACTGTCAATGCCATGTTTATAATGTCGGTTTTTCCACATTTATGTGAAATAAATTATAAATTTTCTCTGGAGTGCCAACCCCTCTACTTTCTTTGGAAATTATTATTATTTCTGGAATGTGCATTTAAATTCAGTTTTTACCAAGTGTGTGGTCGCACTGCTTTTTCTCTGTGTCTGAATGAGCAGAGGTGTAGATCTAATGACCCATAGATAAAATTAACCGTTAATGTTTTGGTCTTCCAGTCGAAAGTTGCACTGCAAAAAATGCATGACAGCTGTAATGAATCAATTCTGGTAAGTGACCAGTATAAACGGGACAATCCATGGCTAGGTGTGCTTTAAATTATTTTAAATCCACTTCTCGCTTTGCATCAGGTGGTTCCTGGACACCACATTGTGCATTTAAAATCGTTTAACGCACACCTAGTCGTGGATTATCCCTTACTTGACACACTAAATCTTAAAATATAAATAACCATCTTTAGACAAATACTTTTGTAAAACTTCTTATGTACCTACGACTTTTGCACAGTACTGTATATATAGATTGTTCGGTTTGAATGGGAGGTTAGGCGGTTCTAGGATGCAATGGTCGATTTTAGCCATAAGTTCGTCACCTCTGTGTGTTGAAGGCGAGGAGGCCACAGAGAGTCTGATGAAACTGAGCCCCTCTGAGTTGAAGAATCTTCTCCATCACATTCTGAGTGGCAAAGAGTTTGGTGTTCAGAGAAGTGGTAAGTGACTACATGAGAATTACTTCATCCATTCCTACTAACCAAATGCCAACAAGCAACATATTTGAGCCAAAGTCTCTGCAGTGTTGATTAGTTAATACTTTGAAAATGAATGTATTTTTTATGCTTGCACAAGGTCATGCCATGCAACACTAAATTTGTTCTGTGTTTGGTTGTCTGAATGTGTGTACATGTCGGCTTTTCAGTTCGATCAGTTGAAACAGGTGCCAGTCCTGTCATTTCCATCCATGAGGTTGGTAACGTTGGTGCCACCAAGAGCGAGCGGGCAGGCATCAGCAAACTGAAGAGTGACATGAAGATGGTAGGTGACTACACATCCAGAAAGAGAAACTAAAATTGTGTAAACACAAAAAATGCTACAGTGTATTTATATGCTGTGCTTTTATATGTTTAATGGTGTTTACATGTTTTCAGCTGGAGGAGCTCAGGTTATCACGGTCAACCCAAAGTAAGGTGATGTGTCAAATGAGTTCTGACTCAGTCTTGTGTAATCTGAAATTAGGTTAAGGAACAAAAATCTAAGGGGGCTTTCCCACTGACAGTTTAGTCCGAAACAGCATGGTTCACATGAAAATTGGTAATATTGGAAATAAAAGCAATTTTGCGGACCGTGGTACCAAACCGGAAATTACCAGCAGGAGGTGATCTGAGCTCAGTTGCAGTGGTACTGTGGCACAGTTTGCATGCGTGAGAAAGCAACCTGTACTCTAATTTAAGCATGACAACATCATCAGTTGCACAAAAACACACACATGCATCATGAGTGGCAGGGGAACATAAGCAGCACTGCAAATACATTGCTCACAACCAGCTGTCTCCTCAAAAAAGAAAATGAGATATAGTCACCTGCTCCCAGACATGCATATCTTCTGAATTATGGAGCAAGTGTCGTTCACTCATGTCACCAAATTAATAAAAAACACACACCCGTGTTGTGCTCACCATCATGTGAACATTTGTGATGAGGCAAGTTATTGACGGAAAAGTCTGTGGTTCAACAGAATCTGAAATAGTCTGAAACCAGACCAATGCTGCGGGGGGACAATAACAATCACACTTGGATTCGGACCACAACAAACATGTCCAGTTTGAAGCCACCTCGATACAAATGGACATCAGTTGCTCAATCTGGGTGGTAATGGTTTATAATTTAAATACTTTGGAAGTAGGGCTGTCAATCGATTACAATTTTTAATCTAATTAATTACATGGTGTCCCGAATGATTAATCGCGATTAATCGCATATACAAATATTTGCTGGGAAAGCCCCTCATATAACAATAATTCAATACATAATGATGAAATAATTATACATAGTAAATCAATCATTGACACAGAGTTCACAGTAATCCATTACACAAGTGAATTTGTCAATCAGTTGGAGATTTATTATGAGGGCTTGTTTAATGATATTCATTACATGGTGCAATGTTTTTCAATGCTTTGGAGTGGTTGGAGGTACAAAGAGTATTTAAATAATATATTTAAAAAAAAATCTCCAAAATACTTCTGCGTGGGCACATTCACAAAAAAGATTAGGGGTAGATTCATCTACAGCATTACAGAAGGAGCAAAGTGGATCTATTTCAGGGAGCATGTTTCTTAAGTAAAGATTGACTGGGTAAAAACGGTGTAACCGTTTAAAGGACACCTCCTTAACCGGTAATTAAATATTTTTGAGGTAAAGACCATACGATAGGGTGACCACTTGGCTATTGCTCTGTTGCAGGTCAGCAGACCTGATTTTGCAGGACAATGTGTGACACGAGGGAGAGATAACTTACTACTATTGTACTAGGTGAATAAATATTGATTTTATATTAGATGTATTTTTGCAGTGATGTTAAATGTTAATGACGGCGCTGTGAACGTCACTCAGTTTGGCATAAGGTCTACGATACAAACTAGTTTTAACAGCTCAGACCTACTCAATGTAAATATAATGAAGTGAAAATAATAATCTAATCGTTAAAAAGCACATTTCCAAATAAGCACATCAATTCCATTATTAAAGACTAGAAAGTTCTTACCGGATTTAGTGCATCTTGATTTAAATTTTTTTGTCTGATCTGGCTGCTTCGAGTTGGGCCTTCTCATTCATTATGACTGTAGAACTCCTGGCAGGTGTAGCTGTAGTTCACTTTCATCAGGAGTTCATTTTTTATAAGGTCCACAGATGCTTAGTTCCTTGTCTCTGTCCACGCAGTGGACATCAGTGAAAACACCCTCTCCACAAACGCGTTGGTGACAGGAATGCTCAAAGCCAAAGATACCAGAGCTGTCTTGTTTGGGGCACTGATATGCTTCAGCAGAGCTGTCCGTGAAACTTTGGTGGCATACCCTGCACTCTCCTTTTTTAGGGTCACCTGTAACTGGTTTTAACCATGTATATATTTTCTCCAATTCTTTATTATATGAACAAAGACACTTTTTCTTCTCAGGAGCTCCGGATAGACCCATTTTTCTGTTGCAGTTTTTTTTCCAGTGTTTTCCCACTCTGGCAAGAAAAAAAGGGGAAACACTGAACACTGAACATTTTGCACATGTTCAGTGTTTTCTTATTAACTATTTTTTTATAGTGATTTTGTAATTAAAGGATGATGAAATAAAATGATGCCAAAATAATAATAATAATAATAAAGATAAAAAAATTATACAAACAAAATTGAAATGCGGGACACTGCTTATGACTTGCGGGACAAAGCTTCCAATTTCGGGACCATACATACGACCTGCATCAGACATGCTTGTGTCGTGTCTCGGGTTTGTTGCGTCATAAAAATAAAATGTTTAGTTCACCGTGTCAAGTTAAATATAGTTTGATACTCAATCTTTAAACACATATTGAGGTCCCTTAGTTCGCATTTGAACCCTTAGTAATGCAAATCTGTGTTGTTTTCTTCACTGTATAAACTGTGTACTGCTCACACAGCTGACATTTCACTTACTGTCCTCTGGAGTAAACAGGTGGTACTACAAGCATGCGATTAAATTCGTTAATATTTTTACTGCGTTATTTTTTTGTATAATTAATTGTGCGTTATTAACGCGTTAACTCGACAGCCCCATTTGGAAGATAATTCCACAGTGAACCTCAAATTTGAATCTGTATTTCACATTAATGGAGGAATTTACATGATTCACTGAATCTGCAGGTGCATGACAAGTGGATAATTCCTTGAATTGATTGGTGATGTGAACATAATTGTTGAAGGTGTTTCATCATGCTCATGTACAACCTTTATAAACTGACCAATCCAGTTGTTGTCTGTCTTTTTCTTTTTTAGACATTTTCAGGTCAGTCCCTCGACATTGAACACGCTGAGTCATGGGTAAGAATCTGTTGTTATTAGACTAAATGAAGTGCTCTCTAAATAAGGGACGGTTCTTGTTCAAAGCTAACTGAACACCAAATGTTGCTGGAATTATTTGGTACAACAGGTGTCTGCAATAAAGGAATATTTCAGGTTTAGTGCAAGTTAATATCAATCGACAGCATTTGTAGCATAATATTGAATACAACAGTTTATTTTGAGTTGCCCTTCCTCAAAAAAAACTAAAAAATAAATCTGGGTTACAGTGAGGCAATATGCATGTTAACATGATTTTAGTATGATAAAACCACTTACTAACCTTTTCTGGGTAAAGTTATAGCCAATTTTACAACATTGCCATGATGATGTAATTTCAGCAACCCCTAAAATGACTATTTAAACAACTATAATACATGAGTTTTAACAGATACATTATAAATTATAAGCTTCACATTTAAGGCCTTTAAACGCCACAAATACTTTTGATTGAGCTTAACTTGTATTGAACCTGGAACATTCCTTTAAGTAATGGAAAAGAGCAATTTGCACTTTGGTTTGTTAATTGTAAGTAGCATGAGACATCTAATAGCATTTCAAGGATACCAAATATACTGTGCCTGACTTTCAGGTGTTTTGGACATTAAATTATTGCATTTAACAAAGTGGAAACATCAGTGAAGAGGAACGAGTGAAGTAGATTTCCATCTCTTTCATACCTCAAATAACTGGAGGCTTTTCTCTGAAAAATTAAATATCAAATTAAACCCTTTAAAAAAAATGAAACGGCTTATTCTCAAGGCAAAGGCTAGTCATACTCCTTATTAGGCCCTATATATTACTACTTTGCCTCACTGTTTTCATTAGTTTGTTGATCCGATTTGGAGCCTAATGCCACGAATATAGTCATATCCTGGTTTTTAAAAGGTATGTTTGGAATCCCCCTCCAGATTGCATCCATGTATAATACTCAGCAGGATCCCTACACCCCTTAGTACTGTATGTCATGCCTCTAGCTAGGATGTTTCACAACTTGTTGACATGCGCTAATATGCGCTTGCAGCGGTTCCGGAGCCCTTCAATTGATGCTTTTGATGGCTCAGTGAGTGTTGGTGTGTCCCGGGACAGTCGACAGGGCCAATGGCTGCGCAGAAGGCGGCTTGATGGTGCTCTCAACAGAGTGCCTGTAGGATTCTATCAAAAAGTCTGGAAAATTCTGCAGAAGGTTGGGAGAATTTGAGTAGAAGCATTATAAATATGTAGTTTGTAAAAGTCTGAAATATATTTTGAAGGCACTTGTCATTCTGTTTCCCACAGTGTCATGGCCTTTCTATAGAAGGCTTTGTGCTCCCATCTTCAACTACAAGAGAGGTTTGAACATTATAGCACCTATTTTTTTGAAAGCTTGTTCCCTCCGATGTCTTTTGACACTGCTCTTCTTTTACTTTGCTTTAATGTTTCCCTTAAGATTTATCCCCACTAATCTTCTTCACACTTAATATTCCTTTCCATCTCTGTTTTTGTCCTTCTTTCCAGATGACCCCTGGTGAGATTAAATTTGCGGTTCACGTGGAAAGGGTGCTAAACCGTGTCCCTCAGCCGGAGTATAGACAGCTCCTAGTGGAAGGGATCCTGGTACTTACAATGCTGGCTGATGTTGACATTCAAAGCATTGGCAGCATCATCCACATTGAAAAGATTGTTCACATTGCCAATGACTTGTTTTACAAGGACCAGGTGTGGGTTTGTGTTTTTATTTAACATCAGCTCACCAGGCACATATTATGAACAAATCTCATAAATATCTTCTCTCTCCAAACCACAGAAGGATCTTGGCGCTGAGGACAGTATTTTAGATACAGATTCCTCTACAGGCATCTGTCGGCTCCTGTATGATACTGCACCCAGTGGTCGTTATGGCACGATGACTTACCTCACTAAAGCTGTGGCTACCTACGTCCAGGACTTCCTGCCTAGTGGCTCCTGTACTGTACAGTGATATAATGATGTTTTTAAATAGTATGGCGTGTATTGTACAGTGAAGAGACCACTATTTTTAGCAGTCAGAGATACTAATTTGAACTCAGTATGTGTGACTACATAAGTGTCATTGTAGAATGTGTGATGGTTCTGAACAAGACTGAATAAACTCATCCTTGTTGACCAGATGCTTGACATTTTCATTGGTTAAACATTAAAATTGTTCTTGGTTTTCACAGAAATGAAGAGCTGCACAGCATATAATCTGTCATGGGTGGTCACTTTCAGCTAACAAAGTATCAGAAGTACGAATAAGTCCATAGACTTTGGACATGTACCATGTTTAGTACCTTGAAGTACCATGCAATTAAAACTGGTGTATGCATGAATATGTACAGTGGGTACGGAAATATTCAGACCCCCTTACATTTTTCACTCTTTGTTATATTGCAGCCATTCGCTAAAATCATTTAAGTTCATTTGTTTTCCTCATTATTGTACACACAGCACCCCATATTGACAGAAAAACACAGAATTGTTGACATTTTTGCACATTTATTAAAAAAGAAAAACTGAAATATCACATGGTCCTAAGTATTCAGACCCTTTGTTCAGTATTTAGTAGAAGCACCCTTTTGATCTAATACAGCCATGAGTCTTTTTGGGAAAGATGCAACAAGTTTTTCACATCTGGATTTGGGTATCCTCTCCCATTCCTCCTTGCAGATCCTCTCCAGTTCTGTCAGGTTGGATGGTAAACGTTGGTGGACAGCCATTTTCAGGTCTCTCCAGAGACGCTCAATTGGGTTTAAGTCAGGGCTCTGGCTGGGCCATTCAAGAACAGTCATGGAGTTGTTGTGAAGCCACTCCTTCGTTATTTTAGCGCTGTGCTTAGGGTCATTGTCTTGTTGGAAGGTGAACCTTCGGCCCAGTCTGAGGTCCAGAGCACTCTGGAGAAGGTTTTCGTCCAGGATATCCCTGTACTTGGCCGCATTCATCTTTCCCTCGATTGCAACCAGTCGTCCTGTCCCTGCAGCTGAAAAACACCCCCAGAGCATGATGCTGCCACCACCATGCTTCACTGTTGAGACTGTATTGGACAGGTGATGAGCAGTGCCTGGTTTTCTCCACTTAGAATTAAGGTCAAAAAGTTCTATCTTGGTCTCATCAGACCAGAGAATCTTATTTATCACCATCTTGGAGTCCTTCAGGTGTTTTTTAGCAAACTCCATGCAGGCTTTCATGTGTCTTGCACTGAGGAGAGGCTTCCGTCGGGCCACTCTGCCATAAAGCCCCGACTGGTGGATGGCTGCAGTGATGGTTGACTTACTACAACTTTCTCCCATCTCCCGACTGCATCTCTGGAGCTCAGCCACAGTGATCTTTGGGTTCTTCTTTACCTCTCTCACCAAGGCTCTTCTCCCCCGATAGCTCAGTTTGGCCGGACGGCCAGCTCTAGGAAGGGTTCTGGTCATCCCAAACATCTTCCATTTAAGGATTATGGAGGCCACTGTAATCTTATGAACCTTAAGGGCAGCAGAAATGTTTTTGTAACCTTGGCCAGATCTGTGCCTTGCCACAATTCTGTCTCTGAGCTCTTCAGGCAGTTCCTTTGACCTCATGATTCTCATTTGCTCTGACATGCACTGTGAGCTGTAAGGTCTTATATAGACAGGTGTGTGGCTTTCGTAATCAAGTTCAATCAGTATAATCAAACACAGTGGGACTCAATTGAAGGTGTAGAACCATCTCAAGGATGATCAGAAGAAATGGACAGCACCTGAGTTAAATATATGAGTGTCACAGCAAAGGGTCTGAATACTTAGGACCATGTGATATTTCAGTTTTTCTTTTTTAATAAATGTGCAAAAATGTCAACAATTCTGTGTTTTTCTGTCAATATGGGGTGCTGTGTGTACAATAATGAGGAAAAAACCTGGGAATATCAAGGAATTATTCAAATGTGATTTTTTTTTTATTGCCAGTGTATAACAGAAAATATAAAAGTATACAACCTATCATTAAATGAGGTATATTAGGAATTAGAAAAAAAGAAAGGCACCAGGTTATAAAATCATAATACTTTAAAAAAGAAAGCACAGATTTATGGCAAGAGTTTTGGTGTTCTTTGAAGTTAAAGTATGGATGTATTGCTTGACTTCTTTTTCAAAAGTGATTTGAGCAATAAAAGGTTAATAATAAAATGCACTTTGCTAATGGTATAAAACCAATCAGTACATCTTTATCCTTTTAATGCAGTGGTTCTCAAAGTGTGGGGCGAGGACATGGTGGGATTGATCTCAATATCGTGGCGTAGATTTGGCAAGAACATTTCCACGCCCTGATCAGACGACAAAACTTATTTGACCCATTTGAATTCTTCATGAGAAGTTTCTATTTTAAAGTGCTATGGAGCAATTCAACTGTTTCAAACGGCTGCAACACCGACATTCTGAACATATCTGACTAGTGAAAGGGAAAAACACCTACATCAGCATCAATTACAAGACATACATATCAACGACATTATCACAGTAAACTGTAACATAATTTTAATTACAACTGCGGACGTTGTATTTAAAACGTGATGTTTAATGTGTTCAGGAAATTGTTTGTAATAAATAAATCATTTTGTAACTAACCACTGTAATGAGGAACCATCCATGGCCTTGTGGTTATGGCATTACAAATGCAACTGTTAAACAATGAAAGAAATATGGTAAATAAAAGGATATACACAATGTAGAATAAAACATTCAGCTTGACTGAAACAGTTTGGGAACCACTGCTTTAATGCATACACTGGGCCTTTAGTGTCCTGGAACCTCATTCCACCCTCTGTACCCATAGGCTACCTGTCAACACTCCGGTTTTTCACACCCATCTCCCGCCCCGTTCCCGTTTTTTTTTGTTTCTCCCGGAAACTCCCGTAATTTGTATGGTCCAAACCTCGTTATATGAATAATCACATCAATATATTATTCCAAGGTTGTCCAGTTGCCAGATCTTGTATGAAACGCATCCTACTTTCACAACCAACACATCTAATACATTCAACCCATTTGTGACCTCAACCTGGCAACCTACAACCCAGTTGCGCCATTGATATCTGCGCAGGTAGACGCGGGGAAGTTGAATCAAGCATCACAGGTAGATAGGGGGAGAAGACTAAGGTGGTGCTGCGGCAGAAAAAAAAGAATATATATACATGTATATTTAACAACAGCTGGACGGCAGACACACACACATATATATATTTTCACAGAAATGAAATAGTATGCAAGTATAAACACCATGAGACCATTCAGCCATCATACCACTCAGGAAAGAGACGCATTCTGTCTTCTAGAGATGAACGTAGTTTGGTGTTAAAAGTGCAAAAGCAAAGGACCTTGTGAAGATGCTGGAGGAAACAGGTAAACAAGTATCTATATCCACAGTAAAACGAGTCCTATATCAACATTACCTGAAAGGCTGCTCAGCAAGGAAGAAGCCACTGCTCCAAAACTGCCATAAAAAAGCCAGAATACAGTTTGCAAGTGCACAAGGGGACAAAGATCTTACTTTTTGGAGAAATGTCATCTGGTCTAATGAAACAAAAATTGAACAGTTTGGCCATAATAACCATTATTATGTTTGGAGGAAAAAGGGTGAGGCTTGCAAGCCGAAGAACACCATCCTAACCGTGATTCATGGGGGTGTCAGCATCATGCTGTGGGGGTGCTTTACAAAATAGACGGCATCCTGAGGAAGGATGTGGATATAATGAAGCAACATCTCAAGACATCAGCCAGGAAGTTAAAGCTTGGTCACAAATGGGTCTTCCAAATGGACAATGACCCCAAGCATCCCTTCACAGTTGTGGCAAAATGGCTTAAGGACAACAAAGTCAAGGTATTAAAGTGGCCATCACAAAGCCCTGACCTCAATCCAATAGAACATTTGTGGGCAGAACTGAAAAGGCTGCGTGCAAGCAAGGATGCCTTCAAACCTAACTCTGTTACACCAGTTCTGTCTGGAGGAATGGGCCGAAATTCCAGCAACTTATTGTGAGAAGCTTGTGGAAGACTTCCCAAAATGTTTGACCCAAGTTAAACAAGTTAAAGGCAATGCTACCAAACACTAACACAGTGTATGTTTGGTAGCATATGTATATAATTAAAGCTGAAATAAATCATTATTAAACTATTATTCTGACATTTCACATTCTTAAAATAAAGTAGTGATCCTAACAGAACTAATACAGGGAATGTTTTCTACGATTAAATGTCAGGAATTGTGAAAAACTAGTTTAAATGTATTTGGCTAAGGTGTATGTAAACTTCTGACTTCCACTGTATGCAAGAGTGTGTTGTTGTTGTTGTTTTTCGTGCTTCTATAAATCATATCTTTATGATTATCTCATATCCATTTGTTTACCATCATAGAATCTATTTCTTTGATAAATTAGTACAAATGACTACTATATCATGTTGGCATTCTGTGACAATAGTGAATATTCAGTAATCAGTACTCCATATGTGTGTACACAAACATATTATACATGCATTTTCTTTCTCAAGGTGGCGCTGTTGTTTCAGTGATTGTCGAAGAAGCTAGTAAACTATAGCAAGTGTAACACATGAATAGTATGAGTTTGCTATTTTCATTTGGGTGTACTATTGAAATTATGTAAATTATGCGTCTATTTAGACTATTTGGCTGATTAGCATCTAAATCAGTGTCTCATGAAATTTCATTGTTGAAGTAATGAATCCTGTTCTAGATTTGATGTATCATTTCTTTGATAAATATCAAAATAAAACAGAATATATTCATTATTTTCTAATTGTCTTGTGAAAAAAAATGGACTCTGGGTATTTTGTAAATCCATTTGTGATAGATATACACACTGGGTCTCTCGAGTGTGTTATAATGTTTGCACCCATGCAATTAAGGGTTAAACAACATTGAGAAATCCAAAAGCAAATGTTCATTATTTCAATGCCAAAATTTTATCCAAAAATAATTGTGTAAAGAAAAATATGAAGTGCAGATTAATCAAAAACAAGGCAACAATATGTATGACATAATTTCTTTACATTTAGGGAAGATTTCTCTTAGAAATGAGTAAAATAGTGTTGAAACTGTGTTTGTACCTCTGTAGAGTTGTAAAGCCTCATTTTGCAACAATAGAAGAGATGGCAGTGTTTCACACAGACTCATACCTGCAGCACCTGCACAAGATCAGCCAGGACGGAGACAACGATGACCCTCAGTCTGTGGATTTTGGAGTGAGTAAGAATTGTGTCTCAGACAGTTCTTCTGATCTCCGATAAACAGGTCTGTGGTTCTTCCATCCTTTTTTGATCCATGAACTATCCATTGTTTTTAGCATATCAGTATTTAAAAAACAAAATAAATCAGTCAAGCAGTATTATCCCATGTGTTAGTGCATGCAGTGCCCTCTTTCTAACAGCAGTTGGCAGTATGATGCTTGAAACTTCCTCAGAACTTTGAGTTATTATGGGCAGAGTTTGAATTTGTACTGGACCAGGGCCATGAGTAATTTAAATACCTGACAAACTGACACATCATTCCTGTCTCCAGGGATAGAGAATAGTGGTATTGTTTTGAGGGGAAAACAAAGCTCTTGCCAAAGGATCTGTTTTAATTTAGCTCACTGTTTATTGTTCTTTCTCACTCTCTCTTTACCCTCTCACTTTCCTGTCGACACCTCATCCCATTGTCTCTCTCTCTCTCTCTCTATCTGTTATCAAACACCCCTCCGATCTCTCTCTTGCTCAGGTTATGACTGTCCAGTGGTGGAGGGTATTTTTGATTACGCGGCTGCCGTCGGAGGAGCCACTCCGACTGCTGCCCAGAATCTGCAGGATGGAAAGTGTGATGTGGCCATCAAATGGGCTGGAGGGTGGAATCACGCCAAGAAGTAATACAGCACAACAGGCCTTGTGCCCACCCTCTTGTGTTTCACCTCCACATCAATCATTGAGATGCCAGTGTGATCTTTATGAATAGCATAAGCACTTGGAAGATATGCTTGTTTTACTTTTAAAATTGTTACAGTTTAATTGTGGACAGCTGTAAAAAAGAGCTTAATTCTGCGTGTTTGCTTTCTTTAAACTAGTTCTCACTTTGTAACTTCACAATGTATGTTTATTAAATATGTGTCGGAAACATTTTATATAATTGTTCATTGGGTCACCGGAGCAGCTGGTGTGTTTGTGACTATTTGTTGTTGTATAAGGGACGAGGCATCTGGGTTCTGTTATGTGAATGACGCTGTTCTTGGAATCCTTAAACTGCGGGAGAAGTATGTGAGAGTTCTCTATGTGGATGTGGACCTTCACCATGGAGATGGTAATAACACTTGACTGTTAATAAGAGCCTTTGTAACCATAACAATCTGTGTCAGTAGTAGTATTTTGTCATCTTTCTTGTCTGCAATTAGTCTTTGAATAGCTTTAGAATTGGATCTGACTCCTAAATCATTGAATTAAATTCAGGTTGACATCAATAGTGAATGTTGGATGTTTAGATGTTGTTGGAAATCCTACATAATCACACTGGAATTTGGTGTGTTATTTCCAAATGTTTTTCCACTTAAGGTCAGAAACAATATGCAAATTATATAGAATAAAAATGGCCCTTGCAATACTCTTTCCTGTCACATAAATGTTCACCTGCATCTAGGGAGATACTACATTTGAAGTGCTCAAATGTTTTGGAAAATCAAATGTTTGAGAAAATTGGACATGCTGCGCCTTTCACATCACAGCCAAAGAAGTAAAATTACAAGGGCTTGGTATTTATACATGTTTCCACGTTCGATTTGATTCCGATTCACAAGCTTTTGATTTGATTTCAATATCGATTCATAATGGTATATTTAATTTGTAATGTCAATTTTGCTTACATATGAAAGAAATTCTCTTCCAGATAATCCTTTTAATTATACAGGGGACCTACTTACATTGATTTGTATCACATGTTTATAGTATAATATAAAATTAAGAGTATTTACAAGTATTTACATAGATTTTTAGAACAGGTGCTACAAATCGTCTCTGTCTCTTTAAGAAAACTAGCAGTTCTTCAAAGAGCCTCTGCAAATGACCGCATATTAAAGGGATATTTCAGCCAAACATGAAAATTCTCTCATCATTTACTCACCCTCATGACATCCCAGATGTGTATGACTTTCTTTCTTCTGATAAACTCAAATGAAGATTCTTAGAAGAATATTTCAGCTCTGTTGGTCCATAAAATGCAAGTGAGTGGAGTCCAAAACTTTGACCCTCCAAAAATCACTTAAAGGCAGCATAAAAGTAATCCATAAGAATCCAGTGGTTAAATCCATATCTTCAGAAGTGATATGATAGGTGTGGGTAAGATACAGGTCAATATTTAAGTTCTTTTTTTTTTTTTTTTTTACTATAAATTACACTTTCTCATTCTGAAAGTGAAAGTTGAGATTTAAGGTTTAAAAGGATTGAAATATTGTTCTGTTTCTCACCCAATGTGATTGCATCACTTTAGAAGACATGGATTAAACCAATGGAGTTGAATGGTTTATTTTTATTCTGCCTTTATGTGATTTTCTGAGCTTCAAAGTTCTGGCCACCATTCACTGAAAAGACCTACAGAGCTGAGATATTTATTCTGCAGAAAAGGAATTTCATACACATTTGTGTTCGAGTACAAGTATAATGGTTCAAGGGAGTCTCTGATTCTACATCAATGAAAAGGGCACTTCCTCTATGCTACATCATGCTACTCAGACCTGGTATATTATCCTTTACTGAAGCTATACTAAGTTGACCTCTGGATTGTTTGCTATCCAGGTGTAGAGGACGCTTTCAGCTTCACCTCTAAAGTCATGACAGTGTCTTTGCACAAGTTCTCCCCTGGCTTCTTCCCAGGTTGGTCCAGCATGACTCTACGCATCAGTTAAGATCAGCACATCTTTGAATTCCCTTAACTGACAGTCATGCTTTAAGCCATGCCAGAGCAGGAGCTGCAGGCCCCACTCCAGTGCCCAGAGTCTGATTACCCAGCTGATAACAAAGACTGGAGCTCTGTGGCTCCATGGAGATTCTGAGAGTCACTTCAGTAGTTTAACAATGGAGCTTCTGAGGGTAACTGGGCAAATGCTCTTTCAGGGCAACAAGTAATACATTGTGGAGTTATTATTTAGTTTTTTCCCCTTTTATTCACTTATTGGTTTGTTTTGTCACAGATACCAAATGACCTTAACAAGTATGACATACAATTGTGTTACTGATATTAATGGGCTTAAAAAGAAATGTTATAGATGGATTGATATCAGTAGTAGAGGTCTATGACCATTAAGTGAGACTGAAGTAAGACGTAATGGTTGGTGGACTGATCATTCTCTTACAGGTACCGGTGATGTGACTGACACTGGGCTTGGAAAAGGACCCTGGTACGCTGTTAACATTCCCTTTGAGGATGGAATCCATGACGATCATTACTGCCAGACCTTCACTTGATATCTAAAGATTCCAATAACCAACCCATCTAACCAGTTTTCATACGTTATTTGTAGGGATGCATTGATATGACTTTTTTCTCTCCCGATAATGATTCTAATACCTGGCCTCTTAAGTTTAGGCTGATATCGATCCAAAAGCTGTGTTCTTTTTTCTTTAGTTTAGAATATCTATTTGTCACTGTGTAGAGCTAATTGGCAGTACCCTTTTATGTGGAAAGGCTTAAACGTTTCTTTACACATTTCATTATGAAAAAGAGAAAACAGAAAAACAATTTCATAAAAAATGCGTTGCCCATATGGATGACTTTTTTCTGCTAAACACAAATTAAGATTATTAGAAGAATATTTCAGATCTGTAGGTCCATACAATGCAAGCCAACAGGTCCAAAACTTTGAAGCTCAAAAAGCACATAAAGGCAGCATAAAAGACTCCAGTGGTTTAACCCATTACTTCTGAAGCGATATGTTAGTTGTGAGTGAGAAACAGATCAATATTTAAGTATTTTTTTACTATAGATCTCCAATTTCAAACAGCTCACCTAAGCGCTCTTCTCTCCTATATTGTTTTTGGCGAGTCACATTCTTCATGCATATCGCCACCTACTGGAGAAGGAGGAGAATTTATTGTAAAAAATACTTAAATATTGATCTGTTTCTCACTCACATCTATCACATCACTTCTGAAGACATGTATTTAACCGCAGGAGTCTTATGGATTACTTTTATGCTCCCTTTATGAGCTTTTTTGAGTTTCAAAGTTTTAGTTTGTATTGAAATATTCTTCTAAAAATCTTCATTTTTGTTCTACATAAGAAAACAAAATCATATATGAGGGTGAGTAAATGATGAGAGAATTTTCATTTTTGGGTGAACTATCCCTTTAAATTTTATTATAATTTGAAATATCATATTTAAAATAATAATAATAACAAAAGCATAAATAAAACAGCTTTTGGCGACTCGTATTCAGGAAACTTGAAATGTTATGCACAAATCATATGGACTACTTTAATGGTGGTTTTATGGTTCTTTTAAATCATTCTTGGAGCTCAACAATAATGATAATCAGTACCACACACTATCAGATTTTGATTGGTCTCGTCATACCTTATCCATTAAAAACTGTCAGTATTGGAGCTGGTACTGATCCAGGTTTTGGATCTGTGCATCCCTAGTTATTTCAGTGTTTAAACTGGCTTATCTCTGCTTTTGATTTTTTCTTTCAGTGTAATGCAGGAAGTGAAAGCTTACTTCAACCCTGAAGCAATTGTGATGCAGTTGGGAGCAGACACCATGGCGGGTGACTCCATGTGTTCTTTCAATATGACTCCTGTTGGAGTGGGAAAGTGTCTGAAATATATACTGGGCTGGGAGTTACCTACTCTGCTGCTAGGAGGAGGTATGTTTCATTTTATTAGTTGAATTACCATGTGCTCTTAAAGACATAGATAGTTTTAGCAATGTTGCCTTGGTTTGCCAGCCCCATGCCTTAACACTGCCAACTCTCTCTTTTCTCCTGGTTGCCAGCTTGCTGTCTTGGCCAAAAAGTTTATTAGTGTGTTGTTACTGGCAAGGGGGGGTTGGGTTGCGAGAAGAAAGTGAACTTTGTGATTTTAGCCCGTTTTGAAATGAGCTCTAAGCTGCAGACCTGCCTAGCCAAGCACTAGATGAAAGGTAGTAATTACACTAGTACAATGAAGCCCTTTTGCTGACTTCAATCCCCCTTCTCTCTCTCTTTCATTCTCTGTGTACACAACTATGCCTCTCTCTCTCTCTCTCTCTCTCTCTATCTCTCAGGTGGCTATAACCTTGCTAATACTGCCCGCTGCTGGACCTACCTAACAGGGACCGTCCTAGGACAGACTCTGTCCTCTGAGATACCAGACCATGAGGTGAGACCCTGTTCCCTCTCTTCTTTCAGCAGCTGTCTAAAACCCCACTCACTCCTCTGTCGTCCTCGCCTCTTCCTCTTCCATCCCTGCTGAGTCACTCACTCTAATCAAAGATGCCCAAGCACTTCTCAATAACCGGGTTTGTTTTCATGTGATTTAGAAGCAGGGAGGGGGACTTGCGTGCGTACATCAGTGAAGGGGGTCTTAACAATACTACTCTGTGCCTACCGACCGACTGAGAGGGACTTGTGCTTTTCTTTCCTCAACAGTTTTTTTCCCTCAACTTTCTTTTCTTTCCTTGGAGAAAGAGAATGTGTGTACACTTTTCTGAGAGAGTCCTTTTAAGTGCTTTTTCTTGAGAAGTTTCACGGTAGAGATGAAGGGATGGAAAGGCCCTCTGAGTTTGATGTCTCTCTTTTCTTCATACGTACAAAGAAGGTCTTTTAATGTTTATAGAGAGCGCTTTCATGGTCACCACAATAAAAGATGCTGTTGTTTCAGCTGACATGGCCTCCTGCATCATGTTGACCTTTGACCTCTCTTTGGGGCAAGCAACAAAAATAAAGCAATGTAGATTATCAATAGGGCATTCACTAATGACAACGATGGTGATGATGATAATGAAAACATTAATAAAGTTGGACAGATTTGTTTTGTTGTAACATTAGGAAAGGTGCATTCATTGGCCAACACAGTTGAAATACTTGCCTCATATTTCTATGCCTGGTGGATAATTAAATGGGTGAAAAAAATCCCATAGATTTACATTGATGGAGGGACCAGTCTACAGAGAACCTTACAGGATAGGGTGGGAATTTTTTTTCTGAATAGTTTGCGTTCCTCCGCAATACGTTTTGTTCCCTCGCAATAAGTTTTGTATGCCCGTGCAATAAGTTTTGAGTTGCCTTGCAATAGTTTGTGTTCCCTCGCAATAATTTTTGTATGCCCTCTGCAATACTTTTTGCGTGGCCTCGCAGTAGTTTGCATTCCCTCGCAATTTGTTTTTCCTGTTCCTTGCAATAGTTTGTGTTGCCTCGCAATAAATTTTGTGTGCCCTCACAATAATTTTTGTGTTGCCTCGCAATAGTTTTCGTTACCTCGCAATAAGTTTTGCGGGCTCTCGCAATAAGTTTTGCGTGCCCTCGCAATACGTTTTGCGTAGCCTCGCAATAGTTTGCGTTACCTCGCAATAAGTTTTGCGTGCCCTCGCAATAAGTTTTGCTTGTACTTGCAATATGTTTTGTGTTGCCTTGCAATAGTTTGCGTTCCCTCGCAAAAGGTTTTGCGTGCTATCGCAATACTTTTTGCGTGCCCCTGCAATAAGTTTGAGGTTCCTTGCAATAGTTTGTGTTTGTTCGCAATAAGTTTTGTATGCCCTCTGCAATAGGTTTTGCTTGACCTCGCAATAATTTTTGCATGCCCTCACAATACTTTTTGAGTGCCCTCGCAGTAGTTTGCATTCCCTCGCAATTTGTTTTTCTGTTCCCTCGCAATAGTTTGTGTTCCCACGCAATAAGTTTTACTTCCGCAATAAGTTTTACTTTCCCTTGCAATAATTTTTACGTGTCCTCGTAATATGTTATGCGTGTCCTCGCAATAATTTTTGTGTTGCCTCGCAATAGTTCGCGTTCCCTCGCAATAAGTTTTGCATGCCCTCGCAAAAAGTTTTGTGTTGCCTCGCAATAAATTATGTGTGCTTCTCGCAATAAGTTTTGTTTCCCATGCAATGTGTTTTGCGTGCCCTCACAATAATTTTTGTGTTGCCACGCAATAGTTCGCGTTCCCTCGCAATAAGTTTTGCATGCCCTCGCAAAAAGTTTTGTGTTGCCTCGCAATACATTTTGTGTATTTTCGCAATAAGTTTTGCTTTCCCATGCAATATGTTTTGCGTGCCCTCACAATAATTTTTGTGTTGCCTCGCAATAGTTTGCGTGCTCTCGCAATAAGTTTTGCGTTGCCTCACAATAAGTTTTGCGTGCTCTCGCAATATGTTTTGCGTGCCCTCGCAATAATTTTTGCATGCCCTTGCAATAGTTTGCGTTACCTCGCAATAAGTTTTGTGTGCTCCACAATAAGTTTTGTGTGCCCTCGCATAAAGTTTTGCGTGCCCTCGAATATGTTTTGCGTGCCCTCGCAATATGTTTTGCGTGCCCTCGCAATACGTTTTGCGTGCTCTCGCAATACTTTTTGCGTGCCCCTGCAATAAGTTTGAGGTTCCTTGCAATAGTTTGTGTTCATTCGCAATAAGTTTTGTATGACTTCTGCAATAGGTTTTGCATGACCTCGCAATCATTATTGCATGCCCTCACAATACTTTTTGCGTACCCCTGCAATAAGTTTGAGGTCCCTTGCAATAGTTTGTGTTCGTTCGCAATAAGTTTTGTATGCCTTCTGCAATAGGTTTTGCATGACCTCTGAACTATGGTAATACAAATACTAATTATTTGGTTATGTTTTTTTTACAAGTATTTGTTGTAAACTTTAGTAACCAGAAGAATTACCATGATTAATCTATAGTAAAACCAAGATTACTATATGGATACAGTATACTGCATTAAAACTATGGTTTCTGACAAAAAATATGGTTACTTAACTTAATTTGTATAGTTACTACAGTATTACCATAGGTTTTGTCTTGTTGTGAATATTTGATGAAACTATATTTAAATATTTTTTTCTCTGTATTCTTTCCTATTCTACCCACATAATGCAGAAATTTGTATCTTCTAATTGCAGACTCATGCAGTATTATAGTCCCCACATGATGTCCAAATGAACCGACCCTCTATAAATTCAGCTGTTCGGAACTCTTCCAGTCCCCGTCATTTATAGTCTCTAGACCACCACTCTTCCTAACCAATTACCTCATCTCCTTCCCGCTCCTCTTCACTCTACCTGTAGCTTTTCTTTCTTTATTGTTCCTTCCATCAGCTTTTCAAAGAATGAAACTCTTCTCCCCTCTTAGAGAGATGAACCCCCATCTCTTCTACACCACCACTGTTATTGTGTGTCCATCCTGGCCAAACAAAACACTATTTAACTGTAGTGTGAGTCCATAAAGACAAAGTGGAGAGAGACAGAGATAAGGCTGTTAAAAGACAGAGAGAGACATCCACCTATGGGGGCATAAAAAAAAGAAGTGTATTTGAGTATTGAAGAAGCTGGGAAAGGAGAGGTGGAACAAGAAGCACTTTGTACCTGTGCAATCTCTTTCTCTCTCTCTTCGAGCCGGTCCAGCTGCTGAGACTCAGAGGCGGCTCAGTCTGGGTTCTGCCCTGCCAGGACTGCAAACAATGAAGACAGACTGGAGTGGAGGCATACAACGAGCTCATTCAGGCCCTGTCACAGACACAGAGAGAGATGAAAAAGTGAGGGTTATCTAGACAGTCCTCTCACAAGAGAGAGTCCGAAAAAAAAGAAGAGGAAAATTATGTGGCTTTCATTTAGAGATTATGTGGCGAATTTACTAAACAGTTTTGCCTCTTTTGCTGTGGTGTTTCAGTGTTTCATCTTATTCACAAATTACCTGTAATCTAGTTTGAGCAGGTGCAATCAACACTTAAAAAGAGTGCTACGTTACCCACCCACTTTTTCAGCTGTCTGGGTTTTAATATTGTTTTTAGGCAAAAAAGCATTTGAAATTGGACAAAAAGACAAAGGTACAAGAATCCCATGAAGCATTGCGAATACCATAATTGAATTAAAAATTATGGAAATATATTAAACTATTGATTTTAGGTTGTTGATTATAAATAACAATACATTTTACATATATTGCAAAATATTCCGATATACACTAATATACAGTACACTCACTGAGCACTTTATTAGGAACACCTGTACACCTACTTATTCATGCAATTATATAATATAATATATAATTATATAGTGCAATGAATAAAATCATTCAGATACAGGTCAAGAGCTTCAGTTAATGTTCACATCAACCATCAGAATGGGGAAAATTTTAGATTTCGAACATGGCATGATTGTTGGTGCAAGATGGGCTGGTTTGAGTATTTCTGTAACTGTTGATCTCCTGGGATTTTCACACACAACAGTCTCTAGAGTTTACTCAGAATGGTGCTGTGGCAGGCGGAGGGCGGGGCCAGGTCGTGATCCTACACATCCGGTCCTGTATTAGGCTAATTATGCCTCCGTGAGGGTTATAGGTCGACTGCAGAGGATCGTGCGGGAGAGAGAGATCGTTTACGGACATGTCCGTCATGTGTGCGTTTATGTTGTCTTTTAAGTGTACTATAAAAAATTTGATTTATATGGACAAGTCGGTTCTCCTATACGCCGCAGCTTGTTCCTCGGCCACTCCTCCACCCTCTATCGGACGACAGCTGCTCCTCTCTGGGCGGATCAGAGGCAGTCCTTCAGCCCCTGGAGGACGGAACGCCCCGCCGCGTTCTCGAGGAACAGAAGGGGTCTCCCTTGCCCCTGGCAGCGGTCCTCCAGCTCAATGCGGTCGCCAGTGAGCCCCTCCCCGCTTGCGGTCAGCGGTCTTAAACCCCGCTGTGTTTCAGCGGCCGGTAGGCGACTCCTGCGCCCCTGGCAGTGGCCCTGACCACTCCAGGCGGTCGATTAGGAGCCCCTTCTCCCCTCGCGGTCGGTGGCCATCGTCCTCTTTCAGGCGGCTGGGCTCCTCGTCCCCCGGCAGATGGCCACGGCTGCTCCGTTGGGGTGGCGGTAGTGGCGAGAACTCTACTACAGCGTATCCCTCCTCCTTCCCGGGCTTCGGCACCAGTGTAAAGGTGATCAATGGAAAGGAGGAGGCGAGAACGGCTTTTCAATATAAATAATAGTTTAATGATAAACTTAAAAGAAGACACAAACACACACATGACGGACATGTCCGTAACGATCTCTCTTTCCTGCACGATCCTCTGCAGTCGACCTTTAACCCTCACTGAGGCATAATTAGCCTAATACGGGACCGGGTGTGTAGGATCACGACCCGGCCCCGCCCTCCGCCCTGTCACAGGTGCCAAAAACAAAAAAACATTGGTCATGAAAAAACATGAAAACAATTAATGGGATTTTTGCTTCTGGAACAGACTGTTGAGGTCTATGGTGCTGGGTCTTGAAGTCATTGTCAGTTATTTTTGTGCAAACACGCCAACTTTGTATGTAAATTAGGCTCAATATAGATTGCGATTCATTCACAAAACAATGTGGGGGTCAAATTTACAGGCAGTAAATTGAATTTTATTTAAGAGATGTTTGTGTACATTTTCTATCACAATCACGTTATCGATTCTTAAATGACGATCTTTTACTCTTATCTACAATGCAAGTAAATCACTCACATATGTGACTAAATTTTGCTCTATGTGACTGAAAATGTCTGTGTTTAGCCAATGGCTGGTAAACTTTTAGATTTCACTGAGCAGTATATTGGCAAAGAAGTACAGCAACGAGATCCTTTCACGGCGTGTTAAGAGTAAAAGTTTGGTTTGACTCGTTCTTTATGATCAAAGACGTGATCATGCATTTGTCATTTAATAATGTAAAGAAACGTATCCTCTTGTAAGTATGCACCCACTATTAGTCTTAAAAAGACAAATTTAGCATGCATTCTACATATCAATGTAAATACTAAAAAGTACAGATTATGCAATATGTGCAATATAATGTTTGCCATTTCAAGACATTTATTGATGTAATATACAGAATTAGAATATTTTTTAAAAGCTAAAATGTGACCAATATGATGATAAACAGAGGAAATTATTTGTAAAATTAATATTTTTAATAGATCCTAGAAGGGTTACCTAAAAGGTAAGAAGGTCCCCTGTATAATTAACATCATTAGCTGGGAGATAATTTTTCATATTAAGCGATATGGACATTGTAATTGAAATATAAGCACATGAATCAATATCGAATCAATTTGAACTCTGAATCAAATAGAATCGAAAGCTTGTGAATCAGAATCGAATCAGGAAATCTGTATCAATACGTAGTCCTAGTGGAGTGATGCTGTACAGTCCCGGCAGAGTGTGTCAGATCGTGGTCATCTGCTGTCTGAACGGGACTCTCTCTAGTCTAGACTCTCTCAGTCCTTAAAGTTAATTTGATTTGATCTAAATGTCCCTTTAACATCCTCTGTATTGGTTAACAAGACATAAAAAGAGTTAAATCTACAAAAAGTCCCAGTTGATGGGCCAATATGACTAGGTTGAGAACAAATGACTTTGTCCTGGTCGAATCTTATCAGCGAGTGGTAGGAAATATGCTGTGTTTTTGTTTCAATGCTGTCAGGGACTCTGTTTGGCCTGTGGGTGGAAACGGCCCTCGCCACTCTCTGGCCAGTCACCATCTGTACATCCTCTCTTTCTTTTTAAAAACGTATTTTCTCTTGTTTCTGCCAAGTTATTTTCAGTACAGCCCAGTGAAATAACAAACACCCAGAGCTCTGTTTCCCCCTTGTAGTTGGCTAGTCAGATAAATGGTCTGTTGAATTGTCTCACTCTCTTTCCATATCTGGTTCTGCTTTTAGTAACTCAACTTTAGTGGGTGATTTCGGGGAGACTGAGAAATGGACAATCTGCATAATTTCCCCTGACTGTCCAAGCTGAGTCTCTCACAGACCAACTGTTTATAAAGTTTGGTCCATACAGTTTACAGGTTCACACACTGTCATGAGCTGAGCTCACACACAAAACACACACAATATTTCAGAGTGACAGCTCTTGTTACGCTAGTCAATTGCTGCTAAAGGGATTGTAAGGTCTTCTGTCCTGACTGAATGGCTAAAGAACGGGTTGAAGACCCCACTGGGCAGAGCAGGGTTCCTTTAGTGTGTGTGTGTGGTGCTGCTTTTGAGGAGGTGTGTGTGATTTAAGAATGAGGTCTGTTTAGGTTAAGATGCATTAATGTGAAATTCATTTGTATGCTGCTTTTTTGCAGTATTTAAATCTGATATTTGCAGTATCTATATCTTTCATCATTGACAATTTTCATCCATATTTTTATCCTCAATTTAATACATATTTAGTTTTTTTGATTAGATAATCAAGTGTTCTACTTCTAAATTGATGCGACAGCACGCAAAGAAAAATATGACTATATAGAAACATGCCTGTCAGAACATATAGTACATTGTTTCTCCAACTTCATGTCTTGTGAATAATAATAAACCAGTGTTTCCCACCCACTGTGCCATGGCACACTAGTGTGCTGTGAAATATTGTCATGTGTGCGATGGAAAATGATCAGATTCCACTAAATAAATGAATGCATGAAAAAATTATAATAATTTCAGGGATCCAAACTCCTCACCTTTCGGTAATAATCGATATAGTGATATTTATAGAGTTAAGGGTCTTTCACGTGACTCGCGTCAGCGCTGCAAAATACATTGAAGTCTATGAAGTGACGTCACACCAAAGTGTGTGTCACACACGTTTTTGCTTCACCAACAATATCTTTGAGAGCAACAAGAAATATTTAAAAACTGTCCAAATTTGTGAAGAGACATTGAATGTCTCGTAATGTATTTTAATTAAATATTACCTTATCGTTTACGAATATCAGAGACCCCATTTATTGAACTAATTTAAATTCACCAAGAAAACGCTTCCTAAACATAAACAAGCCATTTAATTTATTTCTGCTATCAAAGCAACTGCAAGCTTTTTTTCTCTCTTCCAAATACATGTTTTCAGTGTTTATTGTGCACACCTCCCGCTTTTTTCGTGGCAAACTGGTCAATTCGCCCCTCTGTGACGCTTTCTGCAACTCTTGTCATGTGGAGGGCGATGCGGCGCTTAACGCTGAGTTCAGCCCCCAGAACCAAATTAAAACTGACACGAGAAATCGTCTGTCCGAGACAAAGATGCAAAATCTAATGACAATTACCTCAGCATCAGTCACCATTGATGCGCTTGATTACGCGCAGGTGAGTTTAAATTGATGCGGAAAAGGAGGAAGGTTTGAGTTGTAGACGGAGTTCTGTTCAGTTCAGTTCTTTTTTTTTTTGTTTGTGTGTGTTTTGTTCATATTTTAATCTAATTTATTTTTAATTTTTGTAATATTGCATTGTTCATATGTCGTGTTTTAGTGGCCTCCGCTGTCACTGCAGGGAAAAAACATTCATCTGCTTCCTGTGTTCATCTGTTCTCTTCATTATTAAATAAATAAATGCATAATCTGCTGTATGCTCGTCCTGTAAATTCATGATTAAAATGAAAATGTGAACGAAAATAAAAGCTATTAATTGTCTTATTATCATTAAAATATGAAAATTAAAATGACGGGTAATAATATTTTACGAATTTTTACAACCCTGTCCGTCAAAATGACGGACGATAAGAAAGTCTAACGCAAGCACTTTAATGTGACTTTTTTTATTTTTTTGCATAGACGAATTTCAAACATTACAAGTAAACAAGCAACTAAGATGCACAGAAAACATGGACAAGTTCTTAAAAAGGAAAAATATTGACGATGGTTAGCCTATGTGGGATAGTGGTCTGTCGTAGAATATTTTAGTGGTTGAATATTTCACTTCATTTTAAAAAGTGTGCCGTTGCAGAAAAAAGGTTTGGAAACACTGTAATAAACCTTATTCCTCATTAAACTCATCTGGTGAAATATGTATTTATATAATCAAAACCCTTCATCTGGTGAATATATAGACCACCAAATTAAGGTCATTTTAAATTAAAGGTCCCCGTTGTGTTTCAGGCTTGTTTATAGTTAAAAGTCCAAATCTGACATTTTCTGGTTATTATTGGGATTTTAGACTCTTGTAGCCTCAGTGTCTGTACCCAACACAGTAAGCAAAAATGAATATGATTTGTTTTATAAACAATTTGTGGATTAATTGGTTATCGGCCTTTTTCACCACCTTAGTTATCGGTATCTGCAAAATCCACTATTGGTTGACCTCCTTTGCCCATTCCACCTTAATGACATGATTCTGCCTCTCTCTCTCTCAGTCTAAAGTAAGGAATTATTGTTTCTTTAGAGTTTCGAAATATTTCTTAGACACACACATGCACAAACTCTCATCATCTGCCAATTTTTTAGAGTTAGACAGGATGTTGTGAGTGCCAGAAGTGTAATGCATTGTCTGTTGTTTTGCCTTTTGAATCAGGTCTGGTAGTGCACTAGCAAGTGACAGACAGACAGACTGTCAGCATGGGCTTAGCACATTATGGCCGACACGTATGGACTGATCTAGAGGGGAAGGATTCCAGCCATGGTGGATGTATCTTTTGAAAAACATAAAATATACCCTGAGTTCAGCAAATCAGACTGTATGGTGATTTTGTATTTTATGATAGTGGTTGATATCTTGGGGTGAGCCAAGCCTGGAAACACTCCTTTGGAGGAGAATACAGATCTAGGGTTAGGTATTACTCAACCTCTCCTGTCTGATACATCATGAACGCTAAGATTAACACAATAACAGCAACATTTATGGTGGCCTCCATCTCCTTGATTGGGTGGGAATGTTTTGCCATTGCGTCTGGGAAGTGGCTGGCTCCCAGTATTCCGGAGTGGGATAAATGCTGGAAATGAGCTTTGGAGAAGTCCATAATAGATGTTGGGTGGTGTTGATAGTTACAGGTTCAAAAGTTCAACAGGTCAGGAGATTAAACATAAACTGATCTTTCTGATGACCTCTTTGAAGTTTGTCTCTGTCCATATTTTGACCCATAGTGTATACTTCTTCCTTGCTGGATGTGTCTTGACTTGCCCTGTTGAGAAGGTCAGGTTATTGAACTTAAATTTTATGTGAAGTTTTGTCTAACAGTCACCATTATAGATGTCTTTTTTCATATCAATTTATCATCCCAGTTTTTTCATATCAGTTTGTTTTTTCAAATTTTTTAAATAGTAAGTTCATGATTCAATATAACACAAACACTAAATTTATTTTTTTTAGTTTAGTTATCTGGGAAGTGGGCAGTGCTGTTTCAGATTTGTCTGCTTGGGTTGAGTTTATGGGAAAACATTTGGCATGGTGGGGTGTCCTGTGTGTGTGCATACTCACGCATGTTAAAATGTAAGTATTTTACAAGTGTTTGTCATATAAGCACATTTCTGATTAAGTATGTATGTGTAAAAAGTAGAAAAAAACATGTAGGAACACACATTCGCAGACTCATATGTTCTATAATCCCTAGCAGGTTGAAGCGCATTGGGACCGGAGGTTAGCCGGATAAACAAGAGAGAAGTAATTGAAAGCAGAGTTGAGCTAATGCATGTAACAGACACATACAAGCAAATCTGATGCTTGTCCAATACCAGATACCTCACCAACACAATGCAGACACTGTCTTTCTAATGAGCAAGGCAACAAACTTGGCTGTATTTTTGGCCAGCCCAAATAGTTTCCATTTCTAAAACATTATGCATTACTAATTGTAATTCAGATGTAATTCATGATAGGGGAAATTTTAACTGCTTTTTGGCTTTTAAGCAAGGGGCTCTAAATACTGTGAAAGACTGAGTGTGACTCTCCACGGTGCATTGGGAAAGTGTATGTGTATGTCGTTTTTGGAAGAAAGACTGAAACTGTTCTGGTTCTGACTGGTATCTTTGAATCTTACAATGTTTCTGTACTATATTTTTAAGTATTCTTTGTCCGTTTCTTTTAATCCCTAATCCAGTACTTTACAGAATATGGCCCAGATTATTCTTTGGAGATTATCCCAAACTGCCGACCCGGCCGCAATGAGAGCCAGCAGTTGGAGCGGGTTATCAGCTTCATCAAAGGTAATCACCATGACAACAACCAGAACCTCACCATACATAACCACGGACCAGAATCTCAACCCTTCTCCTTCCAAATTTTCTCATAATTTACTAACCCTCATGCCATCCTTTTCTTTTTTTCTGCTGAACGCAAACAAAGATTTTTAGAAGAATATTTCAGGTCTGTAGGTCCTCAGAATGCAAGTGAATCCTGACCAGATGGTGAACAGAACTTTCAAACTCCAAAAAGTGCATAAAGACTGCATAAAATTAATCCATATGACTGTAGTGGTTAAATATACACTATGTCTTCTGAATCCATGCAATCATTTTGGGTGATAAACAGATCAATATTTCAAACTTAATTTTACGATAAAGCTCCACTTTCACTTTAACCACTGGAGACATATGGATTGTTTATGCTGCCATTGTGCTTTTTGGAGCTTGAAAGGTCTGGTCACCATTCACTTGCATTCTGAGGACCTACAGAACTGAAATATTCTTCTAAAAATCTTTGTGTTCTGCAGACAAAAAGGAAGACATATATTTATCTGGGATGGTGGAAGGTGAGTAAATAAGATAATTTTCAATTTTGGGTGAAATACTCCTTTAATAGAGTGCCATTTCCACAGATGGAATTACTTTTGCCCATTTCAAAAGGGCTGGCTATAATGTCCAGAGTAATGGTCTGTTTATTTGGACAGCCATTGATGATGGGTACGATGCTGTAATGCTCCTTTCTCATGTGTCATTCATTCATTCAGTCATCCATTCAGCTCTCCCTTTACTTGCTTCAAGTACTTTGCATCCACCCCCATCAGCGACCAGGGAGACCTTTCAACAAACCATACTTGTCCCCTGTGACTGGCTCTCCTCAGCTGTAGAAAAGAGAAACATGTCTGTTTGATGTTCCCAGTGATCAGTAAACAAATAAGCAAAGGATTCTTTGGAACAGTGGAAGTTGAAGTCTCTAGAGAGCAGCTGGGATGAGAATGAGAACTAAACTAAGAACATTTGCACACATGTACGCACATGCCTGAAGACACACACATATCCACACTTATATTAAATATATCCCATTTGTGCCTTGGTTTTGTTTTGTGATTTTCATATATGTTATAATTTGGTGTATTATTTTTTATTGCAGTGTTTGTGCATGACGTGTGTGTGTGTGTGTGTGTGTGTGTGTGTGTGTGTGTGTGTGTGTGTGTGTGTGTATTAGTCTATTCTTGCTCTGTTGCCTTTTAACCTTCTCCAGGGACAATCATCTTAAGACCCAAAATAATGTTTCAAAGCAAAGCTGAGAACATTTGAACAAATGCCCTTTGGATATGATAAAGAAAATAATTTTTCCCTCCTGAGCTCATTCAGACCCTAAGATTGAATGGGGTAAAATATGTAAGTGAAAAGGGAAAAGAGGTTCATTAACATTAGTTAATGCATTAGGTGTCATGAACTAAAAATATTCTTTCAAAAGAAAAATATACAACTGCACACAAGTCTATTTTATTACCAACATTTCAGCAACAAGCCTTTGTCAAGGTACAATTTCCTTGGCGATTGAACCCACGAATATTCCCACTTCTCTCCCAGAAATGGACAGTAGAGGGGGCTTCTACGACTTGGTTCATAGTAAAGTACAACCAATAGCTGGAATCAAGTAGACGCGCATATTTTCAGAACTTACCAGGTAGTCCGTCTTCCTCGATCACTTTCCTCCAAGCGATGTCTTTTTTTGTCCGGTCTCTGTACATGTATGACATTGTGTAATACAATTCCGGTTGCCCACACACCGCTACAATTATTTTTTCATCCATTTTTCCAGATTACTTCTGCTACTACGTCAGTACGTCATTGACTTCCGGACAATCTCAATGCTGATAGGCTTTCGCGACTACGCGTCATGTGGATTTTTCACGGATTAAGCGATTTCGCGTGTTCGAGTTGCGCCATTCGGTTCATTTGCGCCGCCCTGTGTGAATTTGAGTCTATTCGCATCTTTGGATGGACTTTGTATGTAATCGCGCCGCACGAAACGCTTGCTTCGCTTTGTATGTGAACGCACAATGAGTAACTGTTGAGATCTCGTGTTTTTATCACTTCACTCCTTATGGAATGACCTGTGGATAACCACCTCTAACTTGTTTTCAGCCTGTGAGGTTTATTGCACATCAGCAACCAGATAAAAACAGACAGCACATGTCAATACACTTTATCACATCTGCTGCACCTTAACTTCAGACAGCTTAACTTTTTAGTGGCTTTTTCAACTCGAACAAACATTTCTCTTACCATTAACATCTTATTGATCTCTCGCTCTGGCCCCTGCTCTGCTTAATGTCCACTACACTTACTCCCCTTTAGAAAAGGCCTCAGATGTCTGCTGTTGACCTAAAGTCCCTCAGAGGTCACCACCTCACCTTATTAGGAAGCAGTACAGTCTGACAGCAACCACATTGCTGACACCGACACTTTTTAAAGTACAGCTTAGTTGGAATCACATTCCCTCTGCCTCAGAACTAAATCTACAAACATCCAGCGTTTAGATATGTTGTTAAATATTTTAGCTGGAATGTTAACAGTAATTGACGTCACTTTTCAGAGGATAGATTCGTAAGCAAGAAAAGGTTATGATGCAACAGTGGTGCTTGCTGAAGACTGGTGTGAAACCTAAATCTAGGTTTTGTTTATTTGTGCCGTATGAGGGCTCTGCCTATTCCAGTACAAAGCAACAAACATGCCTATTTTCTGTGCCTACACGGTATGTGTAGCATGTGCCACATGTTTGCTCTGTCCCATAGCACTAGGGTCTAAATTAAAAGGGCTTAAGGCTCAGGCTGCTCAACTTCTATTTTAGACTGGTATAGAATCCTTTGTGAAGAAACACACAAGTACAGATCAGTTTAGCCTTTAGGATCTTGTGGTTAGCAAGGGTCATTAGAGATTGAGGTCAGCTTTTAGAAAATAGAGATTTTACTGGAGCTACATAAAGTGTATTTTCTTGCATGCATTGTTTTAGGAGAAGTGACAAATTCCTCTGTGAGCTCTACTTAAATTCTATATAGCTTCTTTAGGTTAACCAATGCATTTATATAGGCATATTTGACTTTTCAGCGGTGTCCTGTTCAGCCGTGTTGAAACACAGGACTTACATGTGGTATGTGAAATGATCTATGCAACCCTACTATGTCCTAAATAGAACTGTTTTAGGGGTATTGTCAGCATCACACGACTTTGTATAAAGCAATTATCTGAGTAACTATCGTTTACATCTTAAATAAGGCAGCCAGGGCAGATTCCTACAAATGATTGAAGATAGAAAACAGTATCTACACTGATGAACCAAAAAATTATGACCACCCAGGTTAAGCAAATAATGTTGATCATCTCCTAACGAGGCCACATGTCAAGTTCTGGGTAGATTAGATTGCAAACGAACAATCGGTTCTCGTAGTCAATGTGTTGAATGCAAGAAAAATGGGCAGGAGTAAAGACCAGAGAGACTTTGACAAAGGCCAAATTGTTATGGGCAGACAACTGGGTCAGAGCGGTAAGGCTTGTGGGGTGCTCCCGGTCAGCAGTGGTGAGTACCTACTGACAGTGGTCCGAGGAGAGTCAAACCACAAACCGGCCATAGGGTGTTAGGCACCCAAGGCTCACCAATGTGCGAGGGCCTTCCCATTTGGTCTGAACCAAAAAAAGGTCCAGAGACTATTTTTATTATGGTTACGGGAGGAACCTTGCTGTGTATGGGGCTGCGTAGCTGCAGACCAGTCAGAGTGCCCATGATGACCCCTGTCCACCATCGAAAGCGCCTACAATGGCCATGCGAGCGTCGGAACTGGACCTTGGAGAAGTGGAAGAAATTTTGTCCTGTGAGTCCCGTTTTCTTTTACATCATCTGGACGGCTGTGTATGTGTGCACCATTTACCTGGGAAGTGATGGCACCAGGATGCACTGTGGAAATACGACAAGCCGGTGGAGGGAGAGTGATGCTCTGGGCAATGTTCTTCTGGGAAACCCGAATGGGCCATTTCTGGCCATTCATGTGGATGTCAATTTGACACGTGCCACCTACCTAAACATCGTTGCAGACCAGGTACACCCTTTCATGGCAATGGCATTCCCTGATGGCAGTGACCTCTTTCAGCAGGTCCTCTTTCAACACATTGTTCAGGAATGGTTTGAGGACTTGAAGGATCTGCTGCTAATGATTTGGTGCCAGATACCACAGAACACCTTCAGGGGTCTTTTAGAGTTCATGCCTCAGCGGGTCGGTGCTGATTTGGCGGCATTCGGAGGACCAACAGCATATTGGAAAATGCTTAATTCATGTGATAATACATTATACATTATAGTGCCTTCAGTGGCCACCATATTGGGACAGCACCACTTGTTTTAAGTGACAGGTAAACTGGATGTGTTGTAACACCTGGCCAGTGAATTGGAGAAGGTTGGCACTATTTGTGTGCCAGTCGTCATTATTCTTTAACCTATTAAATCTATCCAGTAGGCTTTATTTTGACCTGTGGACTGTTATGTGTCATAGCATCGATTTCATAGCATGTCATAGCATCGATAATCCAAAATATCCATACCCTTGAATTAAAAGTTTGTTTTAATTAAATTAAATTATTTGATTTATATGGGAAGAGAAAGTAGATTGTGATAAGCATTTTATTAGGCACTAAATGACACCATCAAAGTGGTTTTTAGAGGGTTTTCTAAAGACTCCTATATTGTTTTTGACAAGCTCGCACACCCGTGTGCCTCAGCTTTCTAATCAACAGCTCACATTAATTAAACCTCTTTTAATTAGGAAGCTGTGGCACTCGCTGATTGTTTACGGTCTTATTTATGTCGCATAAGCGCTATGTTTACGAGGGAAGGGAAAAGTGTGTGGATGAGGAAACAAATGCAACAGGCAACCTGTGTGACGTGAGATATCCGTCAGCCGCGCTCGTTAAAGTCCGTTCAGAATGTCTGACCTTCCCAAACATGAGCTGTGTTAATAATACGCGAAACCATTTGTCTGTGAAGAACTGTGATTGATTAACGCAGGTAATAAATAGAGAGTCTTGCAGTTGTTACAAATTAGCGGAGTTTCCAAGCACATCTGGGTAACATTTACGACACTCCGCCTTGCAAGAAGGGCAGAAAATGGGTAAACACCATACATGATTGTTTTCAGCTATCCTGATCAGTATATTCTGCAGCAGTTTAGGCTTGATAGCCATATGATTGTTAAGTGGGTATGTAATACTGTACAGTAATACTGACTGTACAGTTTGCACATAATATAGCCCACACCAAAATAAACTGAAAATTTTTGTTGGACAAAAACCAAGAGCATGTACACTGAAACAAATATTTGAGTAGGGTTTACTAAGGTAAAAAATTCCACACAGAAATTGCTAGTAAATTTAACAGATCGTGTTTTCTAGTAAAGGCTACACATAATTATTGGTATTAGAAATTCTGAAGTAAAGATTACTTTGCAATACTGTTTCAAAGTAAATTGTACTCTTTGTTTATACATTTTATTCATGCAATGTATAGCACTGAATTAAGCCATGCTTTTAAAATTGTACTGGCTTTTCAGTGCTTTTTTATGTACTTAATCATGTACCACATGACATACTGAAGCCTTCCACTGGGAAGCATGATATGTAGTCTATTAGACAACACCTTGCTTTAATAGATCTGTGCAACTTGATTTTATAAAATATTTGGGGGGATTTTCTCCCAAATTTGGATTGCCCAGTTCTCAATGCACTCTAAGTCCTGGTGGTGGCGTAGTGGCTCGCCTCAATCCGGGTGGCGGAGGACAAATCTCAGTTCCCCGTCTGAGACAGTCAACCCAGGCATCTTATCACATGGCTTGTTGAGCACGTTACTGCGGAGACCCAGTGCTTGTGGAGGCTTCACGCTATTCTCCAGGGCATCCCCGCACAACTCACCACACGCCCCACCGAGAGTGAGAACCACATTATAGCGACCACGAGGAGGTTACCCCATGTGACTCTATGCAACCTAGCAACCGGGCCAATTGGTTGCTTAGGAATCCTGACTGGAGTCACTCAGCACGCCCATTCGAACTTGGAGGAACGTTGTCTCGTTTTGCTGTGTACTGTACTAACTGTATATGGTTGAAACGACAATAAAAACCACTTGACTTGACTTGAACTTGCGACCCCAGGTGTGGTATAATGGGTTTTTTTCAATTTAAGAGTAAAATAAGGTCTGTGGAAAACTTTACTTGATGATATGTGGACATTTTGGTCTACAACATAAATCACACACGTTCATACCTCAAATGTGAATTTTGAAGGTGTACTGAATTACATCCTTTTTTTTTTTTTTTTTTTTAAACACAGCTGCTCAAATTTTTTGTAGAACAAAACATATACACGTATCGTAAGTAATGTTTACCACAGACCTTATTTAAGTTGAAAACCCCCGTTATAAAAAGTTATAATCCATAGGAAAATCCAGAGGGAACCCATGGTGAATTTGACTTCCGGGTGACGCTACTGCTGAACAGCTCTATGACGATGAAACAAGATATTAAGCTGTGCATGCATACCTAAACACTTGGTGCACAAAACACGACTATGGTAACAATCAATAGCTCTTTTTTAAATTTTGTATCTTTAACTGGTAATTTTGCATAGAAAATGAACTTTAGACTTCACAAAACAAAATGTTATCAAACGTAACAACAAAATCAACAATAAAAAAACTGTAAATCAACTTTCAAACAGTGAAAACATGATTATTCAAGCTGCATGCTGGGAACACCAGCTTTGAAAAGTTTAGTAAAATGTGCTTGTTTTATTTACAAGTGACATTTACTCAAATTAGCAAATAAATATGACAAGGTTTTCTTCTTCAGGATTTATACATTATGTCACATTATAAAGATAAATATCTATTATAAATCATATTTAATTTTAAGATAGCTAGAACATACATTTTTACATGCTTGAATGTATAATTTACTTATTTACCAAACTAATTCAATGTAGAAACAACTTAATCTTTTCTGCTACATTTAATATACATATACACTGATTTTGTGTTGTTGTAGTCCAGTAAGGAATGATGTAGCCAAGGCCATTGGACTGCTGTTAAATGCTGGATGTTCTTAGATTAATAAACATTTGCAGTTTTCTTAAGTGAAACCACCTGAATTTAAGCAATGGAAAAGCCTATTCATTTCAATTTGAAGACATAAAAATCCTCAAAAGGGCCTCAAAAGTACAACTTTCGGGAAAGTAAAAAAAAACATAGTTACAATGCACTAAAATGTTAAATATCCTGCTTCCGATTAATTCTCTGAAGATGAGTGAATGTGTTTTCCCCCCATAGTTTTGGATATGCTGTTTTGTCCATATTTTGAGCAAATCCATGTTCTGAGTCATTGTTGCAAATTGTGACCTAATTTGAGGGCGTTTAGGTTACTACATTCAAAGAGCCAAACAGAATTTCTTGAAGCTGGATGAGCTATTAAATATTGCTGGTAAAACGTAACGAATGTGAATTCATTTAAACTTCTATTAAATGTTGATATGGCATTTTCAATATTAGGTGTGCTTTGTAAAGGGTGGAAACAATGCCTTTATTTGCAACTCCATTACTTTCTCCTGCAAGCCATAATGTTATCAAAACAGCAGCTGTCGAGAACAAAAAGGACATCCTTTGTCACTGCAACTGTATAATGTTTGAATGAATGGAAGGCACAATTCCAATGCAAATTGTGGTTTGTAAAAGCATTTTGATGAAGAACTATTTGAATCAATTTGAGCTTCCTTGATGGGCATGCTGTAGGAAATCTTGCTTTTTTAGGATGGTAGGTTATTGTACAGACGTGACACAGCTGTAGATATTCATGTTTAGTATACAGTATAGAGGTAATATATGCTGTTAAGTATTTATGATTAGATAAATGTACCAGTGATGTACAATAAATTAAAGTGTCAACCATTCCCATTACAACTGATGTCATTTTTAAGGGATCACCATTTCTCAATATGTTTTTCTGTGATTTATTTTGACCCATTTTTTAAATTATCTTTCTCCTCCCCTGCTTGTTTACAGGGAATCTGAAGAATGTAGTTTAGGAGTGGGCTCCCAGCTCATGTTTCCAAATCAGGCCCTTCTCCTCTAATGAAGACAGTATGTGGGATCCATCGCCAGAGGCGAGCTTGGAAAACATTACTTGAATGGGTACATTTTTTAATGCATAAATGGGCCAGTGTTGCCCCATTTGAAAGATTTCGTCAAAGTTTGATATGGGACAAATTTCTACAGGGTATATTTTTTAAAGAAATCCAGAGCTCTTTTCAGATGAAACGCAAAGTTCAAATGCAACATGTTTTGATTGAGGTATGTCAAAAATGACTTTGCTTTTTGTTCATTGTTCTGTTTCTAATGTGGCATATTTTTACGAAGTGGACTAACAAAAATGCCTCATGGTGGTGTCACGTCACAGATGTGTCCCAGAGATACATTTAACTAGATGGTAAGGATATTGCAAGTCTTTGCGGTCTGGCTGCAAACTTCTTGGTGAAATACATTTACAGAGTCCAAACACATATTCACATGCTCCAACAGTCTGCCACCATCGGCTATAAGAGTGTGTAGAACATTTTAATACTGTACAGTTAAACAATGTCTATTTTTGTTGTGACTATGTTTTTGGGGAATGCTGTTGGATGGTGAGTTGGCCCTTTCTAGCATCTTCTACAACTTTTTAACTGAAACAACAACCAACAACCAGTAATTAGGGTGCATCATAATCTCCAGAGGGTTGTTTATGGATTGAATAAATTCAACTTAATGGGCAGACTGTCCAAATTTCAAGTCTTGTTGGCTTCATGATACTTTATGTTGCCTATGGCATGCCTTTTACTGCAATTTTTTTTTCTTGTGTTTGACGAGTGAATCCTAACTGCTAAATGTTTTTAAGCTCTCTGTCTGCTTTTAAGTTTTGTATAAATGCCTTTGTTTTCTGATTTATATTCAAATGCAAAAAGCAAATGTGTGGCTTGTTGCCCTTTCATTGAGTCTTCCGAGATCCTTCAGCAACACTTTACAAGTGCCGCCACATGTGGAAGTTTAGTATGATCTTTATGGATTTCTTGGTTGCAGAGGTTTCTCTGAATGGCACACCAAGTGTGATTCATTAAGTCCTTTATTGGCTTTGAGAGATGGGGCTTATTGCTTTTTAGTCCAATAAACTGATCCATGCTACCAAAATGAACACTGTAAAACTTGCAGAATTGAGTGGAGAGACGGGACTGATTTTCAATGGCTCGCCCTATTAAAATCCTGATGCCAAACAATATACTCAAACTTCGTATTCCTGTTTTTTCTTTTTCTTTTCAATGTTTGGATCAGGTTGCTTTTGAAACATCTACTAGGAGTTAGATGTATTCTATCTACAGTGAGAGCATAACCTTTTTCACGATTTCTAAACATTTTAAAATAGTCATGAATATTGGATGAGCTATGTTATATAAAAACTATCTCTCCGTGGTTTTGTTAAACAGGCACCATTTATGTCATGGTCTCGGTGAGTCCACAGGTTTGTTCTGTTTGTTTTGGTGTTTTCTCCCTCATGTGTTTCAGGTGCATATGGCATGCCGAATCAGCGTTTCCATGGGAACTCTGATCATGCCAACCTTCAGCAAACTGACGGCACCTTGTTTTTTTCCTTCTTTCTTAAACCCCACTCTGTCTCGTATTCAATGCTAGATTGTTGTTGTGTGTGTTCATTAACTCACCTCACACTCTCTGCCTTAGTCGTCTGTAAGTGCATTCTGTGTCGGTTACCAGTCACCGCCTGTGTGCCCTGATTACGGTTACCTTCCAATCAGCCTCTTCGCTCACCTTGACGCTTCACCTTGAGGATTCCTCACTGGTTTTCCCTCTACACTGCCACAACACACACACACACGCCTACAAACATGCTCTCCATCTCCACGCTGCAGTCGGTGCAGGATTCCTCTCTGCACACTAGCCCTGTTTGAGTCTTCCTTGCTCATAAGCATTGTTGCCTGTGTCTGCACTAATAAATTCTGTGATGTGCCACCACGCCTGGATCGCTTGTCTCATCTGTGACAATTTAAGCACAAGTTCTAACCCCAATATGTTCCCTTAACGGTAGTGTATTGTTCCCCTTATTTTTGGAAACCAACTCTTAACATTATAGGAACGATGAATTTATTATAACCATAAACTAACTTTTTCAGAATGTTGCAATGAGGTTTTTGTGTGGAATTTTTATAAAACTAGTTCCGGTCCTGGATGCTGATTGGCAGTGCTGGGTGGATTACTTGTGAATTCAATCAGTATCATAATCTCATAATTTCATTTTTGGGATAATCTAATCCGATTACTGTTGTATTACTTTCTTGTATTATGCTGTTTTATTATTCCTTAACTGAGGTGCATATCTTACTGTTGTAACGTAAAAGGAGCTCATGCTAAAAATGTTCATCTGTGAGACTATTGCAATTCAGGGTAAGAATATGATGATATTTATATGAAAATGATCAATAAATTATTAACAATTAACTGCCTTGTTAATATGTAATCATGTAATCTATAAAAAGTAACTGCAGTCCAATTACACTTATTCTAAAATGTAATGTAATCCAATTAAAAGATCTTCATTTTCTAATCTGATTGCATAATCCAGATTACATGTGATCTATTACTACCTAGCACTGCTGATTGGTCAACAGCCACCCTTTACTCATGATAAAGCTCTGACCTGTTCACAGAACTTCTACTTGTATCGCTCCGCAGCAACTTTCTGTTTACTGTTCCAGAGACTATATTTTCTGGCGGAAGATGATTTTATTAATGATTACAAAAATTTTTTAATGAACATTTGTGTCCTTAATATTTTAAATATGTGGTGACTGTTTAATGAAAGCAATAATTCACTCAAGGCTTAAGCCATTGTGAATATAGTCACAGCTGAAGGGGTTGCAGTACTATTTTTAAAGTGATCTTTTCATTTTTTTCATAGAGAGGTGTTTGATAGACAACACTCACTCCCATTAGTGTAGTACATCACGCATGTTATTAGCCCCTACATGTCAAAATTAAGATCACAGAGTGTATTTGCAGTCAAAACGCATTATAATGGTCAGATGAACGTTAAAGTACACTTTGCACATCTGAAATGTTAAAATCATAGTTTGAAAAGCATGAAATAATCAAGCTTACCATCTATGTTAATACGTGTCTTACTCGCTGCTTGTAGGATGTTATTCATTCATAATTAATCTAAAAATAGATAAACAGTCTGAAACCCCTTTGTGTCCCGGGTTGGCTATACGTTCGTGGCACCTGTTCATCTAGTTGTATGTTTGACATCCCAACGAATTTTATGCAAAGCATTCATCTGTCCACCCTGAAGACGTGCTCAACCTTTCACTGAACCATTCATTCAGAAACAAGGATTTCTTTCCTCAGTAAACGACCGAAATGAAATATTGAAGAGTCTCAACCATTATTTTATACAAAATGTGTCTATATGATATTTGTTCTTGAGTTTTGACAAACAAATTCGTTAAACCCGTTTGTCTTATTTGCATAACGTCCCCACAGGAGTAAAGCAACAAAACAAAACAAAAAAGCTCCTTCGCCACTTCCCTCTTAATCTACGTTAAGTGTCTTTATGAATGACGACAAATGCAGCCATTAAACCCTTTTGCTGCATCTCGTCATTTTTCTTTTTCATTATTGAGATGAGTTTGTTTTCTACCCAGTCTTTCACTGTAAAACACACATCGGTTTGGTTGGGTATGAGCGGGTTTAATTATCACGGCTCAATTTAATTTATGCATAATTCAAAAATAACTAGGCCTATGTAAGACAACTTGATAACGTCAATTTTTTGTTGTTGTTTTTATTTGTATAAAACGTGCATTTTATGTGTGGTCTGATTTCCATAGCCTTTAAAAAACATGTACGAGTTACTTGTCCCAGGAGTAGAGATGTTGTTTTACTGCCTTTGGTGTTTCTATGAATGATAATTATTAAGTGAGCTATTATGGGAACAGTGAGCGAAGTGTGTGTGAATAGTGAGCATCTGTCTTTCCGCGCACTTCAGTATGGGTGAAAAGAAAACACGGACTGGCACACTGAGCCCATATTAGGCCTAATGAGTAATGTAAACGGCAGGATTTCAATTCCATATTGTTTTTATGTAATTTTTTGCATCCATCTCCGTTGTTTCAATTGTATTTTCTATGCTTGACCCCATTGTGCCCTATCTTTTTTAAGTGTGCATGTTTTAAGGGGCGGACACACTATAGGCTTTGAGCTTGCAAATCTCTTTCGGACCTACGGATTCGTGGTTCAAAGTTCATAAAATTTGAACTTTCGATATGCAGCGTATGAAATTTCTCCGCATGATTGTGTTTTCGATCTCCAGTGTTCGGATGCGTTTGAATGGGAGTGAATGGAGCATGGAGCAAATGTAGTGTGATCGCATTAGATGGCGTCTAACATTTAAATGCATCTCAAGACACATGCTTTCGGTTATATTTGTTGTGCTACCTAGATCTATGTTGTTTGTTTGTTTTTTTTCTGATATTTTTCTGCTCTGATGACTGACAGGGGCCCAGCAAAACGATAAGCCCCGGGGCCCAGGACACTTGGGGCAAGAGGCCCCAAGGGGACTAAAGCAGAGCCCTTCTATCAAGGTGAGCCTACAAGATTAGCATAGCAATGCATAATGCGGCAGTCCCAATAGACATTCTACGGTCGGGACACAGGCGAGGAGAACCAGAGATCTTCTTAACAGAAATAACAACTTTCGTGCTATTACCATAAGAGAGATAGTAACGTCAACTAGTTTCTACGACAGTAAGTCAGCGTTTGCAGACACCATAGCCTACATATGAATAAAGAAAGCCGTAAACTGACAGCAACATGCCGCAAAATTGTCTGTGTCTTCTCATATAAAACAGCTATTTTATCAAAGCAAACTCCACACATAGTTCACTCTGAAAGGATTGTTTAGTGTAAAACATATTGAAGATTAGTGGACAGGCAGTTAATTAATTATATGATTAGCTGTTTCCTTACAAAAGCAGTTTATTCAGCGGAATGAAGCATCTCCTCCATAGACATCCATTAAAAAAATGACTCTTGTCTCCTCACCAGTGTACCGCCCATAGAATGCATATGGGACCACTGCTTTACGCTATTTTAGGTTAAGCTTGTAGGCTCCCCTATAAGAAGGGATCTGGGAGAACAAATGCCATTTTTTTTATGAATGTCTATGGAGATGCTTCAGTGTGCTGAATTGACTCAATTTTTGAGGAAACAGCTCATAACTTAATGAACTGACCTTTTACACACACAAACATCCTTTTGGAATGAACTATGTGTGGAGTTTACTACGGTAAAATAGCTAGTATCATAAGAGAAGACGATGACAATTTTGCGACAGCTAGGTCATTTGTATGGTATCCGCAAACGGTGACGTACTGTCGTAACGCTAGTTTACTGTTACGCTCTATCCTGGCTAAAAGTGGAGGTTGTTATGGGAGTAAAAATTATTTCTGGTTCTGTTTGTTGTCCTGCATATAGATTTTTTTTTTTTATCAAATAAATTCGGTCATCCTAAAATGGTAAATGAAGTTTCACACTTGGAAGCGTCATCTTTTCTCAGTCCGGTTCCACGGATATTCCATGTCATGCTACAGAGCGGGCTCAGAAGCCTCTTGATTGTGTGTATTTAGGCTAATGCATTTGATTCAGTAACAGATCATTGAGAGAGCTCTCCTGGAGCAGAACAGGGAAGCCTGGAAACATTTCTCTAACTTCTGATCAAGCCTCGTTCTTGGCAAAAACTGTGAAAACGGGTTTGAACGGGTTTATGCAGTAACTATTTTCGCATGTTGACAGTTTTATAGGTTATTAGTCTAATTCTTTCCTCATTCTGGATTCAGAAAATGCACGCAATTTGACAATTTCTCCTATAAAGGTAAGTTATCAAATAAACGCAATGTACTTTTCAAGTTAAATTTTTTTAATTTAGTTATTTATTTTTGCAGTGTTTTTAACCTTTCAAATTACCTATAGATTATTGTTTTTTATTTATTTTTTACATTTGTTATGATTAATTAAATGACGGACGAACATATCGGAAAATAATTATATTTCTGAAAGAGAAACTGTCAATGAATAGTACGCTATTATTTTATTTTTTTTTATCTTGATTGCGCATTAAAGACACAATGAAATCCGCATTTAATCTCGAGCAGTCCACTCGTGAATATACCTACTCCATTTGGATATTTACTTACTATGCGACATATTATATCTATCTGTATTTTGTCTAATCCAGTGGTTATTGTAGCCTGTTTAAATCAGTTTTGAATGTCACAAACATTGGCTACTGACAGTAGAGAGAAATTAGCAGTAATCAGTTGTACACCAGGCAGATTGTTACACAAGATTGATGCTTTGGGGAACTCAGAAGAACTTTCTTTAGATAATCATTAAAAGATTGTTCTTTCCCACAGGACATGTAACAGTGTATTAAATAATGCACCTCTTTACTAACCTCAATTCAACAAATTATAATAATTCTAATTTTCTAGACTTTCCCATATTGAATGCAGGCATTGCATATAACAGCAAAATTCGGTTGAACATTTGCCTAATTAAGTTGTAGGCTTATGTTGTATGTGACTGCTTCAAGGCCATGAGTAATGAACAATGAGCTAACACAAAGATCTCAAGCTGAATGCCCCACAGCTGTCAATGTCTGAAGAGAGGCGCAGAGATGAGCTTGTGTGTTGCTTGTTGCCGGAGGTCCAATGCAGCTGCATGCCAGCCTTCAGCAATTACGCTTTTCCCAAAGAAAAACGGCTTAAGTGGGGATTGAGGAGAGAAGCACACGTGATTAACTGCCTCAAAATCCAGCCTCATTATTCTTTTCCTCAGTGTGCTTGCTTGCATACTAGACAGAGAAGGATGTGGAGTCACAGGACAGCATCACATATTCCATAATTAACTCCACTTCTGAGGGATTATGAATGGCTCATCTCTACAAATAGTGTTCTTGGCAAGTCATACGACTTGCTTCACTTCTGAGCCATTGATAAACTCATGTCTTGTGATCTTAGTTAATGCTGGCCTCAAAACTCTGAAGGTACTTTTATGGTGTTTTAACCAGAATTAATCTATGCACGCCAGGCTTAACATCAAACTTTATGACATTATTACTTTTCAATATTGCAGATCCTAATCCTTCTCTTTGCTTGCTGCTTTCTAGCTCCACCATGAAGGATCGTGACACACTTTCCCTCCTGCATTACCAAGGTTCAAGCAAAACTAGCTCTCAGTTCCCCACTGCTGCTCACCACCCAAGCTCTCCTGTGTTGGGGAAGCAACAGCCTTTCTGCCTACAGTCCGGCCAGCACCTCATAGCCTCCATGCAGCTCCAGAAACTCAACAGCCACTATCAGAATCTGGCTGTATCCTCTACAGTTACCAATGGACCCAGCAGAGTGTATGGGACCACCATGCTGGGCCCAGGACAGATTGCAACCCCTGGGGCAGCACAGGCACCTGGGATCATTGATTCGGATCCAGTTGATGAAGAAGTTCTAATGTCGCTGGTGGTGGAGCTGGGTTTGGACCGTGCCAATGAGCTTCCAGAGCTATGGCTGGGTCAGAACGAGTTCGACTTCATCGCAGATGTACCGGCTGGCTGCTGACCCTCTCGGATACTCCCAAATATCTCTAATGGCTACTGTCTTCCTTCTCTAAATGAAAGTGACTATTGAATGGCAGTCAAATTGGCCTATGAAAAGAGTGTTTAAGTGTAAGATTTGAACAGTCAAGAGCTGGATAAATAATCTCAAAGTCTTGTAAGTTTGCTGTTTTGAAACTGAACCTGAAGGCTGTAGACTTCTGTCCAAAGTGAGACTTTATATAGTTTTCTGTAAATGGAGGACAAATTTTTCTTTGACCAAGTCATCAGACTTGAGCTTATGTCATAAGCTATAAACTAAAACGGAGGACTACCTACACACACCAAAAGGGTCATGTGGCCAGCCTTAAGACTTTCTCTCCGTCCCATGGAAGTCTGTTGTCCCGAGCCCTCTCACACTACTTTATAAAATCCACATCATGCTATATGATATCGATTACATCTTCAATCTTTTTATATGGTTCCAAAATCATTGTCATAATCTCAGAATAAGGCTTGAGGAAGAGACATTTGGAAAATATGGTTTGTAGATATCAAAGGTTTTAAACCAGTCTGACTTCAAGCCCAGATCTAGACTAAGAGCCGAATGGTGTTGTATGTAATGGAAGGCTAGTGAAACTGGTCCATCATTTGAGATATTCTCTCAAGAAGCCATGTCATTGGTCACAGAGGAACTCGACCTGGCCGAGCGTTTTCCATGGTTGAATAAATTAATGAGAGATGTGTCTGTTTACTCCACAGTCAGCCTGCATGGACCGATAGCTTTATTTTTTGTTTATTCTTTGTTTAGCAATGATAGGGCCATGCACGTAGAGCAACTCTGGAAAAATGTCAACATGGTCATCCATTTACATTTCTCTTCTATTTATTTTCAATGTCTTGTAGGCTGTAAGAAAAAAGAGCTTCATTGTAATGTAGATTTAAGCAGGCCAAAATCGACAAATATGTTCATGCTTTAAAAACATATGGGAAGAGGAGGGGGATCATTTCTGTCTGTTGTTTTACTTAACTACTTTTGAAATTTGGGACTCACTGAAATGTAATCAAAGATTTATTGTTTAGCACTTTTCTCCCATCCATTTGTGTTTCTACATAAGATATGTTTAAATGTGTACTTTTCTATTTTTCTGAATTTGAGATAAAGTAATAAAGCATAACCTTTCGCCTTTTTCTTTCCCATTAAAACACTTTAACACATTTACTGATGTTTATAGTGCACCAAATGAAAATTGTTTTGGGTGGAAAGATTGCCTATACCAAATTTTTTCACATACAGTATAACTGAAACAATACAATTCTGCAAAAGACAATGTTATAAGGTGAAATAATGATTTTTTTTTTTAATCTAATAATTAACTATTCAAATAAAAACAAAAATCAGAATATAAAAGTAAATGTTGAATGTGTATATATTTCATGCAAAGTGAAATGTGCTCCAAAATGATTGGAATATAAAAATTTTGCTGTTTTAAGAATAAGTCCAAAACCAAAAATACTGTTAAAGACAAATTCTGAAATTCACATTATTATTATTATTATGTAAATATCGCTACATACAGTAAACGAGCAAAGGCAGGACTTTGGCCAGGGTCCGTGTGAGTGAAATGTTTTAAATGGTTGATACTGCCATCTAGTGTCCAACTTGATAATTCAGCCAGAAATTAGTGATCGAGTATATCCGGGTTCAATACAAGTTAAGCTCAATTAACAGCATTTGTGGTATAATGTTGATTACCACAAACTATTATTTTACTCGCCCCTCCTTTTCTTAAAAAAAAAAAAAAAAAAAAAAAGCAAAAATGGAGGTTACATTGAGGCACTTACAATGAAAGTCAATAGGGCCCATTTTATTTGGAGGATTGAAAGGCAGAAACGCAAGGCTTATACTTTTATAAAAGCACTTACATGAATTCTTCTGTTAAAAATCATGTATTATTTGAACTGTAAATTTAAATTGTCATTTTTAAAGTCGCTTCAGGGTTTTTAGGGTTTGTTGACATCGTCATGGCAACAAAGTTGTAAAATTGGATGAAAGTAAGTGATTTCATCACACTGAAATCATGTTAATGTGTATTCTGTGTACGTCCTGTGGTTATACTTTTTAAATAGTGAGTATTTTAACGTTTACAGATTGAAACCATTCACTTCCAATGTAAGTGCCTCACTGATTCACAGATGTTGTATTTTTAAAAAGAAAAGGAGGGCAAGTCAAAGTTAAGCTTTCTGAAAATCTATTTTATGCCACAAATTATGTCGATTGAACTTAATTTGGATCAAATATTCCTCTAAGAGGAAGCCGAACCCGTCTAGAAAGTGCCTGATCAGTACTCTTTACATCATCTATGATGTTTTGTGAAGTTGCCGCAATTTAAACATGTATTACTTATCTAAATATAGCGAGTAGGCATATCCTTTAGATTGCCTGATTGCATGAATTAGTGAATTAATGATATAACAGCACATAAAGCAAAGAGGACAAGGACAATGGAAATTAAACAAAGCAACAACCAATATAAACATCATAATAGGAATAATGATAAGAAAACTACACATCCAAGACTCAAACAGGCCACAGAGTCCAAACTATACAGTGTTATTCTTCTAAAAACAGAGCCGCCCTGTTTTTACCCAGCACGGGATTTCCGAGCAATTTTTCCAAGATTGTCCGATTAGGACTTTATAATGAACAATATAAGATTTAAATGATTTTTTTTCCCATTAATATCATTAAAACTTTTAATATAGCAAGGCATTAACTACCAACTGGTAAACCTTTATACTCTATTATTATTTAATAGTGTATTTATATATTTAATAATTCAATATCTTGCACAGAAACGATTCGCGTTAGACTGTGATTATTGACTTCCCCACTAGAAGGCAGACACTCATACGGCTGATAACAGAAGGTTCGCTTGTCCTTCTTCGGCACCGGTAGTTCAGTTTATCTTCCTGTGACAGGAAGTGAAAGGTCCTTTTCCCCAGACTCCAACATGGTGAGTGCGTTTCGTTGACGATTCCCTCCCTAAATAATCCACGACCATCAAGGTTGAAGAAGAGCAGTCTTTTCCATTTATGGCCCAAATAATATTCTTTCACACCATCTAACATGAGTAACACACAAATTGTCATGAAAAAGAGCTGATGGATGGTTTAAAATGTTAATGGAAAAAGCTTAGCATAGTTGCCGTCTCTCATAGTCGTTAAAGAGGACCCGGTTTCATAATGGGTTAATCTGAGGTGTGTAGTGGTAAAACGTTAGTAAATGTGAATTGTGTTAAACTTTTACATATTTAACGTCCCGCTTTAGACATCATGTTTTAAAAAGTGGAAACTCAAGTTCCCGAGTTTACCTAAAGAGTGGATGTGTGAGCTAACTTGTTGCTCACATAAACGCTTGATCTATCCCTAACTATTCAGTAAAGATGTTAAGTCCTCTTTAAATTCACTACATTTACCCTGTTCTTGTCCAGGCCCGTGGACCGAAGAAGCATCTGAAGCGCGTCGCAGCTCCTAAACACTGGATGCTGGACAAACTCACTGGAGTATTTGTAAGTGATCTATCTTGTACTAATTTTGGAACAACATGTCTTCAAAGATGGTCTTGTTCTTGTTTGTGGCATTTAAAAAAAGTTAAGGTCTATTCTTTACGCAAGTTTTCTTTGTGTGTGTGTGTTCAGGCTCCTCGTCCCTCCACCGGTCCCCACAAGTTGAGGGAGTGTCTGCCCCTCATCATCTTTCTGAGGAACCGCCTCAAGTACGCCCTGACTGGAGATGAAGTCAAGAAGATCTGCATGCAGAGATTTATCAAGATTGATGGCAAAGTCCGCACTGACATCACCTACCCCGCTGGCTTCATGGGTGAGTTTTGGTGCATTCTGTTGCATTAAATCATTTTATATGGCATTTTTGCATTGCTTTAGGCTCGTTCACACCAAGAATATCTTTTATTTAACCATTAAATTGAAAAAATTGTTGTAACTCATTGGAGTCCACTCTACAACTATAACGATAATGGCATGGAGGATATCGTTGGAATCACATTCAGAGCGATTTATTTTTCTTCAGCTGATGAACAATAAAAAATATTGACAGCCAATCAAAAATCCATCTGACTTTAAAGACCAGGTATACTTCAATTTGCGTGTTGCGTCCTGCGCACAGTTTTGAAAGTATACCTCATGCAGGCGGATGAGCGCAAATGGATGCATGCAGAGTACAATTGCGTTGTTATGCTTTTTGTTGTTGCTACCAAACATTAGATGGCAGCACAGGGTCGTGTCATTTACAGGACATCCGCTCTGATGGTTAAAGAAAAACTGAGGATCTGCATTTAGCTTAAAGGGCTCAAACATTTAAAATGACTGGCAACATTGCAGAGAAGCTTGTTGCTGAGGGTTGAGAACCTCACTACCGTTTCACCCCTTTTTCAAACCCTCTTTGTATGGAGAAAACAAAAATTGGGCAACAAGGGGAATCAAAAAAACTTTGCAATAGGGCTGGGCGATAAAACGATATCAATATTTATCACGATAAAAAAACTCCATGATATCGACAATAAGCTTTTTGAGTAATTTAGCTGGTGTTCTACATATAGACGTGCGTGTTGCTAAAAACACGAGCGCTTTCAATTCCTTCATATGGAAGCAGAGCGTCAAGCTCGCAAGGTGGATTGTAAAATTGACAGCAGGGCAAGCGGTTCCCTAGCGGTGGGAGTGGCTTTGTGTGGATTTCTTCCACGTCACTGGAAACGCAGCCTCTGACTGTATGAAGTTGCTATTGCCCCCACTATGCAGGTCACCACGTTACGGATCCGGACCCCAGATTGATTCTATCTTGACTGCAAGATATCATGACAGTTTTGTAAAACTATTTAGACTGTTTAGGATTTTGTTTTCTCTTCTAGTTTGGAAATTTAAAAAAATGTGCACTGTGCAAATGTGATTTGAATATCGTGATAAATATAGATATCGAATTATATGAAAAGGAATATTGTGATAATATTTTTTGCCATTTTGCCCAGCCCTACTTGGCAAGGGAAACCAAAACTGGCTAAAGAAATGGCGAAACAAAAAACAGGTAAATAATGCAGCTTCAAACTCAAACATGGGAAGCAGTTACATAGACAAGGGAAACATTTTCAAATGTAGGAACCAAAAAGCTGAGCAATACAGACCAAATCTGGACAAGGAAAACAAAAACTAAGCAAAGAAATGAAGGAAACGATCAAACAAACTGAGCAAGACAACGGATGCGGTCAAAATACGAAAGATGGATTTTCTGTTGTAGCCAAAAATAATGATAAAATTTTTTTAATCTAGCAGCACTTGGTAATGTTCGACCTCCAGCGCGGAGATTACTTTCACTTCGTTTTCACGCTCCCTATTATTGAGTTTAGCTTGCTTGAAAGCTTGGCTTAACTAAATGCTTGTGTTTAGTCTTTTTATTTTTGCGTCAAGTGACATATTGTGAAAATTAATGATGGGATGGCGAAGGAGAACACGAGTGGGGAGGTGATTGCCACGATCAAATATTTGTTGTGAAATCCTAAAAGACGTGTCAAAAAAACACTGACGATCCATTCACGTGTGGAGAGAAAATCTAAAGGTCAATCTCCTTCATGAGCATCGAGCGCCCTGTTTGAAGCAGATGACAGTGAACAGACAAATTCACTTTGTAGCACAAGGCACAGACAGAGTACATACAGTGTTTATTTATTTAAATGGCAACCTTTTGTGGTTTAATAAACACTTTGAGTCACATAGCGACCTGCTTTTCCAGAGTGGGGAAGCACGTCATGACGTCAGAGCTACTTGGTCATAATAGCACAGGCACTTAAATAAAAGCTCCGCCAAATAAAATGTTATACTACTACAACTAATAATAAGAAATCAATAGGAATTGCATTATATTTAGGCAACATATTACATCTGTGATGCTCTGTAGTGCGCTTTATTTGACAAAAATAACTAACATACTTTAGATTGTGCTGTGAGGTTCTGTATAAATGCACTTTATTAAATATCATGTTGAAAATTAATTTATACTTTCATTTGATTAAAGTAATAAAAAAAAATGTAACACCGTTTTGATGATAAAATTGAAATAAACTGTTGATATGTAGTTCAGATAAAGAAAAAAAAAATCTGTATTGGACTCCGTATCGGTACTCGTACTGTCCAAAATAAAAAAAACAATGGTATCGTGACATCCCTAATTTTTGGTCTTAGCCTACATTTTTTTACATTTATTTAAAACCGTGTCCAAAGTAGCCAAGTAGACCTGTCATATCCGTTGCAATGAAATAAATAATTAAGATTTGATCTATTTTCCATTGTTTTGTTTTATTAACCATCTCTACATTCTGAGTGAAAATTAGGAAAAGTGATTACATTTAGTAATGTATAACAATTTCTTGTTATTTACTGAATTGTAATGCTGTCTGTCATTTTGACAGATTAAAAAAAACACATGAAACAGAATTTGTGCATCAGTTTTCATTTTACCTATCTTAATGTGCCTTCATACTCTCATTGTCTCTAAATTCCTCCTGCTCGTTTCGGTGTCATCCCTCATTCTGTGTTCGTCTTAGGGATGGGCGATATCTTATCGTTTGCGATATATTGTTGAAAATTCTCCTCACGATAAAAATGTGTCTCCTCACGATAATAACGATAAGTCTAGTTGATGACGTAGTTTTGTGCACGCGCGATTCACTGTTCACGTGCGGACATTCTCTGTGCGGAGTGAAAACAAGCATGGCGGAAGGCAGACGTGAGGCTGAGGAGGAGCTTGTTGTTTAGCGAGGAGCTACCTCCACGTGGGCCACTTGCAGATGGTGAAAGCAATCCCCTTACGTGGTGGAAGGTACATGAGGTGAATATCCCTAACATCAGTCGTTTGGTGAAAAAGTACTTGTGCATCCCCGCCACTAGTACACCCTCAGAGAGGGTGTTCAGCGCTGCTGGAAATGTAGTGACATGCCAAAGGTCTCTTCTGAAACCAGCTACAGTGAATATGTTGGTCTTCTTGACCAAAAATCTTAAGGTGTGAGCCCTGTTCTCTTTTTGAAAGCTACTGAATCACACTAGTATGTGTGTTATGCAACTTGCACTACCAGAAATGTTCATGTCAGCCTAATTTCTATATTTTGCAAGAGTATATCAGTGTTTACAGTTTAATTACACTTTTATTTAAATTTAATTTATTGATTTGTTTTTTAATTTATCATCTTGTTTTGCACTATTTTGTAAACTATCTGAAGACATAGTTGGGATCATTACTTTTTGATACAGTGTTTGCACTATTTTTACAATTTGTTCCATGGGACAAGAGTGTTGATAATTTAACTACCTAATTGGTGTTAGCATGTTCCACTTACGTATTATATTTACATTCTAAGAGTGTGTTTCACTCTGAACTTCTTTACTTTATCAGGATTTATTTGCAGTTGTACTCTGTTGTAATTTTGAAACACAACTGAAGACATGGTTGGTGATTGTTACTTTTGCTGTTTGCTTTGCACTATTTTTCCACCATGAGAGTATAAATAAAGAATCTGTGTTTACATATTAAACTTGTAATTGATTTGAATTATTATTATTGTGTAATTGTTGTTGTTGTGTGATGTTTTTCAGCACAGTCACTGGAACACAACTTAAACATAACATAATCTGATATTTTACAGAAGAAAATAATTTATTGTCATTTGTATCGTTATCGCAAAAAATCCCTGAAATTATCGTGATAAATTTTTTAGGCCATATCGCCCATTATTAGTTCGTCTATCTCGAAGTCTCACGTGCTAGGTGAAGCGTCGCACACACACACACACATACACATATATATACATATATATATATATATATATATATATATATACACACACCTAAAGGATTATTAGGGACACCTGTTCAATTTCTCATTAATGCAATTATCTAATCAACCAATCACATGGCAGTTGCTTCAATGCATTTAGGGGTGTGGTCCTGGTCAAGACAATCTCCTGAACTACAAACTGAATGTCAGAATGGGAAAGAAAGGTGATTTAAGCAATTTTGAGCGTGGCATGTTTGTTGGTGCCAGACGGGCCGGTCTGAGTATTTCACAATCTGCTCAGTTGCTGGGATTTTCACGCACAACCATTTCTAGGTGTGGAGCTTTCCACTAAGGAAGACACGGGAACCAGCGTCTGCTTCAAGGTAAGGTTCTTTAATTATATACTTTGTTTTACACAATTGCACAACACAGGTTCCTTCTAGCTGCTACTCGGGGTGTAGGCACTCTCTCTTAGGCCCTGTGGCTGCTGCTCTTTTATGCCGCTCTCCTCATGCTTACTGCAATTAGACACAGGTGTTAGACATAATTTAGCTCAGGTGTAAGCGCCCTTACCGCTTTTCTCTCCCGGACGGGCGCTTGACCACGCCCCCGCTGCCACATACCCCCACCGCCCGACTCAGGCCGGGGCGTCATCCGGCCTGCCTACCACTCCTCCCCCCATTTCTGGAGAGGAAGTCAGCGGCAGCCATCTGCACCCCCGGTCTGTGGATCACCTTGAATTTAAAAGGCTGGAGTGCCAGATACCAATGGGTGATCCGGGCGTTAGTATCCTTCATGCGGTGAAGCCACTGGAGTGGGGCGTGGTCCGAGCAGAGGGTGAAGGCCCGCCCCAGCAGGTAGTAACGGAGTGTGAGGACCGCCCACTTGATGGCCAGACACTCCTTATCCACGGTGCTGTACTTGGTCTCCCTCAAGGAGAGCTTCCGGCTGATGTACAGCACCGGGCTCCTCCCCTCCACCACCTCGCGAGTACGGCCCCCAGCCCTCTGTCTGAAGCGTCCGTCTGCAATACAAAAGGGAGAGAGAAGTCAGGTGCATGCAAAAGCGGCCCCCACAAAGTGCAGCTTTAATCTGTGTAACGCCTGTTGGCACTGCTCCGACCATTGGACCGGATCTGGAGCCCCCTTTTTAGTGAGGTCAGTCAGCGGGCTGGTGACATCCGAATAATTAGGCACGAATCTTCTGTAATAGCCAGCCAGCCCCAGGAACTGCCTCACCCCATTTTTGGTCTTGGGTCTAGGGCAAGTCGCAATCGCCGCGGTCTTGTCAATTTGGGGACGCACCTGGCCATGACCCAAGTGGAACCCCAGATACCGTACCTCCACACGCCCAACCGCGCACTTTTTCGGGTTTGCCGTGAGCCCCGCCCGCCGCAGCGATCTCAGGACAGCCCTCAGATGTTGCATGTGCCGCTGCCAATCATTGCTATAAATGATGATATCGTCTAGATAGGCAGCGGCGTAAGCAGTGTGCGGTCTGAGGATCCTATCCATGAGGCGCTGAAACGTGGCTGGTGCCCGAACAAACCGAAAGGAAGCGTCACGAATTGGTGTAATCCGAACGGCGTGGTGAAGGCCGTTTTTTCACGGGATATTGGTGTCAAGGGGATCTGCCAGTAACCCTTCGTTAGATCCAAGGTCGAATAAAATCGAGCCGTACCTAACCGATCGAGCAGTTCATCAACACGGGGCATTGGGTACGCGTCAAATTTAGACACCGCGTTGACTTTCCTATAATCCACACAGAAACGTACAGACCCATCGCTCTTGGGAACAAGGACGACCGGGCTGGACCAATCGCTGTGGGATTCTTCTATTACTCCCATCTCAAGCATCGCGTCCAATTCTTCTCGAACTACTTTCTTTTTATGTTCGGGCAAGCGATGGGGCGGCAACGTACCACCACGCCCGGCTCGATCTCGATATGGTGATGTATGATGTTTGTGCGGCCCGGTAGAGGAGAAAACACGTCTGCAAACTCCTTTTGTAATTCGGAAACTTCTGCGAGTTGGCGCGGTGAGAGGTGGTCTCCACAAGGAACCGGGGTGTTGAGATTGCGGGCTTTGTTTACCTCCGGTCCGAGCTCCGCTCTCTCCGGAACTACCGTTGCCAACGTCACAGAGGCCGCCTCTTCTCTCCACAATTTCAGGAGGTTGAGGTGATATATTTGACGCGCGCCCCTCTATCGGTACGTTTAACCTCATAATCGAGATCCCCTACTCGTCGTGTGACCTCAAAGGGTCCTTGCCACTTGGCGAGTAATTTAGAGCTTCGATGTTGGGAGTAATACAAGCACTTTATCTCCCGGTCGCGAATTCCGTAGCTGAGCACCCCTGTCATACAGCTGGCGTTGGCGTTCTTGAGCCTGGAGCAAATTCTCCTGTGTTAATTTCCCCAGAGTGTGGAGTTTTGCTCTAAGATCAAGAACGTATTGAATTTCGTTTTTACTATTAGAAGGTCCCTCCTCCCAAGCTTCGCGGATGACGTCGAGGACCCGCGTGGGCGTCGCCCGTACAGCAGCTCGAGCGGTGAGAACCCCGTGGAGGCTTGTGGGACCTCCCGTACTGCGAATAACAGGGGTCAAGCCACCTATCCCAATTCCTAAGCGTCTTCGTGTATCGAACTTACGAATCATATTTTTTAGTGTTTTATTAAATCGCTCCACTAGGCCATCAGTCTGCGGATGGTAAGCGCTAGTCTTGAATCGACTTAACGCTCAATAGTTCAGTAAAGCTCGTGAAGTGTACGTGACATAAGCGTTGTGCCCTGATCGGTGAGGATTTCTTTCGGAATCCCCACCGGAGATTATTTTGAAGAGTGCCCCTGCAACACTACGTGCGGAGATGTTGCTCAGGGGCACTGCTTCCGGATATCGCGTTGCGTAATCCACTAGGACTAACACAAAGCGATGTCCGCGTGCTGTCCGTTCTAATGGCCCGGCGAGGTCCATTCCAATTCTTTCGAAGGGACCTCGATCAATGGAAGGGGGCGCAAAGGCGCTTTTGGGGTGGCCGGTGGGTTTACCAACTGACATTCACGGCACGCCGCACACCACCTGCGGACGTCACCGCCAATGCCCGGCCAATAGAAGCGGGCTATTAGACGGAGAAGTGTCTTTCTTTCCCCTAGGTGACCGGCCATAGGATTATAGTGAGCCGCCTGGAAAACCATTTCCCGGCGGCTCTGTGGAATCAATAATTGTGTCACTTCCTCCTTTGTTTGAGCGTCCTGCGTCACTCTGTACAACCGATCTTTAATAAGCGAAAAATAAGGGTATGCAATGGCGATGCCCGGCCGGAGCTGTTGACCATCAATTACTCTCACTTGGTCAAGAGCATGTTTAAGGGTTTCGTCCCGCGACTGCGCTAGAGGGAAGTCCCCTCAGGGAATTCCCTGAGAGGTGAGGCGCCACCTCAGCCCCTTCCCTCGTTATTCGAGCAGCCGAGGACGGCCCGGCTCCGCCTCCCTGCCAAAGCATCGCACACCACACACCTCTTTATGCAGGACCTATCCACACAAATCCCCTCTAAAATATCTTTGAAATTCGGCCAATCAGTACCCAAGATTAGCGGATGGGTGAGGCGGGAACTAACCGCTGCCTCCACACTATGGATTTTTCCCCTGAATTTAATCGCCAAAGTCACCATGTGATACTTGTGAACATCCCCATGCACACACCTCACCCTCACCAGTTTAGCTAAACCCAAAGCCCCGGGTTGAACCAAGCGTTGGTGGATGGTGGTCTGGTTACAGCCGGTATCCAACAATGCTTGGTATGTACCCCCCTGGATCCTTACCGGAATATGGTACGCTCCAGCCCGATCGGGGGCAGCCTGCGGGAAGTCGGAGACCCGCACCACCGTCCCTATTTCCATCAGCGGACACTGATCCCGGAAGTGGTCCGGGTCTCCGCACCTCCAGCAGACCGGCCCAGGCGCCACGGCCGCACCCGTGCTGGCGGGCGCCCCCACCTGAGGAGGAGAGCGGCTGAAGGACGGGGAAGGGGTAGGCGGGTTCTCCCACGGCCGGGAAGTTGGTCTCATGAACCCTCCGCGCCTGCGGGGGGCAGGAACGGACCCTGGGGAGAGAGCAGAGCGAGAGGGAAGAGGGGAGGGGAGAAAAACAGGGGAAGACACAGGGGAAGGGGAGAGAGGGCTCATCCGCCCTTGGAATCGCCACCATGTGGTCCTCCGCGAGTCGTACGGCTTCCTCCAGCGACGCCTGGCGGTGGCACTGGACCCACTCCGCCGTTTTCCGGGCAAGCGCTGGACAAACTGCTCAGTACCACTTGATCGACGAGCTCCTCGACGTCGCGGTCCCCCGCAAGCAGCCACCTCCGACAGGCATCACGGAGCCGCTGGGCGAACGCAAACGGGCGGTCGGATTTATCCAGTTTCGTGGCCCGGAAGAGCTGGCGACTTTCTTCCGGGGTCCGACCAACCCGCTGCAGGATGGCTCGCCTCAAGTCGGTATAAGCTAGGAGACTTGTTGCCGGAAGTTGTTGTGCCGCGAGTTGTGCTTCCCCGGACAAGAGAGGGACGAGGCGGGCTGCCCACTGGTCGCGTGGCCAACCCCAAATTTCCGCCGTGCGCTCAAAGAGGTCCAGGAACGCCTCCGGATCATCTGCCGGCCCCATCTTCTGTAGCGCGGGTGGGGGCAGTGTGGCGCGGGTGTCCGGGGTCGCGGCTGCGTCTGGAGCAGCCTCCTGGCTGAGGACCTCTGCTTGAGCCCGCATGATCTCAAAGAACCGACGATCCTGGTCCTGTCGGAGCTCAAGCAGAGACTGTTGGTGGCCCTGATGGAGCGTAGCGAGGGACTGGAGGACTTCCGCCAGCTGGGAGGACTCTATGGGGCGAGACTGTTCCATAATTTGCAGGATTTTTTTTTTTTTTCCCAGCTAATTCCCGGGTTTCGGCACCAGTGTGGAGCTTTCCACTAAGGAAGACACGGGAACCAGCGTCTGCTTCAAGGTAAGGTTCTTTAATTATATACTTTGTTTTACACAATTGCACAACACAGGTTCCTTCTAGCTGCTACTCGGGGTGTAGGCACTCTTTCTTAGGCTCTGTGGCTGCTGCTCTTTTATGCCGCTCTCCTCATGCTTACTGCAATTAGACACAGGTGTTAGACATAATTTAGCTCAGGTGTAAGCGCCCTTACCGCTTTTCTCTCCCGGACGGGCACTTGACCACGCCCCCGCTGCCACACTAGGGTTTACAAAGAATGGTGTGAAAAGGGAAAAACATCCAGTATGCGGCAGTCCTGTGGGCGAAAATGCCTTGTTGATGCTAGAGGTCAGAGGAGAATGGGCCGACTGATTCAAGCTGATAGAAGAGCAACTTTGCCTGAAATAACCATTCGTTACAACCGAGGTATGCAGCAAAGCATTTGTGAAGCCACAACACGCACAACCTTGAGGCGGATGGGCTACAACAGCAGAAGACCCCACCGGGTACCACTCATCTCCACTACAAATAGGAAAAAGAGGCTACAATTTGCAAGCGCTCACCAAAATTGGACAGTTGAAGACTGGAAAAATGTTGCCTGGTCTGATGAGTCTCGATTTCTGTTGAGACATTCAGATGGTAGTCAGAATTTGGCGTAAACAGAATGAGAACATGGATCCATCATACCTTGTTACCACTGTGCAGGCTGGTGGTGGTGTAATGGTGTGGGGAATGTTTTCTTGGCACACTTTAGGCCCCTTAGTGCCAATTGGGCATAGTTTAAATGCCACGGCCTACCTGAGCATTGTTTCTGACCATGTCCATCCCTTTATGGCCACCATGTACCCATCCTCTGATGGCTACTTCCAGCAGGATAATGCACCATGTCACAAAGCTCGAATCATTTCAAATTGGTTTCTTGAACATGACAATGCGTTCACTGTACTAAAATGGCCCCCACAGTCACCAGATCTCAACCCAATAGAGCATCTTTGGGATGTGGTGGAACGGGAGCTTCGTGCCCTGGATGTGCATCCCACAAATCTCCATCAACTGCAAGATGCTATCCTATCAATATGGGCCAACATTTCTAAAGAATGCTTTCAGCACCTTGTTGAATCAATGCCACGTAGAATTAAGGCAGTTCTGAAGGCGAAAGGGGGTCAAACACAGTATTAGTATGGTGTTCCTAATAATCCTTTAGGTGAGTGTATATACACTGTTATATACACAAAATAGAAGATCTCTGCCTGTTGACATACTGTTCCCATGATATATATCAACATACCGCCAAGACCTGATCGTGATCCATGGCAACAGGTTGCAGAACTGGTGTTTTGAAATTGCGCTAATTGTACTGTAGTAAATTTAAGCTGATTGTAGGGCCAGTTCTCCACCATATAAAAAACACTGGCATAGAAATAGGACCCAGGTAAAATCAAATCACACTACAAGTTGTCTTGTAGACGAATGTGGTTTTTTATAATACGAGTGCGATTTTGTTCCCGGCATCCCCTGCAGCGTTGGTCCAGTTGGTTTAAAGATTTTGTCAAACCCCAGTGCTTTTGCATCATTATGCATCATCACAAACATGCGCATGATGGAGAATACAACGCGGATCGCTATATATGTGATTTTGTTTTTATTACAATTGTTTTTTATTTTGGTTTCATTATGCACACCAGAGTGAACTACACTTGCACCTCTTTATATCACATGCTGTAATTCCACAGATATGCAAGTCAGATAAAAGGTATCAGATGCTCGCAAAAGTTTCCATTGCAACCAAGCTCAGACCACTTCCTACAGGTAGTCTCTGGTTTGGTACCATGATCTGCTCCCTGGTCTGCAAAACGGCTTTCATATTACCAATTGTTCATGCTAACAGTGCTGTTTTGGACTAAACTGCTAGTGTGAAAGACCCCTAAGATGTTCACACGGACCGCTTTCTTGTCTGAAAAACGTTGGAAGTAGTGCAAATGGAACGATACAAAGCTTTTGGCATGTTTTTAACTTGACGTTGTGTAAGGTACTTAAAAATTTGACATTACAATGCCCAAAGTTGTCCAACTGATGCTTATGTTCATAGAGCAACAACCACAAATTTGAGAATGCATTCAGAACTGCTCATAAATGTGCTATTGAAGGCTTCCAGTACCATTTAAAATGGTCAGTTTCTCAGTGCCAAAGGTTCATAATGTGTAATTGCTTAAAAAGCAACTTTGATAGTCTCCTAAGCAACCAAATTGGCCCGGTGTCTAGAGTCAGAAGGGGTAAGCTCCTTGTGGTCACTATAACGTGGTTCTTGCTCCCGGTGGGGTGCGTGGTGAGTTGTGCATGGATGCAGCGGAGAATAGCGTGAAGCCTCCACACGCACTATGTCTCCGCGGTAATGAGATTCGTCCTCCGCCACCCTGATTGAGGAGAGTTACTACGCCACCACGAGGACTTGGAGCGCATCGCGAATTGGGCAATCCAAATTGTGTGTGTGTGGGGGGGGGGTCAAATTTGATCCACTTCAACTTGAGTGTTTTTGAAACACATTTTCAGCTGATTTCAGTACACATTTGTTGCAATATTAAGCATTAGCAACTGATTGGAATCTGATGCACTTGACTAGTTTTGCCATTGGGATATAGCAGAAGCAATGTATCTGTTCAATCCATCTCAGTGATTGGTAATTGTCTCAATTGTTTGTTCTGAAACAGTCCTTTTTCTAAATTGGCATCTGAAACTGTAATGGCTCTGTTTGGCCACATTTGTCTAAATGTGATAGAGCTGAGCACTGTGGTTTTATTATTCAGCAACAGTCTTAAAGCTTATTTGTTTGTGGTATTTCATTTGGCCACGCAGTTAGTTTTTTTTCGCAGTCATTTAGTTGGCTGCTGATTTCAAATTGAGTTTAATACATTAAATGACTACTCTGTATTTGCACTGAATCAAGTGTGTGAGCTGTAGCTTACCAGATGGTTGGACCACAAATGTCACATTGAGTGACTAATCCCTATGTGTTGTAACACACGTTCACACAGTGTTTCCACTGTGCACCCATACTTTCTTAGTGAGTGTCAACAGGATATCAATCTGTGATTTTTATTTTTAAGCTCAGGTGATGCAGAGAGCCGTTTGTAATAAGTGTTTAAAAACACAAGCTCCAAGACATGTGTTAATGAAACATGTTCTGTTGTGATTCCTTCAGATGTGATAAGCATTGAGAAGACCGGAGAGAACTTCAGGCTGATCTATGATGTCAAGGGACGCTTCACAGTTCATCGCATCACAAATGAGGAGGCCAAGGTGAGCTTTATTATTTTTGTGTAATACTTTGTTCATGCTATAGATGTTTCTAACACACAATAAAAGTTTGTCTAAAGCGCATATCAGTTTATTTTGTTGGACAGTTAAACATTTAGCATGTGTTCATGGATATCTATTACAAGCATTTGAGCTATTGCTTTTGCTCCATGTTTCCCTTTTAGTACAAGTTGTGCAAAGTGAGGAAAACCATCATTGGCACAAAGGGAATCCCACATCTGGTGACCCATGATGCCCGCACCATACGTTACCCTGACCCTCTGATCAAGGTCAACGATACTGTCCGTATTGACCTGGACACTGGCAAAATTACAGATTTCATCAAGTTTGACACAGGTTAGTGGGTCGTCAGTCATGCAATTGTTTTTGTTGCATTGGACTTACAAGTGTAGTTACTAAAAAAAAAAAAGTGGATTTTATTGGTCTACTGATATGACTAGAATTTTTATCTCATTCTGAGTGTACATAAAATTTTAGAAGTGCTATTTCTTAATAATTTTGGAAAATGACAGTGCAATTTTTGTTCAGATTTGGATCTTTTGTGGTGGTGTCTTGTTTGATTTCCACACCACTTATAATTGTTTTCCACTTCTCTGTGTGTAAATAGGAAACCTGTGCATGGTGATAGGAGGTGCTAACTTGGGGCGTATTGGTGTGATCACCAATAGAGAGAGGCATCCCGGCTCCTTTGATGTGGTGCATGTTAAGGACAGCACTGGCAACAGCTTTGCCACCAGGCTCTCTAACATTTTTGTTGTTGGCAAGGTGAGTTGGGGGGCTGATTCTGAATTCACAGAAAATGTTTACAGGTCATGTTGCAAAAAGTGGGTAATTTATTTTTGGAAGATAATTGTTCTCAATGTTAAAAAGCAGTTGATTTTGGTTTTGGACTTTTTATTTTTTTTCATGCTCAACCTGGGATGCAAACTACTCACTCGCCTTTCAGCTAAAGTCTCCTTTTCTGAGGCTACATACCAATCAACTGAAAATATACATTTGGAAAACCAGCTATGAATTTTTCGCCTTATGAGTTTGCATCCATGAAAAATACCCCATTGGTATTCAGATGTATTTCATACAGTCTGATTTAAATGGGGTCCAAAGTGTTTTGATATTTGTCCTTTTTGGTTGAAAACACATGTGACCACATTGTGTCTGGAATGTAGCCCATGCAATTAATGATAGTCTGTCTACTTGCCTGTCAACAGGAAATGAAAGGCATTAAATGTCTGATTGGAAAGTTTGAAAGCACATACTTGTAAATGCAGAAGAACTTCACAACCTTTTCCCCATGGAGTCAAATTACAATAAAAATGTAGTACAACTCAACTAGATAGTTTTACTAATATTATGTCTCTGTCATCAGGGCAACAAGCCATGGGTGTCCCTGCCCCGTGGAAAGGGTATCCGCCTGACCATCGCTGAGGAGAGAGACAAGAGACTGGCTGCCAAACAAGGCAGCAGCTAAATCAACAGGACTAGCACACACCTTGTTTCAAATAAAAAGTTATTTACAACAACAGCGAGTTGTGTCTTTGTGTTAAAGCGTTTTTAATGCATGTTTCGCTACAAGTTGCAGACTTAAGGGTTCAGAAACTATTAAACGGTCAAAATTCAGAAGCACCTTCAGTGTAAAAAAGGTTTAAAGAATGATTAATACAGACGTAACAACACCTACTGACTCAAGAGTACCTATGTTTGTACTGAGGGAATGGAGTGGATAACATGTTGCTCCAGTTGTTACTTTACTGAAAATGCATTTTTAAATGGGGATGAGTCACTAAGTTGTTTTTAGTTTTATACTGTGCGAAAAATACTTTTTTGCAGTCTTTCAGACCAAGTGTGCATCTGTAGATTTCCATAAAGCAAATGACCACAAGCTCATCATTTGAACTAATATGGCTTTGCAGTGCTTTAGACTATAGTTTGCATGAGTGGGTGTTTTAAAATGGTAGTCCACCCCAAAAATGAAAATTCTCTTATTTACTCACCCTCATGACATTCCAGACGTGAATGACTATTTCTTCTGAAGAACACAGATTTTTAGCTCTGTATGTCCAGGCAATGGAAGTGAATGGACACCAGCATTTTGAAGTACATATAGGCAGCATAATATTAATCCTTAAGACTCCTGTTTTATCCACATTTCTGAAGCAGTCTACTATTTTAGGTGAGAATAGACCAAACATTTGTTCCTTTTTCACAATAAATCTTGACATCTGCAGTCTCATAGGTGGATCTGGATTACTAGCTTTGAGTTGATAACTAAAATTTCATGCCAAATTAACTTGTTTACAAGTTAATTAGAATCAAAATTTAAGTTGGATTAACTGTATTTGCCATTTCAACTCCGTTGACTGAAAAGGCAAAGATTTGCCAGCTCCCAGCTGAGGTTAGTGTAGTGTTCGTGTTGTTTTTGTCATTACTGTTAGTTAATAGTTGTGTGGTGACGTTAATAGCTTATATTTTGTTTAATGGTGGAGCTTTGTATTGAAAAGTCTGTCTCCCATTCAAACAATTGAATATCTTAACATATGCTGGTGTTCTTAATGTTTGATAATCAGATCTTAAAACATCAAAACTCTAGGTGTTGCAATGCATCCTGGGTAGCATAGAGTGTCACAATTTAAAGTTATTAGAACATTCCATGTTAAACCCATATAACTGATTATAAACCGTTTTTTTCCCCCCCAGTGGATTGTTTCGTTTTCTTTCAACTTAATTTGACTGAGTCAAAGCAAAAAGACAACTAGCTTTACATTTTTTTTTAACAGTGCTCTGTTAAGTACTATCTAGCACTCTGTGCATGCATCAAGCACTAAGAAGTGTAATTGAGCTTTAAATTATGATTGTGCCTACAGACCGCAATAGCAAGGTGCACAGAGAAAAATATTGTTCTTTTCTCACCCAGAATCAATAAGATTGCTTCAGAAGACATGGATTAAATCATTGGTGTCTTATGAGTTACTTTTATAATACCTTTATGTGCTTCAATGTTCTGGCCACCATTCAGTTGCAGTGTAAGGATCAACAGAGCTGACATATTCTTCTAATGTGTTCTGCGAAAGAAAGAAAAACAAAGTGGCATGAGGTCGAGTAAATGAGAGAATTTTCATTTTTGGGTGCACTATCCCTTTAATGTAAACTAGAGCAAATATTGGTATGGCAACAGTTTCTAAATTTGGATTTGTGAGATGTAGAAGTTGGAGGAAGGAACACACCTGTGTCTATGTTCTTATTTGTGCCACATAGCTGAGGCTTGTCTCCAGAAGGCCATATGGGTCCAGCTGAGCTTCAGCCCATTTGTCCTGCAGCCTTTCTCCTGCTGGTCCACAGCGGCTCAGCACGGCTCACCTCAACACACATTTCAGGGGCTGTCTGCCAGGCCCAGAATGCAATAGAAACTAAAATAAAACTGACTGGTGTCCTTGAGTTTAAACATTCTGCAATATTTGAAACAATAGTCATCCTCATCCAGCGTTGTGTTTCTCTCTGAATATATGTTTAAATGACGAAAGCAACCACACAAGCTCATCTGATTTTAAATCAGTTTTTCAGCCATTACCCATTTGACTCGTCGCCTTGTGTCTGGTCCTCTATCGTAAATGAATTATGCCTAATAAAAGAGGTGCATGGTGATCTTGCCTATGACGTGGACTTGTTTATAAAAATGTCATCCTTTGAAAATGAAATCTGAGGCTTGCCAGACCACCTTGCTGCCTCAGAATCAACCCTGTCAGATATGCCCTCTCGGCAAGAGTCGAGAGACACGAAAAGAAGAGAATACAGTTCTTCCGATGAAACGTGGAGAAGCAGTGATGCAGTGAAGAAAGGGGCCACCAGGAGTGGTTCCTGTCATGTACAGGGCCATGTGTGGAGTGGGGAACCAGGAACAATGAAGACAGTCATACAATGAGGCAAAACAATCCCCAGATGTTTCCAATCAATTCCCCTGGATAAGATAAGGTTTCATATGAAGCCATGGAGAAACATGCTTGATAAAACTACGGATCATGGATGATTCTCAATCCAGTCCTCTCCTCATCATTCCTAGTTCACTGTACGCCCTCTATCTTGCAGTCCAGTGTGGAAAGACTGGATGAACAAAACATCTAGGTGAGCCAAGTTCTTGTCAGGGCGGGGGGTGCACGCGCGCACACACGCACGCACGCACGCACGCACGCACACACACACACACACACACACACACACACACACACACACACCAGATGTGTGTTTTGGGAGAGGCAAATGCAGAGGTTGTAATACAGTAAGTGACCATTGAAGGAATGTTTTTTTTTCTTTGTCGAATTTCAGTGCTTTCACAAAGTTTCATTTTTTGTTGTTGTTGCTTTTGCTGTCCAAGTGCAGCTGTTAACTAATTGTTAAAAACTTTAAATGTGTAGGTTCATGAGCAGAGCAAGAGATGGAGCTGGGTGGATTATGAAGGCAGGAGTTTCCTGCATAGTTCGGTTGTCATGAAAGATACAGCTCATTCTTGTTGCAAGAGTGGGTGATGTAGGAGCAGTTCACGAGAGTCTGAAGCTGTAATCTGAAGTGTAGCGCTGCAGAGCTCCTCACGGTGGACAATCAATTACAATGCATAAAACGCCTCAACTGTACGCGCAATCCCGAGGAAGAGTCTCCACCGACAGACTTCAACGCTTGGGAGAGAACACGCACTTTTAAAGGGAGTTTATCCAGGAGAGAAGATGCCCTTTTGCAAGAGGACCATCGTCCCTAAAGACGTGTGCAAGAGCAGCTCGAAGAGTCGCGGCGCGGTGTTCACGGATCTGGTGGATGTGTGCGGCTTGACTCTTTGCGCGCTGCTCCGGCAGCTGTCGGATTTGTCCCGTGAGTCGGTGAGCATCCTGGAGGAGCTGGAGGGAGAGCTCGCCTCTATCTGTTACCGCTCCGGAGCGCTGGAGAATAAACTTACCAGTCTCCAAAAACACATCTCAGCACTAGCTAGCAAGCCGCCGGTCAAACGTAAGGTCTCCAGCGTTAACTTTCCACTCTTACTGACTTACTGTAGATATTTGATAAGTTGTTTGCTTACTTATAGGCAAGGTCAAAGGTCAGAACTTCTGCTTGGATGATGATTCAGTTCTCGAAACATCACATTATTGCCGTATAAAATTCTGACTTGTGTGGTTACTATGTAAACAAAACATCATTTGACTCTCATTCTTGGAAAGCTGAAAATTTTTGAAGACATAACGTTGTTATTAAATCAGACTATATGTCTTTTGTTATAAATGCAGAAAAAGCTTTCCCCCCTCATATCTGTAAATATGTAGAGATGGAGAGATAATGGTGTTTTTGGAAAGGAGCAACAAGCCTTCTTTTGTTCACCACATTTGGGCATTATTTGGTGCTAAGTCACCAAATAATGAACTCTAGCAGAAATGTGCTGTTGTAATCAGGGTTTCCACCAAAATACCATAGTTATTACAGTTATTGTTTAAAATGAAAATAAATTAATATGATATCTTCTTTAAACAGTGTAGAAGTTTTAAAGTAATAGTTCACCCCAAAATTAAAATTCTCTCATCATTTACTCACCTTCATGCCATCCCAGATGTGTGTGACATTCATTCTTCTGCAGAACACCAACAAAGATTTTTAGAAGAGTATTTCAGCTCTGTATAGTTCATTCAATGCAAGTGAATGATGACCAGAACTTTCAAGCACCAAAAAGCACATAAATGCAGCATAAGAAGTGATCCACTCCAGTGGTTTAATCGATAACTTTAAAAGTGATATGATAGGTGTGGGTGAGAAACAGATACATTTTTAAGTTCTTTTACTATTAATTCTCCTCCCTGCTAAGGTGGCAAAGTGCACAACTTATGCGAATCACCAAAAACAAAGAAGAATGTTAAAGTGAAAGTGGAGATTTGTAGTAAAAATGACTTAAATATTTATCTGTTTCTCAGCCACACTGATCATATCCCTTCTGATGATATTGATTAAACCATTGGAGTCTTATGGATTACTTTTATGTTTCCTTTATGTGCTTTTTGGTGTTTCAAAATTCTGGTCACCATTCACTTGCACTGAATGAACCTACAGAGCTGAAATATTCTTCTAAAAATCTTTGTTTGTGTTCAGCAGAAGAAAGTCATACACATCTGGACTGGCATGAGGGTGAGTAAATTATGAGAAAATTTTTGTGTGAACTATCCCTTTAAGCTTTCATAGTTTTCAGAGATTTATCAAATGTACTTAATTTATATTTTATGACCATTATTGTCCCCCCTAATGTAACCGTTCTAGGTCTGGGCATGCGTGTGGTGTCTGTTTTTACTCTTCTTACTGTTGGTGTATCTAGGCTACATTGGAGACAGAGAGACCGATGCCATAAAACTGCAATTGTATGTAACTCCCACAAAAGTAGTCCTAGAAACAAACAAATATGAGATAGTCTTGTCTAAACGAGAAATCTGTGTCACTCAAAGTCAGTGTACAGAGTTTTAGGATACTGAACAACACAATCAGTTCTTAATGAACTGTAAACAAATGCTTTGGCCATGGCACATAGCCTGTTTATCACCAACACATTCACACATGCTTTGTGTTTTAATTTCGCATCCTGATCCGCTGTTTTTCAGTCTTTCCAATTTTTTAGAGATACATTTGGCATTTATTCCCTCTCACACCTCCTACACTGCTCTGTGCACTAAAGCAGGATAAAACCCCTGCCAACTTTCACCATCTGAAGATGTGCAGAGTATTTCCTTCCATTTCCTTTGTCTTATCAGACAGTGAGAGCCTCTCGTTGTATTGTTTAGCTTAACCCTGAGTCCGGGACATTTGGCAGTGTGCTGGAGTCATTCTTTTCCGGAGTCCTTATAATTTTAAAGTGAAACGAAGCATGGAGATTATCCTCCAAGTTCATGGAAATATAACTGATACTGTATTTGTTTAATACTCTGAACCTTCAACCAAAATTCTTGGATCTTAACACACCACCAAAAAACATGTGTTGTGTCTCCATCTTCTGATTGGCATCACCAGCAGGTGAGTTTGTTTAAGACCAAGCCTATACAATGTAGAGGGGGTCCAATAAAATCAATGTAAAATCTTTAATAGCATAAGGTGCATCCTTGCATCTCTAGATGTAGACTTGATGTTTTTTAGAATCCTAGCCCACACTCCCTCCTCCAATACCAAGTTTATATCTTTCTCCCATAATCTCTTGAGAGAAGCTGAAGCTCTGTCACCCAGACTCTGAATTAGCAGGGATAAATAAACTGCTGCCTCATGACCTTTTCCAAAAGCAGTAATCACCACTCCCAGAGTATCTGCCACTTTAAGGGGGTGTATGCTACTCCCAAAAATAGTACACAGCAGGTGACACAGTTGTTAATACCTGAAGAAGTGAGATCTGGGAATCCCAAAATGTTGAACCAATTTTTCAAAAGATCTCAACATCCCACTCTCATGTAAGTCACCGAGTGTATTAACCTCCCTCACAATCCACTCTGGCCAGTAGAAAGGGGACTTATTAATATATTATTTTGGGTTTAGACATATGCTCGAGGTGACATTTAAATAAATGTCCAAATTAAACACTCTTTATAAATTATAATTACCCCATATCTTCCAAAATTTTTCAGCTTCATGCAAGGAAAGATGAATTTCTTGAAGAAACACTATATAACATTTCTTATGCTTAAGAAGAGAAGTAACATTCCTTCTTTTTATGGGGTGCCCCAACCCATTCACATTCTCCGTGGAGAGAGACAATCCACTCATAATAACATTTTACATTTTGACATATTAGAAAAAATAAATTGTGTGTCAAAAACTAAATTATAAAGACCACATTTCAACATTAGAGCAACAATCAAACCCCAAACTTCCCCCCGAACAAAACAAACAGAAAAAAGAAAAACGTGCGCATTAACCCTGCGCTTGACTGCACAAATTGGCGTCCATCCCTCTAAACTCAAACAGTCCATGTATGCCTACAAGAGCCCATATGACAACTTTGCCATCGAAATGCTCCAGTTCAGTGTTTCTATACAAATTTTATGAGACAGAATTACACAGCAAAAGATAATCTATAAAACAATCTCCATCCAATAGGCGGAAATAAACACAAAGAACATGTAGATTCATCCTCATAACTGTACCGAAGGTGTTCCTCCACAAAAAGAATCCAGCCGCAGGCGGAACCATCACAAAAAAAATAAAAGCTGCTAATTTTCCTCTGACCGTAAAACAAATGTTCAGTGAGCCGGCCCACTTTTCCAAGAAAGCCTTCCTTTACTCCTCACCTCGCGTAACACGAGATCTTTATCAGATGATCTCAGAAATATGTCCAGAATTGATCGGGGCCTGTCTCCCTCAGCGGATCATCGAGCTGGATCCCTGTGAGCTTGCTCGATTTCCAGCTTATGGCCTATTATGTCGAGCAGAGTCAGAAAGAGCCCTCCCAGGAATTCCACCACATTCTGACCACACTCTGCTCCCTCAGGAATTACAACATTATGGATGTTATTCCACCGAATACGATTCTCCATGTCCTCCAGCTTCTCCCAGACATGCTCCAAATCCACTTTGGTCACTAGTGGGTTAGCAGCTAATTCCCTCTCCGATGACTCCAGATAATCAATCAGTTTCTCGACATCCCCCATTCTTGTAACCATCTCAGAGAATTTCATCTCCATGGCAGTGATCAATCGACGTATTACAGCAAGATCCTCCAAGTCAGCAATGACCTTCGTCAGCATTGCCGACACGTTCAACAATTTACGCCTAATTTACTTCACTTCTCCAGCCAAATCAGCTCCCTGGTCCGCGGCCTTCTCAGGGGCATCAGCTTGAGCACGTAAGTGTCTTTTAATGTCTCCAGAGCCAAAGGATTTTGAATTATTTGACATATTGTCCTCCTAGAACAGTTATGGAACAGGGTAAATCGAATCTCACCAGTTTATGATAATAATAATAGTGTTAAAACTAGCAAAGTGCACAGAGCTCGCCGTTCACACGTCCGTACCTCGCATGGTGTCACTTGACTACCAATACTGTAATTGTTAAGCATTTGCAGCTTGAACTTCTGCCATGCTTTGACATGTAGAAGACAAATGATCTAGATGTCTTTATGCAGTGGATTCTTTGGCTGGGAACTCTTCTCCAGTGCAATACAGGGACTGAGGTCAGGTCCCTCTTTAGACTGTTTGATGGGGACATGAGGGCAAGGAGCAGACTGAAGGCTTTCTTTTTCTGTGCCTGATCCAGGGCCAGTTTAGCTGTTGCATTAATACTGTGACAGTTGATTCAGGGCTTCCGGAGTGTCAGCCATTTCACCAGTTACTTCAGTGATAACTGCCTCATTCCTCAAGCGTTCATGTGAAAGTCAGAGTCAGTCACAGGACCATGTATAGCTTTACACGTGTGTTTTTGCAGAAGATAGAGGGATCAATTGGATAAAGTTAAGTTTTTCCAAACTTGGTTTTTTTAAAAGTCAACTTTTTTCCTCCCCTCTAGGAATACATTGTGAAAACCATAATCATAATCTAAAACAATCACTTCTGATTTCTGTCATAAAGGAGTCGTTCACCCAAAAATGAAAATTCTGCCATAATTTACTCACCGCCATGGCTTTATTTCTTCTATGGAGCAAGAAAGTCTGACTTTTCAAGTTGAAAGTTACTCACTATAAAGGAATTTTCTGGGTTCATTACAAGTTAAGCTCAATCAACAGCTTTTGTGGCAGAATGTTGAATACCACAAAAATGTATTTCAACTTGTCCCTCCTTTTTTTAATATTCCTTTATAGCTTAAATAGGACCTAAAAGTATCATAAAAGTATTCTATGCAGCTTGTGCGTCATATACCAAGTTGTCTGAGAAACAACCCAGTTAATACTGAAAGTCTTAGCGCTAAACAACACTAGTTCTTGAATTGTCCACATTTTGGTCTCTTTTGGTCACTTGGCCTTGGCTACTTGGTTGCCATAGAAATTATCCAATTGCCTTAAAAGATAAAAAAAGGAACGGACACATTTTGATTTCATTGACCTGACCATACAAGTAGGTGTCACATCTCACAGCCACCGTATTATCATACAGCAAAAAGCAATATGACATTTGACCTTAGATTCTTTGACCTTCTTGTTCTGAACGTTTTTCCCAAATATGAACCAACAAGCACAAAAGGAATTTTGCACAGTTTTTCTGCAATGAAATGCAACAGTTGTGCAACAAGTCCAAGTACTGCCATCTCAAGGAACTCTCTTTCTACTTCTCATGTTCTAGATTTATCTAGAGAGGTTTTTTTCCAAAGTAACTAGGGATGGGCTGATATAAAATTTGTGTGCCGATGCGGATATTCAATTATTTAGAGCAACATCTGCCAATACAGATAGTTTGGTGGTTCTGCTTTTTTATGCTGCCATGTCTCTAATCACTGATAATTCATTTACACAACTTCTGAAAAAATGTAAAGGAAAATTCCAGGTTCAATATAAGTTGAGCTCAATTGACAACATATGTGGCATAATGTTAATTACTACAAAAATGAATTTCGACTCATCCCTCCTTATCTATAAAAAAGCAAAAATCTTGGTTACAGTTATGCACTTACAATGGAAGTAAATGGGTCCAGTCTGAAAATGTTAAAATACTCACTGTTAAAAGGTACAGCCACAAGACACAAACAACACGTGTGATAAAATCACTTAATAACTTTTCTGTGTAAAGTTAAATACTATTTTACTTTGTTGTCATAACGGCATAAACCCTAAAATGATGATTTTTACAAACTCTCAAAAAAATTGCCTCATTCACTTCCATTGTAAGTGCCTCAATGTAACCTTAATTTGAGTTTTTTGAGGGACAAATCAAAATAAATTTAGTTGTAATCAACATTATGCCACAAATGCTGTTGAGCTTAAGTTGTATTGAACCCGATGTCTTCCAGTGTCTTTTCAGAAACTAGTCTCAGTTATTAACAAAACACTGAAATAAAAAGCAGATTCCACACAGTAGACATTTTCTTTCACACACAGCATGTTGTAGGCCAATTGTCTGACTCATTTTTCCCACCCCCTTTTGACCCTGATCATCAGATATTTTAGCTAATGGCTAATAGTTGGATAATTGCTTTTATCGGCCAATATTGATGTCTGACCAATACATTGGTACATTTCTTAAAGTGATGTACATTATATATTTGATCAGTTTGTGTGTTCCTTTGGTGTCAAACCCATGACCTCTACCAGTTGAGCTGCAGGTCAGAATGTGCTAAACTGTGTCTGGAACTTTCGGCTAAGAAATGGGAGCTGCAGGTATTGGCAGTATAAGCTTTTACACTGGAGATGTCACGCCGCTGGGACCAGCTCCATAACAATGTTTGTCTGTGTTCCAGATGCCTACAGAAATATAATGTGAAAGAAACTCTGCATTAGCACAAACTGATGAAGTCACAAGAGCCAAGGTTGTGCTGTAGAAACACTGTGCATGTGTTTTTTTATGTTGAACATAAGTAACACAGTGCTCGCCTTTCCTGTCCTGGCGTCCCATCTCTAGGCAGTTGTGAAACTCTTGGCAAGAATGTCTTTGGCTCTAAGACTATACCAGAGAGTGTGTGTTAGTAATACACTGCAGTCCTTCCAGCAGATACTATGACACAATAGTGTTGTAATGCAGCAGAGGTTGACATGCTATTGCCCCCCCAGGCATATTGAAGCATTACATAAACAGACACACTTTTGCTTAAATGCATGTGTAGTTTTGAGAGTATTGAGAGTATTTTTTTGAGTGTTTGCCATTTCTATAGTCCTGACTTGGATATGTTTTAAAAATTAGGCTGGGAAATGTCATGCACTTCATACACTATTTGAATGCTGTTGTGTTTACGCTGTCTTCTCCCTTTAGATTCCTATCGGAAGAGAAGGAGAAGCTACATTTCCTCTCTGCCTTGACACACACACACATCCCACAAACTGGATTAGACCAGTCACTAGTGTTTGTAATGTGTTTGTCTGAAGTTTAGCAGCTGTGCAGTTGCATCATACCGTAATGCATCTTTTCTTTCTCTCTCTTCATGTTTTAGCGATAGTAAACTAATTAGAATTACACTCAATGTAGCCTTAATAAAGTAATCAATAATACATGCCTATTTCTGTGAGTATGTAATGAAATACTTGTGCAAAAATGGCTGTTTATGTTGAGGTAGCAATTGAGATGTATGTTGTTGTAAGGTAACAAGACAGCCATATCGTCTCAAAAACCATCCACAAACAAAGAGTAACTATTATATGCTTGTTACCATGACAATAAGACAACAAACCTTCTTTTATGGGTGCAGAGATTTAGCTTTGACTGAAGTGACCTCATGTTACATCAAAAGGGGAATAAGTCATGTGAGGCATGATAGATCCATATTGCAGCTGCCATTACTATGGAGACATTTAGCTTTGGACCCTGATTGGTGGAATATGACAGGACCCTTCCAAGCATTGCTAGTTTACATGTTGTGCACCTACTGCAGTCTCTGCTCACACTCTGAGCACTGGGTGGCTGAAGAAAACAAAATCCCTCTGTTTTGTATTGTATGGACTTTAGCTGAATCACCACTCACAACTGTAATGTAATGAGAATGAATAAACAGAGCAATGCTCGAAATGTAACAGTCTCTTTGTTAAATAACTCTAGTTTTGTCTGTATCTACACCTGGTACTGGTGTAGTTCATTGTGTTTTATCAGTACACTAGCAATTAAAGAATTGATATTATGTTGGAGATTGGCTCCTTGTCAAGATCAACAAATAGTCTGGCAAGGATGTAATAGGTGAGAAATGAATTCAAGATGTTGGGGAGCAAGTGAAGTGGCTTACAGTAGAGGGACGCAAATAGAAGAGAAGGTAATAAAAGTTATTTTCGATAAGCAAAAAAATTATGTCAACTCACAGGTGAACTGAAAAACGCTGATCATCTCCCTACAAGGCCACGTGTCAAGGTCTGGGTAGAATAGATGGTCATAATGTTTTGGTTCATTGGTGTAAGTTTACTATCACAAGATACCCATTTCATTGTTTATCACAAGACAAATGAGTATTGTATTCTTAAAAATGACTTCTATATCACATTGAGTTTTTGTGCAACAATGGTTAATTATCAGTTTTCCATATATTATACATGCTGTTTGGTCATAATGTGTTGGCTCATCAGTGTATGATTAGAATAGTTCTTATCTTAATCACAGAGGCAGATTTGTTTTACTCAGAATAATGCACTTTGTGTAGTGTCATGTATGTTGCTTCTTAATTGTGTTGTATTTTTGGGAGTTGTTCCAAATAGCTCAACATCGAACTGGCAGGTTCATCACTCTGTGCGTGTTCTGGAGGAGATAGGTGTCAGAATGCAAGAGAACAGGCAGTACCAGCTTTGAGACTCACACTGAGTTTTAATTCTGGTGCCATAATGAGAACCGTATGTGTGAACACACCCCTGTGCTGTACAGCACCACAAGCCTTGAGCCCCACCCAGTCCGTACTCTCTGAAACACACGCACCTGCCTGCTGTACATGGATGCACTCAAATATGTGTGAACATTTCAAGGAATATGACTTATAATGATACTCTGCATGGCTTGCATTGCATCGCCATCTACATCAAGAGTTCCTGAGTGTTCCTGTTCCATTAGGGCCATTCCTTTTCAAATCAACCAAATTTCAGAATCATCCCAACTGTAATTTTAGATTTTGTGAATACTTTTTCTGAAAAAAGATAAACATAAATGAGGATAAGAGCTAAAATATTGGATACCATGGATCAATATTTACTGAGTTCAGTTCATCACAAAAAAATGGCATGTTAATGTGGTTATTGATAGGATATTTGTCTTAGTGGAACTGCTACGCTGATGCTGCAGAGCAAGTACAGAGACTTGCTACTGCTAGAACTTTCACAAACATACTGAGTTAAGAATCTAAACATGCTGCTGCTGCTGCACAATTAGACATAAATACAAGACATGTTACGTAAGCATGTATGACATAAATACAATATCTGTGTAGCAGATCTAGACAAATGGAGCTGGGGAGGTGGAGGGTTTCAGAGAAACCTCTTGCAGCTGTGCAGTGAAACTGGCTTACTTGCAAACTGAGAAATTTATATGTTAGGCAAAGACAGATACTCTCTCTTGTTGATTGGCTATCCGATTACACATCGAAGGACCTATCATCTTACACCATGTGAGCCGATTGGCTTGGCATATCACATGTGAGCGAGATGACTGGCTTACAGAAAACAAGTTTAAATAACCTCATCAGTTTGCACCATTCAGAGTTTCATGCCTGAAATGTATCCATTATTTTGTAGAGGTGTGTCAAAATGACATGACTATGATTTTGGAAAAAACTACAGGTAAACAATAACCTTAGAAGTGTGTCAGCATTTACCTTTACACAGAGATCAGATAAGTAGTTCTATTACTAAAATCAGTCGACTTCAGCACTCCTTGATGCATTACTGTTCTTGGTTAACATATATGTTTTTATTTATTTTCAACTTTTTACCTTCTAATTACTTGCCTATATACTTGTAAAAGAATTGTATTACTTGTATGCTTTCTATCATTACCTTTGTGTTTACATATTCTGTCTCCTGTTTTGCACAATTGGCTGTACTGTCAATGTCCTGCAGTCAGAGCCACATCTTAAGCATTTCAATGCCCAGTAAAACTTATGAAAGCTGTGGAAATGACAAATAAAATAACTCTACTTAACTTCAAAATAGCAGCCGATCCCTTAGATAAATGCATCAGCGACACAGCGCATGGCATATCCCATAAATGTATTGCTAAGTGTTTTTTTTACTCCACATCTCCAGCCATGAAAACTCAAAACCCACAGTGTGTTGCTTGTAAATAGGTTCCACTGGCCACTAATTTCCAGTCTTTGGAGTGCTTCTGACCACAACACAAACACAGAGAGCACTGGCAGATGCCATCACATCACTCAGAGCGAGGGTTGGCTTTACTGGCAGTGTATGATGAATTAATTTGAAAATATATAATATATATATATAATCAGTGTTGGGAAGATTACTTCTGAAATGTAATCTGGTACTGATAACAAATGATCAGGAATGTACTCTTTAGGTATAAATTTTTGGCTAATTGCAGGTTTTGACGAAAGTCTAATTTTAAGTGTATTAAGTTTACATTCCTTTCATTAAAAAGTAGCTGTAATCTGATTACGCACATTTCAAATGTAATGTAATATAATTACAAGTACTTGATTTTGTGATCGGATTTCATAATACAGATTACAGTACATTACTACCCAATACTGTGTATAATATAGCTCCTCTTGATTCAGCATTTTATAGTTTAATCAACTGCATGGCAACCTGTGCTGGTCCACCAAATAGAGTCCATAGAAGTATTGAAAGACATTGAAAATGCATATGATTAGTATAGCTCTCTTGATAGTTACTGTCCTGAACGGATTGAATATTGTAGGACAGCTTTTGTTAAGAGTGTCCTGAAATGCCTGTTGACACCTTGCTGACATTTTATGGGTGGGCTTCATTGGAGTTTTTCCAAGTTTTAAACTTTGGGAATGGATGAATTGGGCTGTATTAGGAGCTTCATGTTTCTTTATGTGTTTATTGAACAATAGAAGATGTAAACGATTTATTTTATTCAGTGCGTGATGAAGTAACAGGTAGGTGTGCAGTACTGGTGTTAGTTTAATTGTGCACGTTTAAGAGTGCTTGTGTGTGTGTGTGTGTGTGTGTGTGTGTGATTTAAGGCTGACGCTGTAGAATTGCTGCAGTGAGGATGGAAAGACACAGAACTGATGGGGCAAATAGAGAGAGAGAAAGAGAGAAAGTATTAAAGGGAAATGCATGCAGCTACATCCTCTCCTCCTGATTCTGTCTTAACTCTTTTAGGTGTGTGTTTGTGTGTGTGGAGTCTTCAGAGTGCGACACAAAGGTAAAAGCACATTCCAGACTTGTCATTTACCCAGCACAGACAATTTTACAGAGGATCAGCAGACAGTTTGAGTTTGTGTAATCGGACCGGTACAGTGATGCGTTGGAAAAGGCGGAGGTCTCCAGGACAGGGGAGGCTAGAGGATACCAGGGAATCGGAGACAGCGTTGGCTATGCCCTTCTTTAGAGGTAACGGACCTGTACAGCATTTATCTTTGTATTGCATCAGGTTTTAACACTGTTTGGTGTGTGTGGGGGGGCAGGTGTGTGCAAATTTATGTGACTCACAATGTAGTAACTGTGCATGATCTGTGTGTATAGGGATAGTAGTGCTGTGTACTGATGTTCGACAGTCTCAAGCATGCACTGGACACACATTCATGACACTGGACTTGCAACATACTGTAATGACACAAAATCATTGATCTGCTCACAAACGCACACTTGCTACTCCTCAGCAACCTCATGCACGCATTTCAACTGTAAAAAGCTTTACCCAAAAATCATTTACTCACCCTCATTTTGTTCCAAACCCATTTTACTTTTTTTTTTCTTCTTCATGGAACACAAATGATATTAGGCAAAATGTTAAGAAGTGACAGCTTTAGTCCCCATTCACTTTCTTTTTTCCATACAATGAAAGTGAATGGGGACTGAGGTTGCCATTCTGCGTAACTAACACCTCCTTTTGTGTTCCATGGAAGAAAGAAAGTGTACTGCAAAAAACATATTTTCTTACATTTGTCTTGTTTCGCATAAGACATTTTGTCTGCAAATATGTTGTATTAATGTATTTTTCTTTTTCAAAAGGACATCAAATATTAAGTCTTGTTTTCAGAGAAATATAACAAAAGTTTGTAACATACTTGGAATAAGAAAAAGCTATTTGCCAACGGGGTAAGAAAAATCAATTCAGAGTGAAAACACAGGTAACGTTTTAAGTGTAAAGGCCACAACATTTTGTTATATTTCTCTGAAAACAATATCTTATGCCATTCTGCTTCTCAAGTCATTTTTTTGTTTTGTTTTTACCTCGTGTGATCCCACGTCCTCAAATAAGCACATTGAATTTTGGCTTCCCTGTACCCTACACATAGTTTAAATTAATTAACCCAACTGTCCTCTATCAGGAGACTCTAAGCTTTCATTTGAAGCCTGAAAGATTATTAGAATGATTATTCGACTATTCAGGTGAATATTGCTACGATTGATCATTAGCTCTTAACCAATTATTCAGCTTGTGCCCTGACTTAAAAGGTTGTATTAATCATCTGCTTACTAACAATAAAGGGGACAAAATAATCGTTTAAAAATAACCTCTAAATGACATTCACTGCATTACATGAAAAAAAACATATTAGTAAAACAAATCATATTGTTATCATGAATTTTTTTGTTTGTTTTCCATTTAAAATTCCATCTAAAAATCCTTAAAACAAGACACATTTACTTGAGAAGCAACATATAAGATATTTAGACTCACTTTCAGAGAATGTATCTCGAATACACATACATAGATGAACCAAAACATTATGACCACCTGCCTAATATGCTGTTGGTCCTCTGCGTGCCGCCAAAACAGCGCAGACCCGCCGAGGCATGGACTCTTCAAGACCCCTGAAGGTGTCCTGTGGTATCTGGCACCAAGATATTAGCAGTAGATCCCTCAAGTCCTGTAAGTTGTGAGGTAGATCTGCCGTGGATCAGACTTGTTGGTCTAGCACATCCTACAGATGCTCAATCGGATTCAGATCTGGGGAATTTGGAGGCCAGGGCAAGACCCTGAACTCTTCATCATGTTCCTCAAACCATTCCTGAACAATGTGTGCAGTGTGGCAGGGTGCATTATCCTGCTGAAAGAGGTCACCGCCATCAGGGAATACCATTGCCATGAAGGGGTGTACCTGGTCTGCAACAATGTTTAGGTACACGTACACAGCCGTCCACATGATGTAAAAGAAAACGGGTCGACCAAGTCGACCTTCTTCCACTCCTCCAATGTTTAGTTCCAACACTCGACATTGTTGGTGCTTTCGATGGTGGACAGGGGTCATCATGGGCACTCTGACCAGTCTGCGGCTACGCAGCCCAATACGCAGCAGGATGCAATGCACTGTGTGTTGTGGCACATTCCTCCCATAACCATCATTCAAATTTTCTTTGACTTGTGCCACAGCAGACCTTCTGTCGGTTCGGACCAGACGGGTCAGCCTTCGTTGCTCTCATGAATTGATGAACATTGGGCACCCAACACCCTGTCGCCGGTTTGTGGTTTGTCCCTTCTCAGACCACTGTCAGTATGTACTCACCACTGCTGACCGGGAGCACGCCACTAGCTTTGGACTTTCAGAGATGCTCTGACCCAGTCATCTGGCCATAACAATTTGGCCCTTGTCAAAGTCGCTCAAGTCTTTACTCCTGCCAATTTCTCCTGCATTCAGCACATTGATAATTAACTTCACCTGTGAGGGGTATAATCTTACTAAAATGTTCAAACTTATTTACATGTGATCAGACATATTGAAGATCTGTCAACATGTGGAATGATGATGAATTTAAGGCCTCTTTCCTATACCTACATTAGCTTTGAATCATGTCTGATATGTTTGTCTTAAAGGGGCCATGACATGAGGAATACAATTATCCTTGATTTTTTTTACATGTAAGAGTTCATTGTACTATAACCATATACTGTAAGTTTCAGAACTCAAAACTTCCTCCTCAATACAAAAAAACATTTATTTAAACCAAGCGGCAAAAATGGCTTGTTTTAATTTATTCCTACTTTGTGACATCAGACAGATGAATAGATCAGCACATGGCTGCCTCTACAGCAAGACGTCAGTGCCTACTTTTACATCATTGCACACTTGGCCCGCCCACTTGCCCAAAGGTGTAGAGGAGAGAACAAGACAGATGGGCCTAATATTTCTGCACACCAAAGGGGACTTACAAAGAACACCTTCTTTTTCATCTTCTTGTGCCCATCTGGACAATTTTTTCCAATTAAACATTCATTAGATGAACTGCTTCAACCGTTATCATGCATCTTGTGCTGCTTTTAAAAGACACAATATCAAGATATAACTCCTAAAAGGAGACACCCATTCTGCGTCTTGCTTTTCTTCACCCATCTGTGCTAGTTTTAGTAAACATGATTGCTATGTAAACATGCATGTCTTTGAAGAACACTACTGGCTAGGAGAACCGCGTCACATCCGTGACGATAGACGATGGATAATGGCATTTGAGGTCATATTCGGTTTTCAGCTGAAAGAGAAAAAAGGCCAAAAACAGAAAACAAACATGGCAAAAACGCATTGTTTATGTTGCATATTAAAGTCCACATCCCCAAATGTTAAGGATCACTGTCTTGGTTATTAGCGCATTAATAAAGAGCATTTTCCAGTCCTCTGGTTTTCTGTACTATTGCGTGTCATGGTCATTAGTCAAGCTCTAATATGACTTGAAAGAAGCATGTGAAACTTATTATAAAGACAGTAAAGGAGAGGATTCACACTGAAAAGTAGATAATATGCTGCTGCTTCCTTTAAACATGAAGAAAAGTGAGTGTAAAGATGGCACATATCTTTTTTACATGCAATAAAAATTTGATTTAATTATCGAAGGTACAAAATATATTTTTGGAAGTTCAAATATCCTATTCAAAATCCTCTTGGATCAAAAATCTAACGGGGCACCACGCCTCTGGTCCATATGACTCGTGCATTATATTCAATGTCTCTTGAAGACACATAATAGTTTTGTAAATCGCAAAGGATGCATTTAATATGTAAACATACTGTATATAGTCTGCATGAGCAATGTGCTTTAATGAATGAGCGCTGCTTTGTTGACACACACATATAGCCCGAGTGGACACGTGATGAGCGGTGACTTTCAATATGTGAGCACTCCACACTAGCTCTATTTTAGAAATAGATATATTATGATATATCTATAAAGCATATATATATATATATATATATATATATATATATATATATATATATATATATATATATATATATATATATATATACACACTCACCTAAAGGATTATTAGGAACACCATACTAATACTGTGTTTGACCCCTTTCAGCCTTCAGAACTGCCTTAATTATATGTGGCATTGATTCAACAAGGTGCTGAAAGCATTCTTTAGAAATGTTGGCCCATATTGATAGGATAGCATCTTGCAGTTGATGGAGATTTGTGGGATGCACATCCAGGGCACGAAGCTCCCGTTCCACCACATCCCAAAGATGCTCTATTGGGTTGAGATCTGGTGACTGTGGGGGCCATTTTAGTACAGTGAACTCATTGTCATGTTCAAGAAACCAGTTTGAAATGATTCGAGCTTTGTGACATGGTGCATTATCCTGCTGGAAGTAGCCATCAGAGGATGGGTACATGGTGGCCATAAAGGGATGGACATGGTCAGAAACAATGCTCAGGTAGGCCGTGGCATTTAAATGATGCCCAATTGGCACTAAGGGGCCTAAAGTGTGCCAAGAAAACATCCCCCACACCATTACACCACCACCACCAGCCTGCACAGTGGTAACAAGGCATGATGGATCCATGTTCTCATTCTGTTTACGCCAAATTCTGACTCTACCATCTGAATGTCTCAACAGAAATCGAGACTCATCAGACCAGAAAAACATTTTTCCAGTCTTCAACTGTCCAATTTTGGTGAGCTCTTGCAAATTGTAGCCTCTTTTTCCTATTTGTAGTGGAGATGAGTGGTACCCAGTGGGGTCTTCTGCTGTTGTAGCCCATCCGCCTCAAGGTTGTGCGTGTTGTGGCTTCACAAATGCTTTGCTGCATTCCTCGGTTGTAACGAGTGGTTATTTCAGGCAAAGTTGCTCTTCTATCAGCTTGAATCAGTCGGCCCATTCTCCTCTGACCTCTAGCATCAACAAGGCATTTTCGCCCACAGGACTGCCGCATACTGGATGTTTTTCCCTTTTCACACCATTCTTTGTAAACCCTAGAATTGGTTGTGCGTGAAAGTCCCAGTAACTGAGCAGATTGTGAAATACTCAGACCGGCCCGTCTGGCACCAACAACCATGCCACGCTCAAAATTGCTTAAATCACCTTTCTTTCCCATTCTGACATTCAGTTTGGATTTCAGGAGATTGCCTTGACCAGGACCACACCCCTAAATGCATTGAAGCAACTGCCATGTGATTGGTTGATTAGATAATTGCATTAATGAGAAATTGAACAGGTGTTCCTAATAATCCTTTAGGTGAGTGTATATATATATATATATATAATATCGCATAATAATAACTACTGTGAACTAGCCTATACAGAGAAACTCAAAGCTCTTCTTGGAGTGTTCACCAAAATAAAAGCCAAAGGGTTTTAAAGCTTAGAAACTACAACAGAAATTTTTATTTTAACCACTGAGTCACCACTGCTGTCTTGTGTATGTCTCTCACTCCAATATCACTTGGATTCAATATCTGCAATTCTTTTTATACTGGCTACTGAAAAAGATAGAAAGCAGCAGAATAATGCAGAGCATTGAGTCATACCCTCTAGACATGGGGCATGGAGACCTTTAGCTCCAATCATCATATGACACTATCAGATGGGAGAGACTCTTACCTCAGTGTAGCCAAACTAAAGGTCTAGTTTTTCATGTGAGTGCTCAGTAATGGAGTGAACAGCTTTCACTGGCATTCTTTTTTCTTCTTCTTTTTTGTTGTTGTTGCCTTTGGTGCCCTATACCTCACAGAGCCTTTTGCAGTGAGTAAATGTTTTCGTGTGTGGTTTGTAAGACTTAATAGGACACCTCAGAAAAGTGTTTTGATCAGTTTAGATGTCTTTGTTGTCTTTTAAGAGTTTTAAGAGCTGGATGTTTGTGGCTCTCAGGGTGAGGCGCTTACATTTCATTTGATCCATATTTCATGAAAACCGGTTTCTCAAAATCCTCTGATTGAGATCCAGACAACGGCTCCAGAATGTTGAAGAGCCGAGATGCTCTTTGATTCTCTCTCGGTATTTGTTTTTGGAGGAGTTTAAAAGAGATATTTGAGGGACTGGTTAGTGCTGTATTGTTTTATTATTAACTCAAACAGACGGGTTTATGATTTGTTGTTACGGGTGAGACTGTTTTTGTTAAACATTTTACTTTGATGCATTTAAAGTATGTTATAATGCATTACCTGCATTTGACCATAATAGTGAATGTGATCTCAGTACACCTGCTTTAATTCAGATCCGTCTTTTATTAAAAATGTTTTAAAGAAAATTGTATAACCATTATATGCATATATTGGGTCTTTAGTGAAACGGGACCTCATTCCACCCCCTCTACTTCATAAATATTTTGGAGTTATGTCCACACCTCTTTAGTATTCCTCAAACTTTCTCTTATGAATAGTGTAACAATAATAAAAAAAATAAAAAAAAAGCCAAACTTGCAAATAAATTGCTTTACATTTGACATTGCTATTTGACGAAGAAGCACGTGGAAGTAAACTATACTATATTTCTGGCCATTTTATAGATCAACTTGTACCAGTTTGCTAAAGACATGAGGATAATGTTTGGTGAAACCAGGGACTAAAAACGGTTCAAGGAACAAAAACGAAAAACGAAAACGAAGGACATTTTTGCAGACTGTTACCGAAAAACCGTAACAAAGTGGTTTTCAATTTCAATTTTCGAGTGAAAACTTTATTTTAAAATGCTGGTAACCAGTTATAACTGGTTAATTTTGTCCCATTAATTTTTTAATGTAACTAAAGGCCAAAGGGTTTATCAAAGATTTTTTTTTTAAATACACTAAATACATTTTATTTTGCACAAAAATTTAAAAATGTTATTTGATCCTGAAGGAAACTGCTGCATCACACATTTCTTTGCTTAATTTTCCATTGTGGGTGTCTCATTCTGTGAATGAAGACCTTTTTAACAACTATGTATAATTACTACATGTACATACACGGCTAATCCAGATAGAGTAAAAACATTTCTCAGTTGTTTCCATAACTTCACTGAATTATTGTTAGATATTATGCATTAATACAGATTTGACACTGACAGGTTTTAACTGAGAAGCAGATGTGTAAATTATGCTTAATTGCTAATTAACTGTATGCTTATGATTTCTATTCTGATAAATCCACCAGACAGGAAAAAAAATGAATAGCTTATTTTTCCTTATTTTGGTGAGGCAAGTGGCTTACTTTGGACTTGTTTTTCCAGACCAGGTTTCTTGTTTCTTTTGGGAGATCTAGCAACACTGCAGTTGGTATTTCACCAACTGCCATTTTAAAGTTTTAACAGAGTACTGTCATTTTAAAAATAATGACAGTATTAAAAATAATGATATTAACCGTTCTTTTATTTTGTTCTAACCGGTTACCTTTTGGAAAGGAGGCTGCTGAACCTTTGAACCGGAACGAAAAAAGAACGTTTTTGCTTAGAACTGAAATGAAAAACATTACATTTTTAGTCCATTGGTTAAACATCAATCCATTAAAGGGTTAATTAACCATCCATTGCAACCTGAGATGGACCACAAATGCAGAGTACACTGAAGAATGTTAAGACTTTGAAAATGCATTTGATTATATGTCTGATTAAACATCCCTATGTACTTTATTTCTGTTTTACTCAAGCAGCCAAACTACCTCCAAGTAACTGACAGGTTTTGGCAGAGCTTCTTTGTAGGAAAAGTAGGCTATGTAGTCTGGGACCATTTCTTTACTCAGTTTAAGTCTTTATAAACATTGAGGTCTGGCTTGATCTGTGCCAATGCTTTGAAGGGGTTTTACAGAGGATAGCAGTGTTTTCAATCTTTAAATGTTTCTGGCGGTATTTAAAAAGTGAGGTAACTAGGGATTGTTCGGCATCATCGAGCAATTAGGCTGGTCAGATTCTTGAATTCCTGAGGTTACGCTGAGGTAATAGGTAGGTTGGATTTGTATCCGAATGAATGCCATTAGCTCATAGTGGGCAGACACAACTCGGCACTAACCCCAGTGTGTGTTGTTGTTGTTGTTGTGTTGTTTATTTTTAGAAGAAACTGCAGAGAGTTTATTGCCATCCAAGTGCCATGCTGTGAAGTCCAGAATGAGCATGCTGGGATAGATGAAACTCCATGCCTGCTAACAAGAACCAATAGTATGTGTCCAGTGTGGGTCTTCGAGCCAATCTGTGCATTATCATCATAATTGATATTTAGATTTATACAACAGATATTTCCAGTTCTCTAATCTGATTAGACAAGAGGCGTTCCAAGAGTGCTGATAGCTTACACCATCAGCACTGGGACGATTTACTGTTTGTATCACTCCACTTATGTTCGTGCCATTTTAAACGAATGTATAAGAGCAGCTAGATGTGTGAATTTGTTTTTATTTATCTCTGTAGCATTAAAGATTTTAGCCAGCAGGTGACTACAAAAGAAGAAGAGGCCTTTATTTTGTCACACATTATACATTTTGCATATATGCAGTGAAATAATTTTTTTCAGATATCTCAACTAAGCTGAGATATGACCCTCAGAACGCAGGGTCAGCCATGATACGGCGCCCCTAGAGCAAATAGAGTCAAGAGCCTTGCTCAAGGGCCCAACAGTGGCATCTTGACATCCTGACCTTCCAGTCTGTAATCCAGAGCCTTAACCACTGAGTCACCACTGCTGTCTTGTGTATGTCTCTCACTCCAATATCACTTGGATTGCTACTACACTACAGCTGAGAAATAGAGTTAAACCAAGAGCTTCAGCATTACTGCCGATCACAACTGAGCATCAATACAAACGGAAAAATCAAACACACCCGGGGCCCCTACCTGCTACTCACCGAATGTGGAGGAAAGTCTGGTTTCTGTGTCAGTGTCATTGTAGTTTTCTAGTTAGTAACGGAGGCTTAGGAGCATCTTGTGAACAAGCGGTTGCAGAACCTGTGGCGTAAGAAATTAGTTCCATATACAAGAGGGTTTTTCTATTGAACAGTTCAGTTTTTCCATACTTCTTTATTTACTTGTTAGTTGAACTGTTGTATAAAAGCAATATCACACTCGCAATCATGCTGTATTGTCCATCTAACAGTACGTCTGTGAATAACTGCGGTACTTGGCCTGTGGCCTCGTGCCTAAATCCGAATCACAGCCGTGCTGATAGCTGGAAATACAGCACTCTTGCTTGTGTGATATTTCTTTATTAGATAAAAAAAAAAAAAACACGGATCTGCAAAACATTTCTACTGAGAATGGAATCATCTACTCTTGGTTGGAATTCTAGTTGACTCTTAGCCAATCATCTCCATGGAAACAGACAGAATGACTTTCAGAAAGTAGGTATGAAGGTAGCCTGCTGAGAACTCACCTGGTGTAAAAAAGTTTGACGTGACAGCACAAAATGTCTTTATCTGCCTGCGTGGACTGATGCTCAACACTGATGCTTGTAATTACATAATCACACTTTAACGCACTCTATGCTTCGCCACTTTTCCTTTTTGCTCCATTCACTGATGTCATCATCTCCATTTTGTTAAGCTGGCTTTACATTCATTCCTCAGAGTGAGTTAGGAATGAATTTCGGGTGTGTGGTTGAATAAGTGTGCAGACCACTTGCTTATTTTGCCGTTTTACTATATTATAGAGCGGATGCAAAAAAGCCTAGCCATGCTGTCTCTGTAACTCTTTAAATTTTACTTGTGTTTTTTACATTTTGGGGGTTATGGGATGGGAGGTATAGAATGAGAATCAAGAAATGGTGCTGACGACCTGGCTTCACTTTCCAGACAGGAAATGAGAGCTGTGTGGATTGTGTAAGTGCAAGGGTGCATATGTGTCTTTTTGCATTTGTGTGTGTGAGACTCCAAGGCGCGAGAGGTGCATGGGCGTCCCCCGACGGCTCATAATGCTCAGCAGATGTTTTCCACTGTCTGTGTTTTTATTAATCCATACATAGTCATGTGAACAACAAAAAAGCAACCTTTTCTAACACAACTCTCTTGCACTCTCCATCTCTCGTCCCAATTTTCCATTCTCACAGAACTGATAGTTATCTCAGCTAGATGGCCATTCCAGAGCAATAACGTCCTCTCCATATTTCTCTCACACCCTTTTGTTCCCCTCCCTGCTTGAACTCCAATGAAAAACAATGTATCATTTTTTCAAATATACACTAAAGCCCCCCCAACTAAAGTTCTTAAAGGAAAGTTCACCCAAAGATGAAAGTTCTGTCATCCTTTACTCACCCTCATGTAGTGTCAAACCTATATGACTTATGAGATGTTAGGCTGAATGTGAGCCTCAGTCACTATGTGCTTTTATTGTATGATTAAATATGCAATAAAAGTAAAGGGTGATGTCGCTAACATTTAAGGCTTACATTCTGCCTATCTTCTTCTTTTGTGTTCCACGAAAGATCGAAAGTCATATGGGTTTGGAACAACATGATGCTGAGTAAATTACTGAATGTTCTTATTGGTCTGGTCTGCAATGAATTATAGATATTTCCTCCTTAAAAAGTCAATCGGGTTTCTTCACAGTTTGCTTTGTTTACATTTCTGTATGAGGCTTGAGGCAGAGGGCATAAGGGGGCACGGTCTTTCTTTTTTGCCATGAAAACCTTTTGTAAAAGCTCTGGTGCAAGATCAGCTTTGTTTACTTTGGGAAATTTGCGGGGTTAAGAGGAGAGAGCTGACAACCCAGACCAGTGTTAGGTTTTCTCCATACTACTGGCAATGTGGACTGATTGCACTCTGTCGTGCTCCATATGTTTGCTGGTGTCTTGACACGTGTCATTCTCGTGACACAGTTCATTCTTTGAAATGTTTTTGTGTTTGTAAGAGATGGAATTCGTAACCTATGTTTTTCGCTTGGCTGCATGCCTTTCATTCCAGTTTTCTTTTGAGTCAGAATGTTTGTTCTGGCTGCTTATTCTGGCACACACACACACACACACACACACACACACACACACACACACACACACACACACACACACACACACACACACACACACACACACTGATGCTGCAGGCCCACATTGGGAGCCTTTAACCTAACCACACACACCTCCCAATGGTGCATTGAGGCCACAGGCCCATTTATTTGTGCCGGTTAACCCATTTCAACTTCTGGGGCATCCTTCAGTGCAAGCAAACTTGTATCTAACGTTGTTAATGCACTTTGTGATCTATTATCACTAATAACAGTAATAAAACAGTAATAAAAACCTTTCAGCTAAAAGTGTTTCACAAGTCAGAGTCTCTAGACAGAGCAAAGAAAATAAAAAAATAATTATAATGAAAAAACAAGAATTACAATAAAAGCTTGAAATTGATTGAAAAAGAATTGGATTGTAGGATTGACAGCGATGCAAGCGGCTTTGAGCGGGTTCCTTCCGTGCCAGTTGAAACGCAGCCTGAGAAAGCTGAACTGCTTGCGTTTTTTGCAACACGCACCTGTTCATCTAGATATAGAACATAGGCTAAATATCGAAAATGAGTCAAAAGCTTGTCATCGATATCATGGATTCTTTTACTCAAGTTAAGCATCGAGATTGTTTATTGCCCAACCCTAGGGCGAGCTAGGTCTTGTAGTAGATATCATTAAGTACAGCTACTAAAGGACATGAATTAAACCTTGAAAAACTTTGTGGAATTAATTGACGATTTCTTAAATTAACCCTGAAGATAAGATCAGATTCTTTAGACAAGAATGTGGAGAGCACAAATAGGAGTTTTTCAGCCTCAGAAATGGAAAACATTCTTTCGCCTTTTTTCTATTATCCCTGTAGTTTTCTCCTTTTGAAACTAAGAGGTCAGAAAACTAGAGTATGTTTGCTTTTATGTCACTCTTGCAATGTGGCTGTCTTAATTATATCCTTATTGTGGAATCTCTGACACACACACACACACACACACACAAACGAGGACTCTCCATAGATATGATTTTTATACTGTACGAATTATAGATTCTATCCCCTAATCATAACCCTACCCCTAAACCTCACAAAAAAAATTCTGCATTTTTACATTAAAAAAAACAAAAAACAAAAAAAAAACATGGTTTAGTATGTTTTTTTAAACGATTTGAACTATGGGGACACTAGAAATGTCCTATTGAATCCCATTTAGAGCATAATACCCTTATAATTACCAGTTTGTGACCTAAACATTTTTCCTTGTAAACCACCCACACACACACACACCTCAGTGTCAGATTTAATGGTGGTGACAGAGTGTTATGCGAGTGGGTGTTTTGGAAGGGATGGCCACTGTTGGCATACCTTCTGGCCAGATAGAGGGAGACACACACAATAAGGTCTTTTCAGCATCACTCAGCATGCACTCCATTAGCTTTAGGTCAGAGTGAAGTGATTTAGTAGCACATCACCAGAGTATGGAACATGTGTGAATGGGCCTATAAATAATTCTACATACTACTCATGTGATACTGTGTTGATCAGCAATTTGACTGTTGCACAGTGAGTGTATCACAACATGCACTAGACTAACTGGTTTAGTTAAATACTGGAGAACCATCTTGGAATGTGACCTATTATCTTAAATTCCCCAGAATACTTTTTACCATGGATGCAACACAGTCTTGATCTGCACAAAGATATGTTCTTTCTCTTTTTCTTGATCAGTATTTGGTGAGTAAGTGTTTAGCCATGTAACCGAAGTGGGGCCTAATGTCACTTCTAAAAACCAACCAAGCTTTGTTGAGCTTTGTCAATTGAAAGTGCACATTTTCTGTTTTCAACTTTTTTTTTTTTTAAAGCATTTTGTGTGAACATTGTAAAAAAAGAAGTGTTCCTTTGAATAAATAGATTGTTTTTCAGTAATTTAATTAGCTATCAAATATTATATTAGCCATCAGCCACCCTGCTCTTTTGATATTTCTTTTGGTACTGGCATTGGTTATAAAAACACAATGGTCGAGCACTAGTTTAATCTCTAATGAGGTGTCTGCACTCTCCTTCCCTCTATTTTAAGATTGGAAGTTTAACTCAGCCCTGCTCAGGATGGGCCTTAGATAAACAAATACAGTGTAATTGCACTCACATGCCTATGTTACAAATGGGGCTCAAATTTCACTTGTCCATCAGCAGCAAATGGGCCAATTTCTTTAGCGTTCTTCTTCGTTTTTATAAACAGCTAAATTAACCTTCATAGCTTATCTGTACTTTAGCAAGTTGTAATCTCTAAAATCGGTATGTCTGTGCATTATGCAAAGAGGTGAGTTAGGAAAAAAACAAATATTACAGATAGTAAATAAAAGGTCAAGTGTGTAATTGACAGATATTACAGTGTTCCACAATATAAACTAAATAGATTTAAGAACTCATTTGTACGTTCATCGGTCAAAAATCTGTTAGCAGTTTACAGTGAGACCAAGCCAATTGTATGGGATGCAAGTGAGAGTTACCAGTTTAGACTGCATGTATTGTGTATCATGTATTGTAATGTATTCCTTTTTTTGTTATTTATGATTGTAAACGTTAACATTAATGTTATAGAGTATTCCGTACAACGTGATCATTCAGAAATTCGGCATGCTGTTTCCAAGAGTTCTGGTACCCTAGGATTGGCCACATTATTCTGACTCACCGACAAGTGGTATTTCCTACCAGACATTTTGCATCGGCTCCAACGTGTTTACACTTCCCTGTGGCGGGACCGGAAGCACGTTCCATCAGCAGCATGGAAGACGTGAGTTTGGATCCAGCGTTGAAACCAGGAAGTAATCACATTTGCACAATCAGTGACGAGTGCTATTCGGAGGTAGCATTTTTCCCTGTAACATTATATTTTTACTCCATTGATGGTAAGATATAGGTTTGTTGTTTGTGTTGGGGCCAGGGGTGAAAATTTCATCAAAATGTTGGGGGCGGGACAATAAACATAACAATTCTCAAGAGCAATTTTTGAAGGGGACACCAAGGTTTTTTTTGTTGTTGCCCCGTTTGCATTTGTATCATTTTATTTCTTAAACAATTATTTTAAGAATATATCATTATATTATTTACAATACACATACTTTAATGATATTTTAGGGGGTGACAACCCTCAGATGGGGGGTCCTGACCCCCCCGCGATTTCCACCTATGGTTGGGGGGTACAGTTAGGCATTCCTCCTCACTATAATGCAGCTGAAAACAACTCGCTTTACTACTCGCTTTTGACGCCCCTCCGTGGACATTTCTGCCGGAAAATGGAGCTCACACATGCCCATTTGTCTAATAATAGTTAAGGTGCAATCACACTACACCTCGCCCTCCATTCACTCCCATTCAAACATATCTGAACATACCCGGAAACGCAACCTCATGTGAAGAAATTCCGTACAACGCAAGTTCAAACTTGGTGAACTCTGAACCGTGAATTTCTATGAGGAGAGGACACGTGACCAATAGAAAATTGAAATTACACACCCTGGCCACTTAGCTCATTACAAAGTATACACATTTTAAAGCTGCATGTTTTATTGTTGCAGGAAAGTGAGTAGACAATATACTTATGTAAAATGAAATGTAAAATAAAAATGTTTATTATAATATTATTTGTTATTTGTGATCTATTATTCACTTACATCAGAAGCCCTGTCACGTGACATCATATCCTGGTCTGCTGCATAAAAAATTAACTTGCTCAAAGCCTAGTGTGACTCCCCCTTTACCGCTAAGGCCACTGGGGGCAGCGTTTTGCATTTCGGTTAGCACAGACCGATTTTAGCTAAAGAAAAGTCAACATACTGTTTCCGATTTCACTGTGAGATCAGTCAGTTCAGTGTCTAGCAAAGTGGTCCAAATCAAATTTCCTTATTGGGGGAAATAAAGTACAAGTATATATGCTAACAATTTGTGCACCATTAGAATCACCAAATGCAACTGTTTCACCACAAAGCCACAGTGTTTCCACTTTTAGTTGTCAACACACATTAAGCTGAGAAAAGAGATGCATCACCTTTAGCTAAATAAAATAATCATTCTGATTTTTAAGGGCTGAGAGATCACTTATGACAGTGATTAAGCTCATCTGGTTGTGGTAGAGTGGGAGATTGAAGAGGAGAGAGAGTGAAGGACAGTAAAGGGAAATTGAGATTAGTGGTTAGGAGATGGACATAGGAGGAGAGCGAGAGTGGCTGACAGACTTAATTGAGTTTATAGGCAGTTGAGAGTGAAAATAGTGGCATCTTTATATGCTGGAGAACAGATCAGCCCAGTGCTTAACTGAAAGACAGGCCAGCTGGGAGCCTATGTACAGCTCAGTCAAAGAGTCACCCCACCTCTCTCTCTCTCTCTCTCTCTGAAAGTGTGTGTGTGTGTGTGTGTGTGTGTATGTATGTGAATGTAGAGGAGGCAACACATCTAGTGCCTAACTCCTCCCTCTCTCTCTCCTCCAACCTTGCATGTCCTTTCTCTATATGTCTGTGTGTAGGCCTTACAGTTTCTGTATGCTTGCTTGGAATACAGTTGGACTAGCAATCTCAAGGTCTTTTTTAACTACATCTTTTGATTCTTGTGAACAGGTTAGTGCCTTTGATTGTAGATTTGAGTGTGTATATGTGTATATTTGTGTGTATGCATTCACTTTTCTGCCTTTGTAGTGTTTTAAACACATGCTGTGTTGCAGCACTTGCTTGCTAAAATGACTTCTGCTAATAACAATTATAGTGTATGGATACAAATACAAATACACATATTAATATATGTTATGCATACATTTGTAAGTGTGTATATTTAAAAGATTTTGTGATATATTTAATTTATGTATTTTGTGTTGTATTGCTAATTCACCATAAATTTATTGCATCACTGGATGATTGTGGGGCTTACTCTGATTTGATTTTTTTGAGAGTCAGTGTTCATTTTGGTTTGTACAAGTCTTGCATGAGTGATGGATGAATTCATTTTTAAGTGTTTTAAGTTTGTTGTTTCTTCAGCACAATCCATAATATCTGTCTGTCAACTGTGATAAATGGGCTTGTAAACTGCAGGTGTGAGTGTGTTTTTGTATACACTTAAGGGCTCAACACATTAAGCTGTCAATCAGTACATTATTAAAATGTCCCGCTCTGTTCTCTTATATTGACTTCCTTTTCTAGTCATACTTTCAGTGTGACCATTGTCTAACAGTTTGCTGAACACTTTGCTAAATGTACTTCTCTCACTGGTTTTGCAGAATGCAGCATCTTGACATACTGTACATAAGTGCATATATTGCCCTTGTAAAGCTCGGTTTTCAGAGCTAAGTGATAGGGTTGTTTGAGGCCACAACAGCAGCTGACCTTGCTGTATGAATGACAGTATTCATTAAATAAATGGATGAATGTATTGATTAATGCACAGTAATATTGTTGTATTGCCCTCCCTCTTTTGGGTATGTTCTGTCCACCCCTTAAAATATCTCAGCCTCACTGTAGTCTACCAGGGGTTTTCAAACTGTTAACCAGGGACCCCCCCAGGGGGCTGGAAAGGGGGTGCTAGGGTGCCTGTAGAAAAGGTTATAGAGTATTATATATATATATATATATATATATATATATATATATATATATATATATATATAGTGTTAAATAAAAGCTTTTTTTTATCATTTATATATTTAAGTATAATAACAATATAAAAATGTATTTTTCTCACATAGAATAAATGGGTCGTTATACCTAAATATACATAGCAGCCTTTTTATTATAGGAAGGGGTCCCTTGCAAGAAAATCATAATATTTGGGGTCCTTTTTTAGAAAAGTTTAAAAACCCATTGTCTAAGCAAATCAGTGTAAGCAAAAAAATATAGTTTTATATATATATTTCAAAATTGCTGGCTGGTTCATTCAGATTTTAATAAATGTATTACAAGTGTCCTCCACATAATAACAACTAGCATTTTAACCTGAATAAGCTCAAACCTCACTTATATAAGAAATTCTGAACAAGATTTTCGAGAAAATGCTACCAAATTGGTGCAATTGAAATAAAGACTTAAAAAAAATCTAATTATGAGTAGGTTTCCAGGAATGAATTGTAATGACCATAAATTGTACTTGGAACTCTGTTCCTAAAATCCATTTTTTGTAAAAACTGTATATAGTTCTGCAGTAGTTTTTGTAGTTCCATTAATGTCCACTAGGGGGAAGACGAACACTATTTATCACCGCTTTGAACTCGGTGTGATCTGCCTGCGTCTGCCTACAGTATCTCACGCGCACTTCATTTTGCTATGGTCTTTTTTAAACCTGGGCATAATTAAATCCTTAGCGTAACTGATGGATGGTTAATTCTCCTATATTTGTAAGACCTCGCATACCCTTCTTTCTAAGACAACAGTTTAAAAACAGCACAGAGAGATTGATTGAGCATGGCCTCAGGCCTTTGAGAGAAGCCCTTCTTTTACTGAGAGAGCTTATGGTGTCTGCAGTACTGTTTAGAGGAGGGAGAGGAAGACAGAGAGAGAGAGAAAGAGGGAGCGAGAGCATTTGCCTTAGTTGGATATAGATTGAAGTAGAGTGGGATTGTGTTTTTCCTTCCTTTTAAGGGATTATGTGCCAGTATGTGCGACTGTGTGCAGGAAATTGTAGTAGGAATTGTACTTTAATACTGTTTTATAGTCTTGCCATGAGGGATTCAAAAGGCTGGCCTTGCATGTTTATGTATTTGTATACACATAAAAAGCATGTGTCTGTGAGTATGCACACACACAAACACACATATGTTGCGACCAATAACATTACAGAGAACCAGAGAGATTATGCTTGCTTCGTTTCTTCTATTCGCTCTTCTATTATGTCTCTTGAGAGCTGAAAAAATAAGACGCAGTTCTACATCAAATTCTGTGTAAGATGCAGCCCTGCCTTCAGCTCTTCATCATAACTGTTGGGCGGCCTTTCACTACGCAAACTCCAATGGACATCTAGAAATGTGTGATTCAGAAGGATTTTTAAGTATGGTTGCAGATATTGGTTGTTTGATGATTTATACCACCTAACAAGACAAGGCTAGTTTCTGAGCGAGGCATCTTTAAAGTGGAGTTGAATAAGTTGTTAAATACTTTTGATTCGGGGATGTATAAGAGAGATTTGACTGATCTGTAGCCATGTCTAGCCATTTTGTGAGTGTCTTTGTAGCACGGGGCAACATGATGCTTCATGTGTTAATGCTAAATGGTGCAAAGGTTGTACTAGCTAGTCTACTATTAATCATATAATGCAGGCAGTATATATAAGAAATGGTGAACTGTTACAGGAACTACTGTAAGATATACATTATCCCCTATACATTCATATAAATTTGAACCTAAAGTCTTGATGCTGATCTGAAAAAACATCCATGGACACTCAATACCTGTGTACTTCTAGCTCATAATGCAGGTCCATCAGTCAGCTTGCAGCTTCTAGTTGTTACATGTCTGCAAAGGGGGGAAGTAGCTCCACTGATGCGTGATCTGACATATCTGATATAACCTAGTCTGTTTCCTGAGAAAGTTTGAACCTCAAGTGATGATGTTGTCTGATACTTCTAAAGGTGAAGTGTGTAATTTCTACACCACTAGCGTTACCAAACGGAATTTCTTAACTATTTTTTTTTTTTTCAAAAATGTTTACGAATACACCCTCTGTCTGCTGTTGGTCGCAATGGCGGAGCTAGGGGTGACATGAAAAAAATGCGAGTGGGGTGGCTAACATGTGCACACACCAAGGTCACCGCACCTCTCCGTCCCGGGTGTCATTGTATCCACCCACTCAGTTAATTTGGTTTGTTACAGTTTGCACCTTTATTAGTTTGGACAGGTAGAGTATAGGGATAGACTCCTAATGGTGAGTATTGGGAATAAGGGAATTTTTTAGACCGCGTTAGGTTAACGACATGGGTAAATATAAACTGTTTTCAATTTTTTTCTTTCTTTCCAGTTTGTAACAAAAGATTATAATCTGTAGTTTCATCTGATGTGCCAATTTGACATATTTAGTGATTTATCACAAAAGTGCACACTGTTATTTACATTGTCCACATGCGAGGACATTGGGACTTTATTTATGAAAAACCCAAGTTTCAGTAAGCATTGGGAACCAATGGCTGCATACACGAAAGCAGGAAAATGCCTTTAGAGTCGGTTGCCATTTAAACTGTTCTGAAATCAGTGCATTCATACAAAGCGCAGTAGGTTAAGCTCGGGCTGGGCGATAAAACGATATCGATATATATCAAGATAAAGAAAATCCACGATAAGCTTTTGAGGAATATTCAATATTTACTGCGTATCGCTAAAACACAAGCAGTTCGGCTTTCTCCAGTTGCGTTTACACTGGGGCGGACGAAATCCGCTCAAAGGCACTCACAGCGCTAGGAGAGAGCTTGCACCGCACCGCTGCCAATCCTACGATCCATCTTGCGAGCATGATGTTCGGCTTTCATAGGAATGAATTGAAAACACTCTCAGCTTCGCTCAAACTCGCCAGTGGTAACGTAGGGTCAGACCGGATGAACTTGCTAATGCTAGCTGCCTTGCTAACGTTTAGGCTACATCGGACACCGGATTGATTCCATCCGCACCGCAAGATTCATGACAACGGTTGCGCCCTCTCATCGTCTCTAGTGAAGAGCACAGAACAACAGTGATGTGGACAACAGCTCTGATCTTTCTGCACTGTAATCTTGAACATTGTTCTCTAGCACCAAACATTAATAATTTCTGCACTGTCCCGATCCGCACTCGTTGCCTGTTTTCTCTGCATGTGTAGACATGAAGCGCCGCATGAGTTAACGTGGTTTCAAAGCACCTTTTAGACCAAAAAGTTTTTCCCTTCTAAATGTATCTTTATTAATCAGCATGTTACAAGCCTTTAATAATAAACAAATCGATTTCTGTTCTAATTTTGTGAAAATTAATTAGATGTCTGGAATGGATAAGAAAAGACTAAAATTACTAGTTGGTAGACTAGTCTCTCACTTTAATGAAAATATACAAATGTTTTTTCAATTTTTCAAAAAACGTTTTCAAAATTTTCTCTCGGGACACCCCTGAACACACATTCAGCATCCTTCCAGTCACATGGGCTTCTATGCCCCTTATTTGGGTATCTGAATCTAACGAAATACAAAAAATATTTTATTGTAATGTAAAAATATTCCAACAAATACTGGACTACTGTCACTATGGGGTCCATGGCCACCCGATTGGCCACCCCACTCGCAATTGCTTTTTAAGTAATTTTTGTTGGTAATTTTTCATTTAAAAATCATCTCTGTACAAATGTATACACTTAACATGTGCACACACCAAGGTCAGCGCACCGGGTGTCATTGTATCCACTCAACCCCCCCCCAGAGAGAGAAACTGGATTGCTGTCACTATGCTTCAGAACAAACAGATGATCTTTTAACATTCATTTTCAATTGATAAACGGTAAAAGACAATAAAATTGGTAAAAGATTCCACAGACCCCCTGTGCAGTTTTGTAGACACTATTTTGACTGTTTAGAATTATTTATTTAATAAAAAAAGAAAGTGCAATGTGTAAATGTATATCATGATAAATACAGATATCGAACAATATCAAAAAGATTATCATGATAACAATTTTGGCCATATCGCCCAGCCCTAGTTTAAGCCATTGATTGATTAAGAAGCAATTCAGCTGCATATAGCTTTCCTATGCTGCCAAGTGCAGTCACTTCTGAATTCAGATTAGAAGTTCAGTTCAATACGTTAAACATTACGTAGATTCAGAATGAATTACATTTGATTTTTCAAACGCTACAGCACTGGCTACCACTTGTTTCTTTGACAATGCAGAGAGAGAGAGAACGTTGAGATTTTGTTGTCAGAGTAGAGACAATTTTAATAAATAATGTCATGCACAAAGCTGACTTTCTATAGCTTAGCATTATTTAAAAAAATTCAAAACATACACCTGCTCTCCCCATATGAGGACATCCATTTTTAGGAAATGATTTGCTTTGTTTGCAGGCTATTAGATGCTACTAGTTACAACCCATAAAGGGAAATGGAAAATGCACACAGCACTTTTGCCCTGGTCAAAGGAGTTTAAAGGTAGAAAGTGAGTTTTATGAGAACGAGCAGTTTTAGCTTTAACCTCTAGAGCAGCTCTAATCCTCTCAGATGGCAAAGTAGAGGGCGTTCTTTCACTGGGTTTATTCATCCTTCTCTTCTCTCCTCTCATGTTTCTCTGTTTCTTCCTGCCTGTTGAGAAACTGAGAGGCTGATTGAAGGGCCAGGTGCTGTTGCAGTAGGGAAGTTGCTCAGAACAAAGTTGTCCTGATTGCCTCACTACCCACTGTGCTCAGTTCCCTGTGCCCACCCAGTATACACTCACAGAGCTCCATATCAATTATGCCTTCTTTCTTCATTTATATTTAGCCTTACAAGAACAGAGAGATTTCCTCTCTCTGTTCTCTCTTTCTCTGGTTTACTCATAAATCGATTTAGTATACTATACTCTTAAAAATAAAGCTTCTTTTAATTGTTATCTGCAACACCTTAGTTTCAGCAAAGAACCCCTCCTTATAAAGAAACATTTTTGGCTGTATAGGCCATAGATTAAAAAAAAAGTTATTTGCATTACAGGTTCATCAGAGCAGTGTTTTGCTCTCTGGGTTTTTTGAAGCACTAGTTCATACAGTATATAATTATATAAAGGCATCAGGCTATTAAACAATTTTTGTAAGCTCGATTTTTAAGAGTGAATTCCCCATCATTACTTTCTCTTTGCAACTGCTTTTCTCTGTGTTTCTCTTTCTTTCCCCCCCTTCCCACCCTCTTTTACATACTCCTTCCTAAGCCATAAAATTCCCTCTGAGGTCGGTTTTATGATGCATTTGTATGTGTTTTGCCTCCAGATGGACCTCTGTACTGGAGGTCTATTTGTGGTTTTGTATGTCTTTTGTAAGTCTGTGTAGGCATCAGGCTAAGGAATGTATGTGTGTGTATGAATTTGAGGTCTGTGTCTTGGCTGTCCTTGTCTTACAGAGGTTTTTCTGACTGCACTCACTATGATCGCTGTATCTCTGCCTGTCTATAAACCCCACCTCGAATCTATCATCCCTCCATCTCTGCCACACTCATCTGTTTCTGCTTAAATACGTCATTTTTTGTGTTCTGTTTGGATTTCGATGGTTTTCGTCTCCTCGGATGGCACCCTCAGTTTAAATAATATTGTTTTAAGTCTTAAAGCTACAGAACTGCAACCTCCTTTGTGCTGGGAATGCAAATGACTCTTTTAAAGGCAAACGTGAATTATTAATTTACTTTAACTTCACACAAATCTTCCAGCAGTTACACATAGTTTCAAGGGTTTCTTTATAATTAGTTTGGGTCTGGTCCTCCATATTCTTTCTTTCTTTTCTTCAGTAACCTCTGTTGAGGAGATTTAGGAGGCCTCAACCCCCTCCCTACTAATCTCTCCACAATATTGTTGGGAAATATTGTTGCTCCAGAAGATGGAGTGAAAAAGAAGGGAGCGAAGCAGAGATCATGAATTGGAAAATCAAACTCGCCATGATATCTTGACATGTACGAGTTCATATCATGATAAAAACATACTGTAAATTTCAGAACCGAAAACTTCTTTGTTTGTCCAAAGGCTTTATTGAAACCAAGGTGCCAAAATGACTTGTTCTCTAATTTCTCCTCACTAATAGTGAGGTATTACATTAGAACAGGCCAGCCTTTGCATAAACAGACAAATGCCTACTTTATCGTTGACACTGCTTAGACCCGCCCACCAGTCTTGCGAGGAGTATTGGAGCAAGAGGAGTTGTCACTATGGCCACGAAGATGTTAAGATGTTGTGCAATGCCAGGTTATGGGAAACTAGATTTCTTGCATTTGCTACGCAAGGATACCAACATTAAGAAAGAGTGACTGACGTTTATTTTTAATGAAGTCCTGGTTTGCGTTCGTAAGAGCGTTTTTGCTTGCTCGCTTGATTTTACGGATGATTCTTTCACAAACAAGACACAGTTCGAAGTTTAAATAAAAGTTAATGCAGTGCCAACTATATTGGACAGTGACGTCGCAACAAACAAGTGTGAGTATCTATGTTAATTGTTTTGCATCATATGTTACAGACTGTTAGATGTGTACTGAGTATTTGATTTGATCCTATTGATTTTAGATGCTCGTGTATTAGTTTTAATGCACAAGGATCTCTAAGCAGCAATGTAAGCGCAGCGTAGTTCTAGCGGGAAGACTAGCAGCTGTACATCATCGCACCATTAGCTGGGTAATTCCCAGCCAATCACATGTAAGCCGTTTCTTTATAAGTCTATCACATTGCTATTTCAGTGTGCTAACACGGCAACCTCCACCACCCCACCATCACCAGTTGAGTCCCCTCCTCGCCCCTGCCTCCTCTCTCCGGCAGGATATGACGGTTCCGAGTACAACTTCTTCGGACCACCAGACGGGGCCTACGCCAAAGAGAGACATTTTGTCTCTCTTTTATACTTTTCTGTTTTACATTCATCAAATAAATGTCATCTTAAATTTCACTCAAGTCTGCAAGTCTTCCTGATAGAATATATTTTCTTGTTCTGTTGGCATGATGGCACAATTGCCACAGATGCACTTAAAGAGTATTGATATCAATATATTTAGACAATCTCTTTCCTTTATAATGAAAACATGACTCATTGTAATGAACAACGTATGTGTTTGTCACTACACTGAATATATGATGAAAGATAATTATATGACGAACGACAGTGCGACAAAGACTGAAGTCTTCAAGAACGCATGCCCCAAAAAACAGAGCGTTTGATTCAGAGGCACATAAACTGGATAGAAAATGGCCAATTATTCCTAAATTATGACTACTTTTAATGAAAAAAAAACACACTAACATTATAAGTGGACCTCAAGGAACATTATAAAATAAAAATCCAATTCATGAAACCTTTAAATGAGTTAAAGAAAACAGAAAACAGGGCTCTCTCCTCTCCCTTCTTCTCTTTGCTCTTTCCTTCCCACCACTCCATCTTTTCCCTCCCCTTTCTAAGTGCCCTAAATGTGATCGCCTGCTCCTGCTCCCCACACCATCTGTTTCAGCAGAACAGCAGAGCAGATGCCAGGGTCCTTTCCTTTTTCCATTTCCAAGTGGTCCTGGTCTGTAATCTAGGTGAGTGTTGGAACAGGTAAATGTTTGTTTGAATCAGCTTCTCGGACATTGCGACTAAAAACTTAAAGCTCAAGTTTAAAAATGTTTTGGGTGTTAAATTGATAGTTCATTCAAATAAGTGATTTACATATGTTAATTCACACATTTAATTCAATAAAAGTACATACCCCTACCTTGCACTTACGTTACATTTGCACATGTTCATACGCCATTCTGTTAAATGTCCTATTATTCGTATGTCTATTTATACTGGTACCTCGTTTTATATTCTGTGTCACACTGTAATGTTCTGTGTGCACTTGTTTCTCCTATCACCAATTTTTTTTTTTTAAACGTCCTTGTGTACGTGAGAACACTTGGCAATAAACTCATTTAGCTCACTCTGAAATTCTCTCATCATCTTCTCACTCTCATGCCATCCCAGATGTGTATGACTTTCTTTCTTCTGCAGAACACAAACTAAGATTTTTAGAAGAAAATTTCAGCTCTGTAGGTCCATACAATGCAAGTGAATGTTGACCAGAACTTTGAAGCTCCAAAAATCAAATAAAGGCAGCATAAAAGTACAGTGAGGGAAAAAATATTTGATCCCCTGCTGATTTTGTACGTTTGCCCACTGACAAAGAAATGATCAGTCTATAATTTTAATGGTAGGTTAATTTGAACAGTGAGAGACAGAATAACAACAACAAAAATCCAGAAAAATGCATATCAAAAATGTTATAAATTGAATTGCATTTTAATGAGGGAAATAAGTATTCAACCCCCTCTCAATAAGAGATTTCTGGCTTCCAGGTGTCTTTTATACAGGTAACGAGCTGAGATTAGGAGCACGCTCTTAAAGGGAATGCTCCTAATCTCAGTTTGTTACCTGTATAAAAGACACCTGTTCACAGAAGCAATCAATCAATCAGATTACAAACTCTCCACCATGGCCAAAACCAAAGAGCTGTCCAAGGATGTCAGGGACAAGATTGTAGATCTACACAAGGCTGGAATGGGCTACAAGACCATCGGCAAGCAGCTTGGTAAGAAGGTGACAACAGTTGGTGCAATTATTCGCAAATGGAAGAAACACAAAAGAACTGTCAATCTCCCTTGGTCTGGGGCTCCATGCAAGATCTCACCACGTGGAGTTGTAAAGATCATGAGAACGGTGAGGAATCAGCCCAGAACTACACGTGAGGATCTTGTCAATGATCTTAAGGCAGCCGGGACCATAGTCACCAAGAAAACAATTGGTAACACACTACGCCGTGAAGGACTGAAATCCTGCAGTGCCTTCAAGGTCCCCCTGCTCAAGAAAGCACATGTACAGGCCCGTCTGAAGTTTGCCAATGAACATCTGAATGATTCAGAGGAGAACTGGGTGAAAGTGTTGTGGTCAGATGAGACCAAAATCGAGCTCTTTGGCATCAACTCAACTCACTGTGTTTGGAGGAGGAGGAATGCTGCCTATGACCCCAAGAACACCATCCTCACTGTCAAACATGGAGGTGGAAACATTCTGCTTTGGGGGTGTTTTTCTGCTGAGGGGACAGGACAACTTCACCGCATCAAAGGGACGATGGACGGGGCCATGTACCGTCAAATCTTGGGTGAGAACCTCCTTCCCTCAGCAAGGGCATTGAAAATGGGTCGTGGATTGGTATTCCAGAATGACAATGACCAAAACGCACGGCCAAGGCAACAAAGGAGTGGCTCAAGAAGCACATTAAGGTCCTGGAGTGGTCTAGCCAGTCTCCAGAAAATCTGTGGAGGGAGCTGAAGGTTTGCGTTGCCAAACGTTAGCCGTGAAACCTTAATGACTTGGAGAAGATTTGCAAAGAGTAGCTCATAGTGGGACAAAATCCCTCCTGAGATGTGTTCAAACCTGGTGGCCAATTGACCCATACCAATCATATCACTTCAAAAGACATAGATTAAACCACTGGAGTCTTATGGATTACTTTTATGCTGCCTTTATGTGTTTTGTGGAGCTTGAAAGGTCTGGTCAACATTCACTTGCACTGTATGGACCTACAGAGCTTAAATATTCTTCTAAATATAATTCTAATCCTTTGTGTTCAGCAGAGGAAAGAAAGTCATACACATCTGGGATGGCATGAGGGTGAATAAATGATGAGAGATTTGGGTGAATTATCACTTAAGTGTTGAGGAACCCTGTTTGAAAACAATTATTATTTTTGCAATTCCATTTGGCGCATGTTAAAGAGTGGCTTGCTGTCATAGCAACCATGTTTCATTCCGTTTCCGTTTGTCCTAAGAAGGCCTTCTTGTTCAAACAAGGCTTGTTTAAAGGAGGACACTCGGTATACTGTAGCCTTCAAAGGACGCGTCCTACCTAGCATGCAGCCTTCAAAACGAGACACAGCTATTGTGTGAGTAACAGGGCGAAAAGTTAGAGCTATAAACTGATGATCGGACGTTTTACCCGTGATTTGTGTGAAAGGTAATTAAAGTAATTGTTGTTGTAGTGCCTCTAGTGTTTATTTTATGTGGAAACTGCTGCGATATGTACAACAATCCATATAAAAATTAGTTTATTTTAGTATAGTAATGTGATTGAATGAGACCAGGCTGCAAATTACACACTTCAGCTTTAAGCTTGTCAAAATTAGATGAAACAGTTTGAAAGTTTTGCTCTCAGTCTTTTTCATGTATCTATTTCTCTCAGATACAACTTGCTTTCTGGTGTGCTGTGGCCATTACTTTCACATGGAGAAAAATCTATCTACAAAGCTTTGGTAAAGCTGGTGTTGGGGTTGTGGGCTTCAGAGCGGTTACTTCAGTGATTGGCAAGAGTATTCGAGTGTAGCCAGATGTAAGAGAGATGTCATGAGAAATCTCCTGAACTGCTAGAATAATGAAACCTGCTTCTACAATCAATGTTTCTCCACCCCTTCTCTGTGTTTTCCCGTGTAGGAATCAACTAATGATTTTAAAGCAGGTTTGGCAGTTGTCGCTGAAGCAAAGATGCTGTTGTCAGAGCTTTTAATTTGACGGCCAGAGTGGCCAGAATATGTTATGGTTAAAAGAAGACTGTGGAGAATACTCACCATTTCAAAAGTATAGCCACAAGACAAAAACAATATGCTATAGCATGATTTTTGTGTGCTAAAATTGCTTACTAATCTTTTCTGTGTAAAGTTATATCCAACTTGGGTTTACTCAATACCGTTAACCCTAAAACTCTAAAATGACCTTAAAAACAACGATTTAAACAAACAAAAAATTCAACAGAAGAATTCATGAAAGTGCTTTTATAAAATTATAAGCTTCACATTTTTGAAGCTTATAAAACAATTATCAATTAATTATTGAAAGGATCAATTTAAGTGAGAACACAATTGACAGCTAACTCCGGGTCACCTACAAGGCTGTGCTGGGAATGAATGTGTCTGTCATGTCAGTGCAAGGCCATTTCCAAATGTTCCTGTGCTTACGTTTCTGGCAGCAGGTCAGCTGTCCTCGTTTGCATAGAGACATTTGATGTAGGATTTGAGCTGCTACGCCAGACTTCCTACATCCTATCATAGCATGATCTGAACGATAAACAAATATCCCTTTAAACCTCCCCTGCTCTGCGTGTAGAATGCCGTCCTCTTTCTCATTCAGATAAACTGAGCAGTTTAGCTGGAATTACTATCCCCTAATCCACCGCTGCACAGATGAGTTTAAAAGACACAAATGAACAGAACAATCAAATGGAATGAGTAGAATGAAATGAGAGTGAAATAAGTAAATAGATGAAAGAGAGACTGAAAACGGGATTAAGAAATGAAAGAATAGTTTTATAGACCATTGTCGAGCAGAGAGGAGAAATGTGGTTGAAGGAGTATAGGTGTGTGTGTGTGTGTGTGTGTGTGTGTGTGTATAATCCAGCGGGTGGATGGACAGTTTTGGGTTGTAATCTGCCATGCTTTTGCTTCTCTGGGCTGCCCGGCATTGAGTAGGATTATTAATCCGCAGCCAGTTATCCCAAATCTTAATCTGCAGCCAGATGTCCGCTGCTCTAGATTGAGCTTTCTGATGATCTACTAGACCTTCACGTACCTACACGTACACACACAGCTCTCAGTGACAGAAGAACATCTGATGTTGTGCTGTAAAACAGGAATCACAAGTTCGGGGCTGAATGATTGTGTGGATTGACACCATTGATCTGAACACAGTCTGGATTTACACTAAGGTACTGTAAAACCCAGTTTATCCCTTCTGTTCCTTTCCTGGATCCATCAATCCATTTTTAACTCTTTGTTTGCAGCACTCAGTGTGTGTTGAGAAAGCCACGAGTCTAGATCGTGAACCTATTTTGGTGTAAATAGACCTGGTTTGATTTTCTGTGTTGTAAAAAAGAAAGGTCCAACCTTTTTTGTTTTATGTACCCCCACAGCCACACCATTTGGACCCTAAATGTGGCCGGAAATATGATTCTTTTAACTGGATGTCGTACTTATTAATATTATTAAAAAAATATTTGTTCCTTTTTTTTTTACAATGATTTACTTTTAAAGGGATCATTTACCCCAAATTATCATCATGTACTCAGCTTCATGTTGTTCCAAATCCCTTTGAATATCTTTCTTTCATGCAGCACAACAGGCACTGACAGCCTCATCAGAATGTTGACCTCATTCACCATTCATTTTCATTGTATCTTTTTTTTCTCCATACAATGAAAGTGAATGGTGACTTGAGGCTAATTCAGCCTAACATCTCCTTTTGTGTTCTACGGAGGAAAGAAAGTCATGGGTTTGGAACAACATGAGGTTTAGGGGGTGAACTAAGTTGAAAATAAATCCAATTGATATTTTGGTTGCAAAAGAAACTCACCAAGTTGCTTCCTCCTCCTTTTATGAGGCACCTAAGCTTGTTTGTCTTTTACAAGTTTTCAAGTTTTTACAGTTCTGGTTTTGTATTGTATCTGGGGGGTGGGGGTGGGGGTGGGGGGGCAACACGGAGTGACAGCAGGAGGGAGAGAGGAAAGAGAGAGAGAAAAAAACTTATTCGGCGGTTCTCCGATACACCGTAGCCTGGTCCTTGGCTTCTCCTCCACCCTCTTGTGGATGACAGCTGCGCCTCCCCGGGCGGATCAGAGGCAGTCCTCCAGTCCCTGGTGGACAGAACACCCCGCTGCATTTTCGGTGGACGGTAGGGGTCTCCCCCGCCCCAGGCGATCGGCTAGGAGCCCCTCCTCCCATCGCAGTCGGTGGCCGTTCCTCCGCTCTCAGGGGGCCGGGCTCCTCCGTCCTTCAATGTTGGAGTGGATGGTAGTGGCAAGAACTCTACTATGGCACATCCCTCCTCCTTCCCGGGATTCGGCACCAGTGTTAGCCTGATTAGGGGCCAGGTGTGCAGCATCACGACCCGGCCCCGCCCTCCTCCCTGCCACAACACTTTATTATATTATTAAGAACAGATGACAGAAAAGCCATCTATGCGCATGTATGACACGCTGATACGGAGGTGTGCAGTCTCGTGGAACACGCATCTAAAAGGTTCTCAATCTTTTTTGTTTCTGTCATGTGTTTTTTTTTATGCAAGAACATTTTCGTCTATAAATACTGCAAATTACCTCAGACATCTCAGCTCAGGAGGTGCTTTGAGTTCAATTCACTTTATTTCCACAGAGCAGTTCATTGTGATCACAACTCTGCAGTCTATATATACATCTGTGATTAAAACATAAAAATGCACAGATGAATTTGGTTCTTTGCCAGAGAGATGTTGCCCTCCACAGCTGTTGTAAAGCCAGTTTTCAAAAAGAACAACACACATTTTAATTGCACTTAATTTTTTTCCAGTTTCATTTACATTTTTTGTTAAAATAAATTATAAATAAAGTTAAAAGTGTCTTGATTTATTGTGTAGGCTTAACCCTAACCCTGCTTAACAAAAATTTCCCCATAGTACTACCTAGCGTCCAGCCAGCGGTAATACCGGTGTTCGTCAGTTTCCTGTGAAGTTTTCTTTTCTGCGACCTACAGACCATCAAATCTTGGTCGACCAAGACTCTTCTCATCAACTAACGTTTGGTCCACTATTAGGGGGCAGCCCTATAGTTTAATGTACATAACACAGATGAATATAATGCATTTCTTTCATACACAGTAGCCCAGGCGAGTTTTATTCGCTTTTAATCATAGCATGAATGTCGAGGCATCCTTGGAGGCTGATAGCATAAAAATGATCCTCTCATTACTAAACTGACCAATCAAAATGAATATTCAAACGATACAACTTTAAATATGTGCCAAAAATTGCCTTTTTTAATGCTTTTATTTTGAATTTAGAAATAGTACATGGGATATACAGTCAAGAGACATCCTAATACAACATAAAATATACAAGTGAATGAATAAGTAAGATATAATGAAGAATCAAATATTTTATTAGCCTGAATGGATTTATTTTTCGATTACAACCGGCTAACTGTACATTATCCCACTTATTACATAGCTACTAAGCAAATAAACTAATAAATGGACATGAAACATTGATTTGCATTGAAATTATGTTATTATGTGAGAAGAAACAAATTGCAGAACAGTTGAAATCCACCTCCAATTTCTGTTGGTGTTTATTTTGTAATTAATGACTGTCTGACTGCTCATTATCCAGCTCATTAAAAGACTACTTGCCAAATAAATAAATAAATGAATGCACATGAAACATTGATTTGAGCTTAAATTATTGTATTAGCTTACTTGTAGAGATTGCACAATGATCCGAGAAGCAGGAAAGATGGCTTGCAGTACCCGGATGTGTGGTCTATGTGGATGTGCATTTGTTACTCAGAGAGATCAGACCACTAGATGGCGCTATTGACTAATTAGAACAGTGTATTCCATATGTAATAAGTACAAAAAATAAATAAATATATATATATATTCATAAATAAACTTATTACAAATATAATGAATAAATAACACCTCCAGATAACATACTCTTGTTATCTTTCCACTGGTGCTTAATGAAAAAGGCTTAATTGAGGCTAAATTAAATTTCCATCATTTTTATAAGTAACCTTTCAAGCCAATTAGAGCGTATTATCTTAGTGCATCATCAGCCATGCTTGTGGTTAGCATGATAGGTGAAGAACGACTTTCAACTGTAGCTAAAATATCAATTAAAAGTAGTGAAGGATCTCAAAATATGTGAAGAACTGGAGGACATGGTCGGAAACAAAGGAAGGAGCTGAGGATGGAGTTGCTCTTCACATATGTTGGAAATGGGGCCTTTCACACTGAATGTGTTTTACGTCCTTCTGTGCTGCTTTAATTGTTTATCTACACAAACTTTCGCTAGATGGGAGAATTTGACTGTTGTACTGCATTTCGATTTGGTTAAAAATAGCTTAAACTGTTAAAAACGTGTCTCTTGACACCTGCATACTGTTATATGGGTTGCGCTGCATCTAGATCCCACACTTGGGGTAAAAGGCCCCCCAGGGGTTTTATAGTGAAATAATATAGATATAGGGGCAGTAGTTACAGGCTAAAATGTGTCAACTTGTGCAAATACTGTACTTTTGAGGCAGCAAGATGTTTTTTGAGCAACAAATCAGAATAGTACTTATTCTAAATAACCACTTAAATTATATATCGCATCTGGCATTTCATAATATCTCAAGTGTACTTTAAAAAAAATCAGGCAATGTGAGCCCATTTTGAACATCTTTCATTACAAATCTATTTCCCTCTTTTAATGGGGGGCATTAGCCCCTGCAACAAGGGAGCTATGTACCCCCAAATACTATCCTCTCTAAATACTATAACTTATTGAACAGTTATTGTAAAACCTTTGATTTAATCACCTTGAAACAAACTGAAAATGACAAATATGTATTTTGTCTCTAAATAAATGTAACAATTTTAGGGATTTTCATTATCTACATAAATTTGCAATATTTAAAAAAATATTAAAAGTGATATCAAATTACCTCAAAATCAAACTTTAGACATGTAGTCTAAATGCAGTGACCTCATGGATCAGGAACAAATGCTGTGGTAGGCTTGTTTGAAATTTTCACTTGCAGTCTGTGGGATGAATGCATGTGACCAAGGCAGTGACCAATGAGCTTCAGGCTGAAGTTCAGTTCAAAGATACGTTTTACAGAGGACAGAAGCAAAATATTTTTCTGCAGAAAATAAGACATGGGATACTTCATATGCCATTGTCTGAACCTTGGACTTAAGATGGACCACACCGAACCAGGATGGACTTCAAAGACATAAACAATTTTATTTGCATGAACTGTAAGATTAATGACCAAACACTGTCCCTTAACACTTACTTAGTTTAATAATTTTAAACCATGACTTTAACTATACATAAGTAATATTGCCATTATATTCATGATGTTAGCCAGAGGGGAACTGGCCCCCACAGTGAGTCTGGTTTCTCCCAAGGTTATTTTTCCTCCATTAATCAACATTTTATGGAGTTTTGTGTTCCTTGCCACAGTCGCCTTCGGCTTGCTCACTGAGGTTATAAATACAATTATTATTTCATTACTTATTTTTAAACACAATTCACAATCGTATTTTATCAAATTACACAATGATGGTGCCAACATGCTTTTGAATGACAAATTAAATTATATATTATAATGATTTTATACAGTATATTTATATATTACTTATGATTATATCATAATTTATTTTATAGATACAGCATTTTTGATAATGTACTTCATAATAATAATTGTACTTAATATGTACATTTAAACAATAATTGATTGTGATTTGTCAATCGCGGCATTCTACTGTCATATATTTTTGAATGAGATCGTTCATCTGTAATCATTACTTACAAAAATATTTAATGTGTAGTTATTTACCAGGTCATTATTGCAAAATAAACCAGTCCATAGGTGACTGTACATTATGCTTTACTTAAACGCCTATTCATATAAATGTATACGATTTCACACGTGTAATAAGCAACTGTAATGTGCATGTTCTTACCTATAGATACCACTGGAGAGTTGCCAATATCATAAATGTGGTTTCGTCAAAACTTTCAGCGCTTCTACCTCTTTCCATGTGCAACACTAATTGTTGTTCATGGTTATATTTCACACAGTGCTCTTGCTCTCGGCAAGCTTCAGGTTGATTGCCTGCAGAAATGGGACGTGACAGTGAAGCATTGAGAAAAGACTAAGTGTGACAGACCCAGCGACTGAGGAGGGCAAGTTCAACAAAAACAGTCACTAAGTGTGACACTCCCCACCCAAATCGATTCGGCTAGTGTGATGCCCGCCAGATGAAAAACAATAGGATCACTGCAGCTGTGAAGCCAGCTGTCACTTTCAGCTTGAGCAAGAGAGGACAACCCCCCTGTAGTGGTACAGTGATAAGTCACAGACAGCTGTTCCTGTAAAGTTGTTATATAATGGCTAACTGGACATTAAATACATTTCTTAAAATAATTTTGTCATCCGATTTTGTACAATTTATGGCGTGTGAGGACTATGCCCATTTTTAGCATGCCCCTCATTTGCATCTATCAAGGCTTTGTCAAATAAACATCATAGTTTAGCTTGACAAACTTTACTTTGCTCTATTTTGCTGTTAGTGTATTGTACATGTATATAAAAAGGCAAAACACAGTTACTACATATTTAGTCCAAATGGACTCATGACCGAAATCAGGTCTCTTAGACTATGATCTGTCCTGTGGCAGATGAGTCAACCATGCTGAAATTAAAAAGAAAACATGAAATTGTAGTAACTATAAAATCCACACTAAAACCAACACAACTTTGTATACATTTTTCTTAGTTTCAGGGTTGGTGTAGTTACTGCGCTTTGCCATTGTAGGACAATATGGATGAGTGCTTGTGAATGAGGATATATACAGGTCCTTCTCAAAAAATTAGCATATTGTGATAAAGGTCATTATTTTCCATAATGTAATGATAAAAATTAAACTTTCATATATTTTCGATTCATTGCACACCAACTGAAATATTTCAGGTCTTTTATTGTTTTAATACTGATGATTTTGGCATACAGCTCATGAAAACCCAAAATTCCTATCTCAAAAAATTAGCATATCATGAAAAGGGTCTCTAAACGAGCTATTAACCTAATCATCTGAATCAACTAATTAACTCTAAACAAAAGATTCAAAAGATTCCTGAGGCTTTTAAAAACTCCCAGCCTGTTTCATTACTCAAAACCGCAATCATGGGTAAGACTGCCGACCTGACTGCTGTCCAGAAGGCCATCATTGACACCCTCAAGCAAGAGGGTAAGACACAGAAAGAAATTTCTGAACAAATAGGCTGTTCCCAGAGTGCTGTATCAAGGCACCTCAGTGGGAAGTCTGTGGGAAGGAAAAAGTGTGGCAAAAAACGCTGCACAACGAGAAGAGGTGACCGGACCCTGAGGAAGATTGTGGAGAAGGACCGATTCCAGACCTTGGGGGACCTGCGGAAGCAGTGGACTGAGTCTGGAGTAGAAACATCCAGAGCCACCGTGCACAGGTGTGTGCAGGAAATGGGCTACAGGTGCCGCATTCCCCAGGTCAAGCCACTTTTGAACCAGAAACAGCGGCAGAAGCGCCTGACCTGGGCTACAGAGAAGCAGCACTGGACTGTTGCTCAGTGGTCCAAAGTACTTTTTTCGGATGAAAGCAAATTTTGCATGTCATTCGGAAATCAAGGTGACAGAGTCTGGAGGAAGACTGGGGAGAAGGAAATGCCAAAATGCCTGAAGTCCAGTGTCAAGTACCCACAGTCAGTGATGGTCTGGGGTGCCATGTCAGCTGCTGGTGTTGGTCCACTGTGTTTTATCAAGGGCAGGGTCAATGCAGCTAGCTATCAGGAGAGTTTGGAGCACTTCATGCTTCCATCTGCTGAAAAGCTTTATGGAGATGAAGATTTCATTTTTCAGCACGACCTAGCACCTGCTCACAGTGCCAAAACCACTGGTAAATGGTTTACTGACCATGGTATTACTGTGCTCAATTGGCCTGCCAACTCTCAAATGGGAACTCTCAAAATCACAAATCTGGGATATTGTGAAGAGAAAGTTGAGAGACGCAAGACCCAACACTCTGGATGAGCTTAAGGCCGCTATCGAAGCATCCTGGGCCTCCATAACACCTCAGCAGTGCCACAGGCTGATTGCCTCCATGCCACGGCGCATTGAAGCAGTCATTTCTGCAAAAGGATTCCCGACAAAGTATTGAGTGCATAACTGAACATAATTATTTGAAGGTTGACTTTTTTTTGTATTAAAAACACTTCTTTTATTGGTCGGATGAAATATGCTAATTTTTTGAGATAGGAATTTTGGGTTTTCATGAGCTGTATGCCAAAATCATCAGTATTAAAACAATAAAAGACCTGAAATATTTCAGTTGGTGTGCAATGAATCTAAAATATATGAAAGTTTAATTTTTATCATTACATTATGGAAAATAATGACCTTTATCACAATATGCTAATTTTTTGAGAAGGACCTGTATTACATGAGCATTCTTTTGTCTGTAATGGTGCAGTGTGCGTTTATACAGGTAATGCTATTGTCAGTTGGTGCTTTTGACCTCAGGTTGCCCCTTGTCAAAATGGCAGCGAATCAGTAGAGGCAGGACACAAACACAGAGTAAAAAACAAAAAGCTTAATTAATAAAAAAAGACAAAAACTGAAACTACCCCAAAGAGGAAAAAACGAGGTAAAGAATGGGTTGGAGGAAAAATGGAAAAAACATGCAGGACCGACTGGACGGGGAACAGGACCGACTCAAACAAGACCAACAAACAAGACGAACTGGCACTGGACAGCACACACAAGGAGACTAAAATAGGTTAACAAGCAGGGTAGGTGTGACTAATGAAATTACAATGGGCAAACAAGGAGGCGGGGTATGATGCAGACTGCGAGACACGAGGAAAACAGAAACAAAACAAAACCACGTGCCCTCACAAAAACAGACACCCGAATGGCTCGAGCACACATCGCCAAGACAATATGTCAAAATGCGCTCATGCCAGCCAACAGATAAGACGAGAGAAAGCTTGGCAATGCCAATAAAGCACTGTCATGCATTCTCACACGAGACAAAGCCTGAGCGTACATCGCGAGGCAAACACCACGGGATACACGCAACAGGCGACAACACGAGACAAGACACCTGTGTTAGAGTTTGGCTACAAATAAGCCCGACAGCTCAGACCAAAGTGACGGAACCTCAGCACAATGAGAAGACAGATCGCGACCCGGGCGTACGGCACAAATTGAGCGCAACGCCAAGCGCATCCTTGGTCGCTAGAGTCAGACAACAACGATTGATGTGAGTGCATGCTGCCAAGATGATAATCGCAATGCACTCACGCCAATAAAAGATAGAACATGGAGCATGAGTGTCTGGATCACGACTCCAACCCAAAACGGAACCAGACGGGGAAGTCAGGATCAAGACACCGTGCTCCGGACATGAAACACAAGACTGACCGAAGAGCGCATAGCAGGGAAACCATACCAGAAACCATGCGCTCAAACAAAAGACAGAAAACAAAACACAAGACAGACAAAGAACAATGATGTCACGACCCTGTCACACAAAAACACAGAATGACAGGGTGACAGGATCGTGACAGCCTCTGTGCAGAATGCTCAACAACTGAGCCAATCTTTACTGGTGCACTTCCTCTGCCCCTTCCTTCCTCTCCCTCCTGTTTTTTAAAAGAAGATTGTTTGATCACCTCAGAGGGTCCTGGAAATTTTGACGTGGTATTTGAGGTCAAAGAGTAAACCTTTGACCTCAAGGGAGGGTTTGAGGGGGAGAGTGTCTACAGGTATGATGAGGTGGTTCAGGAATTTTTGTGAAAGCACAAAATGAGCTGTTGTGTTGAGAAACATACAGTAAAAACATTCTGGGTCTGAATTTGTGTGTAATAGCAAAGGGATGCAGTAATGGAATGTTGTGTGTGTGTGTTTGTGTGTGTGTGAGTTGTTGTTTTTTGGTTATACACTAGTAATTACGATTTTTTTGAAAATGTAAAAATGCAGAAAGTTTTTTGTGAGGGTTAGGTTTAGGGGGTGTGTTAGGTTTAGGGGCTAAAATATATAGTCTGTACAGTATAAAAATGATTATGTCTATGGAGAGTCCTCATAATGATAGGAGTTCCAACGTGCGTGTGCATGTGTGTGTGTGTGTTTTCAATGTGCATGAGGCAGGTTGTGGCAGTGTTATTATAGTTATAATTGAGTATTTATTTCTATTATATATTCAATTTGTCATTCCAAATTAGTTTTCATTTTCTCAGTTTCAGTTTAGTTTGTTTTTTATTTTAGTTTTAGTATTTTTTTTATGGCTGCCAAAGCTGAACGTTTACTGGTATCATTTAAAAAGTCTAACATCATTACATTTCTCAGGGGAGTCTTGTGATACCTCTATCTAGTTGTATTATCATGTTTAATGCAAATTTGATAATACAGGGTTACTATGGGTAAAGTCACAAAGGACTTTTAAACTTGATCCTCACTGTATCCAAATGAATTTCCTTTAATCATAATAAAGGGTTACTACACTAATCTTTGGGAAGTAGACAATTAAAGGGATAGTTCACACAAAAATGAAAATTCTCTCAGCATTTACTCACCCTCATGCCATCCCAGATGTGTATGGCTTTATTTCATCTGCAGAACACAAACAAATAATATTTAGAAGAATATTTCAGCTCTGTAGGTCCATACAAAGCAAGTGAATGGTGGCCAGAATGCTGAAGCTCCAAAAAGCATATAAAGGCAGCACAAAAGGAAACCATAAAGACTCCAGTGGTTTAATCCATGTCTTTATAAGTGATATGACAGATCAATATGTAAGTATTTTTGACATCAGCAGTCTTCTTGGTGATCAGGACTTCAAGCATGCACTCTGCCAACTCTACTAGGAAGTGCAATCGAGCTTGAAATCATGATCATTCCTGTAGACTGCAACTGCAAGATGTACAGTGAAGTAGGAGTTCAATTTTGGTTCCAAAATTGAGTCGATCGCTTCAGAAGACATTAATTAAACCACGTATGGGCTACTTTAAGCTTCAATGCTTTGGACCCTGTTGACTTGTGTTGTATGGACCCACAGAGCTGAAATATTCTTCTAATATCTTTGTTTGCGTTCACCAGAAGAATGAAAGTCATACACATTTGGAATGGCATGAGGGTGAGTAAATGATGAGAGAATATTCATTTTTGGGTGAACTATCTAACTTTTTGAGGTTTTAAGTAGATGATTTTACTTTGTGATGTGTGGCAGAGCTTATTTCATGACCACCGGTGGGAAAAGCAATGGCAAGGAAAATTACAAACAATTTTGAGGTGTAATGCTTGTAAATCAAATCCGTAATTTGGTAAAAAAGAGGGTCTTCAAAGGTTCCATTTCCCATTATTAAGCATTTCTTAATTTTTGCTTTTGACTAAAGTTGAAGACATACCAAGCTTTCTTCAACATTATGATGTTAGGTTATGTGTATTTGGATCATAATTAAAAGTTGTCCCACTTTGCCCATATTCACACTAGCATATCAAAGTGTGTGTGTGTGTGTGTGTGTGTGTAGAGAGAGAGAGAGAGAGAGAGAGAGAGAGAGAGCGAGACAGATTACAGGAGAAAGAAACCGAGAGATGTGTGTGCATGTTTACGTTAAGTTAAAAAGAGCTAAATCCCAAAAAGAGCCCCCTTTGCATACCATAAGTGACACGTAATGCGAAACGAGTTATATTTTGTCAAATAAAGTGCTGCAAAACAGAGCCTCACAGATATCAGATATTGCTTAGATATAATACAATTACTATTGATTATTATTATTAGTAGTAGTAGTATTACTGTAAAATTGAGATATGTATGCATGAGACCATATTGATTTCACACCATTTGAGCCTTTTAGTCAGCATGAGCAGGTGAGTGTACATATTTGCAGAATTAACCTCTGTGTGAGCGTGCGTGTGTGTGTGTGTGTGTGTGTGTGTGTGTGTGTGTGTGTGTGTGTGTGTGTGTGAGAGAAGGGGCGGGGCATGTGATGTTTACCAGACAGATGTCTGTGATGAATTGATAATGGAGAACAGTGTTGTGGCTTAGAATGCTAAAGCTTCAGCCTGCAGTAGAGGGAGAGACCTGCCCTCTCCACCGCAGTGTGTGTGTATTCATGTGTGTGTGTCTGCAGCCAGTCAGCAAACTCCTCTCACAAGCAGCCTGGGCTCATAACAGGATTTTACACTCATTTATTATCCTCCGCTATTTATTACTCTCTACCTTAGTTCCCATCTTTTCCTTTTGTGAATAAGAAAGTTGACACTCATCTGTCCTTGGGAAACATCCTTCCGCCACCAAACGCACATCGTTTTTGAATGCACACTAGATTCCATGTAGCAAATCTTTGTGTTATTGGCGGTGACAGTAAACTATTACTGCCGTCGTCTTACGTCACCTTTCTCACAGTGAACCTCTCTCTCTCTCTCTCTCTCGCTCTCTCTCCTTCTTCACCTTATAATGTCTGCTTTTTCTTACCTCCCCTCCTCTCAGTATTCCTCTCCAGCTCTCTCCCTTCTATGTTTCTCATTTCACATTCCCTCTACCTCTTTCATTATCTCATCTTCTTTTATCATTACCTCACTCTCTCCTTGTTTGCCGCATCTTTGCTCCTCATTCTGTCCCCCTCTCTATCTTCTCTCCACTCTCTCTCTCTCTCTCTCTCTCTCTCTCTCTGATCCCCTCCAACTGCAACAGCTCCACCTCTCCTCCGATTCACTCAGCGGCGATAAAGCATCCACCTCCCTCCTCTATCTACACCCTCCCTCCCTCTCTCTTCCACTTTCAGCATTTAGTTTTTTCCATACGTTCAGCGTTCCCTGGCTCTCAGTGAAATGAAAACAGTGCCTCCACTCTGATCGCTGGAATCAAACAGGATAGAGCGCATGCTCTCTCTCTCTTTCTCACACTCTCACACACACATGCACCCTCATACACTCACATTCACACAAATAAACAGACTCAGTCTCGCCGACTTCTCCGTGTCAAGCGGGCACACACACATGCATGCACTGCTGTGCTCACACACATAGACGCACAAACACACTCTCAGTCATTGTCAATTTGTGTGGCTTCAACCTTGGGATGAGGTGATGTTTTGGGACAGGAAACACGGAGCTATGGGCAATTCCCAACGGCGGGCCAAAGGGAGGCATAAAACCAAAGGGGCAACAGGTAAAACACACACACACACACACACACACACACATCACACCTAGACATGTGGACACCCTGCAGCAGATTTGCAAACGCTCATACATGTACACTACCTTACATGTAAGCCTAACACATACACATACGGGTGAAATTGTTTTTACAATGTCACAGTTTTATTTTGCTGCAATTTATGATGTCTTCAGGTTGTCTATGTGCATTCATGTGCGTGTTCAGTATGTTTGAGTGTTAGTGTGTGTACATGTGCACGTGTGAGAATATCTGTTAGTGTCAGTGCTTGGTTTCTATTGGCTAGTCAGTGTTGAGCTGTACATGGCTGTCCATGTTGAAAAGACCAGGTAAATCAGCATGCAATTCCTGGTTTATGCTGGTTTGGTGCTTGTCTCGCTGGTGGACCAGCATAGCCATGTTGTACGCCTGCAAAAATTAGCAGGTGACGCTCGTCAACTAGTACGCTTTTTTCTGGTAATGCTGGTTAAGTTAGTGAAAAAGCCTTGTTGGAACACTTGTATCCCATGTATTCAAAACACAAAATATGCGGTTTTCATAGTCAGGGTCATTGTAAGGTTTTAAAATCACTGCTTTCTCTCTCTCGTAATCGTTGTGAGCTCTTTGAATCATCTTGTGCTTTCTTCTCTTTATACAAAAAAGGTGGCGAAAAGGACCAAAGGAGTGACCAGTTCTGAGAAGAGAGGATGATGAGAATGAGAGGGATCAGAGAACGAGGAATAAAATATAAGATGAGATGAGAAGGAAAGGGGTGGCAGGAAATGGATTGGGAGGAGAGAGGTTTAAGACAAGCGATGAGTGAAGGCAGTTACCGAAGGCAATCAGGATAGTGTCATTGTCTCTGTGAATGAGAGAATAGGACACACATGCACACTAAACAGGTGAAAGCAAATGTATATCTTCTAACACAATCACACTCTCTCGACAACATCTTGGACACTAGTATCGCAGATCAAGCTTGGTACTTTACACACAAAATCGTACACAAATCTTAAACAGAATGCACAAAAACACACACATAGACCTACTCCAGGGAACAGAGATGACCAGCTTTTTATGTATGATGCTTAAAACTAGTGAGCTTATAGACATTTTGACATAGCAGAATAAAGCATGCACATTTTTGTCTTTCAGGATTTGATTTATAAATATTGGTTGACTGGTTTCTTATCCAGTGTCCACTGTGCATTGTATGTTTTTACTGTATGGTTCAGAAACAGTGTTTCAGAATAAAGTTACCGATTCTATTTCTGATTCCAATTCTACTGATTGTGATTCTTATTAATAATTCTATGTCTGATTCTACTGATTCTGGTTGCGTCCGAAAACTGGAAAACGCTGCCTTCAGAGGCTGTATATGGAGGTTGGATGTAAATAAGGTGCTTTTCAAATTGTTTTGAGTCCAGATTCTTTAAGAGTTCCATTCATTTAAAAAAGCCGTCATTAACTGATTATGCAGCAAGTCAGCTGCCTACATTTTTGGATGCAGACACTATTACTGATTCTAATTCTATAACATAAGCTGTGTCCCAAATGATGCACTACACACTTTGCTCTTAAAGAATACAATATGCACTCAGCCATGTAGTGTATACATTATCAAAGCATAGTATCATCCTAAATGCAGCACGCATTCGGCCTTTAGCAGCAGACGGAAGTGACGTTTCAAACGCATGCAATTGCAATCCTAGCATTAGCGCTTGGCTAGCCTCAGTTCAACATTTGTATCTCAAACAATGTACATATCCACACAGTGTGGGGTGATGGTAAAACATTTAACTCACATTTGTAAGGTGCTGTCTTGAAGTTTCGCTAGTTGCTACATTCTCCATTGTTTACGATTGTTTTCTCGGACCAGCATCGCAGCAACTCCACCCCTTCCGCAACGTACGGCAATTCGCGAGTGCATGAACTCTGTTTTGACAGATGAAGAAGAACATCATCAGGGTACTCATAGTACACTACTTTTAGTTGCATTTTCAGTGTACAACACACTCAGAGGTGGGTAGTAACCTGCTACATTAGAGTAGGTTTAAAAGTGGGTACTTTTTACTTTCACTCAAGTAAATTTAGAATGAAAAATGTACATTTACTTTGTTACAATGGGCGGTATTCCTGTTGTTACATTACTAGGTTTAATTTTAGTTAATGTGTAATTTATTGAGAGATTATTGAATGGGACATTTACGACAGCAGAAGTTCACACAGCTGTGTGCGCTGTCACAGACTATCACTCAAGCCAAGTCAATCACTGCTGCTGCATCATGCTCTTCAAAAGTGAAACATTTTCTTTGCTCCGCACAGTTAAAAAAAGAATAGTTTTGTCATTCAGTGCCTTCATTTAACACCAAGACAAGCAGATATTTCAAGATTAAAATTGAAGCTCCAACTTAAGGCAGCACGTCGAATTAAGTTGTGGATCTAATGATTACGCTGGCTTTTCTGTGACCATGTGATGGCCATTTTCAGGGTGATTCTTTAAATATGGGCTCTTATGACATACATTTTTAAGTGTACGTTTTTAAATCAGTGCAGCAATATAGCAGTACGCTTTGTCCCGCATGTCATGAGCAGTATTTATGCATTTACCCCACGCTCTCGCACTGAAACCTATTGCAGCTAATTCAGAATGATTAACTGCATGAATCCATGTAAAATTCCATATTAAGTGTAAATACCTTTTGCTCTGCGGAATGTGTGATTGACAACTGGAGTGCGAACAGACAGCATTTCATTTTCTGTGCGTGTGCACAGCGAGAGGCGTGCGTGAGAGATGTGCGGGAACGAGGCGATCGTATAGCAATTAATGTATATTTTAATATACAAAGTAAACACATTTTATCTATTGTACATCATTAACTGAGGATGAACCCAAATGCGGAAACTTTATTAACACTGAGAAGCACAACAGGTAGAAAACTTAACTGGAGAAAGACTTGATGACAGTAGACAAGGATGCAACTTGCAGCAGACTATATGAACACTGATGAACGAAGGCAGAGGCGAGGGAGGATGATGAAGATAAAAGCTATGCGGGTAAGTAAACAACATCGCGTAGTGCGGTCTGTAAAGTCCTAGTTTAGACTAGACAATGAATACTGGGCTGACGTGAGAATATATGCTGTCATAGATGAGGTGCATGGTTGATTACAGTTCTCGGGATAGTGAAACGTGAATGGGGGAGAGAGAGAGAGTTAGGTGGAGGTGTGACAACATTCAACATGAAATAAAACATTGCAGGAGTGAAGGAAGCAGTAAATTCTCAGCTCGTATGTCTTCCCCATGGTGGATTATGGGCAATTAACCATCATTGAGTGTACATCAAATGTACACTCAAAATTAGAGTGCATTATGGGCAAGAATGAGTGAACAAAATTAGGGAACGAGTGGCTCACTCAGAATTCAGACACTCCTACAAAATGGCGGACACCTGAAATAGTGCACCTTATAGTGGATAGGGGGCAGTTTCAGACACAGCAAGTGTTCCGCGACAGGGGTTGGTGCCCTAAGCAGGCTGCATACGCTGCGTTTATTGAGCGGCGGTACTGCTGTACAGAACTAATATTCTAAATGCTTACGACACTGAAAACTGTAACTACACTGAAATAAGAATCCAATCATGAGTTTAAAAGCTATGAAATAGTGAAAGTAGGCATTAATAAACATTTTATATATTATTTTTCAGAATTATATATAATGTCCCTGTGGGACAAGTTCACGTTTTCACCGTAGTAATTACTAGAAACGTTTCCAAACCTCTCTCTTCTTATTGACAAATTCATCCAGATCTGACAAGAGCCCTTAAAGGGATACTTCACCTAAAAATGTAAATTCTCTCATCGTTTACTCACCCTCATGCCATCACAGATGTGTATGACTTTCTTTCATCTGCTGAACACAAATTAAGATTTTTAGAAGAATGTCTGATGTGATAGGTGTGGATGATAAACAGATCACTTTCACATTCTTCTTCTTGTGTTTTTGGTGATTCGCATTCTTCACTGCATATCGCCTCCTGCTGGGCAGGGAGAAGAATGTATAGTAAAACATTTCAAATATTGATCTATTTCTCACCCACACATATCATATCACTTCTGATTTAACTACTGAAGGCTTATGGTTTACTTTAATGCTGCCTTTCTGTGCTTTCTGGAGCATCGAAATGTTGGTACCCTTTCACTTGCATTGTTAGAACTTTTACTTGAGTAACTTTTTTTATGTAATTGTATGTTTACTTGACTACAGTTTTTGGCAATTCTACCCAACTCTGCTCACACTTAACAGTACAAAATGAAGAAGAATAGTGCAGAAGTGTGTGGTTTGGGACACACCTTCATTCTGATTTTACTGATTCTTAGTATTGATTTTTATTCTATTTCTGAATCTGATTCTAATTCATGCCATCAGTTTATATGTGCAGTCTGTTATCTTTCTCAGAAATGTTATTGATGGATTAAGGGGCACAGCATTGGCACTGAAGTATCCAAAAGCATATCAATAAAAGATATGTTTGAATTATTTGAATCTTTACCATAGTGTGAATTTCACTGCAAACCATTTAGCATATTTCAAACAATCGGTGATGTTTGTATGCTGTCTTGTGAATGCACCACTCTGTACACACATTCCTTTCTAAACGCACTTTGTTTTCATTCATACTTCTTCACACTGACGTCATATTTCCAGAGAAGGGCCGTACCCCGACATGAACAGTGTGTGAGAGAGAAAGAGAGAGCTGTGTTTTGCTGAGTGGGACCGGGCAGTTGTTGTCATGGCAACGGACAGGTGGTGAAGCCAGTCAATTGAAAGCCTGTTCGATGCTGCCTGTATGTGTAAGTGTTTGTCTGAGTGTGTGCGTTCTCACACTGCGTCATTGTTCGTATGTCATCCTCTGAGATTGACTTTGTTGACTTTACCTCATATAACTGCATATAAATGATCTTACAGAAATTCAACATAAGTTCTCGTTATTCAGGCAGATGTTCAGAAGAAAGATGTCTGGTATCTTTACAGAAGTGTGTGAAATCTCTCACTGTGCGTTAGTCATGTCACATCCACACACTGAAACCTGTATTTGGTCTGTTTAATTTGTTCCAGTTGTGTAAAATATTTCTGCTCACTGATTTATCAGCTCTGATTGTTTTGTACAAAAAGACAGATATATCTGGTTTGAATATTTGGGCATTTGGTATTGTATACGTGCTTCTGAGATAGCGCTTCTAATCTGTGTGTCTTTGACCTTGGATGTCTCAAGCAACTTGGACATATACGCTCACTGAGCACTTTATTAGGAACACCTATACACCAACATATTCATGCGATTATCTAATCAGCCAATAGTGTGGCTGCAGTGCAATGCATAAAATCATGCAGATATGGGTCAGGAGCATCAGTTAATGTTCATATCAACTATCTGAATGGGGAAAAATATGTGATCTCAGTGATTTCGACCGTGGCATGATTGTTGGTACCAGACGGGCTGGTTTGAGTATTTGCTGTAACTGCTGATCTTCTGGGATTTTCACACACAACAGTCTCTAGAATTTACTCAGAATGGTGCTAAAAACAAAAAAACATCCAGTGAGTGGTAGTTCTGTTTGAAAATGGCTTGTTGTTGAGAGAGGTCAACAGAGAATGGCAAGACTGGTTCAAACTGACAAAAAGGCGACAGTAACTCAGATAACCACTCTGTACAATTGTAATGAGTAGAATAGCATCTCAGAATGCACAACACGTCCAACCTTGAGGCGAATGGGCAACAACAGCATAAGACCACAACGGCACTTTATTAGGACCATAGTGTTTAAACAGCTGTTGGTCAGAGAGCAATCAGATAATCCCATTAGCTATATCAAGTTGTGTGTTCTAAATGCATTGATATGCAACCACAATATTGCAGAAATATATCTCAGTATATTCTAATATGATTCCCTGGTTGCTTTATGCTTTTAAATATCACTATTTTTTTTTTTTCAAATTTCTTTTCTACTTAAAGGGATAGTCCAGAAATGAATATTCTGTCATCATTTACCCACCCTCTTGTCATTACAAAGGACTTATCTTCCGTAGAACACAAAAGCAAATGTTTAGGCGCAGTCACATTTACCAAGGCACTGCAAAATTCCATGGGCGAAGGCGTGGGTGTATATTAAGCGCATGAGAAACCATCAAAAAAGTAATTGCCAAGCAGCATCTTTTTAATGCTTCACTTTAAACTCTGTTAAAGTTCAAAAGAAACTTGCTGCTAAAATTATATCCTTTTCCATTGTGAATATTCAGTGTAGCGGTGTACGAAGCTCCGCCCACACTAAGGTCACTGTCAAACAAAACAACTTCTTATTGGCCATCATGGCGAATTCGCATGTCAAATTTCACAAAATTCTTCACCACCAGAAGTCCATTCATGATCACACGGATTCTCATTGAGACTGTATCTCGCCCGCGAAATTTCCCCTTAGAAATGTTAAATGTGACCGCACCTTTTGGCAGTATGCTATTTTCAGTCATCATTCACTTTCATTGCATCTTTTTTCCCAAATAATATTGGTGATTGGTGACTGAGGCTGCCAGTCCTTCACATTCTGCCTAAAATCTCCAGAAAGTCATATAAAGGTTTGGAACGACATGAGAGTGAGTATATGATGACATCATTTTAATTTCTGGGTGAACTATCCCTTTAAAACATACTATTATTTTTTTTTTTGTCACCTTTAAGTGTTTTGTCTACAAACGTGCTGCTTTTATGGGTCTCATGTTTCGCTTGAGTGGTTGGTTAATGTACAGTAGCTGTTGAAGCACTGTGTCTGTGTGTCCTGATGGACTTTGTGGTCTGCTGTGAGTGCCTTTAAGTGTTTCCAGGCGTCTCATTGGCTGCTTGGCTGTCACCTCCAGCAGGACAGGAAGGCACTAGTGAGCATGGGAAGGAAAAAGCAGTGCTGTGTTGACAATAGAGTGGAGAGGGGGAATAGCTAAAACATTGTCTCTCCTTCCCTCCTTATGTCGGTCAAGTTTGGTAACTCTTGTGGTCTGTGCTCCTAGACTATAGTAGCTCTGTCTCTCGATCTACCTATCTCTCTTTCCACCTATGGATGTTATTATGGAGAGGCTTGATGTCTTCAGAGGAAAAACAGGTAGGGTTAGTGATCCTATGTTTTCTTTATGTTCTATGTAGGCCACAAGTGGCATGTGTTACACAGAGAGTCTAATAGGATCATATCTTGAATATTTTAAATACAGAAACCCACTGTGACTGCTGGAAGTATAAAGATACTCTGTAGAGAGACACTGAGGTCAGACAGTAATGCAGGAGGATGGCTGTCAAGTTTATTTGAGATGGAAGATCATCTGCTCTCCTGAAGCAGGATTTTAGAGCTTATGCTGTCAGGATTTGTGTTGTAGAGGCTGTCGTCTGTCATATCTGAATACAGGTTTAAGTTTTGAGAGGTTTGTACAGGACAGCATTCATCCAGTTTGCACTAATGAAGGTGTTGGCTTGGATTAAATGCTTTTACTGCAAGAAATCTTTTTCTTAATCAGTATTTTTCACAAAAAATACCTAAACATCCTAAAAACAGGGTACATTTAGTTGAGATGTAAACTTGTGTCTAATAAAAAATAATTATTTTCAGAGCATTTAGCTTTATTTTTCTTACTCCACAGAAACGTAGTTTTTTTTTAAACATACATCTATCTGAATTGTTTATGCTTAAAACAAGAAAAAATATTTGTCTATATATTTGAATCATAAAACACCTCTGTGAAAGTGATCCTGGGTCACTGAGATTCATAACAGTCTCTCTTTCTCACAGACACACACAAAACATATTTAAGCACAAGGCATTGGGCCAGTGCCCATTTGCCATTCCAGTTTTCACTGTCCTGTTGGTTCATATGTCAGCTCTGAATTCCAGCCTACTTTTTGGCAAAATTATTGGCAGTGACATACATTTTGTGTTTTGCAAAGTTTTCTGCTTCAGTTGTTGTGGTGATGATTCATATTGTTTCTAGATTATTGTGCAGAGTAATCAGGTGCATTTTAAATAATTGCAAAAACATTATGACAAAAACCCAAATTTCACTGTTTTTTGGCCCTAGTACAAAATGATGAGCTAACATCATTTCACTAATCATATTAGCAGCACCTGGGAAAGTGTGAATAAGTACTAGTCAGGTGAAATCACTCTATCATTCTGATTGGATTATAAGAGCAGACTGATTGCTATAAAAGTAGGGAAGAAGTGCTTCCAATCATTGTGTTCTTGTTAGCAATGGTTACTCTAAAAAAAGACGTGCAGCCATCATCGCTTTGCATCAAAATGGCCTCACATGCAAATAAATTGCTGCAAAGAATATTGGACCTGAAAGAACCATTTACCAGATCATCAAGAACTTCAAGGAGAGAGGTTCAACTGCAGTGAAGAAGGCTTCAGAACATCCCAAAGTGTCTAGCAAGCACCCGGACCATCTCCTCCTGAGGAGTCAGATATCGAATCGTGTCACCACCAGTGCAGAGCTTGCTCAATATTGGCAGCAGGTTGGTGTGAGTGCATCTGCATGCGTGCATCTGCATGCACTTCTGAGGTGAAGACTTTTGGACAATGGCCTGGTGTCAAGGGCAGAAAGAAGCCACTTCTCTCCAAGAAATACATCAAGAACAGACTGAAATTCTGCAGGAAATCAAGGATTGGACAGCAGAAGACTGGTGCAAAGTTATTTTCTCTGATGAAGCCCCCTTCCAACTGTTTGGGACATCTGGAAAATCGATAGTCCAGAGAAGAAATGGTGAACGCTACCATGAGTCCTGTGTCGTGCCAACAGTGAAGGGGTTGCTTTTCATCCAAAGGAGTGGGCTCTCTCACAATTCTGCCCAAAAACACTGCCATGAATAAAGAATGGTATCAAAACGTCCAGCAAGAGCAATGACCCAGGAGCAATTTGGTGATGATCCGTGCATTTTACAGCATGATGGAGCACCATGTCACAAGGCAAGAGTAATAATGAAGTGGCTCGGAGATCATTGCATTGAAATTTTGGATCTGTGGTCAGGCAACTCCCCAGATCTTAATCCCATAGAGAACCTGAGGTCAATCCTTAAAAGGCAAGTGGACAAGCAGAAGCCCACAAATTGTGATCAACTACGAGCACTAATAAGGCAAGAATCGATCGCCATCAATCAGGATTTGGCCCAGAAGCTGATATCCAGCATGTCAAAGCGAATTGTAGAGGTTATGAAGAACAAGGGTCAACACTAGAAATACTATAATACTGCATATATTGAATATTTTTGCCAATAAAAGACTTATGAAACACTTATCATTGTTTTCCAGTATACCATAGAAACATGTGAAAAAATAATCTACAAACACTTAAGCAGAAAACTTTGCAAAACACAAAATTTATATCACTGCCAATACTTTTGGCCACGGCTGTAGTCCTACCCCACCACGAACACAGAATAATAATAATAATGGCGAGCCAGATATCTCACACTCACTTGCTATTACTTACTGAACTTATGCACGTTCTCCAATGAATCCCCTCACACATACTGTATGGTGTGAATGGAGACAGACTAAAGATGTGCTGTCATGAAACACATTCACATAGCATTGTTAGAACTTTTGATTAAAGGAGTAGTTCACCCAAAAAATAACATTCTGTCACAGTTTCTATCAAACCCGTATTACTTTCTGTCTTGTGCAGAACACAAACGGAGAATTTCTAATTAATATCGTGGGTCATTATTTTCAATACAGTGGCAGTTGACTTTAAAGCTTAACAAAGAAGCCAAAATTACCATAAATACACTCCATGCTTGTGTTGGGTTTGAGTCCACCTTAGACGAGTCTGAGTCAAGTTCAAATGGGGCCGAGTTGGACTCAAGAATCTGTTCATGAATCTGAATTAAAATTGTACTGTAAACTTAACAGTCGTTTAGCTTATTTTGAACTTCACAAATAAGAAAAACAATGTGTCCATATTAATGTAACAAAAAGTAACAGGCAGTTACCCTCTCTTGATAAACATCTTATTATATATGTCTATTTTCCCAGGAAAAAAATCTATTTAGAATCCAGAAATCACTTTATTTTCTGTATAGTTTGTTAAAAACTAAACAAATTTTACTTAAGATTATATATTTTTTTAGTGTTTAAACAGAGACCATATGATGATGTAATGAACACTTAAACCGAGTCTGCTGTTGAAGTCACGCAGCAGATCTGCTCACACCTCTCTGTAACAAGCAACAGACCCAAGAGCAGAGGAAACAGTCAAAGGATTTATTAACAACAAATTAGAGCAGTCACTGTGGAAAGTCAAAGATCCCGGCACCGGCTGCAGCAGCGGGAAGCGATCTCCGATAGCGTGCATGGCATGGAGGATTCCACGAGTCTGTTACTTGCACAGGCAAGTGGAAATCCCTGACGTATGCGTTTGAAGATTGAGTGTGTGCATTGTGGATGCCAGGAACAGACTCGTAGAATCCTCCGTTCAAGCTTAGTAAGGTGCAGAACAACGGCCAGCTGAGATGGGCGAGCTTACTCCCGACATGCGGGCAGAGACAAGGTTTCCTTCGTGGAAGACCAGCTGACATACAGCAAAACCAGAAGGCAACCACACACCCAACACGCGGGCAGAGACAATTTATCCTCCGTGGAAGACCAGCTGACATGCAGCAAAACTGGAAGGCAACCACGCACCCAACACGCGACACCAAATACACGAGACAGGACCAACTAGGCAGAGAGAGTGAGGTTAGTACTCAACATCAAACAACAATCTACCAAAGATAAGAGAACAGCATCATGCTATGGAAATGTTTTTCAGCAGCAGGAACTGGGAGACTATTCAGGATCGAGGGAAAGATGAATGCAGCAATGTACAGAGACATCCTTGATGAAAACCTGCTCCAGAGTGCTCAGGACGTCAGACTTGGATGAAGACTGTTCCAACAGGACAACGACCCTAAATACACAGCCAAGATAACAAAGGAGTGGCTACAGGACACCTCTGTGAATGTCCTTGAGAACACGTAGGGCTAAAGAAGGGAGTGAATTAGGGGAGAACAGGTGTTGCTCGGTACGCTAATCAGTGGCATGATCAGTGTTCCCCCGGGAACAAGTGTCTCCAGTGGAAACGCCGATCATGCCTGCCAGCCACACCTGCGAGACACGAGTAAGAGAAAATGACAAAACATACAAAACAAACCGACAAACTACTGGAGCTGTGACGCTCTCACACATAATATGTGGAACAGAAAATACTCAATGGATACTTTGTTTATTTAATTTTATTTCTGTTTTGGTAATAGTAAATTTAGCGCAATCCTTTGAGTAGCAGGCTAGCAGCTACAAGTTGTCAGCCGACTCCTTGCATTTCTCATTGCTTTGTGCATCACATATGTTTTACGAATCACAGGGTGCAGCACCTCCCACAGTCCCTTTTCTCCAAAAAAGTACCTGCCCTGGAGTAGGAGCTAAAAAAGTCCCTCTAAACAGCTTAAAGGAACTATAGTTCCTCATGTGCAAAAATGACAAAAAGCAGTAGTACCGAGTACTTCCAGAGAAGTTCTTCTTCATTCGGGGGTAAAAAGAAGTTATAGACAGCCGAGCAACGGTATAATGTTTGCGAACTGCTATGGGAGGCATTTAGAAGTACATTTAAATATGAGGAAGCTACATGTATAACCTTAAAATGTGTTATCGATGACTTTTTGCCTTATTCTATGAGTAGAATTCACATGAGGTCAGTAAAAGAAACTGTTTTAACCACTCAGTGTTGATTTAAAGTGATACATATGCAGTAGAAAATGTTTAATTTGTATTGTTTACACCCTGAATTCATGGCACTATGCGCTAACATGCTATACGTGTCTGTAATATGTGCCTGTTTCACTCTGTTATTGTAATTTAAGATGACTTTAATCAATTTCCATCCACTTTTTGCATTGTTCTGTTATCATTGACCCCCCCAGTCGGAACAACAATTACAACTCTGTCCGCCTCTTACAAAAAAAACAAGAACAAAACCCCCATCAAAACATGGACTTTTTAAATGAAATTTAAGTGTCTTCATATTACATTTAATATATATGACCCCATATTTATATATGACATTATTTATCTGTCTCTGAACACTTGTTATGATACTTTTTCTTAAGTTAATTACTCCCTCCATATCTCTTTCCTCTTATGTCTATTTTTATCTGCACATTAATTATTTTGGCACTTTTGTTTAATCTCCTTGGCACTGAATATTATTTCTCTTGACTGTTATTGCAGTACAATTAAAAAGAAGCTAGTTTTTTTTCTGGTGTCTTCTTATTGGCCAACATCCACTTCAGACACTTGGATAACTTAAACTGTAAATAACATGTTTACAGGCTGGACAATGCAGATTCTCAATTTTTTATTCTATTTGTTTTTAACCAGCATGTCAATCACATGGGATTAATATAACCTGGGGTTATTTTACCAGTCCTTTTGGTCACGCAGTCCATAAAAGTTCTGGAAAATCTTCCTTCAAGAATAATGGTACTGTCGTTGTCTTTAATGAAATTGAGGAAAAGTCGAGTCTCCTCATCACTCCACAGTGTTCTTCTTCACTATGCTGTTTGCTATGTAAATTCTGTCACGTGACAATTTTGGCATTAATGCTATTTTTGCTAGTTTCCAAACTAGTTTTTTTACAACATTTGACGTGTCTACATAGGATTGATGCGCTAAAGTTAGACACTTTTAACGCTAATTTGCGTTACCATAGATTTATTGTAATGAAAAAAAACGTCTTAACTCGTTACATGAAGTTTAGCTTCATACACAAACTCTGCCATTTGAATAAAACATTTTATAGTCTATAATTAAATTATAAACAAAAAAAAAACATTTTGCTGCCTATAATATCCTAATATATTAAGCAGCTCATCAATGCATTAAAGATATAGTAAGTCAATAAAACATCATGTAGGTGCTGTTTTATTGAATCATTTTAGGCTAAAGCAAACAGTGGCTCTTAACTGATGCAACAAAGCCTTTAGCAATAATGATTTATGGACAAGACTTTTTAAAAAGTTAACCAGTTCATTCATTAAGCAATTATGGACCTCCCGGGTGAGGCTTCAAGTTCAAGCTGACAACACTGCATTGACCACAATATGCCTAAAAAGACTTCATAGCCTAATATTAATACTATTTTTCGCAATTTTCATTTTGTGTTGTTTTTTGTAAATATTAAGGGACATGTGGGTGACTTGGCTCAATTCAGTTCTTGATTGTTACTGCAAGGCAAGCACTGGCTTGACTGCGCAAATGCTTAGACTAAAGAGGAACGCAGCAGCCGTGTACGATTTCACTGCCTGTCTAGGCTTTTTGTTTATAGTATGTTCACTACATACCTGTCTTTATGTTTTCTGCCCACATGGTGATAGACATTGGCAGTCGTGTAATCAATGTTATACATTATTCTCCCTAGTAACATTAAAGCATATTGGTTGACTAATGAGTGTGCCTGTGCGTGTGCGTATGTGTGTGTGCTCCACACGGTGGAACAAATTCTGGCTATGACATCAGGGGGTGCTACAGCTGCATGCAGACAAAGACGCATTCATTTTTTTCCCCTCGTTTTTGTTATTTTATTCTTGTTTTATTATTTTATATTATTATTCATAAATGCCATGGATTCTGAAAGATTATCTCAAGTCTCTGTCAAGTCCAAGTCCATAAAAGATTGAGACCCCAGCTCTAGTCCATGTGGCTCATGAGTCATATTCCAAGTCTTCGGAAGGCATATGATTTTAGTTAACAAATTTTTTTGTATTTTCATTAAAATGAAAAAAATTTAGCACAAATTTTTGCATTTACGAGCACTTTGAGACTATGAGACTGAGTTTACAAAACTTGTGTTGTTTTACACTAAAACAATGCAAGTTCTCGCATAAACATGTGTGCCACTGTGAATGAGCTTTTTAATATGAGGAAAGTCATACCAGTAAATTATGACTGAATTTAAATTTTTGGGTGTAATATTCCTTTAAGGGGCATATTGTTTTCTAACCATAAAAAACAGTGTGCAATCCATTTATGTCAAATATTTAAATTGAGTCAATTAAATTCAACTCTCAATCCTAACAATTATGGCTGTTAACCATGAAATCAAATCACCATCGAATACACAAGCAGCTGGTTGTTGCAGCTGCAACACGATATTATATTGAATGCACATGATATTATAACAAAATAATAGCTTTGCTATAATACATTTGATAATGAATTTGTATAATTAATTGGCCAGTCACTATGCTAAATTATACATTTAATGGCTCTATAACCCCCTTGTCTACTGTCAGTTGTTGGGAGTGTTTTCTATATGTTCATTGATAACGACTAGACCTAGAATACAATATTTTGCAATATCAAAAATGATAGGTAAATGGAAAAAACAACAAATCAGAAATTCACTTTGGGGCAATATAAGTTTGGGTGCCATTTTTGGCACTGTGGCATTCAACCACTTTCCTCTGCACATGTATTATACACACTCTCTTAAGTTAGACTTCCAGAGCTCACTGGATAATTATGTATGTAAAATGAGAGAGAAAATTAAGTCGCATAGAATTTATGCAAATTAGTTTCTAAATGAAGCCTTTGAGTCCAGGCGGCTACGCAGCCTGAGTGACAGTCTAAATGCCCGATAGGAAAGATCTGCAGCGAGGGTTAAACCACCGTGCCTGTGAGATTGAAAGTGTGTGCTTTTATTTTCCAGTTTATGTTCACACATGATGTTTGAGACTGCCAAACCACTGTCTTTATCAGTCATCTATTGATCCTGCCACAGACAGATACGTTCCAGCAAAGCCATCTGCTCACAAACACACAAACTCTCTCATTCTCTCTCTCTCTGTCCATCCTTCCACTTTCACACAGACACAATCCTCTTTTCATCTCTTGAGTTCCCCAAAGTATTTAGTGGCTTTTAACACAATGATTCTGTCCACATTCCTTATCTTGCACTATCCATCTCTCTGTTTCATTGTTCTCTCTATCTTTAGCCTGTAGACCCTGGTCGAAACTGTAGATACATACTTAAGCAGACAGAAGTTACGCAGAGTAATTTCTAGACATTTCACTTTATTTTAGTGTTCTTTACTAAAATAGTCCCCATAAATTTGAACAGAAACACAAGGAAGACTAAAAAGCTTCACACCATGGTCTGAAATTAACACTTGCCAAATGCCAATAAAAAGTGAATAAAATAACTTGCCAGTTGGCTGGTAAATGTATTAGCAACTGTAACATTACATGGTTTAAATTTAATTGTAAGTGCGACAGTCGGACCATCGGTGATGCAAGTGACACGCATGATCAAATCAAAGACATATAGTTTGTCACGACTCAAGTTTCTATATAAAAACTACCTCAGTGGAAATTTTATCATCACATGCTTTTCTTGGTTGCCTAAAGGCACCGATATACATCATACAAAATCTTAAAACAAATGGGTATGACATCATTTAGAACCAAATTTGGCAAATTTCCATTACCTATCATTTGTTATATTGCAAAAAGAAGGTTTTTTGTGTTCATTTCGGTGGTTCGTAACAGCTCGTCTGGGCGAACTTTTAGGAGAACTTCTAACCAGCTTCTAAACACCTTCTTTCTGCCACTGGTCCACATCTGCAGTAGGTGTGACCTGAAGCTCCACCTACTACTTTGTTTTAAGTCGTTCAATCAGTATTCAACATGAACACACCGGCATGCAGAGTTATAAGTGAGCTGGTGCAAATGTACCTACATCAGTACGATCGTTCGCATTGAAACATTTTCCAAGAACATGTCATGCCCATCCTTATATTGGCTACATCACTCTACTCTCCTCTCAATCAGGGGCGGAGCCAGGAGTTTTCAAAGGGGTGGCCAGGCAGGGGCATGCGATCAGTCAGTGGTGGCACAGAAATGTTCGGGCAGCACTTTTACAGTGCATCCGGAAAGTATTCACAGCGCTTCACTTTTTCCACATTTTGTTATGTTACAGCCTTATTCCAAAATGGATTAAATTAATTAATTTACTCAAAATTCTACAAACAATACCCCATAACGACATTAAAGAAGTTTGTTTTAAATCTTTGCAAATGTATTAAAAAATAAATAATCACATGTACATAAGTATTCACAGCCATGACACTCAAAATTGAGCTCAAGTGCATCCTGGTTCCACTGATCATCCTTGAGATGTTTCTACAACTTGATTGGAGTCCACCTGTGGTAAATTCAGTTGATTGGACATGATTTGGAAAGGCACACACTTGTCTATATAAGGTCCCACAGTTAACAGTGCATGTCAGAGCATAAACCAAGCCAAGAAGTCTAAGGAATTGTCTGTTGACCTCCGAGACCGGATTGTATCGAGGCACAGATCTGGGGAAGGGTACAGAAATATTTCTGCAGCATTGAAGGTCCCAATGAGCACAGTGGCCTCCATCATCTGTAAATGGAAGTTTGGAACCACCAGGACTCTTCCTAGAGCTGGCCGCCCGGCCAAACTGAGCAATCAGGGGAGAAGGGCCTTAGTCAGGGTGGTGACCAAGAACCCGATGGTCACTCTGACAGAGCTCCAGCGTTTCTCTGTGGAGAGAGGAGAACCTTCCAGAAGAGCAACCATCTCTGCAGCACTCCACCAATCAGGCCTGTATGATAGATTGGCCAGACGGAAGCCACTCCTCAGTAAAAGGCACATGACAGCCCACCTGGAGTTTGCCAACAGGGACCTGAAGGACTCTCAGACCATGAGAAACAAAATTCTCTGGTCTGATGAAACAAAGATTGAGCTCTCAATACCATCTCTACAGTGAAGCATGGTGGTGGCAGGATCATACTGTGGGGATGTTTTTCAGCGGCAGGAACTGGGTGACTAGTCAGGATCGAGGGAAAGATGAATGCAGCAATGTACAGAGACATCCTTGATGAAAACCTGCTCCAGAGCACTCTGGACCTCAGACTGTGGCGAAGGTTCATCTTCCAACAGGACAACGACCCTAAACACACAGCCAAGATGACAAAGGAGTGGCTACGGGACAACTCTGTGAATGTCCTTGAGTGGTCCAGCCAGAGCCCAGACTTGAACCTGATTTAACATCTCTGGAGAGATCTGAAAATGTCTGTGAACCGACGCTCCCCATCCAACTTGGAGCCTATGAGGTCCTGCAAAGAAGAATGGGAGAAACTGCCCAAAAATAGGTGTGCAAAGCTTGTAGCATCATACACAAAAAGATTTGAGGCTGTAATTGGTGCCAAAGGTGCTTCAACAAAGTATTGAGCAAAGGCTGTGAATACTTATGTACATGTGATTTATTTATTTTTAATACATTTGCAAAGATTTCAAAAAAACTTCTTTAATGTTGTCATTATGGGGTAATGTTTGTAGAATTTTTAGGAAAATAATTAATTTAATACATTTTGGAAAAAGGCTGTAACATAACAAAATGTGGAAAAAGTGAAGCGCTGTGAATACATTCTGGATGCACTGTATATCGTCGGCCTGTGGGAGTTGAGTGGATGCAATGACACCCTGGACGGAGAGCTGTGGTGACCTTGGTGTGCATACATGTGAAGTTTGTACATTTGTACAGAGATGATTTCCAAAAAAATTTGCCAAAAAATGACAAAGAATTGCGAGTGGGGTGGCCAGGGGTGGCTGTGGCCACCATGGGCCGAAGCCTGGCCATCCCATTGGCCACCCCCTAGCTGCGCCACTGCTCTCCAAGAATAGGCTGCTGTCGCAACATCCAGATGGATGCTGCACTCTGGTGGCGGTTGAGGAGATTCCCCCTATACTATGTAAAGCACATTGTATCCTAGAAAAGCACTATATAAATGTAAGGTATTATTTTTATGCAATTTTTTTTTCAAATCTACTCATACTCTCAAGTGCCCATTCACTCATGTTCCATCTACAGTGAAAGTCATTCAAACAGCTTCCCAAAGTAAGATATCACCATTCTTTTGTCATTAGCATCATGAATTCAGAACGTAAACATGAGAAATTAAACATTTTACATTGCATATATATTTAACCCCTGAATGAAGAAGTTCTCCGGAAATATATCAGGCCTTTGTTTACCTCCAGAACTCCATGTGGCGGCGACACATGTGGAATATTCCTCACATAAGCCACCAAAACAAAAATATGAGGAACAAATGGGGTGCCTTAACATTTTTTTTTTGCCAGGATCAGTTTAAATAGCCTGTGCTGTTATTAAAGAATATAAAACATGCAAATATGCAAGGAAAAACAAACAAAGCTAAATAATTCCAATATGTATAGACAGCATTGTTTTTTGTTTTATGAAAAATACAGTTTCATAGCTGGTAAGAAATATTTATGTAGGTTTTCTCAATTGACCAGCCATTAGAAGGTGTGGAAAAAGTACATTTTGAACCCTGCTTCAGATGATTTTCCAGTAACCTTCTCTGTCCGTCTATCTCCAAAGGATTTCAGATGCACCTTATCCACCCATGTGTTTTTTTTCCTGTGTAGGAAGGATCATTGAAGAAGTCCTTTCTCTCAGTGACCTTTACTGTGGGGTAATTTATCTACCCCCCTAATGGTTAGTGTATGGGTCAAACTTGGAACAACTTTAGATGCTTATACTTTAAAAGATAGCCTGACATCAGAGCATTAGAGCTGTGTCCTCACAGATTTTGGCAATGTATGACCTCTCATTGTGAAGCTGAAGGGTTATGCTCTGCTTGTGTTACACACCCATGCCCAAGTCCTTCCCTGAAAAAACAGCCAACAGCTTGCTCACTCTGTATCTACTTCTATTGCCATATTTATTCATCCACTCCTATAAAAATGTATTTTAATCACAGAGTCTGTGTGGTGTGAAAGGAAGTAGATGAAGTGCAGTTTCCTGTCAGTACTGTCGTTGGGACAATAGACACTGGACGTTATCTAAAGGGAATTGGTCTCAATTTCACTTTTTTTCTAATTTGCGTGTCTAATGCTGCACTTGCAAACAAGCTACACACACTCAAAGGCAAGTCTTAAAGGAATAGTTCACCCAGAAATTACAATTCTGTCATTATTTACTCACCCTAATGATGCGCCAAACCTGTATAACTTTCTTTCTTTTGTGGAACACAATGGGTGAATTTTTGCTGTCTTCACTGTGTTTATTTGCTGTAATGTAAGTGAATAGTGACTCTGATTTGTCAAGCTCAAAAAAGGACAAACAAAACATTAGCAACAAAATAAATTCTCCATCTTCTGTAAATATATGATAACTTTGTGCAATGAACAGAACAAAAAGTCTTTATGAACTCTCAAATCAGATCTCTAATGAAGTGCTGAAAACAAATATGGTGGCTATGTAGATAATACCAACGGAGTGACTATTTGCACCCAGGTGTAATTAATACTTTCCACACAGTGCAGCTATTTGCACCCCAATAGTCTATTGGAAACATGTACATTTATGACAAACTGCACTGTGTCATTTAATTGTTGTGGAGGGTATAGGGCTGAAACCATTAGTTGACATTATCGACAATGTCGAGAATAAAAAAAATTTGAAAAAAAGTTTAATTGTTGAATAGTCATTTGATCTCAATTACCCCAACATGAGATCACATTAAACTCTAATTATGACGTGTGGGAGCAGCACTGCAGTTTGTGCTGACTGAGGAGAGGAAGAATTACACAGCTCACAGCCCAGATCCACTCTAAACTTTTTAAACAGCTTCTGGTGATGTAGATCACAAAGTATGAGGTAAGTACAATAAGTAAATACAGAAGCACTCTCGTTGTGGAATAAGTGGAGCTGGAGCAAAACATTCGTGTCGAGCGTCTTTAAAGGAAACATCTTAAATACAGTTATATTTAATGTGTTTTCGCTTTATTAAAGCTCAAATAAGGAAGCTGGTCATGTAAATAACTACAAACTCCGAAACTGGCATTTCTCTGTGTGGTCAGCGCATCTTCAATGAGTTGCCCAAATGTCCCGATCTTAGGGGGAGAGATTGAAACTGCATCCGGCTGATGCACACTCTGTCACGGGGATGCTCGTCACACAAGTGTGCATTTGCTGCAGCTAGATTATAACGTGATTGCTCATGATTTATTGAATCATAATACATGTCACTATACATTTCTTATTGAGAAGATATTTTACAATACGCAGCTTTCTTAATATGAGAGAGTTTTTTTTTTTTGAGTGAAGGATGGATTGAAGTGAACAGAAAGGTGAGAGAGGGTAGTATTAAACCATATTTAACTTGACACAGTGACCTAAACATTTATGTTTATGACGCAACACACCCGAGACGCTACGCAGCATTTCTGACGCTTGTTGAAATTGACGGGTCCTTAAACAAGCCCTCATAATAAATATCCAACTGATTGACCAATTCACTTATGAAATGGCTTATGTTCAATAATATGGTAGTAAACGATACATTGTATTCTAAAGCCGTTTTTTGTAGTCTTATTAATGATTAACTCTTCTGCTATATATATATATATTTAAAGATAACTATTATTTCATCATTATTTATTGAATTATTGTTATATGAGGGTTTTTCTCAGCAAATATTTGTATATTCGATTAATTAATCAGGACACCATGTAATTAATTAGATTAAAAATGTTAATCGATTGACAGCCCTAATAAATATAGGGCTGTCAAAACTCCTTTAAAACAACGTACATTTTCTTTAGCAGCTATACTGCAGAGGAAAAAATGGTTATCAGAGAATGTTGAATATAATATTAAAAGCAATAACATTGCAATAATCGGTGAATAGTCGATTAATCGTTCTAATAATCATTAGATTAATCGATTATAAAAGAAAATCATTCGTTGCAGCCCTAGGAGGGTAATGCCGGTGAGGTTGTGACTTTTCGATCTGGGTTCCATTCTGCATTTTCCTATTCTGTTTCCTGTCTCCTCTCTTAATATTTTCTTTAATACTACTTATAATAATACATAAAAATCAACATAAAAGGTAGTTTTACTATAGTAATATTGTAGAAACCATACTTTTTGGTGGAAACCATAGATTTGATTTAATTAACAATGGTATTACTACAGTAATATGGTGGTTATAAAGTAACCATTTTTAATTTTGTGGTTTTTATGATTTTACTACAAAATACCATGGTAATACTATGGTTTCTATAATAAAATAGTGGTTAATTTTTTGTAATCGAAGGTCAGGGTTAGGTTTAGGGGTAGGAGTGGGTGTATTGTGTCTGTGGGATTTTAAATAAACACAATAAACACATTAATGATCCCCCTATACTGTAAGTACTTAATTAGGGGTGGACATGGCATGTGCCACTATTTGCACTAGGGTGTAAATAGCATCTAACACTATTTGCACCAGAGTGAAGATAGCATCTACCCAGAGCCTTAACCACCATAGACACTGAGGGGGACATGCCCCCAATTTTCATAATAGTGGTCTACTGATATGGGTTTTTGCCATGGTTGATTATTGATTATTGATTATTCATCTAGTCTTTTGACCAAATGTACTACATGTATGACGTCATGAAGTTTGGTCACGAGATGTGATGGGAACCAATGAGGTGATCAATATAGCTGCCACATTTGATTTAAGTGCTTTGTTTGTGAATTATTTAGAGTGAATAATGACAGAATTTACATTTTTGGGTGAACTATTAATTTAATTCAAAAGAGTCAGAGAGAGTGTGGAAATTAGTCATGAAAAACTAAATGAGGACAGTTTTTGGCACAAAAACCTAGGGAAATAAAATGATCAAAAACATAACAAATGGCACTTTTTAAATACTAAATAGTAATTTACCTTACATTTCTCAGTCAGTATCATTTAAGGCTCTAGGTTTGTCCTTTAGTCTTCACATGATTAGTTTTACTACTATTCCCTCACAGAAGAAGAATATTTCCGTTCTTTGTATTGCCATAATGAAGCACACCCTGAAGAATTTATGTTTGCCTCTGTCCTGCTATTCTCTTTAATACTCTTGTGTGTATGCATGAACAAGATACTAAAGGCTTGTTTTGGATGCTTCCATTGGTTAAGCTGTCTTCAGTCTGCAATATATGCACCACTCATTAAATGTTTTTCTCTTTGAATATTTTCTGTGTGTAGCATAGATCTGGCATGTAACACACACACACACACACACACACACACACACACACACACACACACACACACACACACACACGCAAACACAAACACACACAAAACACACACAATGCTCTGAATACTTTCACGCAGCATGCCAAATCCTACTTTCAACAAGTGTGTATTTAAATTAGGTGTCTTGTGAAAGATTAAAGAAGGCTGGGATTTGTTGCCCAGTATGAAGTCAGATTGAAAGGATACTGCAGGACCCAGACCCGAAATAAACCAGGGCAACAAATGACATCATATAATGCCTTCCCGTGGGATTGTTCTAGAGTTTTGTTTCAACACAGCAAGGGTCAGAAAATATTGTGCGCCACAGCAATCACAGCAATCTAAATGTTGATTAGACTCCTAGTCTACAAGCCTGACCGACTCCCTTATAAAGCCACAATAAAATGATCCATGGCTTTCACACAATACAGATTATTGGTTTAATATATTCCTCATGAGACTGCATTTGTTATAAGGACATTAAAGGAAAAGTTCATCCAAAATGAAAATTCTGTCATTATTAACTCAACATTTGAGGGTGAATTATCCCTTTAAAGTATGCTGTTAATCATGATAACCAAAGGTTGTTCTTGAATGACCAATAGATTTCATTGAAGCATCTTCCCATAAGAGTAGTGACTCTTTCCTTATTTGGACTTATCAAATGTGAGCTGTGGTGTCTAGAAAGTACCTGCTATCAGCAGTAGAATTCGTTTTGGCTCTGACTGCCCTGTATGACTCTGCTGCACTAATCCATATCAGCACCAAACATGTGTAAAAGGGGAAAATCCCACATTAGTTCACTGCATTTGTTGCATGAGATCACTCACGGTTTATTGAGGGGAAAAAACATAACTTTGGCCTAATGATCGAGTTGTTGCCCACTCACACTGGGAGACTTACCCCAGCTCTTTGATTCAGATGGGTGTATTTATTTAGGGACATTTGAATTTTGTAAAATATTGTTCAAGAATTGTTTCTGGTTTGTGCTACTATCTGCTTTCTTAGACTACACCCTTCCCTTTACTCTGGCTTGTGCTTTCTGTTCTTCAGAACTTTTTTTAATGCATTACTCAGTGACAAAGCTCTTGCCTTAAAATAAACGTGTCATCTCCGTTTAGCATACGTTTCCCCAGAGAATAGGACCTGTTAGAGACACATTATTCCACTATCTGTGCATGTGTGATCTGAACCCGCTGCAGTTTCATTAGGCTCTTTACAAGGTTAAGCACTGTATTTAACACCAAACACTGCATGAAAACCATATGGGACAGTTTGTTTGTGTGTCATGATTTTAGTGTTTATTGAAATACGGTAGATTTGGGTTTCCCTCCGGTGCTAACATGTTAAAGCTGCTGTTGCCTCCAAATCTGATTAAGTGTGTGGTTTTTGATAAATGACAACCCTGATAAAAATGAATCACTGCATTTTATACTGTCAATAAATGTGGAAACATAAACTCCTCAAATTAGTGCGTTAGACTTTTGTCAAATTGTTTCTTTACAGCTATTCTTCACTCCTATGGATAACGTAACCATTTAGGATTCGTCTGCAAGTTGCAAGGTCATGGAAAACCTGGAAATATCAGGGAATTAATTTGAAATGTAGGACTTGAAAAGTAAATACAAACTTTAAAAGCCCCAGAAAAGTAATGGAACATTTCTATTGTAAATAGTTTGTATACTTAGCTAAACAAAATCATTCTGTGTCATGTCTATAAAATTATTTGTTAAGGCTTTACAATAAGGTTGTATAACATCAGTTTAGTCATGCCAACTCTCAAAAAAGGTTTAGCATGTGAATGCGTGTATGATATATTGATAGGATAGTGGTCTTGCCAGACTAGATCTGCTACACTAAGGTACAGAAATTGTATCCCCTAACAAAGCAGGGAAGCTGTGCAAATGCATAACATATAAACATAAAACACAACCCCCCAAACATGCAGATCTGTCGCCAAGTCTTACGTACTGCTGCTACTCCGAAGAGCCATATGCACTGAGTGTTTGCTAGTTAGGTGTGCCTAGGCCACAGGCCAAATGGCATAATGCTAATGAACTAAATTTCTATATGTACCTTGGCCTGGCCTGGCCTGGCCTGGCTGCTGAATAGCTTAAACATTAGTGACCAGGGCTGGACTGGGAAGAGAAATCGGCCAGAGATTTTACATGCAACTGGCCCAAAAGTTGTGGTGGTGGTTCGCTGTCCTTTTCAGCATATCGTGGTGCCGGTCCGTTCTGCATAACACTGCAGCTAATTTTACGCACGTTTCACAGCCGACCCACCCACCCGCTCGGTTCTCCCGATGGCCAGTCCGCCCCTGATCGGCCCCAAAGTGCACCGGCCCACCGGGAAAATGCCTGGTATGATAGATTACCAGTCCAGCCCTGCTAGTGACCCAACTCATAATGTGTACCTGAGCTACGAAAACAGTAGATTACTTAACTTAAATTAGCTATGTGGGGATTTATTTAATCTAATGTCCTAAGATAGCGATGTGTGCCAGCCAGATTTGGCTAAGGCTTACCTCATTAAGACATGCTTCTACGTGTCATAGCCAAAGCAGACCTTACCGTGCAAGCTGGTAAAATTACAACCCCAGCAAACCACTAGAGCAAATAGCATTTTCAGAGAAAATCTTGTTTATCTGCTGAATATAAACAAAATTAACTGTGAAACTGAACCAATTAAATAAAACACAAGGAGAGATATGCAATAAGATTGCATCGTATATGTCATTAGCGAGTCAATTGGCTTAATATGTCAATTAATTAATGAATCATGAATATTAAGAAAGATTGTTCATTGTTAGTTTGTGACACGTAATGCATTTACTAATGTTAACAAATACATCCATATTGTAAAGTTTTACCAATGTTAAAAAATAAAAAATAAAAAATACAGTAAATCATGAATGATTAAAAAAATTATTTTTCGGGGGCCTGGGAAGCTCAGTGAGTCTCCAGCCAGGTCTCCAAACCAAACAAATTGGCCCGGTTGCTAGGGAGGGTAGAGTCACAAGGAGTAACATCCTCATGGCTGTGATTATTGGTTCTCGCTCTCAGTGGGGCACGTGGTTAGTTGTGTGTGGATCGCAGAGAGTAGCATGAGCCTCCACATGCTGTTAGAACTCTGCAGTGTCATGCACAGCAAGCCATGTGTTAAGATGCGTGGATTGACTGTCTCAGAAGCTGAGGCAACTGAGACTTATCCTCCACCACCCGGATTGAGATGAGTAACCGCATCACCACGAGGACCTACTAGTAGTGGGAATTTAGCATTCCAAATAAAATAAAAAAAATAAATAAAAAAAAAGTAATTTTGAAAAAGTGTGGGAAATGTGATGTTGGTTTGCACTTTGGAAATATTTTGTGTATCAAGGGAGTGTGAAGAAATAAGGAGACCTGATCCGCTCCTTGCCATCTGTGGTCGAGCTTTAGGAAGACAGACCCTCGGCAGAGGAACACAGGGCAAATAAGTGAATTGACAGGGCCAAGAGGATGTGAGGAATGGAGTGTTAAAAGATGATGAACTCCAAAAGGCCAGTGGTCATATTTCCTCTCCTCCACACACTTCCTCTGTGAGAGCGAGGGAAAGTGTTCAAGCGCATGCATGTGTTTATCAGACATACTGACACACTTTCACTAATAGTCTGGCTTTTAGCACTTGTCGTTCACACACACATACACTGGCAGCAGAGGAAACAGACAGGGATGGGATGAGGCTGAAAGGAAGCAGCAGTCAGCACTGGTGGGACCAAACACTGCAGCATATACAAACACATCACAGCCTCAGGAACTCTCAATAGCATGTTTCAGTGGAAAACACGGCTGTAATGGAGGTGTAATGGAATCTGTGTGTGCCATCTTGTGTGGCAGTGACAATGGGACAGAGATGTTTGTGGTTATGAAAGAATTGATACCTCTTAAGATGTGTGTTTGTGTAAGTAACACTGACTATACTGTAGTCTGCATCATGTGTGCCTCGTACACCATTAAAACATATGTCCAAATATGCTTGGAATTTTACGTTCCTGAAAGGTTTGTGTATAGCAAAACAAAATCTAATCTAACATCCACTGATTCTATAGGTAGAAATGGTAAAGCATGGCCTAGCAACAGTAAGATCATGGGTTTGATTACCAGGGAATATACCGACTGATGAAATGTATTGTTTAAATGCACTAAAAATCACTTTTTGAAATGTGAAAATGTAAAACAAATCCATAAAATCCAAATTCAAGTTGAGGTTTTTAGTCCATGTCTGTTAGCTTTGAAGCCATATATTTGCTAGTGTAATATTGAATGCCCAATTTTACCAGCCACTTTTATTTTTCATATATAGGTTATGTTTTTTTAACTAAATGTATAAACTATACATGGTAGAAATTAGCATGCTGTATATAGAACATGTATAAAATAGCATATATATAAAACACACAACAATACCATAATACTATTATCATCATAATGGTAAATTTGGTAAAGTCGTAATCAGACAAGGTTTTTAAGATTAATTTTAGTTGGAGGTTTTATTGTGTAAAACCTAACCTAAAACTTTGGCCTAAACCTAACCAAGTGTGTCCTAAAAGATAAACGAGAGGTGAACAAAACATACATCTTAACCTAAACACCTAAATCTAACCTGTTTTAAAAGCAAATTCGACATGAAAAGCACATTAACTGAAGCAACCATGTCATTTTGTGTCGCTTCTATGGCACTTCTGCTTCACTTTCACTCCGAGAATCCTTGGCTGTGCTCTAGGCTCGGTCTCGGAGTCTTAAGTCCAAAACTTTATGAGATGAGCTACCGCCAAAGCTAATCTTGTTGGAATATGTGTGTAAATGTAGGTGGGTCTGTAATACAGGCTTTAAACTTATCGTTTTTCAAATTATGCATAAGAGTTAACGTTTTTTAATATCATACCATAGCAGGGTGAGTAATAGTGCTAAAAATGTGTGTTTATAAAGTCATAAACAGCCATTGCAGTCGTGATTTGTGAGAAAGTGAATAAAACACACAGTTGTTGTAGCGCCTCTAGTGTTAATTTCATCAGGAAACTGCAGCAAAACGTGGAAAATTGCACATAAAACGTCTAGGTTACGTATGTAACCTCCGTTCCCCGATGGAGGGAACGAGACGTTGTGTCAGAGAAGCGACACTAGGGGTCTCTCTTGAGCGCCGATATTCACCTCTGAACTATGAAAAAAGGCCAATGAGAGTTGGCAACCAGTATTTGCATGTCCCGCCCGGAGATACGGGTATTTAAGCGCGCAAATACGGGAGTTCATTCAGGATTTTTCTGAGGAGCCGGAAATGGTCCGGCCACAACAGTGGCTCGGCTTAGCGACATGGCAGGGGAGACACAACGTCTCGTTCCCTCCATCGAGGAACGGAGGTTACATACGTAACCTAGACGTTCCCCTTCTGTCGCTCTCTCCACGTTGTGTCAGGGAAGCGACACTTGGGGTCCACTTATAAAAGTGCCATGCGCTGAGCCGTGTACGTGAACTGCTGATACAGGAGCGAGCAGGTATTCTTACGTGCAGGACGACCAACTGTATCAGGCTGCACGTACCCTTCACCAAGGCCCCATTTAAGCCATCAGGATTCCTTATCGTTACCCTGGAGGGGGGAACAAGGTGCTGGCCGCCAACCTGGGAACGGGCCAAGCCTGGCCGGGCCTCTTTTCTCTCTATGTTTCTCGCATAGAGCAACTAAGGCCGGGGCCCTTACACGCATTGAGGGAAGGGGGTCTTAACCCTTATTCAGGGCGGAGAAGACCCTGCGGAGGCCACGCCTACCCGAGAGGGGAGGCAAGTTTAAGTGGCAAAACCATCAGAGGCCTGACTTAGGGCCTATGTGGAAAAGTTGGTGCGGTGGTGGATCCAGCCTCATAGAGGGGGGAACATACAGCACGGCAACCGAGGCAGCCGTGACTGCCTAAGGGAAACACGGGAGTCCGCTCACCAGAGGGGACAGAACCGTGGTGTTACACACAGGGGGAGTCCGAAGGAGGCCTTACCTGTGGAGCACCTATACCAGTACAGGGTGGCTTGCGGTACCCGCAGTGGCTTGGGTCGGCGAGTTCCTCCGCTGAACTGCGACCCACGAGGGATAGGGAGGAATCAACCAGGGTCCCAAACCTGGGATCTCCTGGGAATGAAGGCGCACTGTTTCCCCTGGTTAGGAGGAAAGGCGCTAGGTGCAAGCGATTCACTCGGTAAGATCGTGGGCGTGCTACCGAGTTCTACGGGCACGGTACCTGAGAAAACATGGGACGATACTGACTCAACTCAGAGATTGTAGAATCTCGCAAAAGTGTTAGGTGTTGCCAAGCCCGCTGCTCTACAAATGTCTGCTAGGGCAGTGCCCCTAGCCAGTGCCCATGAGGACGCAACACTCCTGGTGGAGTGGGCTCGGACCCACAAGGGGGGGGGCACGGCCTGGGTGTGATAAGCCAGGGAAATGGCGTTGACAACCCAGTGGGCGAGTCTCTGCTTGGAGACAGCGTTCCCTTTCTGCTGTCCCCCAAAAGCAGACGAAGAGCTGCTCAGAGCGCCTGGTGCTCTGTGTGCGGTCCAGATAAATCCGTAAAGCCCATACTGGACACAGCAGTGAAAGGGCTGGATCTGCCTCCTCCCGGGGCAGCACTTGCAGGTTCACCACCTGATCCCTGAAGGGTGTGGTAGGAACCTTGGACACATAGCCCGGTCGCGGTCTTAGGATCACGAAAGTGTCTGCCGGACCAAACTCCAGGCAAGTGTCGCTAACAGAGAACGCATGCAGGTCCCCGACCCTCTTGATGGAAGCGAGCACGATCAGCAGGGCGGTCTTGAGAGAGAGGGCCCTGAGTCCAACTGAGTTAAGCGGCTCGAAGGGGGGGTCTCTGGAGTCCCGTAAGGACGACCGAGAGATCCCAGGAGGGGAACAGGTTAGGCCGGGAGGGAGTTATCCTCCAGGCACCTTTTAGGAACCTGACGATTAAGTCATGCTTACCAAGAGACTTGCCGTCTACCGTGTCATGGTGGGCCGCGATAGCGGCGACATACACCTTGAGGGTGGAGGGGGACAGCCTCCTCTCCAGCCTCTCCTGAAGAAACACGAGCACTGACCTAACTGCGCACTTCGGCTCGGGAAGAACACCAGTCCGTGAACAGGCGCCACTTTAGAGCGTAAAGATGCCTGGTAGAGGGGCTCTGGCTTGATTGATTGTATCTATGATGGTCGATGGTAGGCCGGCTAGATCTTCCGCATCCCGTCCAAGGGCCAGACGTGGAGGTTCCAGAGGTCTGGGTGCGGGTGCCAGAGCGTGCCCCGTCCCTGAGAAAGAAGGTCCTTCCTCAGGGGAATTCGCCAGGGAGGGGCTGTCGTGAGGAGTGTGAGGTCCAAAAACCAAGTCCGGGTGGGCCAGTAAGGGGCTACCAGAATGACTTGCTCCTCGTCCTCCCTAACCTTGAATAGCACTTGTGCAAGAAGGCTCACTGGGGGAAATGCGTACTTGCGCAGCCCCGCAGGCCAGCTGTGTTCCAACGCGTCTGCCCCGAGGGGAGCCTCTGTCCGGGCATACCAGAGCGGGCAGTGGGAGGTTCCTTGGGAGGCAAACAGATCTACCTGAGCCTTGCCGAACCGGTCCCAAATCAGCTGGACCGACTGGGGGTGGAGCCTCCACTCTCCGCCAGGCAAGCTTTGTCTTGACAGCACGTCCGCTATCACATTGAGGTTGCCGGGGATGTGAGTGCCGCGCAGTGACTTGAGTCGCTGCTGACTCCAAAGGAGGAGACGACGGGCGAGCTGTGTCATGTGGAGGGAGCGTATTCCGCCTTGGCGGTTTATGTAGGCTATGACCGTGGTGCTGTCTGTCCTGACTAGGACGTGTTTGTTCCGAATTAACGGGAGAAACGTCTGCAGGGCCAGAAAAACAGCCAGCAGCTGTTTTGCCAGCGCAGCGGGCCTCGGTTCCACCGGCCTGCGGCTGCGCGTCCGTTGCACACGGTGCCCCAACCCAATTTGGAGGCGTCGGTTGTGACCAGAACGCGTCGGGACACCTGCTGCAAGGGTACTCCTGCCCTTAGAAAGCAGAGGTCTGTCCAGGGTTTGAAGGTTTGGTGGCAGACAGAAGTAACTTTTACGTTGTGCGTGCCGCGGCGCCATGCTCGTCTCGGGACTCGAGTCCGGAGCCAGTGCTGAAGTGGTCTCATATGCATCAACCCCAGAAGCGCGGCCGCTGCGAAGGATGCCATATGCCCCAGGAGCTGTTGGAAATGTTTTAGCGGGACCACGGCGCCTGGCTTGAAAGAAGCGAGGCATTTCAGCACTGACTGAGCACGCTCGTTGGAGAGACGTGCAGTCATTGAGACTGAGTCTAACTCCAGACCGAGAAAAGAGATGCTCTGGACCGGGGAGAGCTTGCTGTTTTCCCAGTTGACCTGAAGCCCCAAACGGCTGAGGTGGCTCAGCACCTGGTCTCTGTGTGCGCATAGTAACTCTCGGGAGTGGGCCAGTATGAGCCAGTCGTCAAGGTAATTGAGTATGCGTATGCCGGCTTCTCGGAGCGGGGCAAGAGCTGCCTCTGTGACTTTCGTGAAGATGCGAGGGGACAGAGACAGGCCGAATGGGAGGACTTTGTACTGATACGCCGTCGAACGCGAACCGTAGGAAGGGTCGATGTCGAGGGCGAATTGAGACGTGGAAGTACGCGTCCTTCAGGTCTACCGCTGCGAACCAATATAGATGCCGGACGCCAGATAGAATTTGTTTCTGGGTGAGCATTTTGAACAAGGTCCGATTGAAAACTTGCAGGTCCAAGATCGGTCATAAGCCGCCGCCTTTCTTGGGTACAACAAAGTAAGGGCTGTAGAAACCCTTCTTCGTTTCGGTTGGAGGGACAGGCTCTATCGCGTCCTTTAATAGAAGGGAGGCGATTTCTTCGCGCAGGGAATGGGCATGTTGGCCGTGTACTGCGGAAAAATTTACGCCCACGAAGGGGGGCGGAGGTTGGGCAGTGAAAGCCACGCCTCTAAGCTCCGTGCTATGGGCACCAAGGGAATGAGTTTTTTGGACGTACCCGGCGGGGCTTCGCCACGATGCGGAACAGGTAACGCGGCGTTGGGAGGCAACGTGGCGTCCCGAGGCTCTGGTGCTGAGAATAAACTCAAAGCACTTACCTTGCTCCGCGCACCCGGCAGGGGGCGGGTTCGTGACTGAGGAGGAGGTCTGATGCTGGCGTCCTCTGGACTTGTCTGACACCGCGTCCATGGAGCCGGGACTGTTGAGGCCTGAAAGCAGAGTGCCATGAGAATTGCATTTGCGGCCCATGTGCCCCAGAGACAAAGGAAAGGCGGACGAGCCTGTGGCGGTGTGACGAGTGGAGAGGGGTGCTCTCCACAAAGACGTCAGCTCATCATGCACTTCCGGGAAAAACGGAACCGGGGGGGGCGAGGCTGTGAGCAGCGCCCAGACCCCAGGAACCAGTCGCCCAGCCGTGATGGCTGTGGGGAGGATGGAGGGTTCCAGTCCAAGCCCACGCTGTTGGCTGCCCGGGAAAGCATGTCGGTCATCTGGGCGTGCAGGCCCGAAAGCGGCAGCCCAGGGGAGTCCTCAGTATCAGATACCACGCCCTCCGATGCCGCGGCGAGCTCATCTGTTTCCATCACAAGAGGGTCGGCAGACTGGCTGTGAGGCGAGTCGCCGCCGCCTCGAGCACAGACGGGAATCAATGAGCGTGCTGGGGTGCGGGTGGTCCGAGGGGGCGTATCCGGCGGAGCTGCACCCGCTGCCATCCCCAAATCGCCTCCATCACCAGCCGCATCGTCCTCAATCCCGTGGGAAGGAGGAGCAACACGGGGGGCGGCTGGAGTGGCTTGCTCATGGTTGTAAGCAAGCCGCGATCACAATGTTGTCATGGTCATGTTCTCGCAGCTATCTAGACACACGAGACAACGCCTGTGGCTGTCTGAAGCGGAGAGCACTCTACCGCATCCAGGAACAACACAGGGGCGGAAAGGCATCTTTATAAAGACGCGTCCTTAAAAGGACGTTCAACGCCGCTGTGTTTTGCTCTTTTAGTGAAATGTACTCTTTTAATAAAAATCACTCTTTTGTGAAAAAAACTCATGAGAGCTTTTTTAATCTGCACTGTCGATGCATCCAGGGGCAGGAATGCACAGCCGTGCAAACAGGAGAAAGCCGCTGTTGTGCGCCGTAGAATCCAACAGCATGCAGCAGAGGGATAGCAGGAACTCGGTGTGTACACGCAGCAGTTGCAGACACGGACCATCGGCTCCAAGAAATGTTCTGAATGAACTCCCGTATTTGCGCCGCTTAAATACCCGTATGTCCGGGGGCGGGACATGCAAATACTGGTTGCCAGCTCTCATTGGCCTTTTTTCATAGTTCAGAGGTGAATATCGGCGCTCAAGAGAGACCCCAAGTGTCGCTTCTCTGACACAACGTGGAGAGAGCGACAGAAGGGGAACTCGTAACGTCAAAAGACGGTGAATCTAAGAGTTGCGTTCATTATGCATGTAAAACACAAACTCTTGCATGGAAATAAAGCGTACTAAACTCTAGCTGCTTAGATGGTCGGATGTCATTTGCAGCATTCAAATTCACATATACAACATTATTCTTGTGAACTGTTTCCAGATGACTGACAGAGAAGTGTGAAAACTCTTCACACATGATTGTTCCCAGAGAAGCACTCAGAGTGGCACTGAACCACTAAACAAACAGTGAATCAGACGCACATTGACAGCTTTTCTTTTGTCTGTTCTTCAAAATACAATCAGGTTTTTTTTTTCTAGTGCGGGTCTGTGTGTCTAAAGGCATTTCTTATCATATGTCCCTCTGAGACGTCTTACAGGTCACAGTGGCAGGCAGATTACCAAAATTACCCACCACTGCACAAAAAGTCTCCGCATTTGGCATGTGGCAAGAGCTAATATCATACCCTGGTCAGCAGCATCAGAGACCCAGGATCTTATTCCGCATCAAAACCAGTAGTCGCATTCGCATAATCAATGACGAGCGCTATTAAGAGGTTCCATTTCCCCTCGAAGATTTCATTTTTAATCCCCTGATGGTTAGGTTTAGGTTTGGGATTTGGGGGTAGGGTTAATAAAATATGCATTCCACCGGCACAGACCAAGTTTAGCTGAATAACTTTTAGCCTAATGTCGCTGAATTCACGGTGAGATAAGCCAATTTCCTCAACAGAGGAAAGATAAACCATTCTCATCCAGTCCTTTCATGGGGTCTTTAACTGAAGCAGAAAGCCAAATGGCTGTAAAATGAGAATTCTTCTCCCCGTTCAACCTCACAGCTTCTCCCAGGGTCCATCACACTGTACATGCAGTTACCATGGAGAGAAGGACAAACAGAAAGGGTAAAGAATTACATGATATTTCCATAAATATGAGCTGTGTCCATGTATGGTGTGAGTGTGTTGGGTTTACACTTATATCGAAGTTTCCAAACCTTAGCTGAATCGTTTCATGTAGATGTGGCAGCTGAGAGCAGATGTGAGTGTTTTCGTCATTAGCTGATTGATTTAATTAATTTAACGGATGTTTTATGTGATCACTGTGAGGACTGGGATTGGTTTTGCCTTGTATGCAACATCTGCTGGTATAAATCATGTTCATTCACATCAGTGTTTTGGAGTTTTATATTGGTGCATGCTGAGGTGTGGTGGAAAGGTTGGCATGAACCATCTCTTAACTCTGTTGGACATCTTTTGGTAGCAGATTGCCATCACCTCCAGTTCATTGCTACTATGTGTTTGCTTGTGCACCCAGTCAAAAACCCATCAAGGACTCTAGTCCTGCTTGACTGGGTGGAAAGGCTTCAATGTTACACATCGGTGAAAGGAGAAAGGGAGAGATTGGGTGAAGGGCAGAAAGAGAGTTTGAAATTGGGATTCATGTCACTACAATTATCCTGTGAGAATAATTGCATTTGGCAGCACGCTCTGTATGATCACAGAGCAAAAACACAATTTGATCCCTGTGTGTATGTGGGAAAAGTTGACGATATGAGTTGGTGAGGGACACTGACACCATTTTACAAGTATATTCTTTACTCATATTGGATTTGTGCAAGCTACTATAATCATGTTTCTAAACATGGAATTTAAATTTAAATCCCCATGTGTAAAGTAAATAGCGCAGTAAAGCTCTGGTGATAAAATATCTATAGAATATCTGAAGAAAAAGGGAATCCCTCATCAAAGCTCCCAGTGTTGGCGGAGCAGAGAATATTTAATAGACATCATTTTTGTGCAATATTTATTAGTTCATAAACATGTTCTTTGTAAATATATTGGCTTTCATTTCATTAAAATGTCTGACTTTCTATTCTAAAGTACAGTAGAGGTGTTAACATACATCATAGATTCTGAATTTGTGCTGTGGAAAGGTAGTTCCCTTCCGAGGGAACTCGCACTGCGTCGTTGAAAACGACTCTTTGGGGAACGCTCCTTAGCGTGCGCCTCTGAATTATGAATGAAACTATTCCAATCTTGATTGGTGTTGCGTCAAGACGTAACATGTGACGGCATAACCGGATGCATAAAAGTGACGCCGGCACACAAACACATTAGCTTTCGCTCTTCAGCAAGCGCTCTATGTGTATTGTTTGTCTTATTTGGTGTTGTTTGTCTGATTTAAGAATATTATGGCCACCCAACAGTTCATGAAGTGCGTGCACCCCTGCCCTCGTTTCATTACGGGTAGGGACACGCACGCTTTATGTGTGAATTGTTTGGAAGCGCAGCATGCACAGGCAGCTCTCGAGGGATCTGCCTGTGAAAGTTGTGAAGCACTACCCATGAGAGTGCTGCGCTCCCGGTTGGCGTGCTTTGATGATCACGGTCAGGCTTGCGTTCCCCACGGATCTGGTCCCGCGTCTGTTGAGGCAGCGCGGCGGTTGAGATCGTGGGGTTCGCAGCGGGATCTTGCAGATGAGAATGAGACTGCTGCGGCACTTTCTCATTCTTCGTTTGAGGATCCCAAGCCTACTGTGAGTGGTGCAGAAGCCCGCGTCGCGGCTTCTTCTGCCCACGATCAGGTCCCAATGCTTGAGCTCTCTGCTTCCGAGGAAGTGGATATGCTCAGCATTACCGTGAGTCAAGCACGCCAGTTTTCGGCCAAGCTTATGAGGAGCTGATTGAGGTTGTGACGCGTGCCGTGGCCAGACTTGATATTAGCTGGCCACAAAATGAGCAGGAAACGCAAGTTGAAAGACAAATTAGACGAGCGTTTCCTGCGGCACAGATCACAACCTCAGTGCCGGGGTTTGCCGTTTTTCCCCGATCTCCACAAAAAAATATATAAATATATATCTCGAGATCGTGGGGTAAACCGCATTCGTCCCGTGTCTCCAGCCCCAGTGTGGTGATTACAGACGATGTTTTGGGGGCACGGGATATGGGCTAAAACCCCGGCGCTGCCTAGTAAGCCCTGCAGGGATACATCTGCTTTAATAAGTAGGGCTTACATGGCGGCAGGTCGGGCTGGTTCTTGCCTGCACTCAATGGCTATTGGCCGCTCTATGGCAGCTATGGTGGCCACAGAGAGGCATCTGTGGCTGAATTTATCGGGGATAAAGGAAAAGGTTAGATCTTTTCTGCTAAAGATCCGTAAAGGAAGTCTAAATCGAGCAGGGCAAGCAGATCAGCCCCAGCCATCAGTCAGCTCCTCGCACCACAGAGTTCCCCCCCGCTGCAGAGCAACCAAGGTTGTTCTCGCAGCGGCGTCCTCAGGGAATCGGTGTCGGTTTCCCGCCGTCTCTGACGCTTCGGGCCACATCAATTTCCAGCGAACGCACACTGTGCCGTTCGTGTCAACAAAAAAAAAAAAAAAGAAAAGAGTATCCATTGTGGTCACAAGAACCGTATCGACTAAATCCTGCCAGTCTCTCGCTTCAGGAAGTCGAGAACAGTGCTCGGGAAACACCCGAGACCAGCCTCGAGACCAGCCCTTAGTAGAAGCTTCGGGAAGGAGGTCCTACCAAGGTGGTAGAACCTCGGAGGGTTCTGATGGAACAAGAAGTGCAATCTCTGCTGCTAAAGGAGGCCATAGAACGTGTTCCTCATGCAGACAGGGAGTCCGGATTTTACAGCCGGTACTTTATAGTTCCAAAAAAGGATGGGGGGTTGAGGTCGATTTTAGATCTCAGAGTTTTGAACCGGCCTTTGAGGAGGTTCAGGTTCAAAATGCTTACTATTCCTGCCATCGTGAGCCAGATCAGATCCGAGGACTGATTTGTCACGATAGATCTAAAAGACGCCTATTTTCATGTATCCATCCTTCCATGTCACAGGAGGTTCCTGAGGTTCGCTTTCGGGGGCGAAGCTTACCAATATCGGGTTCTTCCATTCGGCTTAGCACTCTCTCCCCGCACATTCACCAAATGTATGGATGCAGCTCCTGCTCCTCTGAGACTTCAGGGCATCCGCATACTGAATTATATCGACGATTGGCTCATTCTGACCCAGTCTCGAGAAATGGCGGTTCGGCATCGAGATGTCGTCCTTGGCCACATTTGAAGTTTGGGGTTGAGACTCAACACAAAAAAGAGTGTGTTACAACCATCCCAGTGCACAACGTTTCTGGGTGTTGTGTGGAACTCGGTTACGATGCAGGCACGCATGTCTCCTGCACGTATCGAGTCCGTTCTGGCGATGGTGTCCGGGTTAAAGCTAGGCCAGGCCATCACTGTAAAGCAGTTTCTAAGACTGCTGGGCCTCATGGCAGCGGCATCCAACTTTATACCTTTGGGCCTTCTACACATGAGGCCCCTCCAGTGGTGGCTGAAAGCCAAGGGGTTTTTTCCCCAAGGGGAATCCATTTCGTAAAATCAGAGTAACGCGCAGATGCCTTCGTTCTCTGCTAATATGGAAGAAACCTTGGTTCCTGTCCCAAGGGCCAGTTTTGGGAGCGTCATGTCGCCGGGAAACCGTTTCGACAGACGCCTCCCTCACTGGCTGGGGCGCGGTCATGGACGGCCGCTTTGCCAGGGGTCTGTGGCAGGACCATCATCATTCTTGGCACATAAACTGTCTAGAGATGTTGGCTGTGTTCAGGGCTCTGAGGAGCTTCCTTCCAGACATCTAAGGTTACCATGTCCTAGTACGTTCGGACAATACATCAGTGGTAGCTTATCTGAACCGACAAGGGGGACTCAGATCGCGCACTCTGTGCAGACCGGCGCATCAGATCATTTCTATGGTCCCAAGGGAAAATACTGTTTATCAGAGCATGTATGTTCCGGGGGTTCAGAATCAGGGAGCAGACATCCTGTCGAGGCAGGGGCTGAGGCCCGGGGAATGGAGACTTCATCCAGAGGTGGTGAAGTTGATATGGGACAAATTTGGACCATCGAAAGTGGATCTATTCACGTCTCGAGAGACGTCCCACTGTCCATTTTGGTTTTCCCTCTCACATCCAGCCCCACTGGGGTTGGATGCCATGGTACAGGCCTGGCCGAGGCTTCGCCTGTACGCATTTCCCCCGATCGCTCTGCTCCCGGGAGTCTTGGAAAGGGTCCGCCAAGTGGGCATCAGTCTACTTCTGGTTTCCCCGATGTGGCCGGCCCGAGTATGGTTCTCAGACATAATCTCACTCCTGATAGGTCCAACTAATTTTCCAGAAAATTTGATTTCTTAATCTAATAAGAACACATTTTTGTAAAATATACTGTATATCTCAATGGCTCAAAATGTATTCAGAGTGAGTACTTGGCCCTGAATAGAAACTCACAAACATAAGCCACATTTACATTAGGCGGTAACTATAGCAACTGTAGAGAGCTTGTGAAGTTTTTTTTATTATCAGTATCGAGCGTTCACTAAATCGACAAAACAAGTACCATCATTATCACTCTATTTTCCATTTCACTAATATCAAAAATCTTTTGTTTTGTTGATAGTTAACACACTTAGCTAAACTGTGCTACTGCCACCAAAGATAGTTTGGGTGCCATTAGATGAACTTCAACAGATTTTATGCGTACAATTACCTACAAACATACCTTTCACAAAATCAACCCCCTGAAAGTCACTATATAAATCTTAATTTTCTCCCTGCATAGAGCATCTCTATACTTTATAAGGCAGAGTTACATAAGAAGAAGAAATAGCATATTAATTTCCACTTGGAGAACTAGTGCTGAACAAGTAATTAAGTGTGCTTAGTTAACCTCTCGGGAGATAAGTGAGCAGTCTTTTTTGTATCTCTTCTCTTTGGCAGTAAACTTTATATAAAAATTAATGATTGTGCAGTAACACACCATTGCATTTAGGAAACATTTTATCCAAAAAAGAAAATTCTGTCATTTACTCACCCTTACTGTAATGTTGTTCTAAACCCTATAGCCTTAGTCACCATTCACTTTCATTGTAGGGAAAAATTATGCAGGTTTTCTGAAAATTCCACCCGATCTCCATAAATTAGATAAACAAATAATCCCACCTAAATTCATGCCATTAGTTAAGCCAATGTTGCTCTTTCTGTTGGAATGCTCAAACAGACAGAAATGTTTTGATAGTCCCTCAGAGCCACAGTGTTTACACTTTTTGGGGAAATCAAACTACAATTGGTTTACAAAGACTACATCCACATTTTTCCGAATACAGATAAAAACTGCGTTTTAATTTTTTTTAAACACTCTCCGTCCACACTGCCGTTTTCAAGCATTTTCCTAAAGTTGCTCGTCCACACTAAATTGTATGAAAACTCTTGTATCCACTTACTGTGCATGTGAAAAATTACCGTTCCATATACAGCCGTGGCCAAAAGTATTGGCAGTGACATAAATTTTGTGTTTTGCAAAGTTTGCTGCTTCAGTATTTGTAGTTCCCTATTGTGTCGATGTAGTGACACTAGGGGTCACTCTTGAGAGCCCGAGACACCTCTGATCTTTGATAAAAGGCCAATGGGAATTGGCGAGTGGTATTTGCAAGCTCCTCCCCCGGACATACGGGTATAAAAGGAGGGGATGTGCATACCGCTTATTCGATTTTCTCTTCGGAGCTGAAAGGTCAATGGTTCCATCCCTCACCTATGCTGGATCCTTACGGCGCATTACAGCGGCTTTCTTCCCTCTCTGCATGGGTGCACTGCAGAGATTGCCCCTGGGTGCTTCAGCAGATCTAAAAGAGTATATTCTGAAAGAGCATTTTCCCTCACAAAAGAGTATATTTCTAAAAGAGCGGCACATATCAGAACGTCTTTTTCAAGACTCCTGGGCTCTGACCAGTGGCGCCTCTCTAGCTGACATTTGCAGAGCAGTGGGCTTCACCAAACACCTTTACGAGATTCTACAATCTCTGCGTTGAGCCGGTCTCATCCCGTGTCTTAGCAGGAACAAACGGGTAAGTCCGGGTCGACCTCCCTTGAGCTGAAGATGTGCGTTGTTGATTCCCAGCAGTGTTCACAAATGTGTTCCCTTGTTGATTTCCTCCTAGCCCTGTGGCAGATGAGTTGCGGTGAAACTCATTATCAGCCCAGTACTTGTGATAACTACGCCCCGTACTGGGACAGGTACGCATGCGCTGGTTCCCCATAGGCAACCCCTTGCGACATATTTTCCGCTGAAAAACTTTTTCCTGTTGGCAAACTGCGTTTTCCTTGGGCAGAGACCCCTCTGCCCCTGTCTCCATGCTCATAGAGCTTCCTCCCCCATTGGGTAGGACCTACCATGGGACTTCTCCACATGACATACATCCGACTAGACTCGGCAAGACCATGTGACGTATTTCCACTTGATATCCCCCCCTCTCTGGGCAGGGTGTGGTCTCCATGGTGTCTTCCCCTTGGGAGTGACACCCCCACCCCCCCCCCCCACCCCCCCGACGTGGACACTGATGTCCCGGTCGGTTAGTGAAGTCTCTTTTTCTGGGAAGAAAAAAAAGAAGAAAAAGAGGCAAGCTTGTCCCTATCCTTTTGGGTAGTCAACTTGTCCCCAAAAGGGCTGTTCAACACTCACACTAGCGTCAGGGTAATTTACGTGCTGCCCCGGTGCCCTGACTATGCAGCATACAGCAGTCTGCCCATCGCGCACTGCCGATCCACGTAACCCAGTTCAGTTAGTTGTGGCATTTTTGTAGGGGACCCTTTTGTTGTGTCCCTCCTGCCACATCGCTGAACTACCCTGCTGAAATGGCTGGGACCTTATTCTCGGCTCCTCAGCACAAATCCTAATGAGCAGTATGCACGTCCCCTCCTTTTATACCCGTATGTCCAGGGGAGGGGCATGCAAATACCACTCGCCAATTCCCATTGGCCTTTTATCAAAGATCAGAGGTGTCTCGGGCTCTCAAGAGTGACCCCTAGTGTCACTACATCGACACAACGTCTTGTTCCCTCCTTCAGGGAACGGAGGTTACGAAAGTAACCAGGATGATTAATTTTCACATGTTTCTATGGTATACTGGAAAACAATGATAAGCGTTTCATAAGTTTTAAAGGCTTTTATTGGCAAAAACACAATATATGCAAAGAGTCAATATTTACAGTGTTGGCCTCTTCATAACCTCTGCAATTCACTCTGGCATGCTGGATATCAGCTTCTTGGACAAATCCTGAATGATGGTGATCCATTCTTGCCTTATTAGTGCTCGTAGTTGATCACAATTTGTGGGCTTCTGCTTGTCCACTCGCCTTTTGAGGATTGACCACAGGTTCTCTATGGGATTAAGATCCGGGGAGTTGCCTGGCCATGGATCCAAAATTTCAATGTAATGATCTCCGAGCCACTTCATTATTACTCTTGCCTTGTTACATGGTGCTCCATCATGCTGTAAAATGCACGGATCATCACCAAATTGCTCCTGGGTCATGGGGAGAAGTTGCTCTTGCAGGACGTTTTGATACCATTCTTTATTCATGGCAGTGTTTTTGGGCAGAATTGTGAGAGAGCCCACTTCCTTGGATGAAAAACAACCCCACACATGGATGTCTCAGGATGCTTCAATGTTGGCACGACACAGGACTCATGGTAGCATTCGTCTTTTCTTCTCTGGACTATCGATTTTCCAGATGTCCCAAACAGTTGGAAGGGGGCTTCATCAGAGAAAATAACTTTGCACCAGTCTTCTGCTGTCCAATCCTTGTAATTCCTGCAGAATTTCAGTCTGTCTTGATGTTTTTCTTGGAGAGAAGTTGCTTCATCCTGCCCTTCTTGACACCAGGCCATTGTCCAAAAGTCTTTGCCTCACTGTGCAAATTTTGAGCAAGCTCTGCACTGGTGGTAACACGATTCGATATCTGACTCCTCAGGAGGAGACGGTCCTGGCGCTTGCTGGACACTCTGGGACATCTTGAAGCCTTCTTCACTGCAGTTGAACCTCTCTCCTTGAAGTTCTTGATGATCCGATAAATGTTTCTTTCAGGTGCAATATTCTTTGCAGCAATTTCCTTGCATGTGAGGCCATTTTGATGCAAAGCAATGATGGCTGCACATCTTTTTTTTAGAGGTAACCATTGTTAACAAGAACACAATGATTGGAAGCACTTCTTCCCTCCTTTTATAGCAATCAGTCTGCTCTTGTAATCCAATCAGAATGATAGTGATTTCACCTGACTAGTACTCGTTCACACTTTCCCAGGTGCTGTTGATATGATTAGTGAAATGATGTTAGCTCATCATTTTCTGCCAGAGCCAAAAAACTGTGACATATGGGTTGTTGTGATAAAAGCTTTTTGCAATTATTTAAAATGCATCTGATCACTCTGCACAATATTCTAGAAACATTGTTAATCATCACCACAACAACTGAAGAAGAACATTTTGTGAAACACAAAATTTATTGTCACTGCCAATAATTTTGGCCATGGCTGTACTGTCTGAAATGCAATTGTCCCGAACAGAATATCTAAGTAAACTTCCCATTGCCTTTTAAGGAATGCAATGTGAAGGTTGTACAAAGTAACATTTATTTTAACAACGCTATCAAAGTGAATAGTAGGCACAACGACTCGCAACATGGGCCGCCATCTTGATTGTTTTGGGTTGAATGGATCACATGACTATCACATGACAACAAATACTCGTTTTCAGATATCGCCGTTTTCCCTGTCCACACAACAATGCGTAGATTCCGTTTTCAAATGTATCCAGTTGTGAAAGCAATTTCAAAAGCTCCATATTTGCTGTCAAAAATGCTGTCTCAGTGTGGACGGAAGGCTAAAACCTATAGAAAAAGATGTGGACATGTCTAAATAGTTGTCTTTCCATATTAAACTGGGATAGAAGAAAAGACTTTAACATCCAAAAGATTACACACTTCAACTATAAGACCACAATGCGGGCCACAAAGACCTTTTTCATAATAGTGCCATATTTGATATTTGTTATTTTGTCAGTGGAACGATCCACAACACTTTAACCACAGTACGACCTATAAAAGACACTGTAAGTCTATCCCCCACAGCCTCGTTGTCATTCCCGTCAAAAATTTAAGATGACACTGCTGTGAATTTTCTGTATTTTGGACTTACTGGGCAAACCTGACAAAAAAATTCTCAGTTCTATTTGCGCACTTAACATTGTTGACAAAACTAACTCTGATTCGACTTATCCTGCACTGTCTGTTCTATAAAAGCTTAAAACACATGACTTTGATTGGGTATCCACCTTGATTGGAATTTGCCCATATGTGACAGAAAAACATGTTAGGATTGTAGTGCATTAATTGTTATGATTACGAGATCGCCGCCCTTTGATTGCAAAGCTTTCACATGATCCCTCCATTAGATTTGGATGTCTCCACCTCTCTGCTGCTGTAGTATGCAAATATAGAAAAAGATATGCAAATTCTCTGAGTTTTTATTTATGTATCTCTTTCTCTCTCCTCCCTCCTTTCCGTATCTCCCTCTCTCTCTCTTGCTCTAACTTCCTCCTCCTATCTGCATCTCTTGTTCTCCCCTCCTTCTCTCTCCCTCTGCCAGCCACCACCAACTTGGACTCAGAGAGCAAACGAACGGCCCACTTCCAATCGTCATGGCAACAGCATGTAAATGTGTTCGGCTCGTGGAGTAGGCCGGAGTGTGTGCAGGAGCTGCACCAGGAGGCTCAACTGAACCTACAGAGTCTGCTGCAAGGTAAGAGAGTCTGCTGCAGGCTGTTTGTCTGTGTGTTTTGTTAACAGAAGAGATCGGATAGCTGGTTTGCTGAATCCCACAGCCCGATCGTCTGCCTGGATCAGTCTACCATGTGTGTTTTCATTTTTCTGTAGACGTGGGTGTGCTAGTGTGTTGTCTGCGAATGTTCTCCACTCTTATTCCAGTTCTATGTTTCCCAGCGCGTATAAGCGAGGCACTATTTGTCTGTCTATTCCTCTGTGCATCCTTATGTTTTCCCTCCTCTTGTCTCACCTCATTTTGCCTCGGTCGTTTTTCTTTATCTCTGACTCATACTTTGTCCCTCTTTATGATCCATTAAATCAATTATGATTGAGAGAATATGCCGTCTCAACCATATACATATTTAGGGTCCCATATTCATAAGGCACGTTTCTTACACAGGGAGAAAAGAATATACAGAGAAAAAAAAACAACAACTAATCTTTCATTTTTATGTACATTCAGAACTCATCCCATTCGGCATATCCCCTTCTCTTTTGCACCTCTACTAAGCATAGATTCATATGATGCAACTTACACCATTGCAGTCTTTTAATTCTGGGGCTTTAGTTGTCTTCCAATGCCTTAAAATGGCTGTTGTGATGCCCACCATAATAACAGTAAATGCACATTTTGATACATTTGGTATTTGGGACTGATCACCCAGTAGGCAACTTTGGTGTGTAGTAGTTCCAAACCAGCAACTTAAAACATCTATAACCTGTACCCAAAGTTTAACAAAACTACATTCATTTTCATTTACATTCATCTTGTTTCATCCTATAAAGTCTTGGAGTGTGGTAATATCTATTACTAAGTATCTTGAATGTGTGAACTTCCCCCTTGCTTCTACATATTTACAACACCCAGCCAGAATTCTAGACCTCTTTTCAGAAATAATTTCTCACTAAGGTCCCTTTGCAATATCATTTTTACATTTCCAAAACCACTGTTCCTAAAAATGTTAACCATTTTATAAAATGTTGAGGCTTAGCAAGCTTCCTGTGTTTTTTTTTTTAGATATTCTATGATGAAATGATCAATCACATTACAAAATTTGGCCATTATACAGTTCTGTATTTGTAAGTGCTTCCAGAATGTATCTTTCCCCAATAGATTATAGCACTCTGTTAAATTCTCAAATGACCTGAAAACCCCATCCTTGTACAAATTGTCAAATGTACTTATACCCTGGCGATGCCATTGCTTCCAATAAACATTTTTTTTTCCCAATACAGATTACATGTTTGTACCATAGTAAAGAATATTTCTGTGAACTGTGTGAATGTTTATACATTTTAGGAATTTTGGCTAGACATCCTTTGAACGTAAGAGAACAGGATTTGTAATATTAATTGATTTGTAAATTGTGTTGTGTAAATATGTTGTTTATTGTAACTGGTATATGTCTCATCACTGTCATGACTGCTATATTGCTCGGAACTGCACACAAGACTTTCACCCACTGTTTCACCCACTTTCACCTCACTTATATTTGAATGTATATGGTCGTGTGACAATAAAGTGATTTGATTTGATTTGATTTGATATTAACAGTAGTCTGTGATAATACTTCAGTGGGAGTAAAAGGTGAACACAATTTATATTCAACATCCAGTCGGTTTTATCCTCTACCTGATTCCAGTATTTTGCTATTTTTGCCATTGCAAAAGATAAATTATATTGTCTACAGTCAGGGAAACCCAAACCTCCTTTCTCTTTTGGGGCACATAACTTACTTAATTTAATCCTTGGACTTTTCCCACCCCACAGGAAATGCTTTGTTATTTTGTCAAATAGTTTACAAACTGTTGTTTGTATTATAATTGGGAGCATCATTAATATGTAGTTGAACTGGTTAATTGTATAGCCTGACAAATTTGATAATAATTGTATGGTATCCATCTGGTATGGTAAGGAGGTCAAGGGCTCAGTTACCACAGCTAAAATTTGTGAGTGGGGTGGCCGCTGCCCCCACTTGATTATCAGATCAAGATTAAGCAAACTGATGGGTCTAAAATTAAAGGGGCCCACAGTGTTTACCTTTCTAATGAATTAGACAGATCAAAGCTTCATTAAATCCAGGAGGTACACGCCGCTTCTTAAACCACCCCCGATACAACTCCTGAAGTATTTGTGCAAGAATGTCAATAAATTCTTTATAATACTCAACTGGATACTTTATATCTTTTGCTCCCAATATCGGTTTATCTTCCTGTTTAATCACTGGTATTGTATTGGAAAAGGTTTTTTTCCTCAACTGTCTGGCTTATAATTTTCCTGCCCTAAACAGAGCATATTCTACCTTTCTTTTAAATATCTCATGCAGCTGATATTTTAGCTTACAAAGCTCTTGATATTGGTTATCATAAAAATTATTAATCAGCTCTAGTTCCTTTTCCAGTTCTTGTAACCTGTTCTATAAGTTTTTCTTTTCTTTTTTGCACCCTGAGCTTTAAGTTTCCAACTTATATAGGCCTTGGAGGCATCCCAAACAGTTTAAATATCCTCAGTGCTACCAAAATTAATTTAAAAATACAAATAAAATCATCCTCTGCCTTATTGTTAGATCACCCTTTTAGGAAAGTGTTAGTGTTCATTCTCCATCTCCCTTTTCTCTCTGTATCATTATTTGTATTAAAATCGGTTCTACTGGTGCGTGATCAGTAATAGTTCTTGCCTTAATTGTACATCTGGCAATGCAAGTTAATAAAATCAATCCTTGAATAGTTTTATGACAGTGGGAGAAAATTGTGTATTCTCTCCTGCTTGGGTTGGTCAACCTCCATATATCTGTAAGACCATTGTCACTACTCAGCATGTGTAATGCTTCTCTTTCCTTGGTCAAAAATGTGCCGGCATGAAATTTTATCTAAGACAGTATACATCACTTCGTTGAAGTCACCAGCTAGGATTATCTAACCCTCTGTATCACACAAAATATTATTGATTTTGAAAAAAAAAAGACGAGTCGCTCTTGTTGGGAGCATAATATTACACAACACCATTTGCGTATCTTGTACTATGGCCACAATAAACAATTCTTCCCTCTGCATCTGTACTAGCTGCTTCAGCAAAACAAAATGTGCACTCTTATGTATCAGAATTATCACACCATTATGTTTACTTGAATATGAACAGTGAAAAATGTGGCCTACCCACCCCACTTTACATTTCTCTGCTTCGTTGCCCCACATGTGAGATTCCTGCATGAAGACAACATCTGCCTGATTGTGAACACGTTCCTTCTTTTAACTGGACTACCATATCATTGATATTCCATGAGATAATTTTTTCTAGCCTACTGGACATATCTAATGTATCTTTTATTTTTCTTAAAGTTATTTTCTGAAACCGTGCCTTCCATTATCCGTTTTTTTATTTTTTTTATCATGTACTACATTCAAACACTTCTTCGAATGAATGAATATTTGTTGTTACCAAATACCTTCCTGTTTTTTGAACAATGAAAACAGAACATCAACATTCCAAACAAAACTAACTTTGGAACATATGAACATAAACAAAAATAAGAGAAGTGAAAAGAGAAGTGTCCAACTGATCCCCTTTATTCATCCCGAAGTGACAAATTCATGGGGAGAGGGAAAAGAAAAGTAAGAAATCCCTTTGGTTCGCAGGATTGTCACAGCTACTATCTGCGCTGACTTCTTGGTCATTTCTGCTTATGCTACCCGGAGTTACATTAAGTTTACTTACTTACAGATACAAAATGCTTATTACAACACTGGCTCACCTTGATTTAATGTCTTCAAGCGTCCCCTTTTCAGGGAGAGTGCTCATTAATTTATTTCTCGGCTGCTACGGTAATTGGAGAGCTCTCGCTGTTCCCTTTCCATTTGAAGAGTAATGTCGCAGGAAAGGCGAGTGAGAAATGCACATTGAGGTCCCGCGGTTTCCATTTCACAGGTGTGAATGTCTTCCTTTGCACATTAAGTTCTTTAGACATACAAGGAAACAGGGAAAGATGGCATCCTTCCCAAACAATTCCTTGCTTTCCTTCCATTTATCTTGCATAAATCACCTTGTCTCTCGCTGACTGTCTCATAAAGTGGATCAAAACCAGTCTGGGGGCTGATCTGGGTTTGGCACTGGTGCAATTTCCCAGTGCACCCTCTCAATCTCGAATTTCCCACCTGTTTCAACATTGAGCCCCTCACTGAGTATCTACTGAACGCAGGCTTACAATGTTCTGTTTGTGCCGTAAGTCTCTTTCAAACCAACCAGACTCACATTATTTCATCTACTGTGGTTTTCAAGGACTTGTAATGGTTCCATAAAGCATCCATTTGTTTGCTCTGGTACAGCTATCATTTAGTAGCCACTCTGATGACTCTTCCAAGTGGGTAATGCACGCTTCTGCTGCACCCAGTTCTAATCCAAGTGCACCTGCCCACCTGCCCATTCCAGCAAAATGCAAGAAAAGATCAGAGAGCATCGTAGAATCCCCAACCCCCCACTGGTTAACATACAGGCACTTAAATATCCACAGCCCATCCAAACCAGGTGTTCACAATATCACAATCACAGATGGCCAGAGACAAATGACAGACAAAAGAAAAAACAAAACCAAAGAAAATAACACTGCAACACCTTGACACCTCCCCTAATACATAAAGGGAGGACTTTACCTAAGGGCCTCATTTACTAACCCTGTTCTTAAAAAGGTTAGAAATGTAACATTTTAAAATGACGACACTTTATCAAATTAAATCCCATCAACACATTTCAACACCAATTCAGTGCTCAGCCAGAGTCATCTCTCCCGTCTCACACTCCAGCAATTTTTGACGCCCAAGAAAAGCAACATTTAAGGTGAGAGAAATCAAAATGAAAGAGAAAAGCTACTAAGGTTATCAACCTCAGCAAGAGTCACAAGAAGCACTGGACAAGGTGTCATCCCGGATATTGTCCATGGCCCGTATGTGCCGAATGTCTAACGAGTAGGACTGTATAAAGAGAGACCGTTAAACGTTCGTTGATTGTTGATTTGTGATCTGCAAAGAATGTAAAAAGGTCAGTGGATTATGGTCAGAAAAAAACACAATAGGTGTAGTACCACTTGTCACATAAACATAAAAATATTGTAATGCCCAAATCAATCCTATGGTCTCCTTTTCAATTGTTGAATAATGTACTTACGAGAGAAGTAACTGACCAGATGGTCTACACCATTTTCTGAAATGGATCTTAAAAGGTGACCCAAAGCGTGGGGCAGCCAGGACAGCAGCAGTGCTCATAAACCTCTTAACATTTTCAAATGCCTGTTTGCACAGTAAGGACCACTCAAATTGTACTTTCATTGTCAGCAAAACAGTTAAAGGAGTCACTACTGATGAAAAAATTGGACAAAACTCCATCCATGCCTAAAAAAACACATTATCTCCTGCTTAGTACTTGGTGGAGGGAAATTATCAATGGCCAGAACCTTAGCCCGCAAAGGATGCACCATGCTTTGCCCAACTACTTTGCCCAAATAAGTTACCGTTGCCCTGGCAAACTCCCACTTCTCCAGGTTAATGGTTAATCGAGCCTCAGCAAGACTTTCGACCAGAGCTCTGACATAGCAGAGATGTTGTTCCCAGGTCTGACTGTAGACCACAACATCATCTAAGTATACAGCACAACCCTCGAAGCCAGACGTCACCTGGTTCATTAGGCGCTGGAAATATTCATCACAGAATAAGGGTATAGGCCAAATGAAGTGATGAACAATGCAATTTCTTTAGCACGAGGAGTAAGAGGTACTTGCCAGTGACCCTTCAATAGGTTGAATTTACTGACATAGGTGGCAGAACCATTTTGCTCTATACAACCCTCCATGCGTGACAAAGGGAAAGAAACAGGTTTCGTGACATTATTTAATATTTGGTAATCTGTACAAAAAAGGTATGTTCCATGTGGCTTATCAACCAATAAACAAGGGGATGCCAAGCTGGAAGAGGATGGTTTAACAATATTATGTTCAACCATATATTTAATTTCAGACTGTATATAATGCTGCTTATCCAGTGAGACAAGGTAGAAGCACTACCGATTTTGGTTCAGTATCTATGTCATGCTTTATTAGATGGTCCGAGTAGGATCATCTGAAAATAAAACAGAAAACTCAATAATTAAGGACATCAACTCAGCTCTTTTTTGATCAGGTAAATGTTTCACCAACTGCTCCAAATTAGCCAGTGTTTCAGAATGTTTTTAAACATGGCTGTAAAAGACAATCATCAGGTGCCACAACATCTTCTGACACTGTGGAAGAAACAGCAGCCATTGCAACCGGAATTGCCTCAGCCACAACTGAACGGACATAAAATGGTTTTAATAAATTAGCATGGCACGACTGAGTATGACTTTTATGCTCAGGTGTAGAAATTAAGTAATTCTGATTCGAAAAATTACGAACCACAGTATAAGGACCAGAAAACTTAGCACAAAAAGGTGACTGAGGCAGTTGTAACAAAGCTAAAACCTGATCACCAGCACAAAACTCACAGGATTCAGTCTTCTTGTCAAACCAGCACTTCATTTTCTTTAGCTTTTTCAACAAATTTTCTTTAGCCATCTCCTAAAAACAACCGTTTTCAGAAATCATTTACATAATGTAACAAACTCACTGGAGGTTCATCCTCCTGTAACCCATCACGAAGAACTGCAAGTGGTCCACGCACTTTATGTCCAAAAAGTCATTGGGACTAAACCCTAAACTGTCCTGCAACACTCCCCGAGCTGCCAGCAACAACCATGGTAAACCCTCCTCCCAATCACGATTTAGCTCCACACAGTAAGCCCGCAACAGAGATTTTAAGGTCTGGTGGAAGCATTCCAAAACTCCTTGACTGTGTGCATGGTAGGCAGTAGATCGATTATGCATCACCCCAAGCTGTCCTTAACACCTCCTGAAACATACTAGAGGTAAAATTAGTTCCTTGGTCACTTTGAATGATCTTAGGAATCCCAAAAATAGATAGAAATTCAGTCAATGCCTTCACTACAGAACGAGTCGTGATGGAACGAGAGGATAAGCAGCTGGATATCTCGTACTTTGACACATTATAGTAAAGATGTAGGTGTTACCAGACTTAGACGGTGGTAACGGACCAACACAGTCTACTACCAAGTGTTGGAATGGTGGTTCCACAGCTGTGATAGGATATAAGGGGACTGTTTGAGAGGCTGGTTAGGTATACCTGTTAATTGACATGTTGGACAAGTTTTTATATATTGTCCAACATCTTCATCCGAGGCCAATTACAGTAATGTAACAACTTATTATACACTTTATTAACCCCAAAATGACCAGCTACATCTCCATGGGCAGTTTTCAGAAATTTTTCTCTCAGAGATGTTGGCACAACAACCTGAATAGATGCATGACATAACAATACCTCTTTGCCAGATAGCCACTTCCTAAGTTGTATGCCATCTTCAACTAAATAAACATTTACTACTTCCTTTATCTTATTAGAGGGCAAAATAGAAGTAAACATCTCCTTTAAAGTGTTATCCTCCTGTTGAGCTTTAATCAACTCCTTGCGTGAGGTGAAAGAAAAGAGAACAGAGAGGCCAGTCACAAACATCTTTGACGAATCTTCAGGCTGAGACTCCAAATCCTACAAAACATCAGACTTATTTTTGCTCATAGCACAAGTGACTGCACAAGAGACAAACACATCAGGAAATGTGTTTCCACAGTTTGGTCCTCTAAAGAGGGATAAGCGGTTAAAATTGGTGGCGGTGGTACATCTCTGCAAACATGAACCCCAGACAGATTATTACCTACAACCACTGTACCACTAACCAGTTCTAACTGAAGAATTACTGTATGTAATGGAACAGACAAACTTTGTAATCCAATTCCCTTTATCAGCAACTCCATACCAGTACTTAGCTCAGCAGAAAAGGGTAAAGCAGACTCCAAAATAAATGCCTCTGAAGCTCCCGTATCCCTCAAAATTTTGACAGGAACTTTATTTATGCCCCCAACAAGAGACACAAAACCATCTGTGATGAATGAAGCATACATTTGCTTTTCATTACACAAAACACATTTTTCTTGTTCCAGCATACACTCGCCACCATAATTAGGAAGGTTGGCAATCTCAGACGCTACAACAGAGCTGATTTTGGTTCAGGATTGACCTCCAAATTTTGCTTTTAGAGTAGGACAATCTTTTTTCCAATGTCCTCTTTTAAGACATTAAGCACACGGATCATTTTCCTCAACAGAGGACTTTTTCTCTCAGGCTTAACACCACTAGTAAAAAATGAACAGGATTCAACATTCTCTGAAGAATTGTCTGTACAACACCAATGATTTTTTCTAACCTCACCCTTGTGTGTCACAACGTACTCATCAGTGAGAATAGAAGCCTCCTCTGCTGTTTTAATTTTCGTTCTGTTATAAAAACTGCCACACTTTCGGATAGGGTATTCTTAAATTGTTCCAACAACATCAATATATAAAGAGCCTCATAGGTATGCTTCAGTAACTAGTTCATATGTTTTCAATACAACTTCCTTAACTTTCATATAGACCTGACTATCTGCCAAACTAAGTGTAGAATCTGCCATCTGAGACTTACCTTGGAACATACACTGCAACAATAATGTTCATTCACTATCCTTCCATCCCATCAAATTTGATAAACACTCAAATAAACTAAAGAAAGTGTCCAACTAATCTTCACTAAACTTGGGCATAATATTAAGACTTCTTGCAACAACAAAACCCTGCAAAAATGAGTTACCATTTGTGACTGCATATTATTAGGCCGAGCCTCTTGCTTACCTTCTCAAATTAATTGCAGTCTCTGTGCTTCGATATCTAGTTTACAAATTTCAATTTCTTGACTTATTTTACTATATTCCAAAATATATTCTAAAAGCATCAAGTCTCTCTGTTGCTCAAAAGTTAAGGAAGGAACAAGTTTTTTGAGGATTAACTTGCTCTTTAGGGTCTTGAACTTCGGACACAGCAGGTTTCCCAGGCCTAGTTGTAAACACACTTAAATCTGCCAAGGCGGATTTTACAATCAGTTCTACACCCTCTTTTCTATGATTTTCTTTAGCTGTGAGTCCAATGTCAGAGTGTGTTGCTACCTCTAATAATTGATCTTTAGACACCTTGTCTAATTGCTCCTCAGTAGGATGTTTAAAAAAAGTATTCTAAGGCAATTTTATTAGTTTTTTCCACAAAGCTTTCACAAACCTTGTTTAATTAAACAAATTCTAATTTCTCATAATCCGAGTCTTTTCCCACTACAAAAAAACCCTAGAATTCATGCTTCAACCAAGAGCTGAGTTCCTTTAAGCCCTTATATACTGACAGCACCAATACATCTCAGATAACCAGAGAGATACAGTACAGTGGCAGTGCCCTCAGCCCAGCATCAGCACAAAAATAACAAACTAAAATAAAGAAAAGTCAATGGAAAAAGCATTGCTACAAACTATTTGGGAAAAGACACCTTTTATGAGAAACAAACATCTAACCTCGCTACAGTAAATTATTTAAAATGCCTGCGGCCATTAGAATAAACAACACTGCATAAAGCGATCTCACTTCTCGTTACCTATCTAACAAGACTAACTCATTAAACATTATAAATTCACATTCAAACTCAGTGAAATTACTTACCTAAATTTCCTCTCCTTTACATGACGAGCCCCCAATTTTGTTACAGTTCGGCTCAAAACTGCAACAAAAAAGGGCGATCACAAAATAGATATGGTTGCAAAAATACCTATTTATTACAAAGGTCTAGGGGGAAACATAATGAAATGAAAAACAAAAAAACATTGAAGCGCTGACTAATTTAACCATGGCCATGAGCTAGATGGTACAAACGAGGATCTAATGATGGTACAGGAGTTCTAATCCAAGGGCACCTGCACTGCTGAGGAAGTTAAATACACATTTTGTATAGCTTGCACACAATGCCAAGGCCATTTGTGGACCAGTTGACCTGTATACATGAAGGACGGAGCCAAGCTACAATTACATTTTCTATGTCTGTTGGTTTCGATTATTTTAGTCTGACTTAAATTGAACTTTCAAAGTGTTTTTAAACGTACTGACTGTCTATGGTGGTTATGATTCTGGTGTCGCAGGCCAAATACCTGTCTTGTGTATTTATTAATTGCACCTTTAGAAACATTGGAATTTGGGGAGCAGTTTTGTGTTTTGTATGGTCACTGTTTTGTTTGATGAAGTAATTTAAAGTTAAATATATTTAAGAGCTTAAGGCGGACTTAAGAAATGAGTAGTAAACAGAGGACCTTTTTTTGGAAAGCTTTAGTAGGTACAAATGAAAGAATAATTTTACCTAGAGCGTAATTGGCTGCTATCTTTGTGTGTCCTTAGCGGTCCAATCAACTGCTGGAGGGCATTTGGCTAGAGAGCCAACGAATATGTGCAATTAGACATGTATGCAAAGATGCAGTTAGCTGCATCTGTCTGTGTTGTTTATTCATCTGTTTATTATTTGCTAAAAATTTCATGATTTTTCATGAGAAGTCATTCATAAGCGAGTCATTATTTGATCAGAAAACATCAGTGTATCCTTTCATTATCAGTAGCTATACCTCTTAGGAATGAAAATAGTAAGCAATTGAATGATTCTGGTTTCTATTCTGATTCCTCTTAATGATTCCAATTCCTTAACAGTCCCATTAATGCTTCTTACTTTTGAGGAATAAAGATTTTGAAATTTTTCATTGCATTTACTGCCCTCAGCAGTCTATAGATAAATTATGAGATCATCTCAGATTTCAACAGAGCAGATATGAAAAATCTGATGTAAATTAAATGCAATTTTAACCAAAAACACGACTTTTTAGAGGCATAAATGCAATCCAATAACTGCTCCTACTGTTAACTATATATTAAATAAAATTTCTAAACAAACCAAAAATGTTCTAACATTTAGCATTCATTAATTCATATTTTTTTTTATAGAATTGACCGATTACAAAAAAACGCATAATATGTGGGCCTTTCTTTAGCTAAACATTGTTATATAAACAGCCAGTCCTAACTGCACTGATTTGTCCAGAGACTTAAATACAACATTACATAACATAGTAACAGTTCTTGTTTCATTTCAAGCTGGGCATGATGGCCACTGAATAGCACAGCAGGAAACTGAGTATTTTAGCATGTTGTACCGACACACCACTCCTGGTTATCAAATGTTATCAAACAGGGGCCCAGCAATGCCGATACACCAAGTTAATCAATGACATGCACTTATATAACCCCCTCCCCAAATGCTCATAAATAGTTTGTTTTCAATTATGAACAAGAAACAAAGAACAAATGAACAGACAAAAACTTCTCAAATCAACGAGAAAAGGGGCATTGTTGCTCTTGACCTCTTCCATTCCTTTCCTGCATACACAAGAAAAGGATTGACCCATTTTTAATAAATGGGTGGTTTTCAGAGTGCATCTTGTTGGGGGATGCTTTAGGGTCATTCATGGCCACTGTTGAAGCTTCTTTGCTTGATTGGTTGGCATCTTGTCTAGACAAGCCATTTGATTGGCTGATAGGCATGGAGGTTTTTGAGTCCCATTTGTTTTGCTGACTGTCCCAAGATCTGGTCAGGGAAGCATGAGAGTGTCTGAAATACCTTGACGATATGCACACACACACTCTCACATTGGTGTTGCTTCTGGTACTCTCTCATACACCTTTGAAGTTTTGATATTGCTCTTTGAAGTCTCCCCTTCCACAGAGGCATAAGTGAACCAACTGCTGTTCTGGTGAGTTCTGAGTCTGTCTAGTTCAGTTTCTTCTTTGTTAGTATGAGTTTCCATGAATGTGAATATTCTTGGCTGCATCCATTGCAAATGTGTCATCAGCAATGCACAAGTTTTTACATTAACATGAGCATCATTGCTGAACTATTTAAAATGGTGTGGATTAAGTTGGAAGGTTAATCATTTGGTTTGGAGAAGTAAGGATAGTTATGAATATTAAAGAAGGATTTGATTTGTGGTTGGTGTTTAGAATGCTTTGCATGCTGACTTGTGTTTTCCGGAGTTTGGTATTGTTACATCTGCAGCGAAGTAATACTCTAAACGCTTTCCAAAACACAAACAGCATTTAATATTTTGCCTAAATTCCTTTCGATGGGATTTTACACTTTAGATTACTTATTTTCTTTACAGTGTATTCAGCGCTTCTTAAACTAACTTGAGGTCTAAGGCTAACGGATAACTCATTGTGTAGTAACTTGAAATTCATCTGATCAAGCATCATTCTTGGAATAGAAGTGTATCTATGCCTTTTTCTTAATAAATAAAATAGCAAAAAATATTCAGAAGTTGTGCATGTGTCAATGCACAGCAGTAGGATAAACTATGATTTAACTATGTGCTGCAGTCTCACTCATATTTAGTGGAGGTTTAGGATTACAGTTGCCTTTCAGTGCCTTGTTATGCCCTGCCCAGCATGTGAAGAGGACTCAACGAGACTAAACTTGGGGCTTGGGGCTATTGTTGACTCTGGAGGTATACCATTGTCTTAGACAGCCTGCCATTGCTAGGCAACCCACACTCTAAGAGTGTGGTATCCATGTTTGAGCAAATCCCCCCAAAACACCACACTCAAACTAACTGAATAGTAAGGGGTGGAGGTCTATAAGTGGTGGACTGTGAGTGTGAGTGTGTGTGTATAGTAAGAGAGGTTAAAAAGGAATGTTTGAGGGGGATTAGAATGGCTACAAGAATGGAGTGGGGTCTTTTGAAGGGTGAAATGGCATGAAATGAAATGGCAATTGTCCTGTTTACAAGAGCAATAGACAAAATTTCTGACTAAGAGTAGGAGAGTTCATTAATACGCTTTCTTTCAACAACATGTGCTGTTCCTAAATGTCAAAATACCATAATATGTGTGTCTTCTCAGATTTTGAGGAGCAACTGTATGATAGCAGAGTAAAAGGACAGACATTCAGACACCCTTCTTCTCAGAGCTCTGAGGACACATCAACCACTCTCAGCCGATCTCCTTCCTCGCTCAATAACAAGAAGACGGAGTTTGTCTTTGTGGTAATTAACTTATCTATTGTCTTGTAGCTCTCAAACTAATAGCTAGCGCTTGAGGACTAACTTTGAGCTTTATTGAGCACTTTTCATGCAATGGAATTTGACTTGTGTGCCACCAACACACTAATCTTGTTACTGTAAAGCATGATTGCTTGGTATAAGGTTTGAAAATCTAATTAGATGTGGTTTGTCCCCTGAGTGAAAACAGTTTCAGACTTCTCTGTCAGAGGTTCTGAGCTTGTAACCATAAACATTCAGACTTGAATCATAAGTAGTTTAAACATCCTTCCAATTGATAATTCTCTACTAAAATCTCAAAACGTTTAATTGTAAAGAAAATTCATTAAATAATCTTTAACTTGTACTAAATACCAATTATATATTGACCAGCCCTGCAATACATGAAGATGTACAGTATATTGGAATGAAAATTAATCTCAAAATCCCTGTTTAGAAGTGGTCAGGCAACAAATTAGTTACACTCATATTTGTTTCTATACACATACTCTCCTTTTCTCTCTCTTTAGCCTGCAAGTAAGCAGGTGTGTGAGGATGAGACCACAACATTAGGGGTCCGGGCGCAGAACCCGACCCCATGTGGTTCAAAGAGGTCCCTTCTAGGCTGGAATGCTTCACAAAATCCCCCTGTGTCAGAGAAACCTCGCTGGCACCTTGGCCGATACACTCCTGCTCACCTTGTTCCAATTGACATTACAGGTAAGGCTGACTCATACTATCTGTCTCATGCTGATGATATCTGTGAAATTTTTTGAAATCTTTTTAAAGTCTAGCACACTTGGCCTGTGTGTTTTATTAAATGAATGCATTAAAACCCATTTGTTGCTAAATGTTTTACAGAGTTCTCCTAATTTAGTAGCTGTGTTATATTTAAAAAAAAAACAAAATGGAATGAGTGCATATCCCAGAATGAGAATATTTACTTTGTACAGCTCACAGAAACATTTTTCCTTCAACTGTCCATAAAATTGGGTATAAAAAAAACATAACATAACAAAACATGGATGGCATGACATGGGTATCTGAGCAATAGTAATCATTTATCAACCTCACTGGAATGATTGAGTACATTGAATGTCACACCCCAGCAAAGAATGTGAATGGTCTTAGATCTCAAGATGTTTGAAGCTGATGTATTTGATCAAAAGAATACGTTTTGATAAATCATATCATCTTCATCTTCATCACGACAACCCTGCTCTCCAGTTCGTATGCTCTCTTTCCCATCTGAATCTACAAGGATATCTTGACAGTGTCTGTCACAGAAGAGTTTCAATCCTTGTCACATTTTGTAAATGTACCTCCTCTCTCAAGCTGCCTCTCTATTTTGAAGTGAGACTCAGCTGTCCCACATCCATTTCTCTAATTTCTCTCATCTCCCTCTTGACTACCTTCCTCATCCTATCTCCGGCCCAGAGACAGTTGAGAGGTGGCTGGATCTGTAAACACAGTTGATGCTGTGCTTAGGCAGCATGGGTTCTGATTCCCTAAGTAGTGTTCTGCTCTTCACCCACTAAAGATTATGAACAGGTAGCTGTTGCCATGGCAACATGCAGCTCTCCCTCTTTCGCGTAGCTAGGTGGTGCAGAAAAAGCTGCATAGAGTGAGAGACAGATATAGAACGAGTGAGAGAGAGAAAACTGATGAGGATGGGTGGGAGTAACAAGGATAGAGGAAAGACTTTTCACTTCCTTTTTCTTTGTAATTTCATGAATTAAGCCAGCTCACACATTGGGAGATAATGAGGTTTCTTTGTTTTTTTTCTGAGAAAAAGGGGAATCCATGTCAAGAATCTGGCTTAAAGGTGCTGTAAGCAATTTTATCCGTTCTGGAACTTCCAAGAGACTGAGCCATTGAATTAGACACACCCCTTGTTTCCAAAAAACTGCCCTCCAAAGAAAGTGTTGAGACTGCCACTTAACACTAGAGCAGTGAGTCTTCTCATGGTTGACAGTAAAAAAAAAAGAAACAAAATAGCATCCTCAGCAGACAACTGTTATAAATCTAAATATGACATTAAACCTGAATGTTCCACTTCAGCTACTAAACAAAATGTTTGACAGGCAGAAAGCACATCAAAGACTTCTGACTGGCTGATCAAAGAATGTGTCCACGGCCTGCGGTCACATTTTCGTTTGCTGTTTACACAGTCTAGTGCTGTCACAGTGATCGGTGAGATATCTCATGACAATTATTTCAGTGATATCTTTCAGAGAGAAGGAACATTTCCTGCATACCATTCCATAACAATAAAAATCGGTTATAGCACCTTTAATTGCCACAGTTATATCTGGATCCTTTCATTATTGTGAAATGTTATACCGTATCTCACATCACTTCCACTTCCACTGCACTGGGTGTTTAAAATGATTAAATACTCCAATAGTCCAATGTGATTTATTTTAATTCTTAAAAATACTGCAGATTTGTACAAGTTCATTGTCCCATAGTCATTGAAGAAAGGTACATAAATCTGCTATTGGGTAGTGCTTATTCAATATCCAGCTCTTGTTTTAATGTATTATCCAGTGTCCATTGTCTGATTTCATTGCTTCAGATCAATCAGCCTACCATCTCATGTTAGCCATTGCTTTTATCCATAATATACTTTTATTCATAAATATACCAAAATGCTTGTCAATGCCTTTACTCAAGTTAGATTTGGCAGTCATAGCAAATGTTTTCAGCCCAGACATATGTATAGAATAATATATACTGTCGATTTGTTTTTACGTCTTCACTATTGTTTGGTTTTCGTTTATAACAACATTATGAATATTTAAGCTTGCACATAAAAAATAAACATAATTTATTTGACTCAGGACAGCCAGTTAGACTGACAGCTGATATCTCATATCTTGCCTCAGGCCAGAGCTTTGATAAGCACTCCGCACAGCACAGTGAACTCCGGGCCTCCTTTAGAACTGATTCAGCGGTCAACCCAAAAACCGTTCGCCGCCCGAGGAGTGTGGTTGCAGGCCCTGATGTCACGCTGCACTGCCAAGGTGACTAACAGAAAGTTAGGCAAGACACTGACAGGGTTTCAGAGTGCGAACAGTAATGAGGAAAAGGACAATGGGCACTGACCAATGACTTCTACCTTGAGTACTTTGTAAATCTAACTTTGGCAAACACCGGTCGCACAGATCGCAAATCCTTTTCTAGTTAACAATGTTCTGAATTTGGCCTTTCACAATCTTTACAAAAATTCTGTCTCATCCAAGTATGAAGGACTGACTTTTCTTTATAAACCTTTGTTTAAACTATTTTGTCTGTAGGTGATGGAAAAATTCTTGCTGTAGATCTAATACAAGGTGCCTGTTCCCCTGGAACTTCTCAACCCAGATCTTTGGAGTCCACCACCGAGAACACAGGCCAACAGCATATTCCCCTAAGGAAGACCCAAAGTGACCTGGAGTACAATGTACCCCCATCCCCGAAAACCCCATCAGGCATGATGGATCATGCCACTTTGATGTGCCCCAGCCCCTCCTGGAATGGTCCAAAAGGTTCCACTTTCTCCCCTTCCTGGAATGACTCCTACAACTATGCCTTGGTTACAAGCCCTGCTTCTAAGCAGTCTATATCTAAAACTGAAATGTTAACATCTGGAGGTGAAGGAGGTGGTTTAATATGTCCATCCCAGACCAGTTCAGGCCTCTCCATGAGCTCAGGGTCACACTCTAGTTCTTTCACCTCCATCTCGGAAACATGTGGACACCGGTTATACACAGTGACGCATGGGAGCGAGGTTGCAATTGGGAGACGGAATGACACAGAGGGGGAAACTTTGATTTCAGACACAGGCAATAGCCACAGAAAAAGTGAGCAGGAAAAAATATCAGCCCGATCCAATGTCTTTAAGTTTCGTGAACGTTCCCTTTCAACACCAACAGACTCTGGATCTTTCTGCTCAGCAGATAATGTATGTTCTCCAAGCGAGACTGTACCTGTCGTTCCAGAGGGTGAGAGTTATTCCCTGCTATATCCCAGCAACAGCTCGGAGGATAGCATCAGTGCAGATAATGTTTCTGTGACCACAGGTTCAGACTTTGTTCCGGATGGTCGACTGAGGACACGTTCACGCAGTATTTCACTGAAGAAGCCTAAGAAAAAGCCACCACCTCCAGTACGTAGTGTATCCCTGATGAAAAACCTGTCAGAGGCTGGAGGGATAGGCTCTTACCACAGTGAAGGGCATTTTAGAGATGGGAGACCCAAGAGTCTCTTTATCCCTCGAGATCACCATATTCAGGATTCATTCCAGCCAGACTTCTTATTTGCAAAGCCTGAGGAGGACATAGACCAGGCCCATAGTAGTTTGGAGACATCTTCTGATATTTCTCAACATCCTGACAGAGAAACAGAGCTTGGTTTTCCTCCTCACTGGCCACTCAATGAGTGGAAGTCCAACAATGATCCCTACCACTCACTGTCAGGTTCAAGCACAGCTACAGGTACTACAGTGATGGAGTGCATCAAGGTGCAGGGGAGCTCAGAGTCCCTGAATTCACCTTCAACCTCACGTGCCACCTCTCCTTCCCAGCTCTCTATTGAGGCTGAAACCAAGGTATCCCCCTTCAAGCCCCCATGCCTCATGTCCCCATCCAGTGGCTACTCAAGCCAGTCTGAAACTCCAACCCCAACTTTATCAAACACCCTCCTCACTGGACCTTCTCCGGTTGGCTGCAAGATGCGCCCAAAGATTCCAGAGAGGAAATCTTCCCTTCCAGCAACCTCTGCAAAGAATAAATCATCTCGCTCACGTCTTTCTTTTGAACTACCTGCAAACACTCAACTGGACCTGTCCTCAATCAAACCAAAGCCTAAAGCCAGCCGACGCCACTCAGACACATCTACAGCCAACAAACCAGGCAAGTTGAGCCCCAGTCAGTGTTCTTTGCCTATGGTTACCACAACAGACTTGCGAAATATTCGCCTTAGGTCAGTAAGCCGCTCAGAACTTGAAGACAGTCCTGATGGTTCTTCTGATGTCATAGAGGAAGAGCAGAGTCGAGATCTCAGCCCACCTATCACCCCCTCTAACACAACACTGTCTAAGCCACCAGTTGCAGTGAAGCCACCTCTACCTAAGCGACCCATGAATTTGATGCTTAAATCTCCTTCATCATCCCCTCTGGCACCTGAATCTCCTCCATCTTCCCCGGTGCACCGGCCCATGCCTATGGGTAACATTTATATGGTTGTAAGAAAGCCCAAACCTAAGAGATCAACTCAGTCACTACTCAACACATCTGCAATAACCGCACAAGAGCAATTCCACAGCCATGTGCCGCCTTTTCCTGAGTTTGACCTGGAGCATGGGATTCCCATTGAAGAAGATCTTCCATCCCCAAGTAGCCCAGAGACAGAGGACAAAAGTAAGACCCTTCCAAGTAGAATGACATTATCCTGTTTAGTAGAATTAGACAAAAAGAAGCCCAAGGTACCACCGCCAGTGCCCAAAAAACCCAATGTCCTTCTTCTGCCCTCTCCAAGCATCCAGACTAATGGCAACGCAGAGAGGCAAACTCTACTTTCCGACAGTGTTTCCCAGTCACCTATAGTTCCACCTGAGACTGAGGGAGATTTGTATAATGATGAACAAGACTACACCGCAGAGCAACAATTTGATGGAAACTATGAAAATCTTGAAAGTTATGAGATCCCTGGAAATCAGGAGAACAATGTGGTAATTGAAGAGGATGATTCTAAAGGTGTAGGTTCTCATCAAATTATGGAAGTGAAGACACCTCTAGCAGATTCATTAACAGGTTAAAAACAACTCTTTTAAAAAAAAGATTGTATATGATCAGATACAAACTTCATGCATTTATCAACAGTAGATACGTGTAGTATAGTCAATACATGCTTTCATTTGTGTTCTTTTTAAAATGTCGCCCCACAGAAACCAAAGTATGGGAAGAGAACAATTCATTTGCAGTTGACAAGACTGAACTGCACATTACTGAGGAAACAGACGATGATGTATTTGTTCACACTCCCACAAGTCACACCACTGAGGACCTCTTCACCATCATACACAGGTACAGAATTTGCTGTTTAACATTTACAGTGATACATTTAGCTGATTCTGTCTGTCCAAAGTTACTCATAATTTGTTCTCAAAGGATATTGTTATTCCAATCCTGGATGCAGATTGGTCAATAAAGTGTTCCAGCCATGACAAAATATACAACATTGTAACAGCTATGACTTTAATCAACAACTTTTGTATTGTTCTGCCTTTCCTAGGTCAAAAAGGAAAGTTCTTGGTCGCAAGGAACCAGCTGATTCTTTTGGAAGCAGGCAGTGTCTGGTTTCACCCGTGAAAAGCATTAGCACAGACTTCCGAACTCTGGGCCATGGGAGCACACCTAGGTCAAGCTCACGGAATGAGAATTTCATGGCTCTTCTTCAGAAGAGGAGCAGCAAGGCCAGCAGTGGGACACGAGTCTCTGCCATGGAGTTGCTGAAGAGCACAAACCCCCTGGCAAGACGAGTCACTGAGTTCTCCCAGTCACCATCAGATGTGACTGCAACAAACATATCCAAACCAACTCCACAAGACCAGTGATTCCACTAGCAGAGAACAAAATGCTGGATATCAATATGGCTGGTTTTCTGTTATGCTCCACTGCCCATCTCAATGGTTTAATTTACAAAGACCTCATGCTGTTGGTAATGAAATGAGTTTGAGTTGTTGCTTTCAAACAAGGGGATCATATTGATGATGTAAGATGTGGAGCATAGTCTCTTTGAAAGGAAACTGAGCCCACCACTGATATAAAATTCCAAAATAGATGGACAGATGTTCTATTCTGGAAATTTTACTGCGATGATGAAACACTTCAATGGAAGCTGACATCAAGAAATATTTTGAGACAGTTCACAACATTTAGCAGACCGGCCTATATATGTGACCAAAACCAGTGCAGCCCATTTTGCAGTGGTTAACTAGAAAGTGTCTTAGTAGGTTGTGTTTTAAAAGACTGCACAAACTCACAGAAATAGGAGAGTATGACATGAGTCAGAAACATACCACAGAGGTTGCAAGCAAGGTCTGGTACCCCTTAAAATGAGGCACTTTCACCAGTACAGGAAGTAGTTTACAAGAAAAAAAAAAAAAAGAAAAGCTGTTTCTTTTTATGATTTTATTTTAAAGATATAAAAAGGCTATATAAATGTCTTCTGTACAAAGCTATATATATATATATATATATATATATATATATATATATATATATATATATATATATACACACACAATATAAACAAAAATGTAACTTCAGAACTGCTTGACACAAAGCTGTCCATATCTGTTACTATTCTATGGAAACAGCCTATTATTCTATAAACTCACAGCATGCAAGGGATTAGTGGTCAAATGAACCATCCTCATGCAATAAAAATTAAGAATATCTATAGATCTTCCCACACTGCCAGAAGTGTAAACAAGCAGGACATAGCTATTCTTGTGCAAAACAACAAACCAAAATAATTTCACAAATAAATGAATTGTAAAATAATTGAAAATAAATTTTTGGAAATATGAAATGAGAGAATAGCAAGGAAATGACATTGGGCTACAGGGGGACAGTAAATGTTACTATAGATCCATTGGTTTGGCCTTGGCTGTCCATTGTGTAAAATCTCTCAGGGGTTTCTTCGCAACTCAGGAAACCCATAATGGCTACTGGTCCCAGTGTAGAATCTCTTCATAGAGATTTCACTCTACAACACACAAAGTATCAGGTAAAAGATTTGATCCTTTGGACGGTAAAAGGAGACTGGATTCAGATATCTCTCTTTCGTGACCACATTTTAGGTATGAAGACTAGGTATAATGACCACAATCCCAAATCATCTCATGAAGTTGGAACATGGTGACATTCTAATCCATGACTAAGTGCAAAGCTTCTCACTTTACGTCTATTTCAGACTATGCATCAAAGCTGCATCTGACCTGCTCTTCTGTCGGCATTGGCAGTGAATGTCTGGAAATGTTAGGCAAGGCAAAACTCAGTGTTGTATTTAGATTTTTGACCAAAAAAAGAATATAGGATTTTTTTTTATTAATGGTTGACCTCCATGTCACTGCAAAATGGGATTGTAGATCAACATTTGAATAAACAAAGACCTTCAGACTTTGAGCAAATGCTCAAGGACGCAAGTAGGTCATCTGTGGTAAATTGATCACTCATCCATCATTATGGGATTTTTGGAGACTACTGCAGACAGAGGATCTACTAAAGGCAGCTGCATTCAAAGACTGCTTTCTCTTACCATTCCATAAGAAGCACCCATTTTTCATGTGACTGTGTTCTTCTGGCTCTCAATCAGACAATGGACTGAAACCTGGTGCTATTGAGCCAGAGTGCCCTCAGCAGTCCAAGAGTGGTAACTAACTTGTGAACACATGGATCGTTTAGATGGAGTCTTGATATTCATTCATCTTCTCAGACTTGTCGTTCAGGTATTCCGACAATATGAAAAGCATAACATGAAGAAAAAGAAAAAAAAAAAGAGACACAGAATACCACCACATTAAAATAGTGTACCACCACTTGTTTTAAATATTTAGTGAATGAAAAAAAATCTGACAACCAGTGTTTATTTGCCTTGTACTCTGGCGTGAAGCCTCTGTGTTTTTAAATGCCTTGGTATTGCACTTCCGTAGAAGTATTCAAAGTTTCTTTTACTCTTTATTGATTTAATACTATAATATTTATCACTACTCTTGTGTACTCTGTGCTTATCCTTATCAGTGTCAACATTAATCTCACAGGTACAAGAAGAAGAGAGAGGGAGGGACAGAGGAAGGAGATGGGTATAACTTAGGCAAAACAAAATAGAGAACACAAGAAATGTACCTTAGTGGACTGTTAGAAGCCTTGTGCATCAATAATATACATCCCAGAGTGTTGTGTCCACCTTCGACACAGTCTTTATGCTACTTGTAATGCAGCATCCATTAGAGAGATTTACTTTATTATAATCACTTTAGTAGCATTTGACCCAGTGACATGACCAATAAAGGTATTCACCAAGTGTAGACAGATCATTTAGAGAATTCCACTCTAGAGTGTTTGGCTGCAGTTCTTGCACCTCACTCTCGCAAGTCATTTTCTGCTGAAGTTTCCACTTTCATCCCCCATACAGCCAATAGAGATCCATTCTGAGTCAATTTTCAGGTACACAGAGGAGAAACAAATCTGCTGCACAAAAATGTATGTGCCAAATGAGAGAGAGAAAAAATGGACTACAGCAAGAGGCTTACCTGTCTCTCAGCCCAAAACAAGTTTGTTACTAACCATCTGGTTGCTGTGAAGCGAAACCAGCGACTTTTAATCAATTCCTTACATTGCAAGTGAAATTTCTCACATTACACACAGGAGTACAGATTTGTCATAGTTTCACATACAGGTAAAAATAAGACTGAGTAAAAGATTCCAGTGTTGATCAGCACAAAGGCTCTCTCAGTAGTGTCTTATAGATTGCCAGAATGGGAAAAGCTTAAAAAAAAATAAATCGGATTTCTCTTATTCATTGGGAATAGAAGACAGACAGGGTGGAAAGGCAAGATAAAACTGAGAATTATATTTTTGTTATTTTTTCCTTGGAAAGACATTTTAAAATTAGCATATTATTGACCTCACCCTCCAGCAGAAATGATGAGGTTGATTTGAGATCTCTAATCAGCTTGCAGTATGTCTTGCCTATGTGGTTAAAGGTATATCATTAAAATAAATTATTTTTCTTGCATAATTGTCCTCTGCAGACTTTGTTTTTCTATACTTAACACTACACTCAGCTCTCGGAATATTCATATATGTTTGTGCATTATATATATTTTTTTAGAAGTCTGAATATCAATTTATAGTGTTACATATTCCGTGTGATGCCCTCTCTGCAAGATAGAAGATCTAAGATAATCAGTATCCCGCTTATTCCACAACAAACTTAATCACTTCCGTTACAAGGAGAAACTTGAGCAATACTGCCCCCTAGTGGTAGGTTATTTTCATTCGTCCGCTGTTAAGAGCTTGTTAGGCTTTTACCTACATGTGAGCAATCAACACTGACTAATAATTATTCTACAAGTTGTGTAAAATGACACGATTAAAAGTAAACATAGAAGAGAAAAAAAACATTTATACAACTTTTTTTTTAAAAAGTAAAACATACGTATTGCAACCTTCTGCATACTGTATAACATGCCTTTTTGTAAATGTCACCTAAATAATAGGGAGTCATTCATGAAATGTGTTAAAAATGCAAACTATTGGAAATGTCTAAAAACCCTCCAGACTAATCAATGTTTATTATTTTTAAAACACACATTCAATACAATACAGAGAAATGAACATGTGATCATCTGAATATATTCCTGATAATTCCTGTATTTCTGTCAGATCAAAAACTTTAGGAGAAAAGTTCAGTTCTCACTGCAATTGCTGCCAAGATAAAAGTGAGACAGGCTTGAGCTGACAGTTCCTCTGTAACCTTCAGACTGTTTTATGGCATGATGAATTAGAATGGGATGATAATTTGGAGTTGATCCCAGCCACCAGGACAGCCCATACTAAAGCATTTCCAGTGTTTCCTATTGCTACCTCAAAAGAAGGTTCATCAAACTATGAGCTGCCACTGGCACATTTCCTGTTGTTGACAGTTCTGTGCTCCATGTAGGGACTTGCATTTTATCAGTTGGAGTACAGACACTCATTCAAAGAGCACCCTTTCACAGGAAGAGCCGCTATCATTTCTCAGATACACACACACACACACACACACACACACACACACAGAGAGAGAGAGGAAGCACTGACACTGAACCTCGCACCATTTCCCCATAAATTGCTCCACTAATGGATTGACTCCATATATCAAGAGTTTGACTAATGAAAAAAGTGAGCAGTTATTTGTTGTGTTTACACCTGATCTGAGAGTCTACCCAGGGAGTGTAATGGTTTTGTTCTACATGGGATCGGATAAACACACATCTACAGTCATGCAGCCTGAGGACCCTGTTCACCAGGACATGCAGTTTTACTATGTGGTAAGTTCGTTTTTTTTTTTTTTTTGCACATTTTTGGTTGACTGAACATTTTTGCTCTTAAAACTCTTCTCTGGAAACTCTGAAAAGTGTTCTGCAGCACTTGTGCTTTACAAACTGGAAATACAGAAGAGAAAAGTGCACAAGTTTCATTGCAGGTTCATTATTCTGTAATTTAAAGAATTGTAAAAGTACTTTTAGGTTTATGAAACGGTTTCTATTTTCTTTCTAAGGCTCATTTACAGTGGTACATGCTTTTAAACATGCACCCTACTGTAAGACACCTGCATAGGGGTTGTTCCACAGAAATATTCATTCTGCTTTTACACAAAAACAAAATTGGTGTTACGTATTTCAATCTAAAAAATAAATTCTAGTAAATGTATTTTATTTTGTTATCTTTAACGAAGATAAACAAAACATTTCTAATATTTCAAATAATTACATTTGGTTAAAGATCACACAATTTAATTTGATTAAATGTTGCATTAATTAACATTATCTGTATTAATATCACCCTTTTGGGGTTAACATGCTATTAGCAAGCTGCCCATATAACTGCACTTTGATCCATTTGATCTTAGGTGATTTCCAGGACCATTTAAAAACTAATGTAAAACCAATGTCAAAATTGTGTTGTACAACAAAGTCAAGACACTTGCAAGAATGTTGAAACGAACAACCCTAACAACAAAACTCTTTATATGAAGAGTATAATGTTATGATCATAAATGCATAATCATTATTATGACTAGTTACTTAATAGTTAATTATGTGAACCCCAGCTTGGCTATAACGTTTATATGTTAATCGGAATGTATTTGTACATTACCTGTACATATTAGCACCTTAAGTGTCTTGTCTGTATCTAAAGTGTACATATTAACACCTTAAACTGTAAAAAAAGGTACACTGGGTGGATCTTTGAGGGTACTGCCCATGTGACAAGCTGTTGTACCTCTAATGGTCAAATGTTTACTCATTTTTACGCACAGTGAATGATAATCTTGGTTGGCTATGCAAAAATCACAGGTCCAGTCCTGGATATGCCCCATGAACTGAAAATCTGGCTGCGAAGGAAAGCCTTTAGTTGTCGTCCCTGACACTTATACCCAACGTGTTCCTCGAGAACTGTCCCAGCAATGTGAGCACTATTAGTCTCTTTGGGTGAAAAGTTTCTGCTTAATGAGAAGTAATGATGTTTAAGATTTCCCAGCTGTGCAAAGCCAATCCAAAAAGCACGACACCTTTTAAATTTGACCAAATATAGACTACACACACACACACACACACACACACACAATCATTTTATCACTCTTGAGTCTTTTCAGGAGTAGAAATAGATTGGAAAATGATTCCAAAACAAAATCTATATTTTCTTTCATGCTCCAAAACAGTGATTATTGAAAAATTGAAAGATTAAAAGAAAAAGCAGCAAATATAACCCAACATCTTGGACAGTGAGATGCAATAAAGACCATATGCTGCTATGAGGGGTGGAGGTAGGGGGTACCCTCCTATTTAATTCAGCTGTCAGAAAGATATTCATCAGCATTCATTAAAAGATAAACATCATGTGCAAAACCAGAATTACTGTAGACATTTGCACTAATTAATGCTGCAGAATCCCACAGCATGTCTCATTACATACTTTATTTGCTCTGTGTTGGAGTTACATAAAAAAGTAATCCACTACAAATTACTCATTACTTATAAATGTAATAATTACTTTTCTAACAACTTCATGGAAAAATAATCACATTAATAATTACTTAGTTACTTTCTAAAATACTTTCCGCTCAACATAGTCAAAATAATGTTCATTTCCAACTTGTTCATTGTTGCACACAAGCCATACACTCAGTACTGCAGGTTTCTCTTTCATAATGACTTATTGACTGTCACAGATATTCAAACATGCATACATATGAACATAAAAATGTATACAAATCTATGCAGGATTTCAATGCATGATCAATGAGTGGCACATATGTGTTTGAAACATGTGGGTTCACCACATAATGCTTTATAGATGTGTCCAACGTAATTAAAACATACAGCAAGAAATGCTTAAAAACTGGGGTATGGTTACATTGGATACTCTTGCCATCAGACTTGGAAAAAGTAAAATATTTGCTGGAACTGAGACAACACTTGAAAACTGTTGGAATGATTGGAGCCAGGCTAAAGAGGATTATATTGTCTGTGTGTGTCCCGATTTATAGTTGAACCAATAAAATTAAAATTAAAACAAAAACCTCACACAACCGGTCTTTTTACAGGGGTTAGAGAAAGAGGTTTAGTCTCACAGATATTATAGTGATCTATTGTTCAAAGATGGGGCTCTTTGTGTTATGCCACCTCCCTCCCAGTCTTCAGAGTCATGCTACAGTACATGAAAGCTTGTCACAAACATTTCCTCAGTTCCCTCATCACATGATCCATGTTTCCATTTGAAAGGTTTTAATCATATAAGATGGATGAACATAGAAATTCTAAAGAAGGTTTGACATTCCAAGAACTTCCCTTACATCCTCCCCTCGTCCTGGTAGATATCACAGTCAAGCCCATTGAAAGCTATGCTACAGTCACTCTGAATGACGCATGGATGATGAAGTACACTACTGCCCTTAACTATGATTTTAATTGGAAATAACTGCACTATCCGGGGAGATTGGTGCATTTCTCTGATGTGGACAGGCCATTCTGTGGAATGTGAGTAATAGGAAGTCTTGACTTCTTTGGAAAATCAGCTTAAATCCTCTCTGTGGTTTGGACTTAGAAAAGAGTAGCTTAAGACATTTGAGTTGCATCACATGTCAAATGTTGCCAGAAATGGATCAAAACCTTGAATACTCTGGAGAATTCATGGCCATTTGGAGCATCCTCAGATGAACCAAGTGAACCAAAGTGTTTTATAGACGGTCATACACTCATAAATACATTATTTTAAAGCTCCATGAAAACTCAGTCTTCTTGATTTAAAGTTGCATTGCATTTTCAGACAGTGTGTCACCAACTCATGTGACAAGCCTCTGCAAATTAAATAATTTATTGTGTTGTATTAAAACCTTCTTGAAGTTGAATGGATATCATTATTTACTGGGGCATTAGAGGTAGCCACCAATGGATAGCAAAATAAACTGTTATATTAGGAAAGGGTCAAGAGGTAAATCCATGTGTAAATGGAAAGATTTCAATCAAGACATATTTAACAATCATCATCGGGACTTAACAGAACGCTAGGCATGTGTAAATCTCCATAGCTGATCGATTGGTTAATCAAAAGAAAGCAGAGAGTCCCGTTCCAGAGTATGTCTTGCTTGGTGCCTTCAGCAATACTCTCATGATGTATGTCATGTCTGTGCTGCCTATATGGCAAAATATAATGTTGATGCTATACCTTATGTTTGTTGGTTACAATTACTGGTCATGAACGTGACATGAATTAATCTGTTCTTACATGATCAGACATTTGCTGGTCAGGGATCAGACTGGTACCTGTGGTGTCTGACACGTCCTGACCACTGGATTGAGCAACAGACTGGTCGGCTGCTGGAGACTGGACGGACTCATCGAGTACAGGGAACCGGGAAGGTTTGTCAACAGCCATCGATGGCCACCATAGGCAAGAGTACTTGGCCGGGAGTACTGGCCGTGAGCGATAGCAGCGACTTGGGAATGTGAGCCTCAAAGCATAGTCCATGAACTCAACCAAGAAAAGATCACATCTGTCTCCTGGCAGACATGATTTCACTGGCTCGTTGAGTCCAAACCGATAGAAGTCCTTGAGTTCAATATCTCCCCAATTAAGAACTTGGGGCAAGACAGCAGATAGTTGCTCGATGGTTCCCTCTCTTTGTTTGAGATCAAACATTCAAAAAGCCGTTAGATACATAGGATCAGTCAGTTGTTCTGTAACGCTTACAGGAACGAGGCGAGAGAAGGAGGATTTATGTGCAGGCTTTTAAATAAAGACCTCAAAGAAATAACCATAAGATCTCAACCACTGAACAAGCCATTACATCCATGAAAGGAAAACAACTGACAAAGTCAAAAAGAACAGGAGGGCAATATATACACAAGAACTAACCAGGTTAACAAGACACAGCTGGGATCAATCAAGGGGAACACAGAGAACAGAGACACAACAAGGAAAACACAGAACTTCAAACTAAAAGTCTCATGTCTTCTAGTGAACTTTTGGCTTCAAAAAGTTATTTAACATTCCCACCGTAATTGCACAGGAAAAAAACTATTCATTCAACACACATTGACCTTTTATGACAAAATGACCCAATGGCGGGGTATAGATAGGGTAAGTTATTACAATGGGAACATGCCATGAAAAGCATATTACAGGCTTTTCAGCAACATTATGATGCAAAATAATGGATAAAACAGCAAAAATGTACAAAAACATTAAACCATTGGTTTGCCGAACAAATTCTCGGTGTGTGCTTACTGAAATTTTAAGCATTACCCCATTGACCGAATCAGGTGGTTGAACGTATGGGCATGTGTGAGCTACAGTTTCTGGGGAAACCAAAAGCGAGTTGTAAAGCAAGTTGTTTTTAGCTGGAGTAAAAATAGCTGAAGTACAAATGTATTCTTATAGGGAAAAAGGATCACACTAATCACTGATTATCAAACACAATAATTGTTTGAAGGTAAATGAATAAATGTACTTGTTTAATTGCAGATTTTTAAACTAAGTTACTGTAGAACATATTTTAGTACATATTAGTGTGCGTAATCAGGATTGGGGAGTAATGGAATACTTGTATTGGTGTTATGTAATCAGGATACAAATTTATTTTAACTGCAATCTGTTACAGTTAAATAAAAACTCAACATATTCAGATTACAGTTACATTTGGTAAAAATGTGGATTACTAGCAGGATTAACATTTTCAATATATATATATATATATAAAAATAAAAGATCCTCCTGTCATAAAATGATAAACACCACTGCTTGCTTTACAGTGGTACGGATATGATCAGATGCATGCTCGAGATCTCTTCTGGTTCTTTCTTGTGACTGACTGTCACATGTGTATATAACACCTGTCTCACATCAACACTGCACTATCCAAAGTAGGTCAAACCATTAAAATGGCTGTTTCATCGCAATGGCCACTGTAGAAATATAAAAATCTTTGTGTAAATTCCAACATTCTTCGTTCATGTTGTTATGACAACAGTAATTGAGACCGCATTTAGTAAAAAACAATCCAGAGTGTATGCATGAATACCGAATGAATTGAAAGTATTATTAAGGTCTCAGAGGAAAGTGCATTAGATAATTTATCTGATTCTAATACTTATTAAAAAGTATCGTTAAGAAGTTCATAAGTATGGGTGAGGGAGATATTCTGGCAAATGTAACATTTGAAAACTCCTAGAAAGTAGGAATAAGTAAATCAAGACACACTAAAAAGGTTTAAATCTATTTTTATTTATTCTTTGAAACAAGATTATATATTTTTTAATATTTTATTGTTACATTATATTTATTTAAATTTAAATCCTCCTTAAGCACAAACATAGAGTCACCCATAAATGTTAGCTGGTGTTGTTTGACTGGGGATCATGAGTAAGCAGATGACAAACACTGGAGGCATTAATAATAATGACGATGAAGGTGATGATGATGATGAAGATGATGAAGATCACCTTCTTATTGCAGTCAGAAGTTAATGAATGGTCAGTGCCAATTAATCTACATGCTAACTGCAATACATGGCAGTATTCAGCTTTGTAGTGTTTTTGAATCTGAGGTATATCGTGTCAGATAAATGTGTTAAATGTTAACCAAGACATAATTCAGTGCATCTGTTCTAACTATATTTGCTTGATGAGAAAATAAACTATTTCTGTAACAGATAAACTGATTTGGATAAAATTGTGAAGTTGTTCTACATTTGAACATATTCTGTCCCTGATGTTCATGTTTATGTTCTATAATAATAGCTACGTCACTCATAACATTATTCAAATACAGTTTGTTTGCATTCAGAAGGCATGATTAAAAGTCTGATAAAATATACATTTTTGGGATGCCTCCTGCCATTTTTCACACTCAAATTTAAAGGCTTACCATTTTCACATACTATGAACTTATAGCAAAAAATGTGTTTACTTTTTTATTGCAGAAAGTTACATTTTATTTTTTCTTTATCACCTTCCATCACAAAATGCAGATCTGAAATTTATTTTAGCCATCACAGATGTGCTTGTCCATAGACATTCAGTCTAATTTTCAGTTCATGCACCACCTCCGTTGTTTCATCAAATACTTCGACCTCTGAGTGGCCTAGTAGATTTAAATTCAAATTAAATCTGATATTCTCCCCTTTGTGCTGATATCAAATATATTTCGGATGATTTGTTTTGCATGCTTTTACTGCTGGACTGCATATTTTGTTCTGGACATCTAAGATGTAACATTGGATTATGCACACAAGCAAGCTCACAGGCAAGTAAATGATGGCTAATTTTATAGAAACTGCCTAAAGTGAAAGCAGATTTAAAGTGTTTGGTCACTTGGGGCTTACAGCTTCAGTGATCAGTGCAAAAGTCGTTGTATTTGATTTCTTACAGAAATCGTATTTCACTTTGTGATTCTTGTGAAAATTTTTCGTACAGTGGTATTAGCAAAGAATAAACTGCACAGTCACATTCCTGAGAATGAGAGCTTTTATTTGATATATGACTTGTCTAAGTGATATTTTAATTTATATTTCTACAACATGACCTCTACACGGTGCTGATTTGCCATGCAGAAGTTTTCAGCCCTTATTTTATTATTTTATGTAACATACATATGAAATCAGTTTTTCTATGGAAAGTTCAGATTCTAAGCTTTCATATGATGCCACATATGCCTGACTTATGTATCCAGGGACTTTAATGTTTTAAGCGTAGACTTATTTTGCAAATTATATACCAAGGACAAAGTTTCAATGTGAACACATCACAGTTTGAAACAAGAACCTTCGTGTTACCAGGTCACACTTTAAACCACAACATTGAACCATATCCCATTGTGGACGTCAATCAGTGGTGGTTGGTGGTTGTTCCTTCAGCATAATGAAGCGGAACAGTAGAGAGCTGTGCCAATGGGTGGAGAATGTCCTGTTTAGAGAAGCATGCCATCCTTGTTGCATGTTTTTGTAAATGGTATTTCCTCTGCATGACCTCTAGGGATCTTGAGAAGAAGAGATTGAAGTTATAATAAAAGAGAGAAAAGATGGGAGGACTGAAAGGATGAAAGGAAAAGAAAATGAGACTAGCTTTAATTCATGTTATGTAATTTGTCCTCCTGAGAGAAGAAATTAAATCACACTGTGCACACTGCTACACACACACACACACACACATGCACGCACGCACACACGCACACAATGAAATTCTAATTAACAGCATGAAGTGACTGCTAGATGCCAAGTTAGTATTTCCCTAATGGTTTTGCATGGACCATTCTGCCATGCTGCACTGGAGCTCAGATTCCCTGATGTGACGCTCGTACCAAACCATGAATCAAAGTTGTCTAAAGACATAACTAATGACCTGTTAAGTCTGACAGGCACAGCTTGCAATACAGCAGATGTAATGTGTTGATCAATCAATATCAATCATTACAACTCCAAACTTACAGTTGAGATGCCTAATGCACATAGGATGATATTATCCATTGCACCAAAAGGAAAAGTATCCCCAATTTCATTATAGAATCAAATCAAATATATAAATCAGCCACAATGCTGAACACACACAAATGTTGTGCATGGATCGTGGAGAATAGCATGAGCCTCCACATGCTGCGAGCCACCACCTGATAAGAGAAAAGGAGAAAAGGGGATAAAATGTAAAGGAGGGACAAGTCGAAATAATTGTTTTTGTTAATCAACATTAGGCCTCTAACACTTGGGACATTTGCCCTAGCGTCCACTAGAGGTCACTAGGTTAAGTTTAAGACTCTTTCTCTGAAGTTCTGTGTATTCTTTTTGTTGTCATGTGATATCTTGTTTCCCTCCTGTTCATGTATCTTGTTCTCATTGTTTTATTGTCTTGTTAACTTGTTATCAGTTATGTTTTGTTATTGGTTCCTGTTCTTGTTATCTTGTTATAAGTTAAGTCTCGTCATTGGTTGTTTTTGTCATTTTTTTCCCTTGTATAGTCCTAATCGAGTATTGTTGGTTGTAACCTTGTCCAGTCTATCAAGTACTTAGTCAAGCCAAACCTAGTCATTTATGTGACCAGCACTGTAAATTAACTGCACTTTGGTTTACACTTCAGTTACTTATTCTCCATCTGTTCCTGTTTTCAGCCTACAGAATGTTACAATGCCACAAATGCTGTCAATTGATCTTAACTTGTATTGAACCCGGAATATTCCTTTAATTGGCCTCCCTTTGCTGAGATTACAGCTCTCCAGACACTGGTCAACTTCAGTCTTCTCCTTAAAATATAATATTTTCATAACACCGTGTAACAATGTTTTTTGGTTCCTGGGTAGTAAGTGTTATTTTCTAATTGCTTATGCCTCAAAAGTTTTGAAAATGTCTATTATTCCCCACAAAGTTTACTTTTGTGACCAGGACAGTGATATTTTGAAATGTACCTATTTTCCAGAACATTCCAGATAGATTCATTGCTGAGTAAACTGTTAAGAATTACAATATTCGAGCAATAGTTGAACACTAAACTTGGAGTATTGGACATAAGTTAGATGTATAACACTGAAACAAGAGACAGAAAACTGTATTAATGCATTGACACAAAATAAATGGCATATAAATGCATGTATTAAATAGACAACCAAATAACAGGATACGAGGTGCAGTACTTTGTCACTTTCCAATCAACCCACAGATCTAGACATAAATATTCCTAAATATCTTCTAAAATTCATCCAAAACCACCTGATGCTGCTCAGTGTCTTCAAACTTCGTAAGGAGCTCATTGTGGATAATGGGGATTTTTCAGTAAGTGGGGGGCACACTGGGCCGATCAACAAACTGTAATATGATTTTTTTGGAGAATGAATGGTCTAAATGAGGCAAATATGTAAATAAGTAAATTCACAAATGAGCTCCACCACCTCTTTTTATTATGAGTTCATTTCTTGTGCATTTAGTGGACTGTGGATAAAATAATAGTAATTAATATGAATGGGCAGTGTTATGAAATCCTTGTTTTAAGTTTTTATTGATCATTCATTTAGATCTGTGGTAACACTTTACAATAAGGTTCCATTTGTCAACATTATTTAACATGAACTAATGATAAACAATACTAATTAAGCATTTATTCATCTAAGGTAATGTTAATTTCGTCATATAGTAATACATTTTTAAAACCAGAATTATTTGTTAACATTAGTTAATGCACTATGATCTAACAATGAATGAACAATTGTATTTTTATCAACTTCAATTAACAAAGATTTACCAGTGATGTTAAAAAAAGATTGATAGTTCATGATACCTAATGTTTTAACAAATGTGAATGAATGGAACCTTTATTGTAAAGTGTTACCAGTTCTGTTTCCTTCAGTATATCTGTTAACTACAGAAAGAAATGCCCAACATTTGCTTTGTTATATTTGTATTTGCAACACCATTGTTGATGATGGTCAGGACAAATCAGGCTTTACCACTGAGGGGTTTTAGATCAACCCATAATATTGTTGAGATGCATGAAACCTGAACATTACTCCAAATATTCACTCTCCACCCATTGTCTGTTGATATGCAGCTTCTCATTGCAAGAGAAAACAAACACAGTACCCTCATTAACCAGAGCTCTCTAAACATGGATCATTACCTCTCTATCAATGGCTGCAGTGTGAGCACTAGTCATAGTTTACTTTTCCCCTTTTAGCATGCCTAGACAGAACTGATCCATACAGATAAAATAAGTGTTGGTGGAACAAGAAGAAAGTGTGAATTTCATGATAAATATAAGTGTCAGGTCAATGTTTGTTATTGTACTGAAGATGTCTGATCATGTATACTGTATTTATTCTCTGAAACAGACATATTTAAAGGTTTGGTTGTTCTAAAATTGCATATTTATTGTTTAAATCATTACATTTAAATGCTAGTGAAAAAAGGTCATGTGGATGACATTAATATCTCTGACTTTGGCCTGTAATGGGCAGTGCAGTTTAATGTCCAAAGTAGGCTTGTACTCTTATACCATAACAGACATCACAACCAATAACCTTATTATCTGGTGACTTATTTCTATTAACAATATCAAATTGATAAGATTACATTTGTACATTTAAATATGATCTCATAGATCAGAATCAGATTTTACATAGTCATCTTGAGAGTGACATTGCAATCTACTGTATACAGTGCATTCGGAAATTATTCAAAGCGCTTCACTTTTTCCACATTTTGTTATGTTACAGCCTTATTCCAAAATGGGAAAAATTATTTCCCATTTTGGGAATTATTTTCCTCAAAACTCTACAAACAATACCCCATAATGACAATGTGAAAGAAGTTTGTTTGAAATTGTAAGCAGCCAAGTCTTTTACTTAAAGCAGCTGAGGGCTGCTGGACAGTGCTTGTTAATGGACGCGCACGCTCGGGTTGTTATTCACTGCAATGTCCACACTTAAGTTAATATGCTTACATTGTAGATTTATTTTACCGTGACTGGTCTTCATTTATAGTAAGCAAGAATCCAACAAACGGTCAATAAATCCACAGTTCTTCACTAGTACAGATTTCCTACTGTACAGCATGGTATAGCATAACTTTAGCATGGCATAGCGTAGCGGTCAAAAAACTGTGTGCACCATCCCTCCAGCGACACCTGTCACCTGGAAGGAAGGTTCCTCCCTATATTCAGTAACCAATTACTCGAGAGACCCCTACTGGACACACACTTACATAACAAGGTTTAAATAAAGACAAAATGGCTCTTACAGAAATCTTTGCAAATGTATTAAAAATAAAAAACGAAAAAATTAAAAAATCACATGTACAGAAGTATTCACAGCCTTTGCCATGACACTCAAAATTGAGCTCAGGTGCATCCTGTTTCTACAACTTGAATGGAGTCCACCTGTGGTAAATTCAGTTGATTAGACATGATTTGGAAAGGCACACTTGTCTATATAAGGTCCCACAGTTAACAGTGCATGTCAGAGCACAAACCAAGACATGAAGTCCAAGGAATTGTCTGTAGACCTCCCGAGACAGGATTGTATCGAGGCACAGATCTGAGGAAGGGTACAGAAAAAGGTCCCAATGAGCACAGTGGCCTCCAGCATCCGTAAATGAAAGAAGTTTGGAACCACCAGGACTCTTCCTAGAGCTGGCCGCCCGGCCAAACTGAGCGATCGGGGGAGAAGGGCCTTAGTCAGGGAGGTGGCCAAGAACCCGATGGTCACTCTGACAGAGCTCCAGTGTTTCTCTGTGGAGAGAGGAGAAACTTCCAGAAGAGCAACCATCTCTGCAGCACTCCACCAATCAGGCCTGTATGGTAGAGTGGCCAGACGGAAGCCACTCCTCAGTAAAAGGCACATGATAGCCCGCCTGGAGTTTGCCAAAAGGCACCTGAAGGACTCTCAGACAATGAGAAACAAAATGGTCTGATGAAACAAAGATTGAGCTCTTGCCCTGAATGGCAAGCGTCATGTCTGGAGGAAACCAGGCACTGCTCATCACCTGGCCAATACCATCCCTACAGTGAAGCATGGTGGTGGCAGCATCATGCTGTGGGGATGTTTTTCAGCAGCAGGAACTGGGAGACTAGTCAGGATCGAGGGAAAAATGAATGCAGAAATGTACAGAGAGATCCTTGATGAAAACCTGCTCCAGAGCGCTCTGGACCTCAGACTGGGGTGAAGGTTCATCTTCCAACAACGACCCGAAGCACACAGCCAAGATAACAAAGGAGTGGCTACGGGACAACTCTGTGAATGTCCTTGAGTGGTCCAGCCAGACTTGAACCTGAGTGAACATCTCTGGAGAGATCTGAAAATGGCTGTTAACCAACGCTCCCCATCCAACCTGATGGAGCTTGAGAGGTCCTGTAAAGAAGAATGGGAGATACTGCCCAAAAATAAGTGTGCCAAGCTTGTAGCATCATACACAAAAAGGCTTGAGGCTGTAATTGGTGCCAAAGGTGCTTCAACAAAGTATTGAGCAAAGGCTGTGAATACTTATGTACATGTGATTTATTTTTAATATATTTGCAAAGATTTCAAACAAACTTGTTTCATGTTGTCATTATGGGGTATTGTTTGTAGAATTTTGAGGAAAATAATGAATTTAATAAATTTGGGAATAAGGCTGTATCATAACAAAATGTGGAAAAAGTGAAGCGCTGTGAATACTTTCTGGATGCACTGTAGGTTTGCGTAACTCTTCCTGACTTTTCGAACCATACACACCAAACTTTGCATACACTGGATTTTACTCCTGTCCACTCTATTGGGACAAGTCTGTCCCTAGTTCTTATTCCTGTTCATCCTGCATCAGGGTCATATGATCCTGTATATTCACCTAACACCACCAAAACAGGAAGAGGGCTGACCTTGATGTCGGGGTCAGAGGTCAAACACATGAAACGTATCAGCATTCTCTCTTCATGGCCAGATATGAACATTCTCATGTGTATGGACAGCCACTGGGACAGTGGTCAATTTTTTATTTTTCAGTAGAGAATGAGATTCCAGAGTTTGCGAGAACCATCTGTTTTTCATGGAGTTCAACAAGTGCTTCTGCCAATGATTTATTGGACCTAATATATAAACACAAATCAAAATGAAATGTTAATTTTTTTTGTGTTTTTATTTTTTTTACTAAAGCACGTCACTAAGGATTAATTTTTTTATTCATCTCATATAGTCCTCCCTTAAATCAGCCAAAAAGGGCTTCTTAGCACCCTTCAAAGTGATGAAGGATCGTTTGGCAACCCTGACTTTATGAAAACAGTATGATTGTGGATGGATGGTATAAGTGACGAAGGATCTTTTGGCAACCCTGATTTTGTGAAAACAGTATGATTGTGGATGGATTTTATAAGTGATGAAGGCATTTGGACTGTGTGTTCATCTCTGATGGAGATGGAACAATTCCCAGAGAGCTCAAGCCCATCCAAGCCCTGCAGATGGTAAATTAATTGCAAATACATGACATACCGCAAACAGCCACACAGGCCAAATAAATGATCCTGCACTTCACATTTAGCAGCCAGAAAACTGTCTCCTATAGGTGGCACTGTAGTTATTCTAGGTTCACATTTGTTTCAAAGACTTATTTTGAACCTTGTGCACCTCAACAGGATAAAGATAACCCTAACAGGTATGTAAATCCAGCTACAGTATATAGGGTTTTACTTCAAAAGTTCAATTCCATAAATGCTTGTTTTCTTAACCAATGGGTTTGTATGATGGTTTCAAAACACCTAGTTCAAAACTGCCTTAAATTAGAATAATTTGGGACACAATGTTCTGCTTTGTCTTAAAAGGTCCACGTCATTGCACTTTTTTCTTGGGCAATGATGGTGGAAATGTTCAATAGGTTCAATAAGTCACAACTTTAATGTACAGTATGTGCCCAAACAGAAATTAAGACTTAAAGGAATATTCCGGGTTTAATACAAGTTAAGCTCAATCGACAGCATTTGTGGCATAATGTTGATTACCACAAAAATTATTTCGACTCGTCCCTTTTTTTTTTAAAAAAAAGAAAAAAAAAAAAGCAAAGATCAAGGTTACAGTAGGGCACCTACAATGGAAGTGAATGGGGCATATTTTTTTGAGGGTTTAAAGGCAGAAATGTGACACTTATAATTTTATAAAAGCACATCATATAAAAGTCATCTTAATCGTCATTGGCAAAAAAGTTGTTAAATTGACTATAAATTTACACAAAAAATGTTAGCGATTTTGTCACACTACCATCACGTTAACAAGCATATTGTTTATATTTAGTAGATAAAAATGTGAGTATACAGATTGGCCCCATTCACTTCCATTTTAAATGCCTCACTGTAACCCAGATTTGTGCTATTATTTAAAGAAAAAGAGGGATGAGTCGAATGCTGTCGATTGAGCTTAACTTGTATTGAAACTGGAAAATTCCTTTAAAAATAAATGTACCCTAAGAAATATTCACAGGAGTAAAAAGTGTGACAACTAGCCCCAGTTCTTGAAAGCTGTATGGGTATTAAATGCCCAGACTTAAATGAAGAATTGTCCAGGAGATCCTCACAATTGTGCTATATCAGTCACAGAGGTACTCTAATGGGATCATTTGCTGAGCCGTCAGGCATTGACCAAATACACACTTGCGCTCAAAACTTGCACATACATAAACAATGTCAAAAATTTGAGACATTAGTGAAAACGCTTCCATTATCCATTCTATAAAAAAATTTCCCCAGTACAATTATATTATCAGTATAACAATTTGAGAGAAAAGTTGAATTGAACAATTAGCATGAATTTCATAGTATTTCATATCTCCCCCTTTTGCTTTAATACCAGCATTCACTCGCGTTGGCATACTTGACATCACAAGTTTATGCAAAACCTGATGATCCATGATATATCAGCATGATTTGAGAATGTTCCAAACAGCATCTTGAGTGCTTTAATGGACGAAAGGAAGTCTGATCTTTTGAAATCTGAAATATGGTCGTTGCCACAAATTAGCTTACATTTGATCTGTGATCTATAAATAGTGCAGTATCTTACAGTTAATGCTTCTTTTTCATTTGACAGTTTTTTTTCAATTGATAACAAGCATCGGTCAATACTGAAGTCACGTTGTCAAAACTCTTCACACGGTCAGCGAAACAGAAGCGTATGTGGACCAAACTGTGAATCATTTTTCATCGCTTTCACACAAAATGCATTCAATGACCACATTCTTCAAAATCCATAAACTCTTTTCTCATTCATACTCCACCACCTGCAAAACTAGGGTTATGTGCAGCATATGTTTTCAAATTCTAACACACTGTTTCCACACCTGTTAAAAACACATTCAAAACAGAATGATGGCAAATGTTGTGCATTTCTGCAGTAACCAGATTGAAATATATAGAAAGTCTTTAATCCTTCCAAACACAGCTGATTGCAGTTTCAGCTGAAAGTCCATACAAGTTTCCTGTATTTAGTCTCGTTTCCAAACAGACAAAAGAGGACGGCTTCGGAATGATTTACTGTAGTTTGGAAACATGGATCAAGGCGGACAGGTTGGTGGAGAAAGAAGAGTGGCAGGGAAAGGGCAAAGGAGCGGTGGTCTCTGATGAGATAAGGGCCACAACTATTGACCATGTTGTAACCCATGGTCTCTCTTTGAGAGAGGCCGCTATAAGGGCGCAACTGAATCTGCAGTGTTCAATCGTTGCTTCAATAGTATGAATTTCCTGCAAAACAACAGGTGAGATGTGCATCCTTCAATGATAATTGAACTACATATTATAGTACAATGCAGTATGTTCACATTTTTACATGTACTGACATTTTGAAATATATTGATTGTTTTCTGTTTATCAGTAGGATCCAAAGGTTAGAATGTTATCAGATGTGCAGGAAACTGCCATTGTTGAAGATGCATGTTGGTAATGCAGACTGTATGAAGAATTTTGAAAAAGTGGCTTCAGTATTGACCGATGCTTGTTAGCAATAGAAAAAGACACAACATGACTTTCTTTTAAAAAATTCAAAATAAAAGTTATTTTCAGGTTTAAATCCGTAAAAACAAAAACAAAAACAAAAAATTACAATTTTTAGACTTCTGTGACACCACTGTAAACACTCCGAAAAAAAGGAGACATGCTCACACACAATGCCTTGTGGCTAAAAGGTTATTGAGAAAAAGTGGAATCTGTGTATCAGATAAAACTTAGATCTGTGAGGTCAGCACAAAGTTGAAAGGTCAAGCATTGATTTGTTTTGTTGTGCTCATCACAAGGTAGCAGCAAGTTTGTGAGTGTGTGAGTGTGTGTGTGTGTGTGTTTGTCAGAAAGCCCTTTACCTCACTCTTTCTCCGATAACTTTCCCATCTCTGTTGCGCTCTCTCTTCTTTATTCTCACGTTTCACTCTTTATCCTTCCTTTGTATCTGCTTTCTGTTTTGTTATTAGCATTTCTGTATAAAGAGTTTGGTTCCTTCAGGTAACTTGCACATTGTGCAGCTACATATGAAGTCTCTGGCTGGTGCCTTTACAACAGTGCGTGTTGTGTATATGCAGTGGCCCCAAAACTTATTTGGACACTTAAGTCATGCTAAAAATGTTTTACAAAAAATGTGAAAGCTTATGATAAAAAAAATGTTTTACATTTATTTTAAAGAAAGATAGCACAAGCACATTTTGTTTCACAAAAAAAAGTGTTTGGTTTCAAACAATTAAGCAACTGATGTACTGTACTGTTTCTGGTTGTCAAACATAATGGAACATGTTCATATTTAATGTGATGAACTACACTTGTGTTAACTCTGCTATAGGACACCTGTGTTAAAGGGATAGTTCACCTGAAATTGAAAATTCTCTCAGTTACTCATTCATTACTCATAATTCATGCCATCCCAGATGTGTTTGACTTTATTTCTTCTGCAGAACACAAAGAATTTTAGAAGTATATCTCATCTCTGTAGGTCCATACAATGCAAGTGAATATTGACCAGAACTTTGTCAAAAAAGCACATAAAAGCAGAATAATCCAGTTAAGTAATCCATAAGACTCCAGAAGTTTAATCAATGGCTCCTAAAGCGATCCAATCAGTTTTGAGTGAATTAGACCAAAATGCAACTCAATTTTACTATAAATCTTGACATCAGGTGTGTCCTGGGTAGGGTGACCACCTCTCCCGCATTTTGCTGGACAGTCCTGAAATTGGAAGCTTTGTCCCGCATCCCGTAAGTCATAAGCAGTGTCCCGCATTTCAATTGTGTCTGTATTATTTATTATTATTATTTCGGCATAATTTTATTTCATTGTCCTTTAAATTACAAAATCACTATAATGAAAACTGCAACAGATAAATGATATCCGGAGCTCCTGAGAAGAAAGGCTGCCTTTGTTCATAAAATAAAGAATGGGAGAAAATATATACATGGTTAAAACCAGTTACAGGTGACCCTAAAAAAAGAGAGCTCTGCTGAAGCATATCAGTGCCCAGCTCATGGTCATTGTCAAGACAGCTCTTGTGTCTTTGGCTTTGAGCATTCCTGTCACCAACGCGTTTGTGGAGAGGGTGTTTTCTCTGATGTCCACCGCGTGGACAGAGACAAGGAACTAAGCATCTGTGGACCTTATAAAAAATGAACTCCTGATGAACGTGAACTACAGCTACACCTGCCAGGAGTTCTACAGTCATAATGAATGAGAAGGCCCAACTCGAAGCAGCCAGATCAGACAAAAAAAAAAAAAATTTATTCAAGATGCACTAAATCCGGTAAGAACGCATTTAATCTTTCTAGTCTTTAATAATGGAATTGATGTGCTTATTTGGAAATGTGCTTTTTAACGATTAGATTATTATTTTCACTTCATTATATTTACATTGAGTAGGTCTGAGCTGTTAAAACTAGTTTGTATCGTAGACCTTATGCCAAACTGTGTGACGTTCACAGCGCCGTCATTAACATTTAACATCACTACAAAAATACATCTAATATAAAATCAATATTTATTCACCTAGTACAATAGTAGTAAGTTATCTCTCCCTCGTGTCCCGCATTGTCCCGCAAAATCAGGTTTGCTGACCTGCAACAGAGCAATAGCCAGGTGGTTACCCTAGTCCTGGGTGATCATGATTTCAAGCTCGATTACACCTCCTATAGCACCATCTAGCGCTCTGCATAAGCGTCAAGCACCTGGAAGTGAAATTGAACTTGACATTATGATAGTGCCAAGAGACTGCAATGGCAAGATGTACAGTAAACATTTTGGTGTGTTACATTTTGATCTGTTCTCACCCAAATTCGATTGGATCACTTCCAAAAACATGGATTAAACCACTGGAGTCATATGGATTCATTGTATGATGCTTTTTTGTGCTTTTTGAAGTTTTGGCCACCATTCACTTGCATTGTATGTACCAAAAGAGCTGAAATATTCTTCTAAAAAAAAATATTTGTGTTTGGCGGAAGAAAGAAAGTCATATGTCAGATGTCATGATGGTGAGTAAATGATGAGAGAATTTTCATTTTTAGGTAAACTATCCCTTTAACTTGGTACTCCTGTACTTAATATATTCACAAAAAAAATTACTTTGGGACCAGTTTATTAAAAATTAGCAGAAATGTGAAGTTAGTTCTGAGAAAAGTCTAGCATTATTTATTTGCAGATGCCACCTGATGTTTTGTAAGCTAATTAAATGAAACTCACACATTTTAAAGTTTGACCTAGGTGTCCAAATACATTTTTGGGCCACTGTATATGTATTCGACACATACTTTAGGAATTAAGTCCTGGGTAGGAACTTTGTGAAAATGATCTTCATGTTGTTGGACACAAATAGAAGAAAAAAACAGGAGTAGAAACAATAGGTGTCCAAACATTGTCCCTTAGTGTGAGTTTATTATGCTGTTCATGAGTGACACTCGGGCAGAGAAAACTGTTTAAAGCCTGGCTGCTTCAATGTCAAGCTCCTCCCCCTCGTCTCGACATCACTCTGAGTGTTTACTTGAAATTTGCTCTTGGCAGCCTAGTCTCTGTGCACTGATTTACATGCGTACATGGCAGATGGAGAGAACAGACCTGCCTCTCTCTTGATCCTCTGCTTCTGTCTGTCTGTCTCATTATTGGTTCAGATTGGCTGTACCTGGCTGTGCTGTGAGAAGTGTCTGAGGAGATTGCCTATATTTACAGAGTGTGTGTCTCTGTCTGACACACTGCCTGTCTCCCAGTCTGCAGGTAGAGGGAAGGGTGAGAGTGTGGCTGTATGCAAGTTTATCTATTTAACTGGCTTAAATATCATGTCAATATTTCGTAATGACAATAGTTTATATCTGATTGTGGCTGCGATAATTTAAATTGGATGTAAACTTGATGAAGTATTTGCTTGGGGACTGTCGTTATTATAGTGTTTATATACTGTATATAAGTGTATGTCTGTGATGTCACTATTTACCCCATGTGTTTGTTTGTGCTTTTGTGTTTAATTATGTGAGTGAGTGAGTTATTTCGTTAATCTTGGCATTGTGTGACTTAACGGCTACTGCATGCTGTTTTAGAATGACATACGATCCTCCTACTGTGTATGCAGACTTGTGTATGCAAGAGCCAGGAGAGCAAAAACATACTGATTTATAGTGTGTATCTATTCAAGCAAAATTTAAACATATTGCATCGATTTCACAGTTACTTAAAGGTATAGTTCACCCATAGATGAAAATGCTGTCATCATTTACTAATTTCAAGCCATCATGACAACTATCCCTTTACAGAGGGACTCTTTGGGACTTTCTAAAGTTACCTTTTATTTATCAAAGATACAGCAAAACATGTCTTTCGCTACTACAAAAGCATAGTGTCTGTTTATGGTACTTTCCCTAGTTTTACATGGAGTAACTTAAGTTTGTTCGTCACATCGTATGAGGTTATTGTATTTGGATTAAATTTTCAGTCAAAAGTTGACTCATTTCCATCAGGTATTTTAATACAACCACTGATTAAGCCAAAAGTCCACAGTACCCACAAAAATCTTTCTTCTTCTCTCAAGAGTATTATTGACTTCCTGTACAGAATAATGAAAACCAAATCGGTGCAATGGGGAGATCCTGTCAGCCTAAATCAGTCCGAGGAGTGCAAAGAGCCATTGTTTCAACCCGGTTGCCTTCTTTTAATGTTGAGACTGTCTGAGGTTCCCTCACAGGGGATTATATATTGTTTGTGTTTTGTAGCTGTTTGATAGAGTATTTAAATGGATAATTTAGAGGCATTGATTGCATATGCTATTATTATGTTTCTTTTTTCCCACTTTACTTACATTCCTCTAAATGCACAAGCCCTTACAGCTTAGTCTCAAGAGTGAAGAGTCTCTTTCCATTTCATAGTTGCTTAACCACTCCAATTGGAGAGCTGTTTATCTTCTCACACATATGTTTGCACTCACATTTACTAATGTTCACATGCATGTCTGTGATTTGAATGGACACCAGCGGTGGTTGAAACTGGATAACAACAGAAGTTTAGCACATCAGCTTCAACAGAGATGCGCATAATACTCATTGTGCTTTAAATGCACAATAAAGTTCTGATGGTGTTACTTTGCTTGGAAGACCTGGAATGTTACTGGTTGAACTGTTATACAAACACTGGGGAATTATTTAAAGAGGGCATCTGGGAACTATCATCATGTTTCTAAATAGAAGTATTTATATCAAAGTTCTCATGAAGGACCATGAGCCAGGTTCCAAGGATCAGGAGAGCCAGAAAGGACAAATATGGTCAGAGATTAAGTATATGAAATGGAAATCAGACAAGAATCCTGAAAAGAAAAAAGAACATTGATTACAGAAGTCTTTTTAAGGAATAAGGTAAATGTTAGCTCTGAAGGAAAACTCTTCAAAGACAAATGAAACAGGTTACAACTCAAAAACGCTCTTGCAACCATATATATTGTCCCCTGATGTTTTTGGTCGGGGTCAGGTCATGCGCTCAGGTATGTTGTTGTCCTAGACATAATTGGAATCAGATTGTTGCAGCCTGTGACTTTGCTGCACTCTGTCAAACAACTGTTATTTCAGGAACATTGCTATTCCACCATATATACATCCAATAATAACCAATGGTTGGCCATGATTGAAGAGCACCAAGACTTTTTTCAGGATGTTAAACTTCTATTTAGATTATATATCTTCATGGTGTTCCATTGATTACAGTTAATACAAACAGCTTGTCGTGTTGTTTGAAGAAACATGAGCTGTAGCTGGTAATTTAACAGGTTATTTGATACATGAGCTAACTGTCTAACTATGCTTTTTCCGTATGGCAAAATCTTGAGAATTGACCTTTTCTTCGCTTGACTTACTAGTCTCCTCTCCCTGTGGTCTCAGGTTGTTCCTGAACTTAGGCGATATTCGATTACCACTCTTGTTTTACACCCCCAGGGCCTAAAAGCCATATAGCGAAAATTTCCAAGTTAAAAAGTAAACATTTATATGAATACCCGCCTCGAAACTTGTTTGTAGCTATTGTAATACTTGATCCAGTGCATGAAATGTTTCTTCTTAGCTGATATACACTAACATTGTCGTGCATTTAAAATTGCAATCATGAGCTTTACAAGCATGCACATTATTAAACCTAAATAGTTATATGAATACATATAAATGACATTTTCCTTGTGGTTTGACATGTCAACCCAAGATTCATCAATATTGTAAAATTAAAGGAATATTCCAGGTTCAATTCAAGTTAAGATCAATCAACAGCATTTGTGGCATAATGTTGATTACCATAAAAATTATTTCCTTTTATTGAGTAAAAAACAAGGTTAAATTGAGGCACTTACAATGGAAGTGAATGGGGTCAAATTTGGGGAATTTAAATGTGAAGCTTATAATTTTATAAAAGCTCTTACATTAATTCTTCTGTTTAAACTTGTGTATTATTGGAGCTGTAAGTTGTCTAAATTGTCATCAAATGTTGTAAAACTGTATATAATCTTACACAGATAAGATTAGTACGTGATTAGATCATTGACTTCCATTGTAAGCGCCTCTCTCTAACATTGTTTTTGCTTTTTTAATGAAAAGGAGGAACAAGTTGTAATTTATTTTTATGGTAATCAACATTATGTCAAAAATGATGTCGATTGAGATTAACGTGTATTGAACCTGGAATATGTTGTAGGATGTATTTTCCATTTGTTATGGCTTTTTGGTTTCTTGAATGCCATTGTATCTCACAAAAGCCTTTGTTTCTATCAAATGAACACAATATTCAGGTTTCAGTGGGCTTTGAAATGTGGTGCAGTGCTACATGTGTTTGTGTTTTGCTCTTCCCTTTTTTCAAAGAAGAGAGAGTGTATGTGAGAAAGAGAAGGAGGGAGGAGAAGGGAAAGAAAAAAATACTTTATTGCTTGCATTGCCCTGCAGCCTCTCTCATGGAGACTTGTTTATCTTCCCACACTGAATTGGTGTGACATTAATTACTATATTGTAATCTCAGTTACTTAACACAGCAGTTTTATGTTTTTCTTTTAAAGAAATGTACAAGTACAACACTTTAGATTACAGCTTATATCTCTATGATCCTAAAAGAGATTGTTTACTTATAAGGGATGTTTACAGTTGCAGAATATAATAAAATACTCTTTGCGTGCATTTTATGAATATTAATTTAAACTAATTTAAATTTACAATAAGATAAGCCTTTAGTCAGCAATTTACAACAATAGTCAACAAAACTGTGACCTTTAAGGTTTGCCTTCTTTACAACACAATGTGATGTGATGTTAGGAGCAAGTGACCCCCTTATGTGCACACTAAGAAAAAGATAAAGACACACCCACTTCTGATTAAACCTCTATGAGATGACCGCAAAGATGAATATGGATTTTAATAACTAGAGTCTGCTATGGCTCATGAGGTTTTGGCTGACAACTTCTTGAGGTTGAGATTCTATGGTTGGCAGATTTTATTTTCATGTCTTAGAAACGTTATTGGAGGCACAGTTTAACTTTAACATTTTGATTTTACTTACTCTTTTTAAGTGTCGAATTGCCATACTTTAACCTCCGGAGACCTGAGCGTGACTGCTGTGTGCATTTTTCATTTTCCCTTTTTGATTTTTAACTAGTAGCACCCAATAAACATACAAAAAATGCAAAAATAAAACAAAAACTAAAATTCCAGAGCAAATAGTTTTCCTAAAAACTATAATATAAATATAGTATGGTAACATATGTGGACAGCAGGACTAAGTTGTAAAATTTTAAATGTAAAATTAATTCTGATTCAAAATAATGTCAGCATCATCCAATCAAATTATACAATATCAAATCTGAATATATTTATTGATTACCATTGTCTCATGTCTACTAAACATGTTGAGTGGTTCAAACATCATCAGCAGCCTGAAACTGAGCTTTTGATAGGAAGTTTGGATTGAATATACTTGGCTTGCTCCCTTGCTCCCTACTTAGTGAATGACTGAAACTCCAAAGCAAAAACATTTAAGATTTTGGATGAACCCATTGCTCCCCAATGTGAGAATTCAGAGTAAATATAGGATTTCTAAGGAAAAATGCACTAAAGTACACATAAGAGTACATTGTGTTTAGCAGCGTGGTGTTTCTAAATAAATCCCTCAAATTTTAAAAATGGCATATTGGATTAAAATAGAGACTCAACCTCATTTGACTCAAACAGATTTAAATGTAAAAACATAATTAGGTTTCTTACCATATGTAGTTTTGTAGTTTAGTCCACACATATGTATGCAGGGTCACACAAGGTTAAAATAATAGTTACCCCAAACATGAAAATTCTGTCCGAATTTACCCACCCTCATGACGATCTACATATATTTCTTACGTAAACACAAAAGGAGATGTTTTAAGGAATATCACTGGCCATCTTTTCAATTCAACTTTAGATAGTTGGATAGTGCCTCATTTCATAGCATAAAAAATGTCCCAAAGGTATTAAAGTAGTTTATACTGCTTGTGTGTCATATTCCAGGTCTTTTGAAGACATAGAGCACGATTTTGCTTTGGTCAAACTGTTCCTTTAAAACATCCCATAATACCTAAAAATCTAAAAGACACACACACAATTACACACAGTATGTATGCAGAGGAAATGCATTGGGTTATAAAATGTCCACAAGCTATTGTATGTTTACCCAAAACAATGCCACTGCCAAGTCTAAAAGTAGCTGCCCTTGAAACAGAGTGAAGGCTCAAATATTATGTGTTTTTCTATTATAGGATATTTTTAGATATTTTGACCCTTCAGGCTTTGTGTGTTTAGGGCTCATATGGATAGGGCTCTTTTAGGACCTGCTTATCTATATGTTCTTTTATTAAGAAAAAAATTTAGCAACAGTCTCTCAAAAGACTGTTGGGAGTGATTTTACACTCCCTTACTACAGCACTCTCTGTGCACCATTTGATTGTTGGTTTGTAAGAGGTCAAGCAAACTATTTACTAGCTACAATATATCACTTTCATAAGGGTCAGTTGTCCTCCTGGAGATATACCCTGCAACAGAATTCCAATTTTGATCAAACGCACATGAAACAGCTTTGTTTTAGAGCAGGGTTGCAACCACATTTTCAGACTGAAAGTAATGGTTTCCTTTGCTCTTTTCCTGTAAAAATGTTTTCACTGTCTGTCACTCAGGGTGAACATACTTGGGCCACCATGCTTGGGCAAAGCTTGAGGCTGCAGCCAGTTCCCATCCAAAGTCTTTCTGAGCTGGAAAGAGTCCGTCTGCAGGAGGTGGCGCTTTACCACTTGGAAAAAAGAGACCTGGATTTTAAGATCAGCATCCCTAGAGGTACATTTAAGACCAATTTAATGATTGTTTTCGACACTTGTTTTGTAATGCTGTTTAAACATGCATAACAGATGTAGTGCATATTATTTAAATACTATGTGATAAATTGCCTGAGTTCCAATGATTTCCCATGAAATACATGCATAGGTACATCAGAGGAATTTTTGGTTTCAAATGTATGAGATAAGAGGTATATGTGTAGAAAGATAGAGCTACAGTGCGTGAAAACAGAGACAGAACGAAAGAAAGCTTGCGAGATGGAAAGTTAAAGTACAGCAGTGTCAAATGGTGATTCGCAACCCAAAAATGGGTTGCAGGTCTGTTCTGATAAGGTTACGAAGAGCAAAAAGGACAAACAATGCTAAATGCAAATAATAAAATGGAACTAACCAAATAATTAGGAATGCACTGATGCATATCAGCTGCCAATATTTATCCACCAATTATTGACCAAAAAACCATCTGCATATATGTTATAAGCATGAAAAAGGCGATATGAAAAACCAATGGTTGATCTATAATTAATTATTCGCACACTTTGTAAAAACTCTGTGAATTTAAATGCACAGTCTCGAAATAATAATAGCCACATTATGTAGAAGGGTTGGCACTCCTAAGAACATTTAATATTTAATTCTGATTCTTTTTTGTTCTTATGTTAATGCGAAAAAATGCAATAAACGGATGTGACAGTTGCGATAGGCACTTACCTATAGGCTACATGATGAGGGAAACCATTCAAAATGCTTTGAAACTATCAGACTTTGACGTTTGAGACATTGGCATGATATCCATTAAAACTGCATGATAGATTGAATTAAGATTTCAATCACAATATGAAATGATGTCTTATGCAAAACCAGAGAACTACTATTTTAGAAGACTTACATTTTTATATATTCTTCTTCAACAACACAATCCATTAAAATCATATTTATACAAAAATGATACGCAGATTTGATTTTTGCTATCTATTCAAGATCCCTTTTGAATTACATCAATTTATTTTTCTTTTATTTGCAAATATTCTTTTTCTTTACTTTTTTGCAACCCAATTGTTTGTGCCATGTGTGTGAATTATCTTGTGATTGTCCCTGTCCCCTTAAGTCCTACCATGGAAAACCACTTTGTTATGTGGGAAGTGGTATTCCCAGCACATACAAGCAACTCCACATGGTCAGATCAGAGAAGGTCATCCGCTGTCCTTTAAAGTGGAGTTTTCATATGTTCGTCTGTGAGAAGACCTTAGCCAGCACTCTAGCTTATTCATGGGGAAGCAGCCATTATAATTTATGGGAATATTTACAGAACATTTTCCTCCCAAAGGAGAAATCTGTCAGTTTCTTCATGGTGGTTTACTTGGCTGCTCCTTTCGGAATTGTCATCGACGTGTTTGGCAGATATTTCTTGCGAAGATGAATGTCCTTTGGAGAGTTTAATTTAAGCTCTGTTAAATACACATAGAATATTTCTGAAACATGTCATGAGTGATGCATCTCGGTTTTTGGACTTTTATTTTCTGGGTTCTTGGTGGTTAATCCTGGGATATTTTGAAGTTACATTCTTGAAACTTGCTTGTTTATTCTTACGTTCTATTATTATTTTTAATTTCTTTCTTTATGCAGTTTGAATCTTTTGTTTTGTCTCTGTCTCATGCCTTATAAAAGAAGTTCCTTAACTTTGTTTTCAATCTCTGTGTTGACCCTAAGATATTATTTGTCCTAAATCAGGCAAATATTTCGACATGCTCATCATCTCTTTCTCTGATGGGAGCTGGTGTTGGTTTATCCCAGGATGCCTTGGCATGTGGGGAGAGAAGGGGGCCGTTGCCATAGAAATAAACTCTCATTTCCTGCAGTCATGGGAATATGACCCCACCTAGAGCCCCTCAACATGTGTTACAATCCCTTTTCTCTTTTTCTCTCTGGACATTACAACACAGCATCTTTAATATCTGCTTTTGCTCAATAGCTAAGATTCTTTGAGAATCCCTGTTTCCACACTGTAAACATGTAACTTAAAAAAATATGCCTAAAGTGGTTTTATTAAAGTCACATATTTTATCTAATTTGACTGAATTAACCTGACTTTATTAGGTTATAACAACAAAAGTTATTTTTAAAGGCTAAGCTTAGCCAAAAATGAAAATTCCTTCATTATTTGCTTACCTTCATGTTGTTCCAAAGCCATAAGACTTTTGTTCTTCCGTGGAACACAAGAGGAGAAAATTGAAAGAATGTTTACACTTCTCTTTTTTCCATACATTGAAAATGAATGGTGGCTGAGGCTGTCAACATTCTAACGAATGTCTTTTTTTGTGTTCTACTGAATGAAAAAGGGTGAGTAAATGATGAGAGAATTTTCATTTTTGGGTGAACTATCCCTTTACAGGTTAGACACATAAACTGCTCAGCACATAATCACTTTTTCTGTGCAGATGAGCTTCAATACCAAAAAAAAATACATTTAGTGAACAGCTATGCACAGTCTATTAAAGGAAAAGTTCACTACAAAATAAAAATACTTCCATCATTTACTCACCCTCATACCATCCCATATTCTACAGAACACAAACAAAGATTTTTAGAAGAATATCTCAACTCTGTAGGTCTACACAATGCAAGTGAATCGTGACCAAACTTTGAACCCCCAAAAAGCACATTAAGGCAACTTAAAAGTAATTCATAAATTCCAGTGGTTTAATCCATGTCTTCTGAAGCTACAGTATCTAATCCTTTTTGGGTGAGAACAGACCAAAATATAACTCCTATTTCACTGTACATCTTGCCTTTGCAATCTTTAGGCACTGCCTAGTGCTTGACTCATGCACAGAGCAATACGTGGCACTAGGAAGTGTAATCGAGCTTGGAATTATGATCACCAAAGAGTCTGTCAATATTTTTGTAAAGATTGAGTTATATTTCAGTTTGTTCCACCCAAAACTGATTGTATCGCTTCAGAAGATATGGCTTAACCACTGAAGCCTTATGGATTGCTTTTATGCTGCCTTTATGTGCATTTCGGAGCTTCAAATTTCTGATACACTTACATTGTATGGACCTACAGAGCTGATATATGCTTCTAAAAATCTTCATTTGTGTCCTTCTAATGAAAGTAAGTTATACACATCTGGGATAGCATGAGGCTGAGTAAATGAGGAGAATATTTTCATTTTTGGGTGAACTATCCCTTTAAGTGTGGCAAATATATCTAAGCATTTTCCCATGTGACAGTCAACATGATATGAGGAGGACTGAGTTTCACAATATAAACACAGATATTAATTTGGGGTTGCATGTAGCAATACTGTGAAGGAAGTTTTAACCTGTAAAGGAGAACAACAGCTCATCTCACATCGTTCTTTCACTGTTCTCCTAACGGCTGTGTAGACGGTGTACATTAGGTTTATAAAAGCACACAGACTATGATGTTTTTTGTTTTAGGTACTTATTTCAACTCTCTCCAAATTTGGAATATTCTTTCTCAAGTAATATTTAGGGATAATGGTGGCTATTTATCCAGCCAGGAAAGGTTTCTGTCATTTTTAAGGACAGTCTTCTCTTATACAAATGTTTTATATAGTGCCATATCTCGCTTGCTGGGCAGCAATGATGTTTGAGGTTTCACTTTAATTTCACTTCAAACACTGTTATCAGCCATCTAAACAGATTTAAAATGTAAATACAATTTTACATGCATCTCTTGGTGCATGTGTTAGTTGCCACAAGCTATTTAATGCTTGAATGGTGTAATGAACATATCGTTTTGCATGTAACTTCGATTCTGTTACTTTGAATACATATAGATTTATGCATAATATTTTCCATTTATATAAATAGCAATCAACCAGTTATTATATGTATTATAAATAATGTATCTATTTTTATACCAACTATAATCCCTTTTGTTTCTGCAGAGATTCGTAAGAGGAGGAAATCACTGCGGAGAAAGTTTGATTCCTTTTCAAAAGAAAAGAAAGAACGGGGTAAGGGATTACCATTTCCTTTCTTTACTTCAATGCTATTTTTATAAAGCATTCTCAGATCTGTAAACCTCTATAAAATGCATGCATTTCAAATATACCAGTGGTTCCAACATTGTTAAGACTCAAACTTTGCATTGTGAGACTTAACAATGTTTAAAATATTAAACCATCTGAGCCACTCTACTTAAACACTTTAAGGACTCCGTTTGTCAGGCAGCATTCCTAAGCACATGCACTCTTGTAATCTTTGCTTGATAAACAACACACAAGACATATATACTTCATCATGTCTTGTTGTCTTCAAGTGCTCTCTTTTAGATTCTTTTAAACCACAAACAAACAATGGTCGAGCTGCATTTTAAATTTGAGCCTGATCACACGTAACATTTTGTTAGACATTTTGCAAGTTTAACAGACTCTGTCCTCGCAATGTCCATGTTAAAGCACTACGACTAAAGCACTACGACTCCTGAATCTCTCTGAATATTCATTCTCTGAATCCTCTGACCCAGGTTGACAGGGCTGTTTAGTGTGTTCTTGCCAATCTTCCATATGCCTATAAGACCTTTTAGACTGTAAGACACAAAACACTTTGTCCAATGTAGCTGTACTCCCAACAATCTATGCATCCCTGTGCACGCATATTTGGGAGTGCATGCACTCTGCTAGTGCATCAAAGACTGCAGACCTCCTCTACATATTTACTCTATTTGTCGGCCACTTATATGAGATCTGCAAAATCTAAAAACAGATCTTGAGCACAAAATGTAATTTTTTTTAAACTTACCAGGATTTACCTGTTAATCAAGCATAAACGATACAGGGTTTTTTTTTATTATTTACTGCATCCAATGTTATTTTGAGTCTTCTTTTTACCTCATACTTGTGAATTTAATTTAATTTCAGGGTGTATTTAAAGTACACTGTATTATTTCAATAAATATGTTTGAAACACTAGTATCACTACTGAAATAATAACAAATCTCACTAGTACTGATAAAGGATCAGTATTTAACTTGGCTTTAAGAGCTGTTAAATGCTTAAACTGATCTTAGACCAGCTCCTAAGCATTGCAGGAGCTAAAGCAGCACAGATTTCTGAGTTGGCTGATTTACTTGACCATGTTCCTGGTGTTCCGCCTGCCACCTGCAACCACAGTCTGGTACTTGTATCGAGCATGTGCGTCAGGTGTTTGTTCTAGCTCAAAATGACAGCAGTGGGGGATGAATGAAGGAAGAAGAATGTATTTAAAGTAAAATCAATCCCCCTATCCATCCAGACTAAATAGGTGGGCTGGCGTCCAGTGAATTAGACTAACCTGACCTGCCACCAGACATTAAGCCAACTGGTAGAGATAGGAGAAAATAGATTTTCAAGAAGGGAGGGTGCAAGTGGAGAAGCCAAGACTTTCTTTGCAGTGGAGCCATGTTTTTGTATTATTTGCCAGCCAGCCAAAACAGATTGAGTGGTAACCTCATTTTAGACCCTTATGCTGCCATTATGTAGGTACCTCCCCATGTATAAAAATAGCTGGGAGGGCATACGTTCAATTACAGTTAAGCTGCTTTAGACTAATTAGTTAAATAAAGCTTTCTTCAAGATCTAGAATTTAAGATCAAGCATTATAAGGTGCTAATACGTATTATGTTTTAATTAGTTGAGAAACCACTCATTACATTAAAGTGTTAGCAATTCCCTAAGATGCTTCTCTACAGATGCACAACAGGGACAAACTTGTAACAGTTGTTTTAATGATCTATCGATCGATCGATCTATCTATCTATCTATCTATCTGTCTTCTATCTATATGTCTGTCTGTCATCTATCTATCTGTCTGTCTGTCTGTCTATCTGTCATCTATCTATCTGTCTGTCTATCTATCTATCATCTATCTTTCTGTCCGTCTGTTTATGCATTTTAAAATAGCTTTAAGTAGGATGTGTTGTTTAAACATATGATTGGGATTAACCCCAGTGGGCAGATAAAGATGTTTTCCTGCTTATGAGTAAAGCAGACATAGAGCAGCTACAAATGAGATCACTTATAGAACAGCATGGGAACAGTGGACTCAGTGGATACAGTCTGTATATAATATATTCAAGTCATGTGAAATCCAAACAATGTGACTTGTGACTGTATTTAAATGTTGCCTATGGATCTTAAACGCAAAGGAGTTACTATATTTACACCGGGCATAAGCCCTCAGTATGATTCTTGTCCCATTTTGTCCATGCTTTACACTAGAAATCCCATATACACTATCTAGGATTGTTTTGCATGAAAAAATACAATAAAACCCTTTTCAACCGCATTTCTTCATAACCTATTGCTTTCAATCAATTTTAAAGTAAAGTAAACCACAACAGACAGCTAAATATTAACTTCAAGATACACTGCAACAAATATCACATATGATAAAAGTAAAGTATGCCTTCATACTTAATAAAACATACAATTGCATTTGATGTGATGTTCCATAATCAGATGTTTTGGCTTTATTACTGTAACGATTCACTATACAGAATCTAAGCTAGAACAAAAGAAATAGTGCCATTTAATCATGAGCTATCAGGATGCTGCTTGTAGTGTGAGGTGTGAGTTTTTGTGATGACAAGGTATATGCAGAGTCATTGTTTACAGAAATAACTGGGTTTGACTGGCATGTTTCACACACACCCTTCCTAAAATGAAATATAAAAATGGCTGTGTCCTTACAGAAGTACTACATGCATGTATGTATAAAGATTTGGATACTGTGGAAACTTGTCCTAATCCAAAATCTTGAATGATCACCTCATCTAAAATTTAGAATAATAATAACAACTATGGTTATCCAAAATTATGTCTCCTTTTGTAAATATATAAGTAATAAAATGAACTGAAAAGGCCTTCAGTTTTCTTTTCTGATTCGTCTACAGAGTCTGCACCCAAAGCGTTTGGGATCCCTCTCACCCAAGTAATCGCAAATGACCGGGCACACAAGCAACGGCAAGATGCGCTGAAAGAGAGCCGACGGGACTGTCTGGACCTTGAGGCCAGTGTACTACACTTCCGTGCTGAGAAATGGCAGCACAATGGAAACCGGCCTCTGTGCAGTACAGTCTTAACACCTGCCGCTGCCTCCTCACCAGCAGTGGAGGGCCACACCAAATCACTATCATCAGCGATCATGGACAACACCTCCCGCACACACAGACGGGTAAGAGAAGCCCTTTACTGGTTTTGTATGAACTAGACCTCACTTATGAGATGTGTACTTGTGAGTTTAGCAAAAAGATCTTTCAACGTAATATGTCTAGGCTATATATATATATATATATATATATATATATATATATATATATATATTATATATATATTTGACTCTTATATACAGTGCCTTGTGAAAGTATTCAGCCCCTTGAACTTTTCGACCTTTTGCCACATTTCAGGCTTCAAACATAAAGATATAAAACTGTAATTTTTTGTGAAGAATCAACAACAAGTGGGACACAATCATGAAGTGGAACGAAATTTATTGGATATTTCAAACTTTTTTAACAAATGAAAAACTGAAAAATTGGGCGTGCAAAATTATTCAGCCCCCTTAAGTTAATACTTTGTAGCGCCACCTTTTGCTGCGATTACAGCTGTAAGTCGCTTGTGGTAGGTCTCTATCAGTTTTGTAAGTCGAGAGACTGAAATTTTTGCCCATTCCTCCTTGCAAAACAGCTCGAGCTCAGTGAGGTTGGATGGAGAGCGTTTGTGAACAGCAGTTTTCAGTTCTTTCCACAGATTCTCGATTGGATTCAGGTCTGGACTTTGACTTGGCCATTCTAACACCTGGATATGTTTATTTGTGAACCATTCCATTGTAGATTTTGCTTTATGTTTTGGATCATTGTCTTGTTGGAAGACAAATCTCCGTCCCAGTCTCAGGTCTTTTGCAGACTCCATCAGGTTTTCTTCCAGAATGGTCCTGTATTTGGCTCCATCCATCTTCCCATCAATTTTAACCATCTTCCCTGTCCCTGCTGAAGAAAAGCAGGCCCAAACCATGATGCTGCCACCACCATGTTTGACAGTGGGAATATCCAATAAATTTCGTTCCACTTCATGATTTTGTCCCACTTGTTGTTGATTCTTCACAAAAAATTACAGTTTTATATCTTTATGTTTGAAGCCTGAAATGTGGCAAAAGGTCGAAAAGTTCAAGGGGGCCGAATACTTTCGCAAGGCACTGTATATATAGTTGAAAACATATTTGGAGTCGTTTCTTGTATTTTGATCAAGTAATCAAGGAGTAAAAAACAGCACCCATGTCATGTTGAACTTCTAACCCGATAAAACCTTCCCATTGGAAAGAAAAGTCACAAATGAGATCCCATCAATATCTCAGTTGTTTCTCCTAGTCAGCAATTACATCCAATAGAGATCAAATTGAGCTGTTTCTTTGGGTCTCCTGAGGAAAAAAAGCCACAGTAATCTGATATGGATCTCCTCTAGAGTTTCAGAGGAATCTCAACAGTTTCTCACACTATGCTCCATTTGCCAAGATCCCAAAGATTTGAGATTTCAATATGAACTTAAATACTTCTCATCAAATTCTATTCACATTCATTTTATAGTTCTGCATTCTTACTGTATGTAACAACTGTCTAATTTGTAGTTCTCCAAAGGAATTTTAAGATAAAAATCAAAAGACAAGTTGATACTTAACATAGGGCACAAGAGGGGAAAAGACATCATGGGGTAAAAGGCACGCTTGATTTTATCTTCTCCCCAAACACTAAAGAGCAACAAAAACCACCGCAGTACTTTCCTTAACACCTGTTTTGTCACTACACACTGCAAAATATTCCTGATCTATGAGATCATTGCGTGCAGCGTCTCAAGTCTGATTTTGAGATCATTTGATCTAATATTTAATAAATTTTAAAATGTTGCAAATTTGTATAGCTAATGAGATTCCCTGAAAATATCGCATTTATTTTTAGAGTAAAATCAAAGTTTTGTTAATAACTCTCCAATATGTGAAAGGATAGTATTTGGGGTAAAATGCCCCCCTGTTGCAGGGCTAAAGGCCCCTAAAAAACACATGCTTTTTTCTTAAGTGGGGTGAATAGATTTGTTATGAAGAATGTTCGAGTGGGCTCACATTAACTGATCTAATCACAATGGAGATGAATTCCTTTATAGACTATTGTTTAGAAGAAAACAATTGAAAACGAGATATTGCTGTTATGAAATGCCAAATGTGATTGAAATTAACAGAAAATGGTTAACCCTTTACTGAAGTGGTTACTTTGTGAATGTAACAACCTTTATTTGTTACTCAAAAAAGCATCTTGCTGTCTCAAAAGTATTTGTCCAAGTTGAAAATCTGGGTTACAGTGAGGCACTTACAATGGACGTGAATGGGGTCAATCTGTAAACGTTAAAATACTCATTATTTCAAAATTATAGCCATAAAACATAAACAATATGTGTGTTAACATGATTTCAGTGTGATGAAATCACTTATTAACCTTTTCTGTGTGAAGTTATTGCCAATTTTACAACTTTGTTGCCATGACATGTAATGTCAACAAACTCTAAAACGACTGTAACAATTACAATTGAAACTTTACAGCTCATAATACATGAGGTTTAACAGAAGAATTCATGCAAGTGCATTTATAAAATTATAAGCTTCACATTTAAGGCCTTTAAACCCTCCAAAAATTGGCCCTGTTCACTTCTATTGTAAGTGCCTCTCTGTAACTCGATTTTTGCTTGGAGTCGGAAATTATTTGTTGTGGTAATTAACATTATACCATAAATGCTGTCGATTGAGCTTAACTTGTTTTGAACGTGGAATATTCCTTTAAGGTGTGCCTCTAGCCCCATTGTACACAGTAAAACATTTCTGTAAATTAATGGTAAAAGACTGTAAAAATGCTACAGTAAAAAAACTTTAATTGGTTAACAACCAGTTACCTTAAAATAGGCAGTAAATAATTATAATGAATGTAAAAAAATTTATATAACTTTTTTTACATGTAAAAACTATGATTTTACCATATAATTAACGTTAAAAATGAATTGCAAGAGAGTACACGTACTTTTTATGGCAAATTATTGTTAAAATTACGGTTAAAAAAAACTATAATCAGGCGTTCCCAGAATTCCCTGCTTAACCAATCACATCTCACTATATTTTATGGGAATAGTTGTTTTTACTTATTTTTAATATCAGTTATGTAGATTGGGGTGTTCTGTGTTATATTTGATGTAGTTTAGTTAATGTTTACTGCATTATTTTAATCTCAAATGTGTTACTCTGATGGTGTTTAGTGTTTGTGTGAGTGACACTGAGCACTGTCTCTACATGTTTATTGGTCGTTGCTCCTGGAAGAGTCACTATTGGTGAACTTTATGTCATCATGTGCCCTTCTGCAATTACTACAGTGAAAATCAATACGTTATAAAGTGAAAAGCAGATTTTTACAGTTTCATAAGGTTAATATATTAGGTTTATATCATTTAATAATATAAACGGTAATGCACCGTAAAATATACAGGCATCAAAATGACATCCTGTAAACCCTGAAGCGTGGTTACCATATTTTTTTACTGTGAATTTCAGAAAAACCACAGCTGCCATTTTTTACCATAAATTTAACAGGATTTTTGTTACAGTGTATGCTAAACTAGATTTTTAAGAGCTTTGAAACATCAAATTCTGCACAATTAGTTTAGGCCTCAAAACTATATTACACCCTTAGACATGACATCACAGACACCGTATGTATCCAGCAAAAGTTTGTGCTGCTGCTTTGTGAGATTCTGTGTTGCTGAGATCTTATACAAGAGTAAATGAGAGAGGAGAACATTAACTACGCAAATAGAAATTAGGGCCAATAAAAACTGCTTGCTTTCATAAGATGGCATAATTTCATTCAAACAGTTCCTCACCATCATGTGCTGATATGGAACACCTCACAGATAAGCCTTTACATTCCTGACTGGGACTTGCAACCCACATTTAAGCAACTTCCTCACAGAAAATGTTAAAAGAGATCACGTTTGCTTTCGGACACAATTTTAATTAAGCTCAGGTACGAGATCACAGGCTTAAAAAGAGTTTGAATTTTGAACAGACAATACCTTGAACACTATACTACGCTGTACAGGTCTGGCCCAACTGTGCTCAGATTCAGAGAAATCATTGTAGAGACTATTTTATATTCCACATTATTGCATTTTGGGTTTGTAGGGCAGTATAGTGTTCCTGGTCACATCATATCCAAAACAATGTTTGTTATTACTGAGACTCCGGATGGCAGCAGGCAGAATGTTATTCAGATTATTGCCATATCTTTCTCACCTGTATCATTACTTCCACATATTTCACTCAGTAGGACTAGGAGACAACATCTCTATGGGTGGCAACAGATCAGCAGGAGGGAATGAGATCAATGTCTGTTTCTCGGCCAAATCAAACCCTCCATTCTGTCCTCCCCAACCATGGAGAGAGAAAGGAAAAATAACAGATTGCTGGGCTGTTCATCATTGCGTTGATAGATGTGACATTTGAAATGTGTTTACATGTCTTTTGTATACATTTTGAAAACATAAATCGATTTTTAAGTATTGCAACCAATTTTCCACTGTCTTTGTGTTCTTTTGTGTGACAAATAGGAAAGCATTGTGGCTGTTTATGTGCTTTAACAATTCCTTTAAATGGAACGGGTCATTTTAGCCTTCTCTCGTATATATGTTGACATTTTAATCTTTAACCTTTAAACTGTACATACATCACATTCCTGAACCTTCATTCCCTTGACTGTTGCCTACCCTTCCATCGTAAACTAACTTTATTCCTCTCACCCCACCGCTTTCTCACTCTGTCTAGGGAGGGTTATCTGTAGACTGCATCTCTGATCTGGTTGAGAGTCAGTCCAGATTACTAGAAGCTCTGCAGCTCTCTCACCCCAATGAGCTGGAGTTGAAAAAGGCTTCAGCTAATCATACACAGGCCAAGCTGAGTCTCAACCCCATCTACAGGCAAGTCCCCAGAGTGGTGGAGCGCTGCTGTAACCACATTCAGACTTACGGTGAGCTGCAAACAACATTACAGCATAAAATGTCAAGGAGGATTCCGACAGTCATGGAATACTGGATATTAGGCACTATTAATAAAAGTAGTTATTTATTTAGTTTACGGCTGAGATATTAAACACATAAATTTCTGAATACTTGACTGTTTATCACGTTTAAATAAAAATGAACGTGCAACGCAAGTCCCGAGCATAATAAACATGGGACTGATATACTGTACTGAGAATGGAGACTCCAGCCGCAAGTGGTGAGCCAGGTGTGGGAGAGACACAGGCAAGTGGCCGTATCCATTCGCATCGTCCGAAGACGCTCACTCACGGTCATCTGTCAGTGTCAATAACAAAGCTTCAGCTTTCAATTTGTATGTATAGAGTCTCAAAATTCATTGGCAGTGTATTGTACACTAAAGTTTATCTTGCCAATAAAGTTTGATATAAATTGGATCCGCTCATTTTATCAGATTATTAAAAAAGTCCATTGGAAAATGCCAGAAGATTAACTTAATAAAAGCATGTCCACTGATTTTATGGCATTTATGTACATATAAATTGTCAGTTAGATGCAAAACATTGATAATTTTAACAAGTACATATTTAAATAATTAAAATGAATGATAAAAAATTACTTACAAGTTCTTTGAGATAAAGTATAAAGTAAATACATTTATGATAATATTTTAATGTTTTATTGTACCATGATTAATCACAGAAAACTGTGTGATTAATAAGTATAAAAAAATCAAAAAATGTATCAATTCACAGCTCTAACTTATTTATTTAAATAAAATATAAAAATAAATTTTCTAGCTATGCTCAGCTCTAAGGTGTTTCATCAGGTAAATCTTTTTATTAATTTAATGCTTTATTTATTTATTTTTGTAATAGTTTAATTTAGTTTAGTAGCATTGTAAATGATGAGCAAATTAATAGAAAAGTTATGAAACATTATTGGTCAAAAAGTATAGGTGCTGTTTTTAAGAATTCTTGCGGTGACATAAAATTTATCAATATGCTTATGATGTAGCAATATGTTAGAAATACAGCATATAAATCCAAATACTTTCATCATAAGATTCATACATTTTTGTAATAACACACCCTGGTTCATGTTACAAACTGAGGGTCAAGTCACTGAGATTACCCTCAAAAACAAGAAACAGATTAAATATGAGCCCAACACCTGTTTATGATCATGGTTCTTTCTCTCTCTCTCTTTCAAGGTTTACAAACTTTGGGGGTTTTCCGTGTAGGCAGCTCCAAAAAGAGAGTCCGTCAAGTAAGTTTGTGAGTTCCAGCTGCTCTCTAGAGCTTTTTTCATATTGATTTCTAGACACACTGATGACAGCATAACACTGACAGTTTTTTAATGCATATGCAATGGCAAGAATCTCGCATACAGTATATATTTTCAGATAATGATCAGACAGTGTACAGTCTCTTGTTTACAAAGACCAGCATTGGTGTAATTGTAGGAAGCGGAGCTTCGAATGACTGTGATTTGTGTATTATATTATAATGTGTTTATTCAAGGAAACATGGATACTTGAGGCTCATGTGTGGTGGCAGCATACTTGATGATGTTTTATCCTTTGGTTGATTGTGTTCATGTGTGTGATTGCAGCTTCGTGAGGATTTTGATAGTGGGATAGATGTTGTGCTAGACGAGGAGCACAGCGTTCATGATGTGGCTGCATTACTGAAGGAGTTTCTGAGGGACATGCCTGACCCCCTTTTGCCACGAGAATTGTACCGCGCTTTCCTGCACACTAACCGTACGAGCAAACGATTGAACAATTCTTCTAATAATACACAGGATACACAGTCTTTATTTTATCAGCTGTTATGAAATAATAATCTTTATGAGATATATTGTGTTTCTCACAGTGTTGAGAGGGGCTGATCAGTTGATGTACCTGCAGCAGTTGTTGTACCTGTTGCCACCATGTAATTGTGATACTCTACTGAGGCTCCTCACCCTTCTGCATACAGTACAAGAGAAAGCACACAACTCTACTGGCCCCAATCAGGAGGAGGTACCACACCCTGGCACTCACTCTTCACATACAATTTACAAAATGTAAATTAGTGTTTCATTGTTGCATTTGTCATGCTTTAATCATTGTTCATGCCACTGAAATTGAATTTTAAGGCACCAATTAAAATTGTCCTGTGTAGCTTGATGTTGTATATTTGAGTCATTTGACTCCCTGACAAAATTACAGTTATGTCAGACGAAAAAATTTCAGTTTGTGCTAAATTTACTTTGGGATCATTACATTTTGGGCATGTGTTTTTTAGGAAAACAGCTGTATTCTCAGTTTTGTATTATTATTAAAATAGGATGACAAATCACTCACCAACACTCTCAAAAAGCAGTGTCTAAATTCCATTACGTACTCATTACGCAATTTGGTTATTATCCTGGTTCTCCTCTGTCATCTGTCTTGTGTGTCAGGCCGTTTGTAATCTCGAAATCTCAATTAAAAGCAAATGTTTTCCCTCAGAAAGAGCATTGTTGTTTAAACCAGTGATTCCTAACATGTGTTCCACAGGGGGCAGAATTTGGGGGATTTTGGAAAGATGCCATGATTATCAATGCATGATTATTCGCACACTATAAATCTAACACACCCATTAGGAATTGTATTAGTTGTAGCTGTGTTGTTTACATCATATCAGTGTCTGCCTTGCATTTTTTTTTTTTTTTAACCCTTCTACAGTTTTTAATTGTAACTTTAGCAAACCCACAAGAGTGTTCAGGTGTCAATTTGCACTTTAATATTCAAAGTCTTACAGTACTAAGTGGCATACTTAATGTGGTGTACTGAAAAGTAGCAAAATAAAACAGCATTTACCGTAATTTTAATGTGCAAAAATGCAGAACAATCAACTACAAATAAAATAACTTAAGATAAACAGTATTACATTAATAATTATAATTAGAAATATTAATCTCAGGATATTCTACAGTAAACTGAGCAAATACAAAGGCTGCTGTGTTATTAACTTACCTGCCACATCCGCTGAGGTTGAAACAGTCATGGAAGAAACAGCAGGATCAGTGGATGCAGGTGCTGGTGCTCCTCACCTGCAGAGGATGGACCTGATGATAGATGAAAATAATAATATTAATAATAAATGCTTGCCATGTTAGATGTCATATTAGAAGGTAATGCAATTGTCTGTCAAAAACGAAAAAATATATATTTTGATCTGGGACTGTTGAAACTCACTTGCTGTATCATCATCATCAGCAGCTGTAGCACTGGCACTTGGGGCAGGTGGCGTTGGTTGTGCCCCACCACAAAAATATTTCAACAATGCTCCTATAAGGAAGTTTCATAAGATAGATGAAGGAACAGAATGTCATTTTAATAACATAAATTATTATAGACAGCAGCAAGCCATCTGTACACCCAAAACAACCACTCTCAATCTATAACTAGTTAATTGAGGCATAATGATATTGGAATATATTAGCAAAGACCCCAACATTGTAGGCTAAAGTTAATAATGTTAAGCTGTTATCAGTACCAAGTTTATGGAACAGAAGCTTATTTTATTACAAATACCCAGGAACAAGTTATTTTTACACAGAAGACAAAAACTTCAATCTAAAACTAGCTAAGTAATATGTTGTATTATAATATTTTAAGATGTCAAAGTTATTTGTGGATGTTTAATCAAACATGAACTTTCCTAAAACAAGAATATATGCTACCTAGGGTATGCTAACTAACTAGCCAGCTAAAGTTAGCTCATTACAAAGCCTAGCTAATTAATATACCTTTATCTTGCATTTTGTTCTCTTCCTCGATTTCCTTCTTTTGCCTTTTCTCTACACCAGAGGGAGATGTCCTTTTTTGTGACATTTCTGTTTTGCTGCAATGCTGCTGCCTCTTCAATCAACTGTCTGACTATGTTTGCATCCTGCAGCCCGTTAACATAATATTGCGTTTCTGTATCTAGTTACCATTGTCCATTGACATGTATGTACATATACATATGTCATTTCATGTGCTCTTGGGGGTCCCCTGGTGGCCACATACTGTTACAAAAGTTAGGCAACGATTACATTAGACATGACAATTGCTAGTCATCTCAGATCAAATCAAACGGTGGAATCTATCAGATACCCGTCTAAATATTGGCCCAGAAAAATATCTTACCTGCTGTCCAGCAAGAAAAACTCAATGTCTGGGTCGATTTTAAATCCTTTAAGATCTCGGAGTGGTCACCACCTATGAAAATCGACCCAAAGTTGTTTCATATTTTATTACGGGCCCTGTCGTTTTCCCTTTTTGCTTGCAGAGTCTTCTCGGTTCGACGTTTCTTGTTTTGAAAACGGGTGATTACCCAGAGGGTTGCCTTTTTGAATGATCCACGGTCAATGTCACTCTTTTGTTGTGGCCACAAGCTTTCAACTTCAAAATACTACCACACCTGTCACCACAAATATACTCCACACACTGTAATAGCAGGATCTTCTTTACTTTATTTACATTACAATGAAGTAAACACACAGAGGCGAATGACAGAAGTATGCAATTTCCCACCAAATCCGTCCCTATAGCTCTAAAATATAAATCAGTATTACAGGCCTACCATAGTGTATCAGGGTAAGGCAAAACATGGTTTTGGAGACGGATTGTTGGTGTACTTGCTCATAAATGAAATTTTGTTAATTTCTAACAAAAAATCTTACATAGTGTAGCTTAAAGGAAAGATAGCAGAAAACATTGTTTGTTTTTAAAATAACTACTGTACAAAGGAAAGTTCCAGGATTCATATAAGTTAAACTCAATCGACAGCATTTGTGGCATTACATTGATTACCACAATACATTTTAAACTCATCCCTCATTTACAAAACAAATGAATAAATAAAGCAGAAATTGAGGTTACAATAAGGCACTACAATGAAGGGGATGGGGCCAGTCCACAAACATTTATATACAAAGTGTTTCAAAAGTATAGCCACAAGACATCATATGTGTTAGCATGATTTTAGTATGATAAAATTGCTTACTAATCTTATCTGTATATATATATTTCCATACAACTCCGATCAGCTACACGAACACGACAACTGAAATATACTTTGGCCTACAGTTACTGTAACCGTGATTTTGCTTTATTTATTTATTTATTAATGAGGGACGAGTCAAATGTATTTTTTGTGGTAATCAACATTATGCCACAAATGCTGTCGATTGTATGTAAATAGTGTACAAGATGAATTAAAAGGAACACATTTGTCAATGACTGGCGACCTGTCCAGGGTGTCCCCCGCCTTTCGCCCAATGTTAGCTGGGATAGGCTCCAGCCCCCCGCGACCCTGTACACAGGATAAGCGGTTGACGATGGATGGATGGATGGACATTTGTCAATGAAGGGTGACATTAGAAAAAAATCTGCATTTGATAAACTTGCACTCTTAGCATGAAGCTTGTCTCTAAACCAACAAGCCATAATCATGTAACCAACAGTACCATATTTAATGATTATATTATCCAATAAATGTCATTTGAGCACTTGAATTGATTTAATGTCACAAATCCCCCCAGCCCCTGTCCCCACCAATGTTTTGTTTAAACAAATTGACACCCATGGTTCTGATCTGTGTTGTAAACTTTTGTTGTTATTAGATCTCAGGTAATAAGATGACGGCAGCCAATCTGGCAGTGATCTTCGGGCCCAACCTCCTACAGAAAGAGCGAGGATCAGAAAGAGAGCTCAGTCCTCAAGCTCTGGGCATAGAGGACAGTAAAGTCATCATATCTGTTACTTTGCTGCTCATCCAGAACTACAGACAGCTTTTCACGGTGAGAGAGAGCGTGGGGGGGGGAGGGGGGAGTTTTGAAGAGAAAGTTTTACATATACATTCTGGGAGGAAAAGCAATGGATAAAATATTTGGCCCACATTTGATTTACACCAATGAGCCAAAATATTATGTCCACTCACAGGTGAAGCGAATAACATTGATCATCTCCTAACGAGGTCACATGTCAAGGCCTGGGTAGATTAGATGGTAAGCGAACAATCAGTTCTCATAGTCCACTTGTTGAATGCAGGAGAAATGGGCAGGATTAAAGACATGAGCAACTTTGACAAGGGCCAAATTGTTATGGCTAGATGACTGGGTCAGAGCATCTCTGAAACTGCAAGGCTTGTGGGGTGCTCCCGGTGTGCAATGGTGAGTACATACTGACAGTGGTCTGAGAAAGGACAAACCACAAACTGGCGACAGGGTGTTGGGCGCCCAAGGCTCATTGATGCACGAGGGCACCAAAGGCTATCCCGTGTAGTCTGAACTGACAGAAGGTCTACTGTGGCACAAGTCACAGAAAATGTTTGATGGTTATGGGAGGAATGTGCCACAACACAGAGTGTATCGAACCCTGCTGCGTTTGGGGCTGCGTAGCCGCAGACTGGTCAGAATGCTCATGATGACCCCTGTCCACAATCGAAAGCGACTACAATGGTATGCAAGCCTCGGAACTGAACCTTGGAGCAGTGGAAAAATGGTCACCTGGTCCGATGAGTCCCGTTTTCTTTTACGTTACGTGGACGGCAGTGTACGTGTGCACCATTTACGTGGGGAAGTGATGGCACCAGGATGCACTGTGGGAAGACGACAAGCGGGAGTGTGATGCTCTGGGCAAAGCTCTGCTGGGAAACCAGAATGGGTCTGGCCATTCATGTGGACGTCAATTTGGCAGATGCCACCTACCTAAACATTGTTGCAGACCAGGTACACCCCTTCATGGCATTGGTATTCCCTGATGGCAGTGACCTCTTTTAGCAGGATATTGCGCCCTGCCACACTGCCCACGTTGTTCAGGAATGGTTTGAGGAACATGGTGAAGGGTTCAGGGTATATATATATATATATATATATATATAATGTGTTTATTTCATGTCCACTTGTGCAGGTGTCAGCGGAGCTCCAGCAGGAGGTGCTAATGAGCCTCATTCAGACAGACCCTGATGTCATTGACTATCTGATGCGCAGGAAAGTCAGGTCAGCTAACTTAATGATAATTCTCATGACTAATGCAAGAATCAGGGGTGCAGGAACGAACATTATAAATCTCATCAGTCTCTTCTTACATTATGACAATTTTAAATAATTTTAGATGTTTTTGATAATCTGTTTTATGTTTTTAAGAATATGTGATATCATTTGAAAGAAAATATATCTGTTTTTTTTTAGAAACATCTGCATTCTTTTGATTGAACTTCAATAATTAGAACTAAAATGTACAAACTACGTATGAATGAAAATGTTCATATTAAACAAAAAGCATTAGCATATAATTTAATGACTGTCAAACATTTCAAACATTGGTCCAGAACCAAAGAAAAACTATTTTATGTCCTTGTCATATGTAACCTTACCGTAACAATTTCAGAATTGCTTGTGTCACCTCTCTGTCTACACTGCTGACTTGGTCACTGAACACGAGACATTATTGATCATTCAGTGTTTCGGTGAAGATGACTAACAATGAAGAGGTCAGATATATAAACCTCTCTGAAAGTTACCAAAATGTCAAATGTTTTCATTTGATTAACAACATGAACTTACAATAGTCAAAGATGACTGCTCATGTCTTGTCTCTCGAGTAGATGAGATGGGCTCATTAATATTAATCACGTTCTCTGCATCAAAACGTGGACTGTGACGTGAGAGCGTTATCCAATGGGATTAGCGCTTTTGAGTTAGTTCCGCACACTGCTGAAGCAACAAGCTGGCAGAGGCTTCCCCTGGGTCTTAAAGTCTTCGTTTTTAGGCAAACGGCGGCCATTGCACTACAATTAAGCTAAATAAACATTAAAATAAACATGCCCACCTCAGTTATAATGGTTCCTAAGCCCCTGGCAAGAATTATTTATAATAATTGTGGGATTACAAAAATAATATAATTCAGAGTACACCTGGATATTTTTAGACACAACAGAATGTTTTAACGTTGCTACATGCAGATTGACTCCTTAAAACAGATGCGCTTTGAAAAAGGTTGTTATTTGAACATGGGAAATGGGTCAGATATCTTTAAAGGCTGAATTTTTACCTTCATGTCCAATCCAGTGTGCCTGCTTACAAAGCAAAACAGCAATAATTGCCAGTTCAAACACTAACAGACTGCACTCACTGAATTAACACTCTTGAATTTCTCTGTGACAGTAGTAGTAGTAGTCCGACGATGGAGACCGACTCTGGTGAACGAAGGGACACACAGAAGTCTCTAGATTCTATGAGTCAGTGCAGTGATGACTTTCTCTTCCCAGAGACATCTTCAATTGGAAGCCTGAGCAGTGAGGTCTTCCTCAATGCTCTTCACCTCAACACCAACAGGAAACGTGAGTAGAGTTGCAGTAAGACTAACCTCCTTCAATGTAATCTTATTCTTTGATTATAGAATTATTATCCACAGCCATTCAACATCCTGATGGCTAGTTTCTCTTCACATTTTCCTAACTAGTTGTACTTTCCCATATGAGAATAAATGTGGGCAAAATACCACATATTCTTTATAGATCTTAATGACTATTGATTTAAATGATTCACCTGTGTGTGCGTGTGTGTGCGTGACAGGCTCCCCTGAAGCTCCAGCCAAGTCCATTGGCCATATAAGGCAGTTTCATTCCCACCACAACCTTCTAAGTATTGCCCAGCCTTCCCTCAATGCCCAACGTGATGACACCAACCTCCAAAGGCAAAGACAAGCTGGTTCAAGGCAGACCTGGTCAGAGGAGCACCTTCATTTCAGTCTGGGACGGCAGGATAGCTGCTCTCAACCCCAGAGCCCTAGAGAGAAGGGCATCTGGGTACGACAGAGCTCCAATGCCTCATCCACGATGTCAGAGGACAGCAAGCAGCCAAGCAACTTCTGGGACTTTTTCACTGGCAAGGTTTCAGGCTCAGAGACAATAGTATGACCCCTAGTTGGACAAATGTAGTGTGGGGGTTGTGTGTAAAATTTAACTATACACTCAACTGTGGAAGGTAAAATATTTATATAATGCAATCTTAAAGGGGTCATGACATGTCTTTTCTATTATTTTGATATGTTCCTGAGGTTCACTTCTAATATTAGTAGTTTTTTTGCACACAAAAAAAAATAGTAATATATTTGAAAAACACAATATTTTTCCACCCTCTGACAGAAATGCTCAACTTTGGTGCTGCTTCACCTGTAAGACTTGTCAGTACACACCCACTGTTATGATTGGCTTTCTGCTCTCAGTAGGCGTTGATGTGTTGTCCTGGAGGCAGTCAGATGCAGTTGTCTACCACAGTGTGACATCACAATGTAGAGGAAGTAGAGAAAGAGTCATTTTGGCAGCTTGGTTTCAACAAATGCTCTTTTTGCAGTGAGGACATTTTGATTTCTGAAACTTAGTGTTTTTATAATACAATGACCTCTTATTTGTCAGAAGATCAAGGAAAGTTTGATTCCTCATGTCATGACCCCTTTAAATAACCCCATTCCACTTAAAGGTGCTGTAAGAGATTTTAGCGGTTCTAGAATTTCCACAAGATGAGCTGTTGAATTAGCCACACCCCTTTTTTTCCATATCCCACACAACAAAGATACCAAATTAGCTTTATTGAGACGGTTATGGAGCAAAAACAGTTATCAGAAATAACAGCAGCCAAGGGGCGTAGATTTCGTTTGTACTTGCTTGTTTTGACTATTGGGGGTTACTTGTCACCATCCTCCCTGGAATCTACCCCCCTGACAGCAAAATAGCACCCTCAACTGACAAATATTATGAGCAACATGGCAAAAATTGGAATTAATCCTCAATAATTTGCTTCAACTACAATAAGAACGCAAAAAAAATTATTGACAGGCAGAAAGTGCAGTCCGTGGACAAATTCCAGAGCTGTCACAGAGACAGATATCTCACAAAACTTATTTCATTGATATCTTTCAGAGATTATGATTTTTATTTTTTTGCAAACCTTTCCATTATAAAAAAAAATTGCCTTCAGTACCTTTAAAGATGATTTTTCAGAACACACTAGATTATTTTAAAAGAACCATCAACAGGGTCATTCTAAACCTGCCAAAACCTTTTGTTATTTTTTTTACTGAGATACAGGCCTCTCACTAATATATCATAGGCCATTTTTAAAGCTTTTCTTAATAGTGAGTAACCTTTATATACACGGACTATCCTTCATACATGCACTCAGCAGGCTCTGAAAAATGTAAAATAATACAATTTGCAAAGGCATTTTTACAGAAAGTTTGTTTACATTAGCATTTGATCATTTCCGAAGTACCACTATTGCTGAAGTAGCAGAAATTGTATTTTTGTTTTGCAACATTTCAAAAGAAATGTCCTCTGATATATTGGCAGCTGGTTGAAGCTAGGTCTTAAGTTTTTCTTTACATTACAATTCCTCTACAACCAATACAACACATTTCCTTTTGAAATAAAAGAATGCATAACATTTGGTAGTTTTGAGGTTTATATTTTTAAAGAAGTGGATTATAGTAATATATAGCCTTAAATGTTGTACATGTTGCTTTTCAGATACCGATGGTCAGAAGCCCGTCACTGCAAAACTTCTTCAACAACCAATCACAGTCTGAGAAAAAATAAGTGGAATGGAGGATTTTTGTTTATGAATAAGATATTTTTGATAACTTTTGACCATTTCAAAAACATGCTCTGAACTCATCATTGAACCACAAGGGGGTGATATTTACTGGTGTTCAGCTTCAACAGAACATTTCTTTCTTTCCTAGTTGAAGCCAGGACTTCTTTGCCTACAACCTGAAGAAAAGTGTAGTTTTGCAATACTTCTACTTTATTATGAATCTCATTTTTAAAAGACAATTATTTTGTTTTTTATTAAGCAAGGAATATATCAATGCATCACCAAAAGCCTAAACAGCCCAATTAAATGGTTAATATCGCTAAATAGGACCAGTAAGGTAGTTACCGACCTGAAAGTGATTACACAAACGCAATCTATGATTGCTTAAAGACACATGTACTGTACAGTTTTATTTCATCATTAAGAAACAGAGACACCTTGAGTTGGTGTGTTTATGTTCGTTTTTATTAGGGACAGGTTGATCCAGTCCCATCTTTCATCCACACTGTCCACTCCACTCCACAACCAGAACATTCACCTGGTTTATAATTTGTACATTGCTTTATCGAAAGTGCACTTTTTTTTCCCTCAAAACCAGTTTGGAATAAACATTGTTACACAATGTTAAGGGAAGGGGTGGGGAAGATACACAAAACTAATGCCACTCCAAATTTTTGTTTTTGTCTCATGTAGTTTCTGTCTGTCTGCCAATGCCAAAATTAGCTAGCACCCTGGGTATTGTTACTGTGATGAATGCATAAATGTTTCTATAACAAACAACTTTGTCTGAATCTGATCATTCAAAGCAAACGTCATCACCCCTATATTTCTACTTCAACAATCCCTGGCCTATGTCCAAATAAAAGACTGATTAGCAAAAAAAAAAAAAAAAGAGAATGTCAAAGAAAAGTTTATATAACATTTATAATTATTAAACATAAATAAAAAAATAAAAAAGACCCAAATAAATGTCCCTTCCCCCATAACTACTAATAATTAAAAAAATTAAATATCCAGTTAACTCCGCACCGAGAAGCCTTGTTTTGAATTTAAAGACACAGCATGTGGAATTTACATAACATATGTCCATTGATTTGAACATGCAGTTGAGTTTACTTAAAGGAATATTGTGAATTCAATACAAGTTAAGCTCAATCGCATTTGTGGTATAATATTGATTATCACCAAAACATTATTTTGACATCCCTCCTTTTCTTTAAAAAAAAAAAGAAAAAGAAAAAAAATGAATGTTACATTGAGGCACTTACAATGGAAATAATTGGGGCCAAATTTTGGAGAGTTTAAAGACATGAATGTGAAGCACATTAATTCCTTTGTTAAAACTCATGTGTTAAGCGTAAGGTATTAAAATCATCATTTTTAGTCATTTTAGGATTTGTTGACATTACATTGTCATGGCAACGAAGTTGTAAAATTGGCTACAACTTTATACAGAGAAGGTTAGCAAGTCATTTTATCACACTAAAATCATGTTAACATGCATATTGTTTATTTCTTTTGGCTAAACATTTAAAATGGTGAGTATTTTAACGTTTACAGATTGGCCCCATTCACTTCCATTGTAAGTGCCTCACTGTAACCCAAATTTCTGCTTTTTTTTTTTTAAAGAAAGGGAAGGACAAGTCAAAATAAATTTTTGTGCTGACCAATATAATGCAATAAAATGCTGTCGAGCTTAACTTGCATTGAACCCGGGATATTCCTTTAAGACAGGTCCACTGACCGGCAAAATGCTTACAACCTCTTCACGGTCACTGGTGCCATGTTTATAAGCCCTTTATACATGCTTTATAACAATTTCAGGAGTTGTTATACAATGCATGCACTGATTCAAAGTAGACATATGGAATAATAATCAGCAGCACTGTCAGTTATGACCCCTCACAGATTAAAGCTCATTCTTGTCAAACAATCCATCAAATAAAACCAGTGTAGCTTACACAGGAAACCTCCAATATAAAAATAAGATAGCAATTTCATCCTCGAACCATACATTTAAGTCAGAAATATTAGGCGGGAATAAAATTAGGCTTGGAAAACAACATTTTTGTGGATGTCAAAACATTACGAAAACTTAAACTTTTGTCTGTTCTTACAAATTCCCTTGCTTGGTTTCTTTTTCATTCAATGTTTTACTAAATCACAGGATGGCTTATTTTGCTTGCAAATATTTACTAGCTGCGAGCCAATTGTGAGAAGTGGCTCATCCTACATAAGCCCTTTTGGACCCACAAATGAGAAACAACACACTTTAAAAGACTTTAAACAATCTAACCACTGCAGAGTAGTTATGCATATTTGAGAAAGTCACAGCTTAAACCTGTCACTTACAAACAGACTTAAACTGCATTTCAGCATATTGTTGTGCTTTTCATGTCATCTAGGGCTATGTTCAGTTTAAAAATGATTGTTAAAGGGCAGAGGAGAACACAGTTGAGATCTTATGAAGAGTTATTTACAGATGCAGCCAATTCAATCTGCCTACTGATTCACAAGTCGCCATAATGGAGTGTATAATAGAGCCCTAGTCGAAACAGGTATGTTTGAATTATCCAACATTTCTATTGTTAAAAAGGGCAAAACTGAATGTGTCAGCAATAACTTAAACAATCTCACAGCAGTGCCAGTGTTAATGAAATATGACAGGAAATGTATGCAGCTTTTGGTTTCAATATAACACCCATTAATGGGCTCCAACTCATATTCAGAATAATGTAAGGCCCTAATTTCTATTTCCATCTCTACATTTAGTGCACCATTAAGTTTATGCTATATGACACAATCAAATCCAAGCTTCACACTCACTTGCAGTGCACTGAATAATGAAAGAGCATTCTTAAGCTAAGATACATCCTTTACACGCACTCCCTGCTCTGATACCCACAGAGCACCCATTAATCCATTCTTGTCTTCAAAAGCCCTACGTAACATTACTTGTGAACTTCTTGACATATAAATGCTTATCCTCTTCAAGATTATTAAAACCCCATCAGGTTTATCCATTAAGGTAGAGCAGCTCTACATTGCTCATTTACAACAGGAGTCATTTGTTCTGTTGCAAACACAACACATTTATAACTAGCTGGTTGCCTGGTTTCACAGATAGCGTGATGTGCAATTTTTGACATTGCAGATGAACATAGGTGGAGAGTTTTTGTTGTAGGGTGAAGAACCATTGTGTGAGTTTCTGGACTGACCAAGAGATTGCGGCAAAGTATAGATCATGATACATACACGATAAATGTGATGCAGAAAAGTGAACCCTATCATCAAGCTACCTCAATCAAAATTAATCTTGTTACAGTGTGGTGAGAAACAAGTTTGTACAGTGTCGTCAGGGCTTCGAGACGTACATGTTGCTCATTTCACAACTGTGTATATGTGCGTTTGTGTGTGCTGCGCAACACAAAGCAGGCGAGCGAGACGACTGCTAACCAGATGGCGATTACTTCTGCCTGCCAATGCTGTGTCCAGGTCACTCTGGCATCAACTGCTCCAATCTGGGGCCTGATTGATGCTCTGGTTCACTGATAAGCCTGGATGAAAGGGACTTGACTGAGAGGGATGGCGTAGGGGCCGAGCAGTGTCAACAAAGCCCAAGCCTCCCATTCTGCCTGATCCTGTCCCTCACAAATCACACCCTCCCATTCTGTCAGTCACTCCCATTGGCTCAGTCTCTAGACTGGTAAAAGAGTATGTACCCTGACTCAGAGTTTTTGGAGATGTCCGACGTCAGACCGTAGAATTCCTCAATTGCTTGGGCATCTATTTTCTGTGGGGGAAAAAAAAAAAAGAATACATTACTGGATGTTAAAGGAATAGTTCACCCAAAAATGAAAATTAGCTGATAATTTACTCACCCTCAGGCCATGCAAGATGTATATGACCATCTTTCTACATCAGAATAGGATTTAACATTTTTACATTCACACTTAGTCAGCATCAAAGTAATCGACATGACTCCAGTCGATTAAGTAATGCCTTCTGAATTTAATCAATATGTTTGTGTGAAAAACAAAATGCGAGCTCTCTATAGCTGGTTAAATTGACCTAACTCTCGTGTGAAGTACACAAAGTACTCTGTGGTAAACAGAGCAGAACATCTGAATTCTAATGTGCATGCGCCAACGTGATGACGTCACACGACAGCAACATGAGGCATTCAGTGTTTACGGGAAGCAATTTTTTTAAAAGTTAATAAAGCTTTAATTAGCAATTCGTTTTTCACACAAATATTTTGATTCACTACAGAAGACATTACATGATCAGCGGGAGTCGTGTGGATTACTTTGATGCGGGCTAATTGTGCTTTTTGGACCGTCATTGATGTCCATTCACTTGCATTGGATGAAGCTAAAATCCTGGGATACTTTCCTAAAAATCTTAAATCCTGTTCTGATGAAGAAAGAAGGTCATATACATCTTGGATGGCCTGAGTGCATATTATCAGCAAATGTAAATTTTTGGGTGAACTATTCCTTTTAGGAAAACTTAAAGAATCGGGTGCTTAAAAACTGAATAAGAAATAGTTCAACCGAAATTGAAAATGTGCCTTGATTTAAAGCTTAAAAAAAATAACCCAAAAGTATCCAAAAATGTATCCACTGCGTCATATTACCAGTCTTCTGAAGACATCCATCAGGTTTTGGTGAGAAACAACTTAAGTATGGCAATATAGTATCAACTGAAGTGGAGTATTAATGAAGATTTCACAATTTAATTCTCGATTGAAGTCCAATTTCGATAGGAGTCGAAAAAATATGAATAATAATAACAACATTTAAATATACATTTTCCAATGTTTATTTTATCATTCGTTTTTCATCATTTGTCACATTTTAGTTTTTATAAAAATGTACAAATGCATGTATTCCATCCATTAAAATGTCTTGAAATTACATGTTTTATAGTAACATCTTTATCATTTACATGCAGAATTTGCAACATTAACATGTATATCGACATAGTACATATTAAACCTGATCATTCTGAAAACGCATCTTTTCTACATTTTTGGCCATTCCGCCCACACTGAAACAGCGAAAACAGCAAAAACTGAGCTTTTCGAAAACGTGGTGTACGCTGGCGTGTTTATCTGCCGCTTCTCACTGGTCTATTTGATGTGGTTTTTATTTTTTTTTATGCTTTTTGCTTGGAGCAACCTTTCGTGAAATACATTTTTGTCTCTTTATGGACTGCTGTCTTTTTCATCGGTTTGGGATCGACTTCAGTGTTGGTCTGAATATTTATCTCCATTTGGGCAAAAAGACTCCACCAGCCTAACTTGCCCTTGCCACATTGTTGCCCGGCAATCTCTGGCTTACCTGTGAGTAATTGGACACTTTCTCACTGCTTGTTTTGCGGGCCAGATTTGAGCCCTAAACAAGCTGCTTGATCACTGCCTCGTCTGCTCTGGGTGTGCTGGCTAACAAGGACACTAAATCTTGGTGTGCAGATGGGCTGGTAATGATGGATTATTTTTTGCTGCTCGCTCTGGCTTGTTGGAGTTTTGTAATTGATCTTCTCCATACACAGCTGGTAATGCGCTGTTTTTTCATGTTCTTCACCTACTATTTCTCAGCCTCTACGCTAGTTCTATTCACTCTACTGCCAGTCTATTTTCAGATTATTATCAGGTTCACTTTACAGATACTCTCTCCAATGATATGGGTGCAGAAGAGCTGGTTGAGGTTAAAAAAATCATGTTCTTTTATTCTTGACTCTGTTGCCCCTCTTAAGCCCGGGAAAAGGCTTAGCCTTGGTTATTTGACTCCACCTGCTCTCTCAGACAAGAGTGCATAAAGGCAGAGCGTAAGTGGTTATCAAAAATCAGTGAAAGAAGCCAAATCAAAGTTCCTCTCTAAATTAATTTCCGAAAATTCAAACAGGATTTAAATGACCATCTTCGGTTGCCTGTCCTTATCCATCTCTTGAGACCTGTGAGAATTTTTGATAATAAAATACAAAATATTTAGTTATCCATTAAGCCCTTAAAATGTAATCCACTGCTGGTATGTCCGCCGCTCAGTTATTTAACTTGCTTTCAACCAGTCTCTTCTGCCCAGCTAATTGATTTAATTTTAAAGGGGAAGTGTTAAAGTTGTAAAACGTAAGATGTTATTCTTGCATGTCTCTTCAAAGATGTCTTTGAAAATGTAAGCTCAAATGTGACGGCTATCATTAATAGCTCTCTAGTAAATGTAGTACCACCTACTAGTTAAGCATGCAGTTGTGCACCCTCTGCTTAAGAAACCTCATCTCGATACAACTGTGCTCAATAACTACAGGCTACATAACTTATTTGAATTCTTTTAATATTTTATACATTTTCCAGTCTGGCTTCAGATCTTTACATAGTACTGAATTCACACTTTTGAAGGTCAATAATTATATTTTACTTGCTGGACTCTGGATCATATACAGTTAGGTTTTATTGGATCTTAGCACTGCATTTGATACCATTGATCATAACATTTTGTTAAATCATTTGGAGAGTGGTTGGCATTCAGGGTGTGGCTCTGCAGTGTTTGGCCTCTTACTTGAGAGATAGGTCCTTGTCTGTGAGCACAGGGAATTGTTCCTCTACATCGGCACACTTATCTTGTGGTGTGCCCCAGGAGACTATTTTTGGGCTCTTTACTTTTCTCCCTCTATATGCTGCCCTTGGGCTCTGTTTTTCAAAAATATAATATCTCTTATCATTGCTATGCTGACGATTCTCAATTTTACTTATCGGTCAGACCAGACAGTATCTGCCCTTTTGAAGAGCTCTTCAAATGTCTTGAGGACATCAAATGTTGGATGGCAAAAAAAAAATTGCAGTTAAATGAAGGCCAAACTGAAGTTATTATTTAAGGCTCTTCCAGGCTCCCTCCTGCCCTTTAAGCACAGTTAGGTTCTCTTTCCTCCAACATTCAAAAGCATGTCAAAAATCTTGTGGTTATTTTTGACACATCTTTAAATTTTGCCAAACAAATCAGTGCAGTTGTTAAGGGATTGCTCTTTCATCTAACAGTTTCTCTCTCAGAAAGACCAAGAAATTGTGATCCATGCTTTTATTACATCACGGCTGGATTACTGCAATTCACTATATATATATATATATCGGTCTGCCTCAATCTGCTAGATCTCATCTGCAGATAATTCGAAAAGGGGCAGCTAGATTTTTAACTGGGATTAAAAAAGACGGATCACATTTCCCCTGTATTAGCTTCTCTACACTGGCTTCCCATTGAGTTCAGAATTGATTTGAAATTGATTTGGCCTTGCACCTCAATACATTAGTGACCTTCTGCACTCTTACTTTCCTCCAAGAATACTCAGATCAGGCATTTAGCTTATTTTACTTTCACCCATCCACGCAGCAAGTCAAAGGGTGATGGGGCCTTTTCGGTTGTTCCTCCAAAACTTTGGAATAGCCTGCCCTAGTCTGCACCATCTTTAGCTATTTTCAAATCTACCCTTAAGTCTTATATTTATTAATTGTCTTTTGATGCTATTTAAATTTACAGTGTTGTTGCTGATCAGTACTTTTTTTTTTTATGTAAGGTTGCATTTTTACTATGTATTGTTTGTTTATTTGGCGCTTTATAAATAAAGTTGGATTTGACTAGACTTTACATGTCAGTTAGAGTGCTTTTCCAGTCTGATTGGGCAGTTCATGTCCAATGTAAGCTGCAGTAGCTCCCAGACATTTGCCTTTGTAGTCAAAGGTCTGGCTACACTATGCTGGACATAACAACGGCTCAAACAATGGCATGAGTTGGAGGAGGGACAACCTGAAACTTGCTTGAAAACAGTCATTAATTTGCAATAATGTATTACACTTCTCCTTAGTGACTTTGAAGGATCTGATAACAATCTGAAAAAAATCAAAATGCTGTAAAATCACAGCAGTACAAAGAGGAAAAAACTAATAAGCAAGAATGAGTGCTATAGGTCCACAGTACTATATCTAATGAGCAAACATGGTTTATTTCCCTAACCAAACATAAAACGACAATTTGTGGTGCTAACTGACAAAATACAAACTGACAAGCAGAGAGACCTTTAACTATGGAAATTTCCCACTCCTGCCAACTCTCCTGTCTCCATTTCCAGATGCGAGTTCGGGAAGACATCAGATAAAAGGTAAAAACACATCACTTTAGCACGTAACTGACCCAGGCACTTCTCCATCAGCCCACCATTTGACATCCATGTTATTCAGAGCGAGTCACACAACCACAGTTTTTGGAATTTATAACAGACTGCCTGATAAGAGAACCACTTCATGTTTTGAGAAGAACCTGAAAGTTTGTGTTCACAACATGCATGTAACTATTTGTCTGGGTTACCATGTAGAAGAGTGGATATGTTCTCGGTGTACAAACACAAAACCACATTATATTACAAATCTACATGTTGGTGGTGGAAACTCTGCCTCAATGTAAACTCTTTCTCAAGTACTCACAGGTTTGCTTTTAAGCCAGTAGGTTAAAACATATCTCAGACTAAACAATCAAGGGTCTAGTCCTCATGAGGAGGTAATGGAAAGATGGTGCCGGGTCACAATATGTAAAGCGTTCTTCTAGAATGCTTCATTAAAAGTGGCTCATCATAAAAATGAGACTCAACTTTCTATTTAAGGTTTAGTAAAACTTTGCCAAAGTTTCAGAAAGGGATCCTGGTCTTATCACTGTCTCACTATTTCTAAAATAAGTTTGCATCATTCAGAGAAACGTAGAAAATTATTTAGGTTGATGGGAGGACAATTCCAGACAAGCACATTGAGAGGCAGAAAACACTAGCAGCTCATTCCCTGACAAGCAGGGTTAATAGTTGTATGCAGTGCTAGTCATTCAGAGTAATGTACTCTGAGCTGCAATCATATATTCATTAAAACGGTAAACGCAAGTGAAAATGCTACTTATGCAACCCCAGCTGGAAGAACCCATCAATTTAGCTGAACTGAAACTGATGCTTTAATGCTTCTGCTTATTATCGAAGAAAATTAAAAGGACAATTCAAAGTTAAATACAAAATGACTTGTCTCTCAGGTTAAAAACTAAATAAAAGAAAATAAATCAAGGCATAATGAAGAACTTCCAATGGACGTCTATGGGGGTACAAGTGGGTTAAAAAACAGAAATATGAAGCCTGTTAAAGCAGTCATTAATCATACTTGCAATTAATCTTTAAAATAAATGTTTATTCAAATTTGAGCATCCTTTTGAGGTGGAACTGCATTTTTTATGTGGATGAACTTCTGGCTATGCATTACCAATATAATTCCTATGGGTGGAGTTTTGTTAGATTAAAATGTGCTTTACAAGAGATATCCTAGCACAGAAATCAGACTGAAGTTACCAGGTTTTCTGGCTTTAAGGGTCATGGAATAAGTTGAAATTTTGGATTATAAATTTGTTGTGTTATGGTCATACTATCAGAACAATAAAACTGTTTAATGTTTCCCAGTGCTGTGCATTAACTACATAGACAGGCATTTTAAGACCATCACTGTTCATGTTTTTATTTTGTTTTTACAAACTGAGGAACGAGTCAACATTATTTGTGGTAACTGATAGCACGCACAGATGCTTAAGATACATTTAATGCAGACACTTCCCTTAAGGAATACATTTCTATGCAAGTTCTATGTTCTAAAAAATGTTTCTACAGAGTACCAAGGGATATTCTGACTCACCTCTACAATGTCATCATCAAACAGAAGCCAGAAGCCATGACTCTTCACTATAGTGATATAATGACCTCGATTTGGACCACTACAAAAGATAGAAAAGAACAATATATGATAGACTGAAACAAAGGGCAGTATAAATATTAGGGCTGTGATTAAATTAAAACTTTTTAACTAATTAAATCACACAGTTTTCTGTGGTTAATCATGATAAATCATGGTACATTCAGACAAACTTCAAAATTAAAGAGATTGGTTAGTCATCGTTTATTTTAATTATTTAAATATGTACACGTTAAAATGTGCAGGTATTTTATGAAGATAATTTGACAAATATTTACAGGTATAAATCTTTGATGCAAGTACATGTCTACATGCCATAAAATCAGTGGAAATTCTGTAATTTTGTCATTTCTGCCATTTTCCATGAAAACAGATGGACAAAACAGATTTTCTCAAAACAGAGCAAAAGAGCAGCATTGTTTATTTCTGTGGCTCTCAAATTCAACAGTGGCACAGTAGCGCACCTCAACTGACAAACATTATGAATCATAGCCTCAATGATCCGCTTCAAATACAACACTATGAGAACAAGCAAATGATTGACAGGTGAAAAGCATCAATGTCCACGGACACATTTTGCTTGCCGTTTACAAAGTCTACAGCTGTCACGGAGACCGGTGAAGTATCTCAGGACACTTATTTCATTCATATCTTTAAGGAAATAGGAACATTTTGCATAATTTCCATGAAACAAAGTCACTTACAGCACCTTTAAGTGTTTATTAGACCAATTAGGCAGTTCAGTTTCTATTGCACGGTTTCGTTTAGTTTAAACTGGTTCAGATGACAGTGAGAGAGCGTTTGATGCGAAGAGATATGGCAGCCTGCCCGTATCTCTCCCACAACTGGCTCACCACTTGCGGGTGAAGTCTCCATTCTCTGTACAGTAAATAATAATAAATAGTTATTAATAAATAGCATAATAATTAGGTGTGCACTGCTCCACACAATCAGTTTCTGTGCTAGGATGTGCAGTCGATTCGAGCATGTACCTCCCGGAAATGTATAAAAGCCAATTATAGCTACAGGAAGTGAGGAAAAAAAATGTGTGATATTTCAAGTAAAAAACAAAAACAAATACTGCATTGATTAATTTTTTAACGTTATGGTAACACTACCCAATGGCCTTGTCTGTCATTTTAAAAGCAGAACCCTACCTCCCACAGTGCACCACTACTGCCACTAGGTCGTACAATCGGTCAGGGTTGGTGGCATCCCCAGAGGTGTTGAAGAGCCTCAGCTCCAGAGGGAAGACCACGCGGTAGGAGAGCTTGGTGTAGCGATGAAGCTGGTCCATATATTTAAAGCGCTTTAGGTGCAGGGCAAGGATCATGGGTAATTTCTTCACCCGCATCCTGTGAGAGAGAAGAGCGACATGATTGATTATTTTAACTTGAAATTCTACCTCCATTCTCAGACTGCTCTTTATTTGCCCACTTCCTGAGCAACTGTATTGTAAAATGCTCCAGGATAAAAATACTTCTTCTGGTGAAAAGATTCCACACACTAATGCAATATAGAACAGTAATGCCTATTATATGCATTCAGGAAGGAGGGATATACTACATGGAAAGGTAAGGATTTGATCTATAGCATCAATCTTACAATGGTTGATGTGAAATATCAAAGCAAATAAGCCTCAGGGATAAGAGGCCCGTGTACTGCAACTCTTTACCTTTTCTGAGCCTCCTGTTTACTTCTGCATTGCTCACAGTAGTACTTGTATTCACTACATAAGGTCTCAGTGTTGCTGAAACCCCTGTCAATGCAGAGAGAATATGTTAACCTTCCACAAACATTAAAGAACATTTTTGTTGCAGTTATGTGTGAGGTCTGTCGCCTTACCTAAGACAGTGTGTGATGGAGGTATTCTGCTCCACATCTACCGAGAGGTCCAGGAAGTCCTCATCTTTACTGCTCACCTAGGGACATGAACAGAAGAGCTCACCAGTCATACAATCTTAATGCATCTGTTCTAATAGGTAATTTTGCTAAGTATATTTAGGACACCAAGAAATGTAAACTTTATAAGAAATGCTAAAGTCCACGTCTGTGACATAACTAAAGCCCAATACAAAAAAGGGATGAGCCCTTCTATTATGTCCTGGCCAAACTTCCAGTTCCAATAGAAAATGGGTCAATACAGGGAAGAAAACTGCTCTCGTCAAGTGATTTCATGGGGTCAATTCATTTAATCCACATAGATTTCAGATCTCATATCAGCCGGGAAAGTTACTAACATATTCTACAATCAAAACATTAAAATAAAATGTCTAAATGCTGTGAAGCACTGTTCAGAAATGTCCTCCATCCAAATCCACACAATCTTCCAAACTCAGATGAGTCAAATGCTCAGGGCAAATCACATGGTCACAATAACTAAATTTTACGCACACTCTCACTTCCTATGCCAATATCTCACTAAGAAAAGCAAGAACCCCTTGAGAGTGCCTCTGACTCACTCCACCTCCTCTGACTTACCGCTTCACAGTTGAGGCAGCGTGTCTCATTGGTCAGTGTGCCTTGAAAGATCTCATGCACCCATGTCTGCTGGGTCTTTTCGCCTTTTTCACCCTCTCCTGTGCTGCTACAGCTTCCACCTACTCCTCCTCCTCCACCTGCACCATTCTGCACCACCTTTCCATTCTGCTGTCTCTCTTGGCTCTTTTCCTCCTGTAACAGGTCTGCAATGGTGTTGAGCAAGTAATTGAGGAATTCGTGTGCATCCTGCTGCATGTAGTTGTCAAACAACTCTGTAGGTAAAATATTGATAGCATTAGCAGTTGATTCTTTCCTGTACATCATATATATATATATATATATATATATATATACATACACACACACACACACACACACACAGTGTGTATAAACTAGGGCTGGGTATCGCCTGGCACCTAACGATATGAAAAGCATTCAAAATAGTGCGATACATCACAATATAAAAATTTGATTATGAATCAATTCCAATTTCAGTTCCAATTAATTTGGGTATATTTCAGTTACATACTGATGTCTGATGAAGAGCGTGTAGCTTGAAAATCATGTTTTTGTCCCTTGGTGAGCTCATTAAATTGATTTGGAAGTAACAGTGTGCCAACTGTACACAAACAGTATCATGAGAAAAACGCAATATATTGTTAATTGATAGTATCAACACAGCTAGAAAAACAATGCATTATGATTCAATCACATACACAGCATTTCATAATGGTCATTATTATCATTATTATTATTATTCATTAACACAAAATAATTTAAAGACAATATATGGACAACACTTCTGTATTACACCATCTTCACTGACTGCATGTGCACACCATAAAGTTCAACCAGTGTAGTCAGATCAACTAAGGAATTACTCTTATTCAGTCTAAAAGACTGACAAACTCCTGAACTTTCAGTTTTGATCATTGGAACGAATGTTCCACTGAATGAATCACAGCGAATCACTCATTTGTAAAGAAAACACAGTATCACTTCTAGTATTTACACTGAAAGTTGAAGGGGGTTGACATTATATTATACTGGATTTATACAACATCTATGCCTTCATTCAAAATGTTTATAAACATACTGGGACATGTATATAATTTGTGTCACTATTCACAGTGCAAGGCTAAACAGTTGTTCTGTATTTAGCTAAATCTTCAAAAATATCAGTTCATGACTCTAAACACCTGCATAACATTCCCAACAACCCACATCAACAATCTGTCCAGGGTATATGCAGGTATGAAATATAAGACTTGTTAAGACTATTTAACCCTTTAATCTCGTACGGGCCAACGGGACATTTTTGGACACTAGGATAAATAATTTTTGTAATGCTATAACTTTTGATTGCTTTGCTGTATCAACACATAATTTTACTCAGTTACATGTAACATATATATATAAATGTCACATGTATATAATGAGGTATATAATGTCAAATAAGAAAAAAGTAAATTTGTGATTTATAAGCAGTTTCTTAGGCTGAGAGTCTAATTAACAAAAACTGAAAAATTCTCCCAAATTTGGAATGCCCAATTCCCAATGTGCTCAAAGTCCTTGTGGTGGCGTAGTGACTCGTCTCAATCCGGGTGGAGGAGGACGAATCTCAGTTCCAAGAGGTCAATCCACGCATCTTATCACGTGGCTTGTTGAGCGCATTACCACGGAGACATAGCACATGTGGAGGCTCCACGCTATTCTCTGCGGCATACACGCACAACTCCCCACACGCCCCACAGAGAGCGAACCACATTATAGAGACCACGAGGAGGTTAGCCCATGTGACTCTATCATCCCTAGCAACCTGGCCAATGTGGTTGCTTAGGAGACCTGGCTGGAATCACTCAGCACGCCCTGGATTCAAACTTGCAACTCCAGGGGTGGTAATCAGCTTCAATACTGAAAAGTTCTTTAAAATGATACTGAAGTCTTGACCCTAATGTCTTGAGTTATAAGCCTTTAATTTTGGGTATGTCACTGAAACAGGAAATCTTTAAAAACACCCTCAGAGAATAAAGTGTTAAGGACCCATGGGGTACCCTGCTGTCAGTCAGTCCAATCCCTTAGATTGCTTTCACACTTGGTTCAATTGCTTGTACCAAATCAGAGTTCACTTCCTCCCCTCTTCCCCTGCTGGTCTTCACATCATATTGTTTGGGTCCAAAACCGAGGTCATATTACGTCATCAATGGGAGTATATGCGCAGAATTTCCCCACTTTAACTAGGTAACAACTCAAGACATCAGCTTCACTGTGTTTTTAAAATGTAAGTCTCTGTGGATTTACCAATAAAAATGTACATGCACAGTAAGACAGTTGCATTTGTCTCCCACGGATGCTTTAAATGTGCAATGACGTGATTAATGTTAGTGTTTGTCTGCCAATGCAATACAAGAAATGTGCAGAATGTGAGCTGCTCTCTGAAGACAATTTATTTAGACACAAGCAGGTCTAAGAAATCCATTATACAATAATAATTGCGATCGAGAGCCTGTAAAGTTGCAAATTATACATCATCAAATGCGGTTCACTTCTGCGATTTGGTACGACTGCATTCACATCTGCAGTGAACCTTACCAAAGTTCACATGAACCGTAAACCAGACAACCTTTTCAAGCAGAATTGGGTGCGGTTCACGGGTGTGCACCAGAGTACGGAAAACAGCATTCACATCAATCAAACGAACCAAACTTTGACGTAATTTGAACCAGGGTGTGCACCAAAAGTGCTAGTGTGAAAGCACCCTTATTGCAACAGCCTCTCTCACCATTTTCCTTCCTCAGCCGAGAGATGAACTTCTTTGGTGGAATGACTCCAACTTTCTTCTTCTGCGTTGCAATACTGTTGAACAAGTCAGCCAGGCAGGTGAGCAGGCTCTCTTTACGTCGTGGCTGTATCTTATAGGCCAGTACTTTCTCCCGGAAGGGACGGCAGAAGTACAGTGCCTGCAGCACGGAGTTACAGTAGCAGGTGTTTCCAAACTAAGAGACCAGATTGCAGTTGGACAAAGAACAGATTAAACAGTGATGTGGTGGAAGGACATGTTATGACATACATGCACATGTGAGTGTATCAGATCTACCATTAATGCTTCAGATATGGTTAGCAATACCTTGCAAAATATGTAGAGAGGTTCTATTGCTTTTGCTGTCTTGTGTGCATGCTTGCCAAATTTGCTATTTGCTAAGTGATGGTGCAAGCACATTACATTTAAAACATTCCAGTTGCTTGATATGCCAAAGTCATCTTCTATTTATAGCATATTCGCTGCCGTTGAGAATAATCTAAACTTACATTGACCAGCCCAAAGTAGTGTTCATTAACTGGGAATTGTTCCGGTCCAATCTCCTTTTCCAAAGCAGAGGCATTGGCGCCCTACAGAGAACAGAAACACCAATAATATTTATATTTGCTCATGGGCTCTCCTTAATACAACAACCCGAGTGCACAGGAACCCCCAAGACCTTTTCTGAGACTAACAGCAACATCCTGTTTGTGGAGTGTGATGCCAGACTTGTCATTAACAGGACAGTTGCCAGGCAAGCCTACTCATTAAGTTTCACCAGGGGAGAATATGAATGGTGGAGATGTTAGCAGTATCTGCGTCTGAGGGTAGGTACAGTATGTGTCTACACAAATCCTAAAATGCCTACATAACACTATGCTCTGTGTCTGTAAGTGATTTCTGGGAGGATAGAACACCAGAGGGATCTGATTCATATATACTCATTTTCAGAAGATTTAAGCATTTCAAATCTGCAGTCTCTAGACAAGGGCTACTCAAGTTCGCAAAGGTCAGGGGCCGCAAAGCAGGATTCCTATTCCCTCAAGGGCCACACTCTTAATTTGTATGAGATATATATATATATATATATATATATATATTTAAAAAACAAATAAAAAAAAAACACATATATTTGTGTATGTTCTTGCATGTCTGAATTGCACTCCTGCATACTGGAAGCACAATGAGCAAGACAAAAGACATAAATCTATGTCTTATAAATGTCAGGATAGCTACGCAGTTATCAGTAACCACAGGTAACTAAGGAAGTTGATTTGTAGCATCTATTGATTGCTATGAATAAACATTAAACTGTTCTGCTCAAGAGAGCACCCAAAAATAACTAAAATAGTGCACTGTAGTATTTTAATACATATAAGAACACAGAATGCTATCAGTGTGCAATATAAGGACAAACAGATTCAAACACAGCTTTTATCCTACAGCAATTACCATACTCAATACTGCTAATTAATTATGAAGTAATTAATAATTTACAATTGACTGTAAAAAGGGATGTGCAATGATAAAATTTACTTTTATGTGGGTATGTGGGCATACTTAGCAGTTTTTAAATACAATGTTTTTATTTTATGAATTTATGAATGATGTACTGACTGGTGAGCACTTTAAATTTCGTTGTACTGGTGACAATAAAGGATCTATCTAAACCCTAAACTTTATTTTATGTACGAATAAATGCCAGATCTCCGGTCTAAAACATAAACGCGAAACCAGCAGAAGTGGAGCTATAGTCTAATCTATGACTTCGCCTGTATAACCCCATGTCCATCCATTCCTCTAAACAAAACAATAATAAGCATGTTAAAAGGTGTCCTGAGGACTGATATTATCTGATGGAATAACAGTTCGCGAAACGCCCGGCTTATCAAACATGGACAGTAGTGTGTATCGTTCGCTAACATGCTAGGTTTATCAGTTGAGTTTACCCTTGAGCAGGAAACCACACTATCGGTCAAAACATTGTTTTAAGTCCATTTAACGACATCTCTGAACTTCTACTGCGTCTATCCCCACAGACAGTGAGGTGTGCAAACTTTTTGTGCATGTGATGCCCTATCATGACGCGGTTGTTTATCTGTTAGCAGGCTAATCCAAACACAGGAGAGACGCAGTGGGCAGGAAAACATTCGCTCACACGAATACAAACTCACCATCGTACAAATCGAGGCGATCTTTCGGACTGTCATCAGTATTTCCATCCGTTTGCCGCCATATTGGACCGAACCCCTAACTGTGACAGCGGCACAGGTTGAATTTCCGGTGAATCCTTGAGTCGGTCCAGCTCGTACTCGTAGCAGAATGAGGGAGTGTCGCCTCGCTCAGTTCAGCAGCTGCGTATTACACACAGGTCCGGCTCGATTTTCCTCAACGTACTACGGCGAAGGCTGTACTTATGCATATTAAGTAGATCGTGCTGACGTTGCTTGGTAATCTTCCTGGAGCGTCCAGGGAGCGCCTGGTCACGTAGCCTAATTAATATTCATGAACCAAGCCTTCGTCATAGTAAAATTCGTATTCACGTGCCTTCCTCCTCACCACGCTTGTTTTTGTACCGATCATCTGACTATTGGAGAGACGTGTTTACACTCCGGTCGCCCTATATTTCTTTTGACCGATGTATATGCTTAATAGGCTAATAGTTTTGGATTAGCCAGCTCGAATCACATCATCAAGTTCGCCGATGACACGACCGTGGTGGTTCTCATCAGCAAGAAAAACGAGTCAGCATACAGAGAGGAGGTGCAGCGGCTGACGAACTGGTGTAGAGCCAACAACCTGTCCCTGAATGTCGACAAAACAAAAGAGATGGTTGTTGACTTTAGGAGAGCACAAGGTGAACACTCTCCGCTGAACATCGACGGCTCCTATGTGGAGATCGTCAAGAGCACCAAATTCCTTGGTGTTCAACTGGCGGAGAACCTCAACTGGTCCCTCAACACCAGCTCTATCACCAAGAAAGCCCAGCAGCGTCTCTACTTTCTTCGAAGGCTGAGGAAAGCACATCTCCCAACCCCCATCCTCACTACATTGTATAGAGGGACTATTGAGAGCATCCTGAGCAGCTGCATCACTGCCTGGTTTGGGACTTGCACCGTTTCGGACCGCAAAGCCCTGCAGAGGATAGTGAGGACAGCTGAGAAGATCATTGGAGTCTCTCTTCCCTCCATCAAAGACATTTACAAAAAACACTGTATCCGCAAAGCAACCAGCATTGTGGACGACCCCTCACACAAACTCTTTACCCTCCTCCCGTCTGGCAAGAGGTACCGAAGCATTCGGGCCCTCACGGCCAGACTGTGTAACAGCTTCTTCCCCCAAGCCATCAGACTTCTCAATACTCAGAGACTGGTTTGACACACACGTGTCCTGAGTTGCACTTTAATAACTGTCACTTTATAACTGTCTGCTACCTCAATAACTGCTATGTGCATAGAACACTATCTCATAGTATGTTATGTTTACATTTTTAGAAACTGTCATCTTTTTGCACTACTGAGTACTGGTCGGCGCTGCACTGTCTATTGTCCTGTTCATTGTCAGTAATTTGTTGTACTGTCCTGTACTTTTTGCACATGTTTGCACGTGCACTTTATATAGGTATATATAGGTAGTTTATATAGGTATTTTATTTCGTTGTGTAGTCTCATGTGGTCCTGTGTTGGTCCTTTGTTGTTTTTATGTAGCACCATGGTCCTGGAGGAACGTTGTCTCGTTTTGCTGTGTACTGTACTAAATGTATATGGTTGAAACGACAATAAAAACCACTTGACTTGACTTGACTAATAGATCAGGAGACAGGAAAGGGAGGAGAAGATGGCTATAAGGCGACCGTAAAGACCAGACTGTCGCTCTCTGTTTCCGTGCCGTGTTTCCATGCACACACACACACACACACACACACACACACACACACACACACACACACAAGTAGTTTTTGTAAGCTATTGAAATTATGTTGACAGTAGAAATGTTCTCATAAAACACATTTATAGCATAATACCCTTGTAATTTCCAAGTTTGTAACCTAAAAAATTGTCCTCATAAACCACATAAACATGCCCACACACACACACATACATCAATCACTGAGCACTTTATTAGGTACACCTAATTATTTATGCGATTATCTAATCAGCCAATCGTGTGGCAGCAGTGCATACAATCATGCAGATACGGGTCAGGAGCTTCAGTTAATGTTCACATCAACCATCAGAATGGGGAAAAATATGATCTCAGTGATTTTGACTGTGGCATGATTGATGTTGCCAGATGGGCTGGTTTGAGTATTTCTGTAACTGATGATCTCCTGGGATTTTCACACAAAACAGTCTCTAGAATTTACTCAGAACAGTGTGAAAAACAAAAAACATCCAGTGAGTTCTGTGGATGGAAATGCCTTGTTGATGAGAGAGGTAACAGAGAATGGTCAGACTGGTTCGAGCTGACAGAAAGGCTACGGTATCAATCCTCCACCAAATTTCACAGTGGGTGCGAGAAGTCCAGAAGGCCTCTCCAGGTCTCTGTCTAACCATTAGACAACCAGGTGGAGGATCGGTGGAGGATAGGTGATTATCTGAGGTGCTTCAAAAAGGCTGGAATCGGCAGATTCATCTTTGTGAAGGACACATGAATCAAGCCAAGCACAAGGTTATGCTTGAAGAAAACTTGCTTTCTTCTGCTGTGACAATGTTCCCCAACTCCATGGATTGTTTTTTCCAGCAGAACAATGCTCCATGCCACACATCCAGGTCAATTAAGGTGTGGATGGAGGACCACTGGATCAAGATATTGATTTCTGAACACTTCTAAATTAAAACATTGGTATTGTTGTTTCAAAATTAATATTAACTTGTTATTCGAGGTCTGAAAACACTGCGTCTTTTTAGTTTTTTTGACCATTTGTAATTTTCTGCAAATAAATGCTCTAAATGGCAGGACTTTTATTTGGGAGAAATTTTGTCAGTACTTTACAGAATAAAACAAAAATGTTCATTTTACTCAAACATATACCTATAAATATAAATCCAGAGAAACATCGGCCTCTTAATTTTTTCCAGAGCTTATATATATATTTATTTATATACACACACACACACACACACACACTAAAAACTGCTGGGTTATTTTTTCAACCCAAATGCTGGGTTGGGCCTGTTGGGTCATATTATTGGGTTATTTTCTTTCTACTGGATAGTTTTTGTGTAAACAAGCCACTGGGTTAGTGGCTGGGTGTTACGTCCCAGGGCGTATCTTTCTTTAATTTCCTTGTTACATCTGTGGATGTAGAAGTTGTATGTATATTGACTATACATTGTTTGTATGTTTTCTGTTGTCTCCCTTGTGTTCCCTGTCATCCCAACCAGGTTAATTTACATCAGCTGTGAGTAATTAGGATTGAGTGCTGAGCAGCTCTGATTGGTGCTGATCAGAAGAACATGGGAATAAAGCTGAGGTGGAAAGACTCGTTCCTCCTGCCCCAGTGTTGATAGCCTTTGTGGGTTTCTATGCTGTTGTTAATTGGAAACCACAAGTTGTTTATGTTAAACTTACCCTAATTTAAACATTGTCCCTTTGTTGGGTGTGCAATCTTTTCCACCCGTTGGTATCCATGAAAGCGGTAGAGAGGTGGGCGCCATTTTCTTTGTTAAACCGGTTTTCTCTTGTTTATTGCTAGGTAGAGAGTGAGGCAAAATTGTTGTTAATTTATTTTTCTTTGTAGGGGTAAGTAGTTTGTGCCTCCCTTTTCAGCTAGACACATTTTGTTTGTTATTTTGGCCTGGTCCCCTCTTGAAGACTTTATGCTTCCCTTTTGTTTTGTATTTAATAGAGGACAATAAAACTTGTATACTGTTTTCGTAAACTGTTGTGGTTATTGTTGGCTGGGACAGGAGTAAAGACCTTCCAAACACTTTTTTTTCCCCCCTATCTTTAAGTTCTTTATAAATTGTTAGTTTTCTTCCTGACCCCTAGACGGGGAGAAAATGTAACACTGGGTCATTTTTCACTTTGTTTCCAACTATTTTTATGCACATTTTTAAATTGTGCATAAGAAATCCTGAATGGAAATGCCTGATATGCGAATAATCTTTCTAAATTAATTGAATGCGCTTGAAGGAGTTGGATTTTCTAGAGTTTGGCATTTGTTAAAATGCGCATTAAGGTGATGGAAATTGTTTATTCACAAAACAATGACACCCATTTATTTCTACACTGAGATTCCTTACTTTCATTGGATAGATTAGAAATGCCCATCCTGGTTTGGAAACATCTATTGATTTCTTCTCCGAGATTTAGAAAAGTCCATCCTGGTTTGGAAACGGCCATTGATTTCTACACTGACATTCCCAACTTTTATTGGATAGTTCAGAAACGCCCATCCTAGTTTGGAAACATCCATTGATTTCTACACTGAGATTCCCTACTTTCATTGGATAGTTCAGAAATGCCCATCCTAGTTTGGAAACGTCCATTGATTTCTACCCTGACATTCCAAACTTTCATTGGATAGTTCAGAAACGCCCATTGATTTCTACACTGAGATTCCCTACTTTCATTGGATAGTTCAGAAACGCCCATCCTAGTTTAGAAACGTCCACTGATTTCTACACTGAGATTCCATACTTTCATTGGATAGTTTAGAAACGCACATCCTGGTTTGGAAATGCCCATTGATTTCTACACTGACATTCCCTACTTTCATTGGATAGTTTAGAAACGCACATCCTGGTTTGGAAATGCCCATTGATTTCTACACTGACATTCCCTACTTACATTGGATAGTTTAGAAACTCCCACAGATTACTGTTCTACAGAGACCACCGGGTGGGGTAGTCAGACCAGCACATCTGTTGAGTTATCTGACGCAAGCTTTTTGGATCATCTTCAGGAGTTATCGGTTCTCAGCATGGGCAAATTGGAGGATTTATTCGGTGAAGTGTTTTTATCTATAATATCATTACTGCACACCAGGGACGTGCACAGACATTTTGGGGGGCAGAGCCTCAAGTGGGAAAAAAGGGCACTTTTCATAATTATTTATTTTAAAGAAATGTTTAAGCAAAAGGTTATAACACAGCTCTGACTTCCTTACCAATTTATTTTAATTCCCTCACACTCACGCAATTGTTTCATACTCAACAGATTTCTACAAAATAATCAGTTCACACAGAAACCATGGCCTTCTTTAGTATTCACTAGATTTATCACAAGAGCACGCAACAGCAAAGGAAACTATGCCACAATGTGCATGTTTTCTATGCTACTAGTTTCAAGAATATATTTAGAATAAATGACTGCACCAAGGAGAGTGTGGTCAATTTTGAGATTTTGGTCTATTTTGCTTCCATGTCTTCTTTTACTCAAATGGAAAGAAAACTTCCAAAATACATATTTAGATGATGTTTGTTTTATGCCTACTACCCTCCGTCTGTTTGCATCTGTAGATTTCTTCTAAATTAACCAAAACAAGCTAATCTGCATATTTTAACATAATATTTCAGGGGGAAAATAATCTTGATGTAAGTCATTAACTGGGGAAGTTCTGTGGTGATATGCTTCAGTTATTTTGTTTATCATATTCACCCACAGTGCCTTGTCAAATGTATGCAAATTTGCAAATTTTAATTAGTTAATGCCTAATTTGCATATCAATATGGCGATTGCAATGAAACGTTATTAGACACAAATTTTACTGGATTCACCTGTAGTGTCTCCATTAAGTACAGTACATTAATCTGTATGGACATGATATATTGCCTTTGCTAAACATTAGCTAACTTATTACATTAGCTAGTAGTAGTATGCTTGTTAGCAAGACACAAGTTAACTATATTTGGCTTTTGGCTAATTAGCTGTAAATCAGAACTCGACAAAATCTCATCTCCCGACCTGATATTTTAATTTTTTACTCAATAAATATATTTGTTTGACAGGGAAGCTAGCTGATATTTTTATTTTTATTCAATAAATGTCTTTCTTTAACCTTTTTTCTTTTCTTTCTTATTGTCTTTTTGTAGGTTGGAACAAATATGGTTGAGTACCTCCAGCTAAGGTGATATTCCCCTAAATCATACACTTGGGTCGCACATAGAAAATGTAAACTTTTAGTGTAATTACTTTTATGGATTCATTCATTCCTTACATAAATAATGTTCTAGTACTGGACGTTTAAAGGATTATTCACCCAAAAATTAAAACTCTCTCATCATTTACTCACTTTCATCCCATCCCAGATGTGGATGACTTTCTTTCTTCTGCAGAACACAAATTAAGATTTTTAGGAGAATATCTCAGCTCTGTAGGTCCATACAATGCAAGTGAATGGTGATCAAAATTTGAAGCTCCAAACAGCATGTAAATGTAGCATAAAAGTGGTTAAATGAATGTGTCTAAACGTGAAAAACACATCAGTATTTAAGTCATTTTTTCACTATAAATCCTCACTTTCCCATCGAAAAGTCACAGGTGGTACCAGTTTAGTTTTTCTTTCAGGTGGAAATTGGAGATTTAGAGTAAAGTCTTAAATATTTACCTGTTTCTCACCCACATCTTTCATATCACTTTTGGAGACATGGATTTAACAACTGGAGTCTTATGGATTACATTCATGCTGCCCTTATGTACTTTTTGAACTTCAAAGTTTTGGCCACTATTCACTTGCGTATAATGGACCAACAGAGCTGAGATATTCTGAACAAAAGCAAATCATTTTAGAAGCAGAAGAAAGGCATACACATCTGGGGATGAAGGTGAGTAAATGAGAGATTTTTCATTTTTCGGTGAATTTTCCTTTTAATAATACAAAGGGTGTTTAATGTTTTTAATGCTTAGCGTAATTAACATTAATTATAAATGTGACATTATTGTTCTACATGCTGCTTATTAAAACATTTGTAAAATGCATTTTGCATTTTGAAATGCATTTTGTAAAGGCACTTATTGAATGTTTTGACATTCATCCAATAATAAAGGAACAATCATGTTTACACATTTGTTTATAGTGTGTTTTATTTGACAGATTTTTTTTTTAAGGATAAAACAATCTGAAAATATTAACCCATTTATGAGATCAAATTAACCCAGACATTTCAGTAAAAATTAACCTGCATTTGGGTTGAATAAACAACCCATTTGCTGGGCTAAAATTAACAACCCAACTTGCTGGGTTAGTTTAACCCAATTCTGTCCCATATTTAAACAGCGGCCGGGCTAAAAACAAACCAATATGGGTTATTAAATTAATAATATTATATATATTTTTTATATGTGTATATTATTAAAATGTATTGAAAAATATTGAAATATAAAATTGTGTAAACTATTCTATAAATGTTATGCATATCTCAAGAAATGAATTGATGTGGGTCAGAGTGCCCTGGTTTACTCACGCCCCTTGTGAGCTTTTCCCGTTGCTTTTCGCTGAAGGCGCAGCTGAGGTCTTGTTGTCTGGCGACCAGGAACTGCGGGTTATGAACTGCTCACAAATTAAGTTACCTCATTTGAGGGCCGTTATGCAGAATTAACATTCATGACTTGCAGAAGTGGAGCCAGTGTTTTGGATGTGCTGGATGCTTGTATTTTATTCAAACAATCAAAGCTTTGTTTCAAGCGGAGATCACAGAAGACTTGCGTTATGAGGACTCCAAACATTTGGAGCGGGCACATATAGTAGCTGGAGAAAGTGGAGGAGAAGACATGCATTCCTGGGCAGCCTTATAAGAATCACAGCTTCCTAAATGCGTCTTCTTACCGAGCAGCCAAGAACAATGAGCAGTGGTTCTAGCAACTTTCTGCTAGTTCCTATACCGGAGTACCCTGTACTAGACTGCGTGCCCAACAAAAACGTTAAAATAGCTGTTCTTGGGGCAAGCAACGTCGGAAAAACAGGTAAATGCATAAAATGCTTGTTTTTTTTATATATATATATATATATATATATATGTTTATATATTTAAACTTTCTGCGTTTGTAACTCATTCTAACAGGACATGTTGATCTTGATCATATACAATATATTCTAATTATATATATTATAGTGATTGAGATATTAATAGTATATAGATAGAATATACACTAACGCCAGGGTGTGACACACACTGACGCACTACTTGTGAGATGTGACATATTGCCATATGAGAGACAGACAGACAGATAGATAGATAGATAGATAGATATATATACAGACAGACAGATATATATATATATATATAGACAGACAGACAGACAGACAGATAGATAGATAGACAGACATATATATATATATATATATTAGACAGATAGATAGATAGACAGACAGACAGACATATGATAGATATATATATATATATATATATATATATATATATATATATATAGACAGACAGATATATATAGACAGACAGACAGACAGACAGATAGATAGACAGACAGATATATATATATATAGACAGACAGATAGACAGACAGACAGACAGACAGATATATATATATAGACAGACAGACAGATAGCTATAGATAGATAGCAAACACATTGTATTATACTGTATAATGATACAAATTTTCCCTTTGGTTTAATTTTCCAGCTCTGATTGTAAGATTTCTTACCAAGAGATTCATAGGTGACTATGAACCCAATACAGGTAAGCCATAAAACAATGCTATACTATAGCCTACTGAAAACTATGCATACTTTTATTCAACATTCAAACTTCATTTATAGGAGCCTTGTATTCAAGGAAGATTAATTTGGATGGGGAGCAAGTTTCTTTACAAGTGCAGGACACTCCATGTGTCTCACTGCAGGTATACCTCTAAATAACATTACCAACACTAACTACCATCTTTCAGCTAAATTTCCTAATTTTGCTTTATCAGTCATTTAGATCACTCAGTCAGTGCCTGTGGGATTCCTGCATACTTCAGATGAACTGTGGGGAATATTAGTTCAAACATCTGGCCTGTAAACAAGGCATGCAGGGCAGGAGATAAAGAGGGTGTGTTCAGCCATGAGCTCATTAGACTCATGCGCACTCAAGAGGAGGTTCAACAGTTGAAAAGCTCTTGTCAGCTGAATGAATCTGATCCTGTCTAAAGCACGGTGGTTAGTAAAGTACAATGGGACTGAAGGCACCCCTTAAAGCAGGATTTCTCAACGGGGGCGGTACCGCCCCCCCAGTGGGTGTTCAAAGGATGCCAGGGGGCACTGAGGGCCAAATTAGTAGAGAGGGGGGCGTTAGGTTACAAATCAAGTTCCTGTTTGCATTCAACTGTTTATCTAGACTCCATTATACAGGTTGGTATGCATTTGTACTGCGGTTCATCTGATTCTGAAGTAGCTGGTTTAGCAGCGTCAAATAGACAGGTGGAGTCACAAATCTCCGCTAATGCACCTGTATGGCTCTGTAGGTGGATACGGGTCAATGGACAGAGAAGCGCAAGCACAAAGCAGGTGTGTTTTTACTCACAGACAGTTCTTGTGCTCTTAAACATCATTGCAGCAACAATGATCATTGCAGAGCTGCGAGAACCAGTGAGAAGTGCGGCATGAGACACAGAAACCATTTGAATTTGCCACAGAATTTTACATGACCACCCTTAAATTTACTATAGTAACACTAACTGTACATTAGGCAGAAATATATTCATAATACATATTATCATATCACTACTTCAGCTCTATTAAAGTTGTCATAGGATACATTAGGGGAGTGAGGGAATATTATACATTTTTGTTACAAATTTTAAATGTTATATTTAGTATTTTTTGTTTTTATGTGTTTTAGAGTAGGCCTACTGTTTGCAATTACAAAAATGCCATAATTTGTTTTTTAGAAATCATGTTACATCTAACCATGGTAGTGAAGAAGATCCATGCTTCCATGTGTTTACTATGGTGTTGTTAAAAATGCCACTGTTAAAACTACAAAAAAAAAAAAATATAGAAATACATTAAAATGTTCATAGGGGCAAATGCAAAATACACTATTCTTTTAGATGAAATAGAAATGCGTAAACATAGGCAAAAAGGGAATGAAGTAGAGGGGCATTCATCAAAAAAAAGTTGAGAACCACTGCCTTAAGCGCGAGATGCCACTAGGAAATATAATTGAACAAATCTGAAAATGACAAATAACAATGTTTTTTCTCAAAACAAATGTGATCATTTCAGGGATCCCCATTAGATACATACATTTGCAACATTTTAAATGTTATTCAATGGTAGATCAAATTACCTGAAAATCAACATTTAGACGTTGCACAAAATGATCTCATGGATCAGGAACATTTTGCAGTACATAAAGACAAACAGGTGTTTTTGAAAGCGCTGTGGTAGTTTTGGTATTTAGTGTTTTGGGAGAAGTTAATTTAATCCCAGGTGGGCTTCAGCCCCACTGTACACTATATACCATATATAGCTGCTATGAAGACTGAGAAGATAATCTTTATTTTAGAGTTGCCCTCTTGGTTCCATTATTATAAATATAGTAATTGTTCAAATAAATTATTTAAAGGGATAGTTCAACCAAAATTATCTCATTTAGTCACCCTCATACCATCCCAGTTGTGTATCAATTTCATTCTTCTGTTGAACATGAATAAAGATTTTTAGCTCTGTTGGCCCATACAATGCAAGTGAATAGTGGCCAGAACTAAAGCTACATCACATAAAGGCAGCATAAAACCTAAATCCATAAAACTCCAGTGGTTTAATCCATGTCTTCAGAAGTGATATGATAGGTGTGGGTGAGAAAAAGATCAATATTTAAGTCTTTTTTTTACTATAAATTCTCCTCCCTGCCCAGTAGGTAGCGATATGCACGACGAATGCAAATTGCCAAAAACAAATGAACAAGAATGTGAAAGTAAAAGGGAAAGTTGGGATTCATTGTTAAAAATGATGTAAATATTGATCTGTTTCTCACCCACACTTGTCATATTGCTTCTGAAGACACGGATTTATCCACTGGAGTTGTATGGATTACTGTTATGCTCCCATTATATGCTTTTTTGGACATTCAAATTACAGTACCCATTCACTTGCATTGTATGAAACTACAGAGATGAGATCATCTTCAAAAAAAATCTAAATTTGTGTTCTGCATAAGAAAGAAAGTCATACACATTTGGGATGGCATGAGGGTGAGTAAATGATGAAAGAATTTTCTTTTTTGGGTGATCTTAACCTTTTATTGTTTAAATAAATTATGAAATCAATATTTTTGTAATGTGTCTAGTTCTCGCTTTTCTTTTTACATAAAAAAGATTGTCTTGATCAGCTGTCTTTTCCAATATCATGTAAAATTGTTTACTAATAATTTCATCCAACTAATCTTTAATACTGACTATTTTATCTTTCCAGGATGATGTAGAGGACCTTTATTGTCAAGAGCAGATAAACCGCTCCATTTACTGGGCAGACGGGTATGTTCTTGTCTTCTCCATCACTGACCTCAAAAGCTACCACACCATCCAGCCACTCTACCAACATTTGCGTCGAATCCACCCCAGTGGCAACATCCCTGTCATCATTGTGGGAAACAAAAGCGACCTGCTGCGTGCCCGGCAGGTCCCAGATCATGAGGGTAAGGCCCTGGCTGATGAATTGGGAGGACCCTACTTTGAGGCATCAGCCAGGGAGAACCATGAGAGCGTCCAGGCTGCTTTTCTGCATCTATGTCAGGAAGTGAACCGAGCACTGGGAGGAGGAAATGGGGAGAAGAGAAAAGGAGGGCTACATCTTGCCAGACCAAAGAGCCCAAACATGCAAGAGTTGAAGAGAAGGTTCCGGCAAGTGCTGTCATCCAAAGTGAAATCAGCTACTGCACTATGATGAAGATTACGACCAATGTGACTGCAGAGAATTCGGAAAGTTTACAGAATAACAACCAGCTGTTGCCATGAAAGGAACAACAGTGAAACTCGCCAGATGTTTCGCAACTGACATGGGACTACTGGCAATGCCCTTTTAATCTAATGTTTTAAATCCATAAAGTGTGGTTTTGTTTATTTGTTTCAGCTGCTATCATTCATGCATTTTTGTTCTCCATTTCTCCAGTGTTTTTATTCATTTCTTTAGTAACATGATTTTATGTTGACCGCTAATGTTTGGGTGAGGATTGGAAAATGAGATTGGTACTACTATTTTGTCCAAGCCCACTATATCAGTTTAATGTATAGGAAGAATAAACTAAATTTGTCTTTGACGAAGTCTGCTTATTACATTGAAAGAATCAACATAAAACAAACATATTGTATGGCCATTTATTTGACAAAAGTCATGATGAAAGACGATAGCAGTCATTCCTATAAGGTTCTCATGTAGCTTGTCCAGGATAGTCGCAACATTTAATCTGACAGTGAAGCGACATTATTCAGCTATGTTGTTTTGTAAACATGTTGGAGGAAAAGGTTGTTAACTGTGGTTCCCATGACTTTTGACATACTTACAGTGTGTCAAGGACTTTAAGTTTGCTGTGTCGTTTGGTAGTGTCTCCTTCATTTGTTCTTTTTTAGATGTCCCATTCAACCATTCAACTGGACATTTGTTTATCTTGCAGGACAGATAAAGTTGCATTCCTTTGCAGCAAGTCTTGGAGTCCTGGACTGAACTATTGGCCATGCACTCAGTGACCTTTCACCTTTAATAAACGGCTGTTCTTCCTGTCAACTAATGGCCTAATGAATAGCAGATTGGATCACAATGTGACCAACATTCTCCACTCTCTCAAAAAGTCAGAGTAGGTGTTATACTTGACAAAGTAAATGGCAGATTTGTGGTCAGATGAATATGCTGTGTTGATATTACTTCTTTCTCAATGAGCATGGCTTGGTCTGTTTAAAATCTTGCTCACCTACTCTTTCTTTTATATAAACCCACTACCTTTAATACCAGTTCAAAGACTTTCTCATGTCAGCATCAAATATGTTAAACCTGAGAACGGCACAGTTCTCAGAGCTTGTTGACCTTCCACCAGTGTTTGAAGTTCTTAAAACCCTTACCAGATTTTGAAGCTGTTGTTAAGCATTCGTTTTTTGGACTCCCCTGTTCACACTTAAATGTACATATCTAAACCAGCTGTGGGTATCTCTGAGGTCTAACTGTTCCATGTTTATAGCACTTCATCCTTTGCAAAAAAAAAAGTTTATATATATAAAACTTTTTCTGTATTTGATAGAAAAACACAGACTCAAAACTGCTGACATACACTGTTACTGGAGACTGTGCAAATACAAACATCAACATATCAGATGAAGGATGATCCTCTGAAAATATTTTCTTATCAGGTAAGCATTTAAGCATTAGACAGCATACTGTAAGTGTACAGTACACATTATTAGCTGCGCATTCATGTTTGGGGAAAACATAACATTGAATCAGCATTATTCATTTTAAGACAGTTGCTAAAAAACGAGACAACTAGAGAAAATGAAATTGTGTACGTCCATACTATCTGGCAAGACCTTAAAATCTTAGTACAGTTCTAAAAGAGTAGATCCAAGCCTTAATCAGTGGCTTCTCCCTTCTAGTTTTTACAACACAGATTTAATAAATCATCCTTCTGACATTATGATTATGAATTGCTTCCTGTGCTCTGGTATGGCCTATTAAAATGACAAAAACAGCGGGGCTTATGTCCTCTCATGAACAGTGTGAGTTGTTGTTTGCCCTTATTTTGAAAAATATGGTTTATTTGGGAATTCTGGTCAAGGACGTTTGAATTTTCAGCACTTTTATTATTCAGTTAAATTCAAATGTATTTATAAAGCACAAATTAAAACAACAGAAGTTGATCAAAGTGCTGTACAATACAAAAGAGTAAAAATAGCAATATAACACACATGGAACACACACATAATACAGAAATACAAAGCACAAACTCTAGGATTGATTAAAAGCCAATGTGAAAAAATATGTTTTCAGCCAAGTTTTTAAATCATGTATTGTTGATGCTGATTTAATATAAATAGGTCAACTATTCCACAGTCACCCCTCATCTTATCTCATCTTATTAGAGGAGAAACAGCTGTGACGTGAATCACTTATAAGAAACATATTTTTCTCCTTCTGAGCTCATTATGTTATCACATCCACAGGAAGCATGACCAAGACAGTTCCCAAAGGAGGACTGGGGGTGGAACGAAGTTGTTAGAAGGACATAAAGAAAGAGGGAGAGCAAGAGAAGGAAGTGAGGCAATGACATATCAAAAATATACTTAACATGGAAATATCTGGTTGATATTTCATGACTTTTACTAATCTCATGAGAAATTATTATTAAGACCTGATGCCATGCTACCAATGTCATATACCCCAGAAATAAAACCAGAACGCTAACACTGTACAATGTCTGTGTCCATTTTGAAGGCTGCGTGCTAGGTAGGACGTCCTTTGAAGGCTGCAGTATACCGAGTGTCCTTCTTTAAACAAGCCTCGTTTAACGAGACGGCCTTCATAGGACAAACGGAACGTAACATGGTTGCTATGACAGCACGCCACTCTTTAACAGAGAGTGAGAAGGGAACAAAGTCCCTTTAGAAGGGAATGTATGAGGTACATTTTAGGATATTTATAATGATGTATACAGAAAAGAAAATAGATTTTACAGGTGTACTTTTAGTCTAATACTTTATTTTATTTATATATTAATATAATTATACATATGATATACTCTGCACCCATCTACTGAGGTACTTAAACTTGGGAATTAACATTCCTTGTGTTTGAACATCATATTTACGGGCAAATTGGTGTAATTGTTTTTTTAGACATTTCCTTTGAAGAAAAGAATTGTGGGTTGTGAGTGCCCATGAAGGATACACCTCATGCATCCTCCGAATTCCCGGGAAAGACGGTCGCATTCGAAGTGACTCGTTTTTCTGAAACGAGACGTATGACGTATGCGGCCAACAAATGCGACCTCAGGAGGATGCATCCTTCCAAAAGAGACACAGAGTGTAACGAATGCATTTAGAAGTCAAGACAGCAGAATCTAATTGCAGCTTTGACTTAATAAGAAAATTAGGCCAGATAGAAACCTTGGAAAACACAGTAACAAAACAAAAACTTGGGGAAAGAACAAAGGTCACATCATTGGGGATAACAGGAAACAACAACTGACCAAGACACAAGCAAAAACAAGGACATCAATACACTGGGGCAATCAACGTATATGAGGAAACAGATGGGAACAATCAGGGCAGGAACCAGGAACAGAGACACAAGAAAATAAACAAAACTTCAAACTAAAATTCTCTTAAACAGCTAGCGACCACTGGTGGCCGCTTGGGCAAAAGTCTCAGGTGTGACAAAAAGGTTCTATTGGTTAAAAATGGACAACATTTACAACATTTATTACAGGTGCACTCAGTATTATTTTCTTCCTTGTTAAAAGCGTTTTACCTCTAAAGATATATATATATATATATATATATATATATATATATATATATATATATATAGTCATTTTGAAACATATGTTTAAAATCATGAACACTCACATAAGAGGAAGACTCCAGTCATATCAGTAACCTTATATAAGCTGTTTTATTCAACAGGATCTCATGAGAATTCTTACATATTTTACACGTTGGGTATTTCGTATGAATTCGCACAATTTTGTTTGCAAGAAATTCATCACGTGCAAATGCCCGGATGTCTAATACGGAAGTAAGTGCCAGGTCCTCACACGAGACATTAAGGACATGCTTATTATTATGCCCTTACCCAAACCCCTTTTCTAAACCTAACCGATCAGTAGAGCGTAAACATGATAGGAAGCTGTTGTGTGTGACAGAAGCAAGTAATTGTCTCATATTAGATGGAAACGATGTCCAGCGACGTTATTGGCTGTGATGAAAGTTGAATGATATCATACAAATTAGCCAAATATAGAATGGAGAGGGTCCACTCATGGGGGCTGCCATGTTAGGATCAAATGACCAGATGAATACTACTCACTTAAAGGAATATTACGGGTTAAATACAATTTGAGCTCAAGCGGTGGCATGTTGTTGATTACCACAAAAATTATTTAGACTTGTCCCTCCTTCTCTTTAAAAAAAAAGCATAAATCTGGGTTACAGTAGCCACATTTCCACTGTTGGCCAAATGAGGGCGTGATAGTGCATACCAGGGCCAGTCGTGTTCCCACTGTCACTTCCGGGTCTTCATCATGCCTCCTCAACGGGCAATGGCCTTTGGCCCGCTGATTAGCCTTTGGCCAAACAAGGCTAACCGGGGATTGAGGTGGGTTCAATGTAAAAGGCAGAGTTTCGCCAATCTTCCCAGGTTGAGAATCCAGCGCACAATGGTACAGGTTTGGGAAAAAATACAAATGCGGGCACAATACAAATCCAGTAAAACGGCCAATGGACAAAGCGGTGCCCAAAGAGATGACTTTCCATGATTCTGTGAACTTTCATAGACGGTGTGCTTGGACATCGTCAGACTGTTAGTGGAGAGACCACTCGGGACACCATGGCAGTTACAGTCTGTGAGTTGTCAACACTAACTTATCTTGCTGTTTAGGTTCGACATAAACTCAATATTCTAGATAACTGTCTAGGTAACATGATACCTCAGCTTGAGCTTCCCTCTTGTTTGTAAAATGGGCGGGATGTGTGACATTGCCACCACAGCGGAGTATCAAGGGCAGGTTTTAGGGCAACACTGTGGAGTTATTGGCCTAATGGTGGGAACACAGATAAATTTTGGTCTTGGCCTAAAGGTCTGAGGCTATTGGCCCCGGCTACCCAGTTGATAGGCCTTAGTTGAGGCACTTAGAATGTAAGTGAATGGGGCCAATTCGTAAACATTAAAATACACACAGTCTCAAAAGTACAGCCACGAGATGTAAACAAAATGCATATTTACATGCTTTTAGTGTGATAAAATTGCTTTCTAAGTTATATTATTGGCAATTTTAAAACAATTTTGTAACCTGCTATTACAAGTTAATGGGTAACAGGTTAACATTGTAATTCCACTAAAATAATGATTTTAACAACATTACAGCTCAAAATATAAACACGTTTTAACAGAAGATTTAATGTAAGTGCTTTTATAAAATGATAAGCTTCACATTTCTGCCTCTGTCCAAAGATGTTCCCATTGATTTCTATTCTAAGTGCCTCACTGTAACCTTGATTTTTGCTTCTTTCTTTTTTTTTTAAGAAAAGAAGGAACAATTCTAAATACATTTTTGTGGTAATCAACATTATGCCTCAAATATTTATTTATCTTAACTTGTTTTGAACCCAGATTAATCCTTTAATCTTAGTAACCGCCATGTTATTGGACACTTTCACTTATGGATTAAATGAATCATGGCTGTCTGGGAAAAATGAAAAGTGCACAATAACAACCTATTTGATTCTAATGTTCACAAAATAACTCGTTCTTGTTTTTGTGTGTATGTATGCACTAATGTAAGGCATTACCATTCTAGAAGCACTCTAAAAGAAAAGTGTTTGAAACAGGACACACCTGGTTCTGTATAATGGCCTCATAATCCTACTCTTACTGTATACAACCATACAGGGCAGTCATATTGACCAAATTAATCCCACGAGATGGCTGCCCATACATTTATGGATAACCACCAACGTTTAACAGTTTTTGCCCTTCTTCAAATCTGAATCATCTGGATATAGGCTGCAGCATTTGTTTTTCCATTGCTCAGGGGTCTGGATTTTGATCGATTTACTCAAGGTTATGCTTCATTGTGGATAATAGTGGTTGCCAAATAGCTCTTTTGCCCTATTAAACTCATGACATACAGATTTTAAGACTGGGTCACAGAGGCTGTCGATTCAATTATTCAATAATTATTATTTGATATTTTTTGACTATTAATCTATTTAGCAGCTATCCTGTGAAGTTTCCTTCTAACCCTGTTAGTGAATTACACACGGTGGCAGGGGGAGGGCGGGTCGTGATTCTACACAGCCGGTCCCTTATCAGGCTAATCAAGCCTCCGAGGAGTGTAACGCAGTTCAATGGAAAGGAGGAGGCGAGAACCGGCTTGACAATATAAATAATAGTTTAATGAGAAACTTAAACAAAAGACACAAACACATGACGGACATGCTCGTGAAATACATACCAAAATCTCTGGGCAATAAATACAAATGGCAACAAGATGTGCTTGGATTTTTTTTAACTACTATACCTCTTCACTGTGCAGCAAAAACACTTTCAACAGGAAACAAGAGACCATTTGACATTTATACACTCAAATTAATGTACAGGTCGGAATTACAATATCTGTGTTGGGGAAAGAGCGACCTCTTGTGACAGACTAGAGACGTTGCAGGTGTGGATGTGATATTAAGATCGAAAAACTCAAGAAGCTTCACTTTTTTATTTATTTATTTTTATCATCATTATGCCTATTTTTATTTAATTTCGGATACCAAATGCATTAGCAAAAGGCATAAAAGTAATTACAAAAAATAGCAAAATAATCCCCCATAACTATTATAACAACTGAATTAATAAGGAATGGATAATCTCTAAATCAGTTAGATTGTTGAACAGATATGCTGGGTTTATGGAAGCAGGCAAATGGAGTTCAAATAATTTATGTTAATATTTTCTCTTGTAGTAACCAGCAGATCATTTTAAAACAGTGCCTGGTGATACATATCTACCCTTTAATGTGTGTATACGTGTGTTTGTATAAATGTAAATGAACAGGCATTTATAATATTATATGTTTATAGTTTAAGTCATTTAGTATATGTGTAAAAAGTGTGTGTGTGTTTATCAGAAATCAACATTTGTCAAAAAATTTAAATATTTTAAACACATTTCTATTGCTTATTCATGTTGTCCTGACACTGAGGGAAATATCCAAGAATTTAGCTATAAGTGGGAGCAGGGTTCTGCTGTATGTGAATGTGTTGGGGCCATGTGTTGCCCAAGGTACTTTACATTTGCATTATATACACTTTAAGTAGTGAAAGTGGAGATGGGAGTAAAAAAAATACTTAAAAGTGCACTCAGTAATCTTTTTTTCTCATTAAAAAGTTTAACTTTTGGATAAAAGCGTCTGCCAAATGCATAAATGTAAATGTAACTCCTATAGACACAAATTGTAATTTAGCAATATATGTAGGATATCATGAGCACTCACATTAAAATGAAGACTCCAGTCACATCAGTAATCTTATAAAAGCTGTTTAATTCTACATGGAGAGGGTCCCCTCATGGGGGCGGCCATGATAGAATCACATGACCAGCTGAATACTACTCGCTTAATCTCAGTAACCATCCTGTTATTTGACACTTTCACTCGAGAATCCATGTATTCCTTGTACTGTATGTCCATCCTTGTATTCCTGTGTTGTGTACATGCTACCAGGCACAAGCCTTATATGTTCAATGTGTGTGTGTGTTGGAAGATTACTTCATGCTCGTTCTCTATCCTTGTTAAATGATTTGTGCTTTCTGTGCCCTACATTCCTGTGAGAAACTGGAGCACTGTTTTGGGACAAAGTATATACATTTTAGATTCTTAGTATATGAACTTGTTGCCCTTTTGACCTGATTTCAGAGGTTTCAGAGCTGAATTCAGAGAGCTTGGTGCTAACTTTATAGATGTTATTGTTTCCAACAATGTGCAGACGGGAGTCTTGCAAATGCGCACATACAGGATAAGAGACACTTGTGTTAGGGCTGGTGTTTCCGCCCGGTACGTCAACATACAATGCCATCGCACTTCAGTGGGTCATAACATTATGTCCTGATGCCTCTGAGTTAACTTGTAACTGTGCTAGAGTGTATAAAGACCTTAAACGTAACTTTTGGTGGTCAGAGAGACTAACAGCTCAGCTCTCTGGCTCTCCGCATCTGAATTCCAGCTTTGAGGCCTCATCTTACTATCCTTACTTTAACTTCTTTCATTTAATTACTTAATTCATTAGACAAAGATGAGACATAGTATTGTTAGATTAATTCCAGGACTTAGTCCTTGGATATATCCTTAAGATATATCTACTTAACCTTAAATAACTCTAATTTTGATGATCGTAATGATAGCATTGCAGCACTGTATATTACTTTGGTTGCTAGGAGACATCTGTCAATCAAGGTACCCCTCAAAATCACAACATAATCAATCTCCAAATTAAAAATAAGCTCCCTCTTCTTTGGCACATTTGGGTTTAGTTGTGAGGTAATTGTCACTGAATTTCGAATTAAGTAAAAAGTCACATCATGCATGATCGCCATCGAACATCGTTTTCATGATAGATCATTGCTGCCACACCCGAGTACTCGTGCCCATCCCTATTATAAACCGCTGATCATTTGGCTGGATCACAAGAGCTTTAGTATTTTGGGTTAGAATCCACCTTATTGTAAACTTCAGTAGACTGAAGTTTCAGTCATTTTGGGTTAGAATACACCACCTGTGGATTAGTGTGACTTCATGGCACAAAACCTCAGAAAATCCCTTTTACCTTTTTATACTCTATAGATTATAGCTTTGTAACGATGGGCCCTCCCTCTTCATTAAAAATCATGGTACTACAGACTTGAACAAGTGGGAGCTTACATAGTTATACATATTGGTTGTCATTGGGTCTTTTATTGGTGAATTTATAACATTTCTTGGATTTGTCATAATGGATATACAAAATAAGAAACAACCACGCAAGCTCTGGGCCTACAGTAATTCAACAAAATCAATGTATCTTAGTTTATAAGATCATTCTCTAAATCAGTGGTTCTCAACCTTTTCGACTCCAAAGTCACCCCATTGCCGGAGAAAATATTCAAAGGCTCCCCATGTAGGCAATTCTATATTTATATTACAGGATACATCTATTATAAGATATTTCATTTGATACTTCTATATTGATGACAACGTTTGTTTTCAAAGTATTTTAATGAAAGGATCTACTAGCATCAATAGATTAGAACAATTAATCATCATGATAAATTTGTAAATATTTCCTTTTTTTACAAGTGCTTCCCAAAAAATGCACTTAACATTAATGCCCAAGCACACTGTAACGAAGGCAGGAGGAAGCAGACGAGGGGTTAGGCTCCAAGTGCGGGTTTTATTGAAAACAAAGTGAAAACAAACAAGACTGGAACAAAGGAAACGTCCAAGATGGGAATACAAAACAAAACACCAAAACATCCAAAGGGAACACAGGCTGAAGAAAACATCCACGGTGGACAAAGGTAAACTAAACAAACTGGGTAAACATACTAAGACAGCTACATCCAAACATCCACATTCATCAACAATCGACAGGGGAATGGAGAAACAGCAGAGTTTAAATACACAGGAGACATGATGATGACAAACGACAATCAGGTATAGAACAATGACACAGGGCTGGCAGTGATGAGGTCCAGGAATCATGGGAAGTGTCGTTTGTGACGGTAACAAGAAACACGGGGCAGACAACAGGGGATCGTGACAGAACCCCCCAAAGGATCGGATTCCAGACGATCCTAAACAAAAAAATGACAAGAAAGCCCACAAAAACAAAAAAAACAAAATCGTCCAGGGAGTGGAGGGGGGGCTAGCAGACCAAAAGAGGGCACCAGGGGCAAACAGACAGTCCAAGGGGGCACAAGGGGCAGACAGGCAGTCCAAGGGGGCACAGAGGGCAAGAAGGCAGTCCAAGGGGGCACAGAGGGCAAGAAGGCAGCCCAAGGGGGCACAGGGAGCAGACAGGCAGTCCACGGGGGCACAGAGGGCAGGTAGGCAGTCCAAGGTGTCCACAAGATGAGGACTGGGTCAGGTGGCCTGGGAGCTGGCCACAGAGCAAAGACAGGTTCAGGAGGCCTGGGAGGCGGCCACAGGGCAGGGACAGGTTTAGGTGGCCTGGGAGCTGGTCACAGAGCAAGGACAGGTTCAGGAGGCCTGGGAGGTGGCCACAGGACAGGGACAGGTTCGGGAGGCCTGGGAGGTGGCCACAGGACAGGGACAGGTTCGGGAGGCCTGGGAGTCGGCCACAGGACAGGTTTGGGAGGTCTGGAAGTTGGCCTCAGGACCACAGCCATCGGGAACTCCGAGGGCGGAGCAGAGGTAGGCGTAGCCTTGGACTGCTCAGGAGGCGACGTCGTAGAAGGCTCGGGAGACGGAGCTGAGTAAGGCTCGGGAGGCGGAGCCGCGGAAGGCTCGGGAGGCAGAGCCGCGGAAGGCTCGGGAGGCATAGACCTGGGAGGCTCGGGAGGCGGAGACCTGGGAGGCTCGGGAGGCGGAGACCTGGGAGGCTCGGGAGGTGGAGACCTGGGAGGCTCGGGAGGTGGAGATCTGGGAGGCTCTGGAGGCGGAGACCTGGAAGGCTCTGGAGGCTGAGCCAAGGGAGGCGGCGCCGTGGAAGGCTCAGGAGGCGGAGCCGTGGAAGGCAGAGCCGTGGGAGGCTCAGGAGGCGGAGCCGTGGAAGGCAGAGCCGTGGGAGGCTCAGGAGGCGGAGCCGTGGAAGGCAGAGCCGTGGGAGGCTCAGGAGGCGGAGCCGTGGAAGGCAGAGCCGTGGGAGGCTCAGGAGGCGGAGCCGTGGGAGGCTCAGGGATTGAAGCCATGGGAGGCTCGAGGGGCAGAGCAGAGGGCGGCTCAGGAGATGGAGCCGTGGGAGGCTCGGGAGGTGCTGGCTCTTGGACGGTCATGGCTACAGGCGCTGGCTCTGGGACGGTCGAGGCTACTGGCGCTGTTTCTGGGACGGTCGAGGCTACTGGCACTGGGACGGTCGAGGCTACAGGCGCTGGCTCACTGATGTACGGGGCTGCAGGCATTGGCTTGTTGGCCGTGGTATGTGAGAGCTCTGGTTTGTTGGACAAAGGCAGAGCCACGGGAGGTTCTGGGAACGGAGCCGTGGAAGGCAGAGGCTGGAGAGCAGAAGCCTTCCCTCTTCTCCTCCTCCTCCTCCTCCTCCTCCTCCGGGCGGGCAAGGCTGGCAGCCCTGGCTCGCTGACCGTGCCAGGTGTAGTCTCCAATCTCCGGCAAATCGTAACATCGGTGTTTAGGTACACCGATCCTATAAACGACCTTCAGGAGGCTGTCATACCAACCGGTGCCGCCGGCCACGCAGGAGAAAAAGTGGGAGAACTCACAAATGTTTAGGTCCATCCGTGTTAGTTCCACGAAGAACGCCGCTGGATCCATTTTTGCGGTCGATTGTTCTGTAACGAAGGCAGGAGGAGGCAGGAGGGGTGAGGATCCAAGTGCGGGTTTTATTGAAAACAAAGTGAAAACAAACAAGACTGGAACAAAGGAACCGTCCACGATGGGAATACAAAACAAAACACGAAAACATCCAAAGGGAACACAGGCTGAAGAAAACATCCACGGTGGACAAAGGTAAACTAGACAAACTGGGTAAACATATTAAGACAGCTACATCCAAACATCCACATTCATCAACAATCAACAGGGAAATGGAGAAACAGCAGGGTTTAAATACACAGGAGACATGATGATGACAAACGACAATCAGGTGAGAACAATGACACAGGGCTGGCAGTGATGAGGGCCGGGAATCATGGGAAGTGTAGTTTGTGACGGTAACAAGAAACACTGGGCAGACAACAGGGGATTGTGACCCACACACTGCAAAATAGTCACTTACTAACATTCTCTGTAATATTGTAGTGGACTTCGTCTCACACCACAAAGGAATCACCGACACCACTGTCTTTGGTGGACCACGTCTGCAGTTTATTTAACAGAGGACAGGAATTACACACACACACACACACACACACACACACACACACACACACACCCTCAGTTCTGCAATCTCTCTGCCTCACTCAAGTCCAAAGCTGTTCTGAACTTACATCAAATTAATTCTTTAAACATGACTCTTCTCAATAATTTTCACAACATGTCAAACACCAATGCATACATTCCAGAAAGACAATATTCAATAAAACAATCTCAATATAATGAAATGTTTCATATAAATAAAATGTAATTTGTAATTTGTAAAATTACATTCAGATTCAAATTCTTCTTATATCATGTGATCGTACAGTGGTAACATCTTAGTTGCTGTATAATACATACCTGCAGTTTATTTAACAGAGGACAGGAATTACACACACACACACACCCTCAGTTCTGCAATCTCTCTGTGAGGAGTGTGAGAAGAGAAAAATTAACTCCTGCCTACATTAACACTTTTAACTGCATTAACTCGACATCTCAAATATACAGTTACAAATACATACATTTGGCACAAAACAACAAATACCCATACAAAATTCAACTGCATGATGTTTTATGAACGTTATCCACAATTCTATGTTATCTTTTGAAACCCATTAACAAAGAAACCCGCGTATAAAATGGCGCGCGGGCGGGAATATAACCAAACTCATTAAGAGCTCATTAATGCAAAATTCAAATATATCTAAAGCTAATGACAATAAAATACTTTCAGTGACTTAATCCACTCTTACAACACTTCATGTACAAGTATTAACAAGGAAACTAACCCAAGCTCTTATATTTGAAGATTTAATCACAGAGCTCAGTTACAACATACCTGCCTCACTCAAGTCCAAAGCTGTTCTGAACCTGAGTGAGATCCGATTGGTGAACCAACACGTAAGTGGAATGACGTCACTTCTCTTTTCTTTTAAATACAAAAATATTATTTTTAGGGGGGCCAAGATGGCGTCTTGCTGAGAAGGTCTGTAATTTGCACCTCTTCTGGTTAAGAAGGAATTTTTTGGTCAACGGGTCATTACTCTGCAGATGGTTTTATTCGCTAAAGACTGTAAAACAAAAGCTGGAACCCGCCTTTGAGTTTAACCCGCCTTTGAGTTTAATGGGCAAAAAACTAGTTAATAGGAACCTGCGCGCCTCGTGGAACTTCGACAGTCTGATGTCGCGTGAATCTCTAGACCAAAATATGGATGACTCCGTGCCTGAATCTGGAGATGCCTCCATTAGATCACAAGATAAGTTTGAAAATGATTTCGATGCTTGTGCTACACCCAGCAAAAGTCCTCCTGGAAAGAAGAAAAAAGCTGATAGTGTTGTATCGCTTACTGAGATATTCGACGCTATTCAGTCCCTGAACTCTAAGCAAAACGCGGTTTTTCAAAAGATAACCCGCATCGAGAGCTCCATTGAGATCACAAATGCGGCTGTGAATTCTTTGTCTGACACCGTCAATCGACTCCTTTCAGATGTTGCCACTCACGGCGAAAAGATCGGTAAGGCCGAAGCTTCGATTCAACATATGCAACAGGAAAATGTTTCTCTCATGTCTAGAGTGGAAGAGCTTGAAAGGTACAGCCGCAGATGGTGTTTGAAATTGCTTGGAGTGAAAGAACGTGAGGAAGAAAATGTCCGAACGATCACCATGAATCATCTTGCCAGGGTGGTCCCGCGAATCAAAGACAAGCTGGAGGAGGCTGTGGATGTGGTCCTCGTGTAGGCAAACAACGGCCGGAGGGCTCGCCGCGACACATCATCATTCAATTCGCCATGCGGAGATACCGCGACATCATATGGATGGAAGCAAAGAATTCTATCTACCTCAGAGAGAATGCTCTCTATGTCAAGGAATCTCTCTCCAAAGCGGACATTGAAAGTCGAAATAAACTTTGGCCCCTTGTCCTGGCGGCACGGAAGGAAGGAAAGAAGGCCGGTTTCAGCGGTCCCTTTGCTGTTATCAATAACAAGAGAATCGCTGCCAATTCAGCACAGCATCTGTAAACTGACTACAGTTTCTAACCGCATGTCAGGTTTGATTGACTTTTTTCCGCACATGTTTGCCCAGTTCAAATGGTTGACATTCTTCTAGGGGATTTTCGACCTTGATTTACTGATTCACTGATCCTTCTTAAAGGAAACAGCGTTACAGAAATTTCAAGTTACAGTAGGTGTTCAATACACATTTTGGTTATCTTTTTTCCTTTTCTTTCTTTTTCTCCTAATCTTTTTCATACTTTTATTTGTTAATGGACAACTTCGAGTTCAACCAGTTGAACACTGTTTCTTTAAATGTGCGGGGCTTAAGAGATGACATTAAAAGAAAAGCAATTTTTCTGTTTTGTAGTAATGCAGCTTTTATTTTTTTGCAAGAGACTCATTCAGCTGCTTCTGATTCAAAATTTTGGAAAGCTCAATGGGGCGATGTGGTATTTTTTTGGTCATGGGTCAAATAATTCAGCTGGTGTTCTTATTTTAATTCATAAGTTTAAAGGAGATATTGTAAATTCTGTGTCCTCCCCTGAAGGAAGATGGGTTATTCTAACTGTTAAACTAGATAATACCATCTTTGTTATCTGTAATATCTATGGGTTTAACTCCCACTCTATGAATAATTCATTTTTCACTGACATTTCTCTTATTTTATCTCAATTGCTGCAAACAACTCCAAATGCTAAGCTAATAATCGCGGGAGATTTTAATGCAGTCCCTGATGATTTGATGGATAGGTTTCCAAGGAAAGTAAGACCCCACTCTCAAAGCTGTAATATTATTGATTCCTTATGCAAAGATCTATCTTTAGTGGATTCGTGGCGCTACTTTAATAGTAATTCATTTGAATGTACATGGAGCAATGCGTCAAAGTCTTTAAAATCGAGAATTGACCTATTTCTTATTTCTTCCAGTCTGTTACAAAATGTTCAAGATATCTCCCATCATTATGCTCCCTTTTCAGATCACCTTCTGATTGAGTTGTCTTTACAGACTGTTCATAAACCCAGCTACCTCCGTGGATATTGGAAACTTAACAATTCTATATTAGAAGATAAAATCTTTACAAAAAATATTGAAACGTTAGCCACCAATATCTTTTATTCAGAGAAATCTGATTATGCAGCTAAATAGGAGTTATTCAAATTCAAATCCAGAGAATTAGCTATTAGGAGAAGTAAGGAATTAAAAAAAGAAAGAGATTGCATAGAAACTGAAATATTAAACAAAACTGATACTCTTTGGAAAGTTGGGTCACTCTCTCAACCAGAGGAAAGTGAGCTCCAGTCCTTAAAATTAAAACTTGATGACTTGTATATCAGCAAGGCTAGTGGAGCTTTTGTGCGTTCAAGAGCTAGATGGATAGAAAAGGGAGAGAGGAATACAGCCTACTTTTTTGCACTTGAAAAAAAAGGAATTTTAAGAGAAATTCTTTGTCTGCATTATATATTAACAACACCTTATGCAAGGATCCCAAACTAATTTCAGATTTTGTCAGCTCCTTTTATGAAAAACTTTATCAGTCTAACTTTAATTATGACTTTTGTAAATCATTTACTAATGAAATTCAAGATTGTATTCCGTTAGTCAGTAATGACTTCAAAAATCTTTGTGACTCCGCCCTCAAGAAGGAGGAATTACTCTCAGCTGTCCAATATATGAAAAAGGGTAAGAGTCCTGGTCCAGATGGGCTTTCAACTGAATTTTATCAACACTTCTGGAAGGTACTGGAAGATCCCCTTTTCTTATTGTTTAATGAATGTATTAAAAAAAAGGATTTGGTCACAACTATGAAACAAGGATTAATCTCCCTGATTCCTAAACCAGATAAAGATGCCCAAAATATAGATAATTGGAGACCTATTACTCTATTAAATATAGACTATAACTTGTTTGCTCTAGTGTATGCAAAAAGATTAAAATCTGGATTAAATGAAATCATTAATGAGACTCAAACAGGTTTCATGAAAAATAGACACATTAGTGTTACGAATGCAGACAGCGAAGGCAGACGAGGAGAGCGGATCTAAGTGCAAGCTTTACTTTATTGAAACACAAAAACACAAAGGAAAACCCTCAATGGGGAAATAAACATAACACAGAAAATACAGGCAGGGAACACACACCGGGATAACAACATTCAACGAAAGACAAGGACTGAACCAAAAACCAGGATATAAATACACAAGGACAGGATGATTACAAATGATAAACAGGTGTGAACAATGACACAAAATGGCAGTGATGATGACAGGTGGATACTGGGAAGTGTAGTTCTTTTAAACAATAGACTAGTGAGACAGTGGAGCTAAACAAGGGACAAAAGTGAACCTATGGAAAACAAAAGGGACAAAAATGGAAATCAAAGGGGCAACGGTAAAACAAGACAAGGTAACTCTAACAATTAGTAATAACATACGCCTTATAATTGACCTTCTAGACTATTCTGATCAAATTGATTCAGGGGCTCTTATTGTGTTGTTAGATTTTTGTAAAGCCTTTGACACCATCGAACACGGCTTCTTCACTCACTGAAAGCTTTTGGTTTCGGCAATCATTTTATTGATGTTATAGAAATGTTTTATAAAGGTATTAATAGCTCTATTATTCTTAATATGGGAACCTCTAAAAGATTTGGGATCCATCGTGGCATACACCAAGGCTGTCCAATCTCTCCCTTTCTGTTTTTATTAGTGGCTGAACTACTTTCTATTCACGTTTTGAATAATCATAACATTCTGAGACTTAAAATATTTGATAGAGAAATAAAAATTTCTCAATTGGCAGATGACACTGCTTTATTTCTGAGAGATAAATCGCAAGTTAAAACGGCCCTGGAATGTATTTCCAAATTTTCCAAATCCTCTGGCTTAATGTTAAATCTAAATAAATGCAAAATATTATTTATACACGATTCTATAGATATAATTGTTGAAAACATACCAGTAAAAGACTCTGTTAAATACCTTGGTATTCATATTTCTAAAAATAAACATACACGTGAACAATTGAATTTTAGGCCTAAAATTAAAAAAACTAAAAATATTCTGAATAACTGGTTACAAAGGGATCTGACTTTGTTTGGGTGAGTGTTGCTTTCCAAAGCTGAGGGTCTTTCCAGATTTGTTTACCCAGCTCTCTCCCTTTATGTCAGTGATAAAACTTCCAAAGTAATTAATAAAACCTTTCTCGACTTTATTTGGAAAAATAAACCTTGCAAGTTAAAAAAGGACATTATATCAGGCAAAAGAATTGATGGTGGCTTAGAGATGTTAGATTTTTTTGATATTAACAATACATTTAAACTTAATTGGTTAAGAAACTGTCAGAGAAATGAAAATTCATTATGGTTTTTTTATTCCTCAGTTCATTTTCAAAAAGCTTGGAGGGTTATCTTTTCTATTGAGATGTAACTATATCCCTGGGAAATTACCAATTAAACTATCCAAATTTTACCAGCAAGTGTTATTAGCTTGGAAAATTGGTTTCCATCACAATTTTTCTCCACACAAAATGCTTCTCTGGAACAATTGTCTTATTACCTCTAGTAAAAAATCTTTATTTTTACACAAATGGTTTGAAAAAAATATATACTTTGTCATGGATTTGTTTGATGAAAATGGAAATGTTTTGTCTTATGAAGCTTTTATGTTTACCTACAATTTCCCCATTCCATTTAAAGAGTTCCAGCAAGTTGTAAAAGCTATTCCAGATGGGTTGAAACATTTGATGAAAAGTCACCTTACTTTTGGAAGTAACGAAAGGAAACTTCCTGAGTTAATAGTTGATGGTATCAAACTATTTTCTCATTCTTGTAATAATAAAAATATCAGATGAATTTTTCAATCCAATCATAAAATCTCTCCTAGAGGGAAATTTTTTTGGAATGCACAAATTGTTGATATTCATTGGAAAGAGGCATGGTTAAATCCATATAAATTTTGTATGCTGAATAAAGTTAAAGAGGTACACTTTAAAATACTTCATAAAAGCTACCCATGTAAAGCTTTGTTATCCAAATTCATGGACATTGACAACAAATGTTCTTTTTGTAATGTAAATGAGGAAGATTTGTTTTATAAATGTGATTTATCTCAAAAATTTTGGTCTGATATTAGTCATTTTCTTTTTGCCCCAAGAAAAGTGAATTATAAATTATCTCTAAAAGATGTTATATGTTCTTACACACACAGAAGCAAACTGTATGAATATGTGGTGAATTTCTACATTTTGCATGGTAAATATTATATCCATAAACAAAAATGTGCAAAATGAATACCTAAATGTAGCCTATTCTTAATAGAGATTGAATCATTGAGGAAGTCATTAAAATTAATTAAAAATAAAAAGAATGAATTGTTGTTAAACTTTATGGAGGAATTCTTTAAATTGTAATTAATGCCCCCGTTATGTTTACCAAATTCTATGAACATTGAACTTGACAAAAGGAAAAAGGAAGAAATATTTTTTTTTCTTTTTTTTTTTTTTTTTCTTTCTCTCTTGTTGTTCCTTTTTGTTTTGTTTAAATTGTGTCAGAATATGTGATTTTTGTCATGTGAAGCATTCTTGGTGTATGTTGAATTCTGTCATTTGAATTATTTGTCAATAAAAAAAATAAATAAAAAAAATATTATTTTTAAACAACTGCATATGCATGTTCTTCCCATTCTCTTATAAAGATAATTTAAACAGATCAACAGAAATACCCCAAAAAAACATTTTCACTTAAATCAACATAAAGTTTGTTGGAATAGTCACAAAACTCAGTACACTACAATATACTGAACCACATTTTCCATGCTTATAAAAGGAGCGCATCCCATTTAACAAAGACGCAGTTAATGAATATAGACTCTATATTCTTCAAGCGATTTTGGTTATTTTTTTTACATCTGTAAACACTGTTCACATTTCAAACACTGTATATTATAGGAAATTACAATATTCTGAATTAATATTATCTGGCTAGCATGAATAATGTAGTGTCATTGGGGTCTTAGCCCCACTAAAAATTCTATCCTAAATTCACCCCTGTTGCTGGTGCAGCAGCAGGCTGCTTAAGCAGCAAGTGTTGATGTTCTCTTTAAAAAGCAAAAAGGAAAAGGATGGGAAAACCACCTTGCCAAGATGCTGATGGAAATCAGCCATTGCATCACCTTCCACAAACCATGGGTGCTCTTGCCCACAACACAATGTGGTATAACGTTGCATCACTTAAAATATCACCTCCTATTGTTCAGTACTCGGAAACTTTACACTTAAGTGAAAGTGTGTATACTGAGTGAAATTGTACTCAATTTCAAATCCAAGTATCTAGCCAAAAACATACTTGAGTGAAAGTGAAGTATTCACATTAAATTACAGTTAGAGCTGAAGTGTGTAACTTTTTCGGTATTGAAATACACTCTCCTATCCAAGCTTAATATGCAGAGGCAACTATAAGCCAGTCAAAGGTAAAGTTTCTTGAAAACTGTAAACATTGTGGGCTTGGTTTTAAAAGCACTAGCGCTATGCCATATGTCATAAGCAAAATCAATTGGCATGGTTATTGGTATTTTCTTGCAAACATGCACTAAGTCTAAGCTCAAGTGCGTTTGGCGAAATTGTGCAAGGGGTCAAGTGCAATTTGAGGTTCTTCTTCAATTATTGCAGCGTCTGTTGTATTATATAGTTCATTCCCTCAACTACCAGCGATATACCAAAGACAGCACATTCATAAGAATTTAGTAGTGTAAATGGACTGTATGCAATGAATTAGAAGAATAGAAATATGGATATATGGCATTAACTGCGTCTTTGTTAAATAGGACATCCTCCTGTGGTTCAGGATATGGATGTAGGGTCTGTTAAATTACAGAGAAAGTAAGTATTATTAATAATTGTCATATACTGACACACAAATCATGGCTAGAATTAACCAGGGGGTCAGGAATTAGCTGGTTAGCAATCCTTGCTATTCCCCTGATGTCAAAATCATGTTTCCCAATTTACAACCATTTAAAAGTAGCTGTGTTTACTGACCAAATTAATTCATTACATTATAGTACATCTTCATCCGGTGATAGATTGTTTTTGAAGGGCTCTTAAAAGGGTGAAATGGATTTATATTTTTCCCCATCTATTACCATTGATGAGTGATTAGTCATGTGACACCCAATCCCAGAACTGTGCGCCCATGAGCAAAGATGTTATCCTCCATTTCGCAAGCTTCCAGGGAACCCTGCACTAGCTGAGCACAGCAATAGAGATGAATGGGGCTGATAACGTATAGCTCTCTCCAGGTATTTTTGAGCTCCATGGTATTAACAGTGATTTTGAACATTTTTATACATTTATTGAAACATGAAAATATTAAACCAAATGTATTTCCTTATCCAAATTACATTTCAAACAAAAACCAAATCTAATCAAAATAACAAAGTAGTCAAAAAAAACAAAAAAAAAAAAACAAACCCAATAATTTTACTCTGTCCTACTTCTTCCATCGGCCCCTTTTGCAACGACTTAAAAATCACTCTACGACAACAGGTGGAAAAATATCAATACAGTTTCAATCATAAATACAATTTTTAATGTAAACATAATAATAATTGAAAAAGAAACAATGACCTATAGATAGTTTAACACAAATCTCATAAATATTTGTTTAATAAAAAGGCTATTGTCAGGAACATCATGTTGATGTTCTTTTCAATGTTTGGACATGAACATTATTACCACCTGCTGGTGTAATCTCCAAACTGCAAATGCAGAAACAAAATTTGGCCTTTGCACTGAAAACAGACATGGTATTGAAACATCTTAGCACAATGACCTATTTCTCAGGAAATGAATTTCACCACAACATTACCATACAACACACCCATAGTTTGCGTGCATACACCCACAGTTAGAGCAAACACTCCCACCCACTGCCACTTGCGATTTGCGCTGGTCCTTAGAATTTGTGGCCTCGCAAAAATTGGATAAGACATAGCGCACAGTCGTAGCGTGTAGCACTGTGCTTTGCGCACTTACAAAAATAGAGCCCTGTGTATCAGTGTCGCTCAGTGTTCTGGGGAGCGTTTTCAAAAAGCTGTTTTACAGCTTTAATAATTTTCCAATAACAATAACACAATGTGGCAGGATGGAGGGCGGGGCCGTGCTTGTGCACACCAGGCCCCTATTTAGGCTTTTTTAAGCCCGAGGGGTCTAAACACATTTACTTTAAGCTAAACAGCAAATGGAATTGCAAAATTGTATATTTCTCTAAATGTATAATGTTCACCAGCTCTCTTAACCAAATATCAAATGTTGGAACTGTATCCAATTTCCACCTTTAAAGGATCAATCTCTTTGCTAAAACCATAAAGAGATAAACTGGTGCTCACAAATGAAAGCCAGCATTTTGCCCCTAACATGGCCACAGCTGGATCTGGCTTAACCTCCCTTTTCTGGGTATTTCAGATGAAGTAAAAAATATCAGTCCAATAATTGTGGAGTTTACTGCATGACTTTAACAAATGAATTAGTGTTCCTTCTGCAGCTTAGTATTTATTGCAGTCAGGTGATATTTCTGGGAAAAATGTATGTAGTTTAGTTTGACACATGTAAAGCCTATGAAAAGTTTATTTTGTAATGTCTTACATTTATTGAGCATATGTTTACATTCTGTAAACATTCTTCCCATTGTTCCTCCTGAATGACTTAACCTAAGTCTCCTTCCCACGCTTTCCTGAAGTAGTATCATTGTCTAACCGATTAATCAATACTTGGTAAAAATAAGACACTGATTTGTGATCTCCAACATTAAATCTATTGATTTCCTCTAGTATCTTGTGTTTCTTTTACATTTCAAAATTAGGAAAGTGTTTTCTTACGTAATCTTTTATTTGCAGGTACCTATAGAAATGGATACTGGGTATCTCAAATCTTGTTTGTAACACCTGAAAAGACAGAAACTGTCCATTTGCTATTCCCTTTCACATCCATAGGGCGAAAGCCTAGTCACTGAGGGTTGGAATAAAGGAGTGATTTTTGCAAATGGGACTATCGACAAATACATTGGGCGCTTTAGTAGGCATTCTAATTTGCTTCCATATGTTTAATGCTTGATCAAACACAAAATGATTGTTGTATAGATTCTTATTTACCTTTCCTGGACTATTGAGGAGTGCCTGCAGTGACGTACTGCAGCAGAGGGCTTGTTCTATTTTAAGCAATTCAGGTTTCTCACATACTTCCTCCGTATGGTCTAATTTCCACATTAGGTGTTTTTTTTATTAATTCTCGCTGTTTTATAGAGCCACAAATTTTTTTTTATTATCTTATCTAGTTGTTTAAATAGCAACTGTAGTATACAGGGATGGCTTGAAATAAATGGAGGAACCTTGGTAAAATTACCATATTGATCGGATTAATTTGACCTACTAACGACAATGGCAGTGTCCTCCAGTATTCTATATTACATTTTAGCTTATCAACCTTCTGCCAATTAACTACAAGCAGATATTTTGTGTTTTTAGTTATTGTGACGCCTAGGTACATAAAGGAGTTATACGCTATTTTTTAATGGGATGGACTTTAAATACTGCTTGCAGATATAAGATGTAATTGGCATTAATATACTCTTTTTTTCAATTAATGGTACAACCAGATATATTGCCAAATCTTTTACTAGAGGTAAGAAGAAGTGGTAAAGATTCACTAGGATTGTTAATAAATAGTATTATATTGTCTGCATACAAAGAAACATGGTGTGGAGTGTCTCCTGCCACAATGGGCTGAATATCTGTCTGTTGTCGGATAATTGTTGCCAAAGGCTCAACCTTAATTGCAAATTGGAATGGGGAAAGCAGACAGCCTTAACGTGTCCCTCTATGAATCGAGAAGGGGGTTATTATATAGGGAGATATTTAGATTTGTCACAACCAAGGCTTTTGGAAATCACTTTTATCCAATCTCTGAATATAGGGCCAAATCCAAATTTCTTTAATGTTGACATCATGTAATCCCATTTGACTTGGTTGAATGCACGCTGAGCATCTAAAAGAGATAACATCACTTCTGATTTGTGTTCTGAATATAAGACATTGCACAGGTGACTCAGGTTAAAAATAAACATCGGCCTGCCAGGCAAAAAGCCTGTTTGATCTGGGTGGACAATGTCACAAATGTGCTTCCTCAGCCTATTTGCAAGAAGTTTCACAATTAATTTTGTTTCAGTGGGCAACAAGGATATTGGTCTATATGAAGACACCAACAGCCAATCACGTCCTGGTTTAGGTAGAACAATGTTCGCATTATACAATGACGGGGGAAACTTCCTCTGAATGTCTAAACATACACATTAGCAATGGTAGGATCACTTTACCGAATCTTTTATTAAATTTGATGCCAAACCCATCTGGCCCAGTGGCCTTATTGTTAGGAAACTTTTCTTCCACCTCTTCCATACTATAACTGCGTCCAAAGTCTTTATGGGCTTATCATTTAACTTTGGTAGAAGTAATCCCTCAAAAAATGCATAGTTTAAGTTATCTCTTATAGGATCGATTACTATTTCACCTTCTTTACTCTTGATTTGGTTTATAGCTGTAGATAATTAATCTTGTCTCAGTTGTCGTGCTAGAAGATGGAGTGGTTTGTCGTCAAATTCATAGCACTTTTGCTTAACCTCACCCATTAACCTCAAGACCGCTTCAGATAGCAAGGAATTGTAATCATATTTCAGTGCAACAATTTTCTTTAGCAGCATCGTATATGGGTTAGTTTTATGCAGGTCTTCTAGTCCGGCAAGGGTGTTATCAATTTCAATCATCCTCGCCTTTGTTTTCTTCTTTGAGCTGCTTCAAATGCAATTATTTCTCCTCGTACTACAACTTTTAGTGTCTCCCATAAATTTGAGTTGTGTACGTCACCTTTGTTATTAAAGTCTAGAATTGTGTTATCTTCCTTTCGAGATCTTTTCAGAAAACCTCGTCCTTTAAAAGTTCATTATCTAATCACCACCAAAATTCTATTTTGGAATGGTCTAGTCTAAGATCTAATGAGTGAGGTGCATGGTCCAATATTATTATATTGTGATATTTTGATTCCCTGACAAATGATAACAACTTTGAGTCCAACAGAATAAGTCAAACCGTGAATAAGAGTTATGTACAGGAGAGAAAAACGAAACATCTTTCCCAGAAGGGTTAAGAACTCTCCATATGTCTACAATGTTTAAAGTCAGTGTATAATGTCTAATCATAGTGCTTGACTTGGATGCAACACTGGCTAATTGACTTGGCTGTTTATCTGAAGTATTATCCAAGACACAATTAAAATCCCCTCCAAACATTCTACTTTTCTCTGAAATATCAGGGATTAATTTAAAGACTTTCTGAAAGTTGGGTCATCAAAATTAAGAGAATACAAATTAACTAAAGTAACTTGTTTTGAATTTATAGAACCCACTGCAATAATGAATCTAAAATTTTGATCAGAGATAGTCTTCTTATGTATAAAAGGTAAATGTTTAATATTAGTATAGCCACCCCCTGACCTTAGTAGTAAATGTAGACTGATATACTTGAACAATCCAGTTAGCTCTTAATCTGTTTTCTTCTCCTCTCTTAATATGCATTTCTTGGATAAAACCTATATCTGTTTTTTGAGATTTCAGGTGTGATTTCACAGGATTAATGTCGCCTAATATTCCAGTTTAAAGAGTCTATATCTCTTTACCACATAAATCTGTTGGCATCTTATATGATAATTTGTTTTTTAATTTATTATTCATCCGTACCATTTAAGGAACATGAACATTTGAACATTCCTCTGAACTAGTAAACTTAAACACAACCAACCGGTACCGCACAACGTACAACCCCCTTCCCCCCTTCCCTTTACCTCAAAGCTTCCCAAAGGGTCTCTATACATAGATTTCTCCACCTTCTCATCATTACGTCTGTATACTAGCCACTTAGCCTCTCTACTCTTTGGACTCAAATAAAATGATGCTCTTATCATACATATACTCCTTAGCAAATTATGTCTTCATACATAAATGTAAATCACCTTTGCTTGACAAAGCCACTTTAAGTCTGCTGCTATTCATTCTTCCCCAACTGTCACAATGAATTTCGCAGGAAACTTGAAGCTGCACCTTATATTTCTTGCCTTGCATTTACTTCTGAAGGTATTAAAGTACAGCCTCCTCTTCATCATTTCGGATGTCAGATCTGGAAATATCTGTACAAGGTCTCCATCAAAGCGAAGTGGAGCCTTTTGCCTTGCCAGTATTAACACAAGTTCTTTCACACAGAGATTTTGTAATCTGTCAATGATAGGCCTTTGTCTGATGCCGACGGACAGTTTTGCACTCCTGTGGGTAATTCAGATGGGCTTCTCGAAGCGATCATGCCCTAGTAGTTCTGAGAGCAGCTTCATAACAAATTCTGGGGGCTTACCACCTTCCATCTTCTCTTTGATCACCATGATGTGAATATTATGTCTGCGAGAGCACATTACCTCATCCTCCAGCTTTGCCTGCACTATAGTCGCCTCAGCCGGCAATATAGCATTTTGCCTCTCAAGTGCTTCGATATGGCTTTTGTGCACCTGCATTGCATCTTCAGTTTCCTCGACTTGAGTTGTCACGTCAGACACTGCCAATGACAAATACACTAGAAAGTTTAGAAGAGAGCTTATTGAATCTTTGTTCCACTGTCTTGTTTAAGGTGTTTATTGCAGAGATAATGTCATTGTTTGTGGTCGGCACAGACGTCTATAGCATTGGCAGTATTTAAATTTTCCACTGCTCCTTTTCCTGTTTTATTGTCTTTGTTTGGCTTCATAATGGTGAGCTGTGATTCTTAAATGTTGCAATAAATAGGTGACAAGTATTAACCTGACGTTGTTACGACATTTTGTAGAGATTTGAAAGGAGCCTCGAAAACATGTCTACTCCATGCAAAAGCGAACCGGCAGCCCTGTTAAGTGAATTTTTGGGAAACACTTGTAAAATAGGAAATAGCTTTGAAACGTTGAATGTAAATAATGCTCTTATAAGCCAAGATACATTGTTTTTGTTGAATTACTGTAGCTCCAAAGCTTGTGTAACTGCAGCCAGCTGATAGATAGCTGTGCAATGTAAAAATGCAAACCTCAAGAGGTGCACTAGCAACTGATGCTAGAGGCCTCCTTATTAGCGCACACGCCTCCCATGCCGGTATCGTATGGAGCGGGTAGAACAGGAGCCCCGCACTTGCATGTTTTCGCACATGCACCCCTATTTTGTATATCCTTTAATGACAAATCCAATAAATGTTCCAAATTCACCAATAAAAGACAGTTAACGTCTGAGAACCAATACGAATCACCTTGTAAGCTCCCACTTGTGCAAGTCTGGAGTAACATGATTGTTAATGAAAAGGGAGGGGCCATTGTTAAAAAGCTACAGTCTAAAATTATCAGAGGGATCCACTTTAATAATGTGATCAGTGGTGGAGCAATGACAGATATTATGGGTATATTTTAACTTCTGGCACTTTGTGGGAGGTTTCGTGTTTTCTGTCATTTTGATTCACGGTGGCATAATCTGCACCAGGTGCCTTAAGCTTCAGTCTTCCCACGAAGTCCACAACAAGGGGGGATTCTAGCCCAAAATCCTAAAGCTCTTGTGATCCAGATAAGTGATCAATGGTTTATACCTCAACGGACTGTGCAATGCCAGCCTCAAAAACATGGGGGATTCCTGCTTGGAATCCTCAAGCTCCTGTGTTCCAGTCAAGCAATCACCAATTTGTACCTCAACAGGCTGTGCAAGGGCAACCTCAAAAAGTAGGGGGGATTCCAGCTCTGAATCCTCAAACTTCAGTGTTATAGTCTAGCAATCAACAATTTATACCTCAACAGGCTCCACAATGGCAACCTAAACAACAAGTACGGATTCCAGGCTAGAATCCTCAAGCTTATGTTGTCTAGGCAAGTGATCAGCAGTTTTTGCCTCCATGGGCTCCACAACAGCGAACTCAAATGGCTATCTCAGGCATTTCCGCCTAAGCAGCTTGGGGTGCAGGCAGAGCCTCTTGACAAGTGTACAGTAGCTGATAATGAGCAGATCCAATGTGAACAACCTGGTATCAGTGCTGTGGAGTGTGAAGCTATAAACTGCTGCTTTAACAGACAACAGTGTTATTATGGGAAAGTGGGTAAGGATGTTGAATGAATGTAAAGCTGTTCATATTAAGCTGATTATATGAGGTAACTTGCTTTGTACCTTGTTATAGTGACTGTCCAGTGTATTAGAGATGGCCAGTTTGTGGTTGTGGTGGCTAGAAATCTTACGTGTCCTCAACTAAGCCTGGACATGGTTTGCTGTTGGGGGGAATTTGGAGCCTGATCATGCACAAGGGGGTTGGTATCCCGACCCACCTCGGCCACTCCACCGGTCACCTTGGTGAAGATGGGGCCCGCTGACGATCCTGAGGCGAACCTTGATCTTTTTGAGAAAAGGCCGAGGTGTGGAGGTGACCGCCCGACCAATGGAAGCGCAACTTGTGACCCAAAAACTTCCCACAGCCAACCTCCTCGTCTATAATGACATGAAGAGAGCCATTCTGCAGCGGATTGGCTGGAGCAATCCAAATTGGCCGGCCAAAGCAGAATCATCAACACTTCTGCTCCTTACGTCCACTGGTTTGCATTTGCACAGCAGCTCCATGACGCCTGCTGGAAATGGTTGCTGGCTGAGGGACCACGCAGCACTCAAGACATCATAGATCAGGTGGTACTGGAAGAATTTATTTCCCAGCTGCCCTGTGGTATGGCCTAGTGGGTTCATCGCCTCCGTCCGTCCGCTGGATGAAGCTGTCATTGATTACATGATGGCGTTCCCAGGAAGCAGTGAACTGGAGGGTTTCTCCCTCTTCTCTCTCTCTTCTACCCCAAAACCCCACCCCTGCCCATCCTCTTTCCGGCCCGTCCCTGCCCCTAGGGAACAGGGCGGCCCCACGCCCAAACCTCTTTCCCGGTTAGGGGGGTCGTCCCCCTCGCCTTTGTCCCCAGTTAACCTTGTCTATCCCCACTATCCCTCCCATGTTGGCGAGCCCAGTCCCACGGGTGTGGTAGCGAAGCCTGGGCCAGTCTATTGGAGCAGCGGAGAGCCAGGACATTTCCAAGACCAGTGTCCAGTGATGAGGTGGGCACCCTGGTCTGGATCCCCGACGTTCCACAGGATGCCCCGATTTAGCTGGGGTGTATCCAATACTGGTGAGTACTGTCGTGGAAAGTCGCGTTGAATCTCTCTAAGTTGTAAGAAAACTCTCAGAGTCTTGAGTTCCAGATGCCAAAGTTGTAGTTTATTGAACACCAACAAACATGAGACCAGCCAGCTGTCTGTTCTGACTCTATCCTCCTAAGTTCTCAGTTATATACCTTTTGTTATCTTTTTGCCCATTATCTCTGACCAATAGATTTATTATCCTTGTCTCTTTCCTTCACCACCAATATGTTTTATTTCCCTCACTAATTGAATATTGGTGGAAAATCCCCTATCTAGCTATTTTAAAAAACATATATCATCTGCCCATCCCTTTAAAACCATACATTAGCTAGTACCCCCATACACCCCGGACACATGCAGTTCGTGGTACAGAATACATCAATCTTAGAAACATCTGTGTAATACAGCCTTGTTCTCATCATGCAGCTTTCACCTTTCACCTCCATTTCAGCAGACCCTTACAATGAGGCCTTGTCTGTTCCTCTATGAAAATACAAACTAGTTAAATATTTAACGCATCAAGGCACTACATTATGCCAGGAACAAGAGATCTCCTAAGCAATACATCAAGGATAGTGTCAGACTATTGCTGAAAACATCTTATCTTAAGGAATACATCAAGGATACATGTCAGAATACTACTGGTCAACAGAAACACTACTGGTTAACAAAAATACATGTTTTTGAAAGGATTTTAAAGGAATAGAAAGGAATACATTTGTTGTTCAAAAATACACTTGTTTTCAAAAATATCACTATAGTACCCAGGGGGATACATATCAAGCTTTGGTGGACTCTGGCTGTTCACAAACCTCTATACACCAATGCTTGGTACAAGACAGGGCATTGGGCACTGAGAGTCAGGTGAAAGTGCGGTGTGTGCATGGGGATATTCACACATATCCGGTGGTTACCACTGGTATACTATTCAGGGGGAGAAAGCATAGAGCTGCAGTTAATTCCCACCACACCTCCAAAAATTTTGGAGACAAATTGGCTAGATTTTATGAATTTATTAAGGGAATTATGTGTGGATGGATCCTGTGAAATAATGACTCGGTATGTGACGTGTGATGCTATGGCAGGAGAGGCAGTGCCAGGACTGAAATGTATTTCTGCTTACGGCGAGGAGTGAGTGGTCTTCTTTTTGTCTTTTTCTTTTACTTTCTAAACTTATGCATAATTATATATTCTGTATATTCCAATAATATAATACATTCTATATATCTTCCTGACCAGTTTTATTAAGAGCATGTATAACTCTGTTAAGTGTCCATCACACAGGCTGAAAATTGGATTTATATAATCTTCAGGTCGTTCACTGAGGTCAGCATTGGCATCATACACAGCAGAAGAGGATTATAAATTTAATTCAGTGCTGGCTGAAGCACTATAAGGGTGTATAAGAAACAAACGCCTCTGGATTGGCCGTGATTGTACTAGCTGCTCATATTTTGATTTATTTCTTAATATTTTTGCACGTTACAAGAAATAATTGCTCTTGGACACTGATTTTTGCACAAGGGTACAGTGTTTACATGGAGAGGACACATGGGCCACTGTTCTTACTGTCATAGATGAAGACAACAAGTTATGACAATAAGCAACCAGAGAGTACTTTGACAATTAGAGTCGGTAAGCCAAGTCCAGTTGTTTGTTATCATCGGTTAAGTAATTGGTGTCTAGTGTAGTATTACAAAATGCACAAAACCAGTATTAAACTGTAGTTTGGAAAACATTTAAATCATAAAACAATTAAATGTTGTAATTCTAAATGATAAATATTGTATGAAATGTACTGTATTGTCAGCTGTATGTCAGTACTGTAGGTTTCACTTTCAAACTGTGTAGAATTAGTTTACTATTTGTTTTGGCTGTGAGGTTTACAATAAACTCCAGCAGCAGCACAGATATACTACATTGACACATATGCACAAGTAGAAGGATTTGTCTGGACATTGTAATTCATGCAATTACCATAGTGCTAGTTTTAAATGATCAGTTATTGATAATGTCAAAGCCAAAGTGATTCATTATGCCAAATATAGTAGAGGTCCTCAGGTCATTCTGTAAAATGGTCTACCATAATTATAAATGCAGTCTGTTGCTAGGTTTAACATTACTATGTGAAGTTTTGTTTGAATAATGCTGAGGGGGCAATTTCAAGCATTAATACATTTTGGTGTACACATAACAGGATTTAAGGAATCCTCTCACTCTCAATCCTACATCAGTAATGATCAGCAGCACAAATCTTTCCTGAGCTAGATTCTATTCGACATATCCGCAAACACATTTTAGGCAATCAGGTTTGTCAGTCAATTAAAGGGATAGTTCACCCAAAAATGAAAATTCTCTCATCATTTACTCTCATTACTCTCATGCCATCCCAGATGTGTTTGACTTTCTTTCTTCTGCTAAACACAAACAAACATTTTTAGAAGAATATTTCAGCTGTTTGTCCTTTCAATGCAAATTAATTTTGAAGCACCAAAAAGCATATGAAGGCAGCATAAAAGTGATCCATATGACTCTAGTGGTTTAATCCATGTCTTCTGAAGTGATTCAATAGGTTTTGGGCATGAACAGACCAAAATATAACTAAAGATTGAAATCATGATCAAAGGACATACAGAGCTGAGACATTCTTCTAAAAATATATGTTTGTGTTCAGCAGAAGAGGGTTGGGATGGCATGAGGGTGAGTAAATAATGAGAGAATTTTCAGGTTTGGGCAGCCACGGCCCGTGCGTTTTAAGTTTAGGCCTTCAGTGCGATTCATGCCATTAAGAAAACACAGATTCAGAATGAATAAGACTGTAAGCCTTTCATACATTATGGTTTCATCAGGGTACATGGTTACTTTTCAAAACTTGATCCAACACTGAATGCTCAAGCAACCTAATTTACACTTAGAAAACTCCTGATGTTGCTATAACAATGCAAAAAGCACTTACCAATTTGCCTATAGTGAAAATCAGCACTCATTTCCTGTTTAATTAATCAATCGCACAATCATGCAGAACATCTCAGGTTTTTAAATCCATAAGGATCTCTTTCTCAACGGCAATACCAACAGTAATGACATCCGACTCGTCGGCAAGATCTCGCACTCTTCACTTTCATATTATGTCAAATAATTAAGAGATTCTGTGGAAATTCTGAAGGCCTGACGGGGTGGAGCTCAGACTCATGCGCTACTAAAAGGTCAATGAGAAAATATTTATTTATTAGGCATGTTACGCCAGCAGAGAAGGCTTTGTTGTCCCTGAGTTTGGGGAACTATCCCTTTAATCATCCTTGTTACTATAATTACCCAGATAAAGGAACAGTTAACCCAAAAATGAAAATTCTGTCATTATTCACTCACCCTCATGTTATATAAAACCCTATGTTGTGACAGACTCAGTGAGTCACCATTCATTTTCGCTGCATATTTTTTCCATGAAACTAGGAGGAACAGCTCCTGTGTGTGCCAGTGTGTGGCTGAGCTGTTACCTTGCAATGCAACGTCGATCCAGTGCCTTTCACAACTTACTTCCAACATGGGCCACCAGAGGACTCCAGACCCTTGATCAAAGAGCTAATATCTCAATTCATCACAAGAATACCTATTTGTGTCTCTGGCCACTGTGGTCCACTGTAAGCCTTCTGTGCCTCTGCCTGCCACCTGCCTCCACTGCTGCCACCTTAAGGGTTGGGGTCGTGGGGCCTTGGTCATGTGACCCTCTTTTTACTAAAGCTGAGCCCAGCATGGCTGCACGATTAGCTGTGGAGCGCATCAACAAGGATCCCTCCCTCTCACAGGGCATCACATTTGATTATGTCATTCTTGAGGAAGACTGTGATACATCACAGTCTTTGGCCCGTTTTCTTGGTTACTATACAAGGGCGTCTGGGTTTATTGGCCCAATTAACCCAGGCTACTGTGAAGCTGCCTCTCTGCTTGGAAAGAGTTGGAATAAAGCAGTGTTTTCCTGGTCCTGTATTGGTTATGAGCTGGATGACTCTCGTAGTCATCCTACTTTTGCCCGCACCATGCCCCTCCCTACCCTTGTGCTGCTGAGCTTCATGCGACACTTTCACTGGGCACATGTGGGCATCATTTCATCAGCTGAGGATGTCTGGATGGAGACAGGCATCAAACTGGCCAATGCCCTGCAGAGTCATGGAATGCCAGTTGGCATAGTGACATCCATTGGTAATGACCACACCAGTGTGCGGAAGACCCTGGCAAAAGTCAAGAAGGTGGAGGGTCTCCGCTGTGAGTTTTAAACAATGTTAATACTGTTGTATATCTTTTGTGTGCTCTCATGCAAAGCTGTAACATTTACTATTTTTTTCCTCCATCTATGTTCTATATTATTCCATTACTTGTATTTCAAGTCCTTTGATACTGATACTTTTTCAGCATATGTTTACAATAAGATATTGCACAACAATTGCTTATTTGAAGGCCTACTTGGAATCTGCCTGAATACCTATCACTCTCAAGTTTTTCCAAATTTCCCACCCCATGCATGTTCATTTATCACAATGTTTTACTAATTTGATAATGCTTTCAGCTACCAACAAGTGTACAGTTCTCTTAGCTCGGTTTAATCATTTCCACATACATTTTCACAAATTTGTCCCCCTAAAATCATTGCAGAAAATGCTAAAAAGTCCACAGATTCTATTATGGCCTGGTCACCATTAGCCTTTATCACTATTTCTATCTGTTCTCACTTTTTACCTCTGTTTGCAGTGGTCATTCTCTGCATGCATTCAGTGCTGATTGGTGGAGGAGCACAGAAGTTGCTATTAGAAACAGCTCATGATATGCGGATGACAGACGGCTCGTTGGTTTTTGTACCATATGATACCCTCTTTTACAGTCTTCCCTACCATCGCATGGTCCAACCAGCCCTACGCCACAACAGCAAGCTGTTACGAGCCTATGATGCTATGCTAACTATTACTATTGAGTCTCAGGAGGAACATTCATTCTACCAAGCATTTGAAAAGGCCCAGGAGCAAGGGGAGCTGCCCATGCAACTTAAACCACAGCAGGTATAAGCAGGGTTACATAACATGGGAATAATACAGTACAAATAAAACCAAAAAAAATTAAATAGGCTACCAACGAACAGGAAGAAAATAACATATTGTAGATACTGTATTTCGAACAACAACATCAAGCTAATAAACCTTCCCATCCAATAGGTGTCCCCATTGTTTGGCACCATCTACTCTTCCATCATGTTCATGGCCCATGCTGTGCAAAGAGTCAGGGATTCAGGTCAGTGGATGTCTGGGGGCAATATTGCCCAGAATGCCCGAAACCTGGTATTCAAAGGCTTCAGCCATTCCATACAAGCAAATTCTTCTGGCTTTGGCATTCTGGACTATGTGGTGCTGGACACTGATGGCTTTTCTTGGGAGTTGCAACCTACATACCGTATAGACATGCAGACAGATATGGTGCGCTTTCTGGGTCGGCCGATTCATTTCCCTAAAGGAGGACCGCCAAAAACCGATTCCAGCTGTTGGTTTACACATGGGATTATGTGCAGTGGAGGTCAGTAGGGATAAGGACTAGATCTATATGATAAGCCTACTCACTCATGATTAGTGTAGAAGCCAACATATTGTGGAGTTCAGTCACATCTCATGTTCTTGTTTGTGTACATCAGCATACAAGCAGATGCACAATAAAACCTGCACATTTGATTTGTGATAATTACATTTCCTGTCATTTCAGATTTAAATGATTAAACAATTCCTTCTTTTTTACAGGTGTGAATCTATTCCGCTTGGTTTTAATCTCCCTCTCTGGTTTTTTGTTCATCTTCTTCTTGATTGGCTGTTCTTACTTTATCAGGTATTCATCAACAACACATTACACTCAAATTTGTCACTAAGTTTGATCAGCGTGTGCACAGCGTGTTTCATTTCAAACTTTCAGGACATAACTTCATTTTTCTAGCATCGAGAGAAATGCATGTAGGACATCCTTGACATACTGTACTATTTGACACATTGTTAAAATAATAATTAAATATTCATATTACTGAAGTAAAGCACGCATACACAAATACTCATACCAATATATAAAATATTATAGACAATCTCTCACCGTATTCAGTAATATGGCTGATTCGCCTTTTCTGAAAGCACATCATGCCAATCTGTCGTTCAAAACATGACACAACTAGTTCTAAATCATCCTCCATTGTCAATAAACTTGACAATGGAGTACTTGCTTTTGATGAAATCATGGAAAACATAAATTATATTCATTTGTCATCCCTGACTCTTTCAGAAAAATGTATCCCTGGTTATCTTTGAACCTCGGATGATTGGTTTTAACACCGTTTTAACATTCGGGCATTTGGTACAAAACTTGGTTCATTATATAGCATGATGCACATCAATCTGCTTTTTATATACTGTTGGTCATGCTTCCATATTGTTTTTCTGATCTTTTTTGCTTCACTTCAGTATTACCAAAAAACTAGCAGTTCTTCATTCGTGCACAAATCTGTTTGTTTTTTAACAAATCTTTTCAGTGAACGAATCATTCTCGTTTAATCCATTTTTGGTCTTGAACGAATCAGTTGGATCAATGATTAAATGAATTACTCATTACACACCGAACACATCAGTAAACAAATCTGAACGAATCTCTTTGGTGAAGGTAAAAGACTCCCTTTTTTTATGTTTTGTATAGGCGTAGAATTAATCAAATCCGATTGGTGCGGGGTCCTAACAAGATTCTACTGACTTTAAATGATATCACATTCATCAACCCATCTCTAAGCAATAAGGTCAGGGTCACTAACACAAACATATGCAAGCATACACACAAACACACATCACATCAACACACTCTAATAACTGATTTTGTCTGAGAAACAGAAGCTGAGCTTGGATGACAGCAAAGCCAGTGAGATAAGACTGAGCATTTCAGAGCAAAGCCACAAGTCTCCATTGTCCAGTCAATCGCCAGCCACCTACGAGAATTCAAATATTGCCATTTATGAGGTAAAAGAAAAACGTTCAACAGGCTATCCACAATCCACAATGTGTCTCCCATGAAATTAATGAAAGGGGCATTTGCTTGGGCCCCTGTAGCCCCCATACTGTGTACATTGGTAGGTTCTCGTATTGAGCCTTTGCTCCACTGGTTCAAGGCCAGGGCAATCTGGAGCCTATCGTAAACCAGCTGTGCTTTTCCACTGAACTGAGAACCGATCATTGATTTAACGGGTTACTGTCTACATGGTAGTTTCATGTGGCTAGTTCAAACATAAACAAACATAGAGCGTCACAGTGTGCTTTTATACAGCTTTTACTTTTGTTTTTAAGGTCATACACTGGTGGCCAAAAGTTTGGAATAATGTACAGATTTTTCTCTTATGGAAAGAAATTGGTATTCACCAAAGTGGCATTCAACTGAGCACAGTGTATAGTCAGGACATTAATAAAGTGAAAAATTACTATTTTCATTTGAAAAATTATTTCAGAACTACTTAAACTTCTTCAAAGAGTTCTCATCAAAAAATGGTTAAAGTGACGATGGTCAGAGTGATCGCCAATAGTGGATGCCTTTGATGATGTCAAATATTGGCTCATTTTCCCATTAATGTCTTTTAAATTATTATTATTATTAGACTATTATTATTATCAATTTAATATTACAAATAATTTGCCTCGCGGCACACAGACTCGCGCTTGAAGCAACACACTTTATTATATTATTAGGAACAGATGATAGGAAAGCCATCTATCCGCTGTTTGTACGGAGACGTGCAGTCTCGTGTTTCTGTCCTCAAATGACCTCAGACATCTCAGCTCAGGAGGTGCTTTGAGTTCAGTTCACTTTACACAACTCTGTAGTCTATACATCTGTGATTAAAACATAAAATAATCCAAAAACACGTTCACCTCAAACCATGATTTATATTTCAGTGATTATTATCATCATTATAATTATTATTTTTACATTTATAATTGTTTTTGTCTTCACTTGTGTAAGTAATTTTCTGCCGGCATGTTTAGATGGATTTCCTGACAGTAAATGGAACGGTGGTTACTTATAGGAATATATATATATATATATATATATATATATGTTTTTTGATCACTTCGTTATTTTAATTAGTTTTTTTGTTTTATTTGAGTTCAATTTGAATTTAGAAATGTATTTGATTTGAAGTTGAAGATAAAGTTTTTCATAAAAAACAAAAAATTATAATTTCAACGCAAAATATTCACCGATACCCCAGGGGTTGCCGATGTAATTGGATATCGTGATATATATATATATATCGTGAAGGAGGGAACAAAACAGATTTATTCACACACGATGTATTTCCCTGGACAACAAAATATATGACCGATAGAGAATGCACAGATGAATTTGGTTCTTTGCCAGAGAGATGTTGCCCTTCACAACTGTTGTAAATCCATCTTTCAAAAAGTTGAACGACACATATTTTAATTGCACTTAATTGTTTTTCCAGTTTAATTAGAATTTTTTGTTCAAATTAATAAAAAATACTCTTGCTTTATTGTGTAGTGTAGTGTACACCTTTGTAAGAAATCTTCCATTTTTTTGGCAGTTTCAAGCATTGTATAGTCTTCCTTCCTCAAAACAATGATTGACTGACGAGTTTCTAGAGAAAACGTATCGGTTACCTAACGTAACCTCAGTTCTCTCTAGATGAGGGAACGAGTATTGCGTAAGCTAGCTTACGCTACGGGAAAGATTCATCTTTTCTGAGATATTGAAGCCAAAAAATTATCCTTAATTTTTGTATCCATTGTCAACGCAGTGCGGCAGCTGCAGACCTTGAGCGGGCTAGCTAGCGAGCTCATAGGTTGCTCTGCGGCAACTGCTGCAGCCTATAGACGAGCTTGGGCGAACTCGCATCCAATGAGAGGCGTCCGCGCGCTCACTGCATCAAAGCCCGCCAAAAAGGGCGTGACTAGAGTGCATATAAGCGTAGTTCGTAGGCTGGAACCCTGGTTTTCATTGACTGAAGCGAAAAGTCGCTCGTGGCGCGAGCACGGCCGGCTACGCAATACTCGTTCCCTCATCTAGAGAGAACCGAGGTTACGTTAGGTAACCGATACGTTCTCTTACGAGAGGTTCTCTCGTATTGCGTAAGCTAGCTTACGCTACGGGAACCCATTGTCAACGCCGTGCGCGCCAAGCATCCACTGTATAAGCCCCAGGGAATTAAGGGGGACCCGGGGGAGCCCTTATGAGTGGGGAAATAATATTTGGCCGGCAAGAATGCGGGTCATTGATTGTGTAATACATAAGCACATAGTAGGACGGGAACGACAGAGCGGCGGTGCCGGTCTGTGTGGAATGTGTCCCATCAGTGCAGCTCACCAGGGGAGCTGTAGCGTATTAAACCGCTAGTAGTTTTGCCTGCAGAGCGGGCACTTCCATATTGTAAAATCTGACAAAGGTGGAGGGGAAGTCCATCCCGCTGCCACACATATGTCGTGAATGGAAATTCCGCTGGACCATGCCCACGAGGATGCCATGCCTCTAGTGGAGTGAGCCCTAATGCCCAACGGGCATGGCAGGTCTTTTGACGCGTATGCAGCAGCAATAGCGTCCACTATCCATCTAGATAGTGTCTGTTTCGAGGCGGCGAGACCTTTGGTGCGCCCTCCGAACGAAACGAAAAGCTGCTCGGAGCGTCTGAAAGCAGCGGAGCGTGCAGTATACAATCTCAGTGCTCTGACCGGGCAAAGGAGATTGGCGTCGCGTTCGCTATCCGGTGCTGGCAGCGCCGATAGGGAAATGACCTGTGCTCTGAAAGGAGTACCGATCACCTTGGGAACATAGCCGTGTCTAGGCTTTAAAATGACCTTGGAGTCACTTGGTCCAAACTCAAGACACGCAGCGCTGACAGACAGCGCGTGAAGGTCTCCCACACGTTTGACTGATGACAGGGCAGTCAGAAAAACGGTTTTGAGTGAAAGGTATTTCAAATCCACGGATTGAAGTGGTTCGAAAGGGGGGCTTTCATAGTTTCGAGAACTATAGAAAGATCCCAGATAGGAACCGATGGGGGCGCGGGGGGTTCATCCTTCTAGCTCCCCTGAGGAAGCGGATGACCAGCTCGTTTTTACCCCATGACTGGCCGTGCAGGGGTTCAGCGAACGCCGCAACGGCCGCCACATACACTTTGAGCGTGGATGGGGATCTGCCCTCATCCAGCAGCTCTTGTAGAAATACGAGCAGCGACGACACCCCACATGTCCGTGGGTCCAGGTCTCTGTCGGTGCACCATTTTGAGAACACAGACCATTTTGACGCATAGAGTCTTCTCGTGGAAGGGGCTCTAGCGTGTATGATGGTGTTTATTACTCCTTCTGGCAGAGCGACGGGTAGTCGTTGATCACCCACGCATGCAGCGCCCAGCGCTCTGGGTGGGGATGCCAGATTGTGCCGCGAGCTTGAGAGAGGAGATCTGCTCTCACTGGGATGGGCCACGGCGCTGTCAGTGACAGCTGCGTAAGCTCCGGGAACCATGTCTGATTCTCCCAACGCGGGGCTATGAGGAGCACCGAGTGACGCGTTTCCCTGATCCTCTGCATTACCTGTGGCAATAGCGAGACGGGAGGGAAGGCGTAAAGCGGGCGTCTGGGCCAGTCCTGGGCCAGCGCGTCCTCGCTTTTCGAGAAAAATACTGGGCAGTGAGAGTTCTCTTTGGACGCAAAGAGGTCTATCTCTGCTCTGCCGAATAGGTGCCATAACGTCTGGACTGTTTGAGCGTGCAGGGACCATTCCCCTGGGGGAATATTGTCTCTGGACAGTCTGTCCGGGCCGTCGTTCAGGTGGCCTGGCACGTGCGTCGCCCTCAGCGAGCGCAGGTGGCACTGGGACCAACTCAGTATGCGTTTTGTCAGATGGAAGAGGTTCCTGGATCTGACACCGCCCTGACGGTTTAGGTAGGATACCACAGATCTGTTGTCCGAACGGACCAGGACGTGGTGACCCTGAATGACCGGGAGAAAGCGCACGAGCGCGTACTCGACCGCTATCATTTCCAGACAATTTATGTGAAGGAGCTTTTCCTGAACTGACCATAGGCCGAAAACCGGAGAGCCCTCGCAGACCGCGCCCCAACCCGTGTTGGACGCGTCTGTCGAGATGACTTTTCGGCGAGATACAGCTCCCATTGTCACTCCCCGCTGATACCATTCGGCCACTGTCCAGGGCTGCAGAGCTGATATGCAGGTCTGAGTCACCTTGATGGGCTGGCGGCCTGTGGCCCAAGCCCGGCGAGACGCGCGGGTGTTTAGCCAATGCTGAAGCGGGCGCATGTGCAGTAAACCCAGCTGAAGTACTGCTGCGGCTGAGGCCATGTAACCTAGCACTCTCTGGAATTTCTTCAGAGGCGTGAGGCTGTTCATCTGAAAAGATGCGGCTAGTCGCTGAACACGGCGTGCGCGCTGTGTAGATAAGCGAGCCGTCATTGCCACGGAGTCTAGTTCTATTCCCAGGAAGGAAATGGTCTGACTGGGCTGTAGTGAGCTCTTGGTCCAATTGACTGCAAGACCCAAACTGTTCAGATGGCTGAGGAGAACTGCTCTGTGAGACAGAAGCTCCATATGTGACTGAGCCATAATCAGCCAGTCGTCCAAATAGTTCAGAATTCGCAAACCCTGACTCCGCAGGGGTGCGAGCGCCGCATCCATGCACTTCGTGAAAGTACGGGGTGCTAAGGACAGGCCGAACGGAAGGACGGTGTATTGATAAACCTGGCCGTCGAAGGCGAATCTCAAGAATGGCCTGTGACGGGGATTTATCTGAATCTGAAAGTATGCATCTTTCAGATCGAGAGAAATAAACCAGTCCCCCTGGCGCACATGCGCGAGGAGTTTCCTGATTGTAAGCATTTTGAACGGTCTTTTTGCAAGCACCTTGTTCAAAACCCTGAGATCTAATATGGGTCTGAGGCCGCCGTCTTTCTTGGGAACAAGAAAATAACGGCTGTAAAGCCCCGACTCGCTCAGAGAGGGTGGCACTTTTTCTATGGCCCTTTTGCACAGAAGGCTTGCTATTTCTGAACGAAGCATGCACGCTGCTTCCGTGTTCACAGTGGTTTCGAGCCGCGCTCTGAAGCGAGGGGGCGGCGATCGAACTGTAGCAAATAGCCCTGTTGTATTGTGCTTAACACCCACTTGGATATCCCTGGAATAGCTTCCCACGCTTTGAAGCGTAACGCTAGAGGGTGAATGGCCAATTCGCTCTGATTGCCGCACACAGAGCGCTGAACAAAATGTGTGAGCGCGTTTAGTGTGTTCATGCATGATTGCTCGCAGACAGCATGAACAGGCTGTTTTGTGAGTGACTTCCCGATTGGAATGAATGGGGAAAGAGTCACATCTGTTACGTGATGCGCAAGCATAGTCATGGGCACGGGACTTACACACAGAGGAATGGTTGCTGGCCGTGTAACAGAGCGGGCAGAGAATGGGCGCGCGCACGCATTTGCGGGCGCATTTATTGACTCTAGCGCTCGAGCGGTTCGTAACCGCTTTATGTGAGCGTGCTCTGGTGGGGACACGAGACATGCAGTGCTTGTGTGCAGAAGTGAACACTGGATTGTGGGCACATTTTCTACACATAGGGCTGGTCGTGTGACAGAGCGGGCAGAGAATGGGCGCGCGCACGCATTTGTGGGCGCCTTCATTGACTCTGACGCTCGAGCGGTTCGTAACCGCTTTATGAGAGCGTGCTCTGATAGGGGCACGGGATGTGTTATGCTTGTGTGTAGGGGCGAACACTGGGTTGTGGGCACTTTTTCTACACATAAGACATGTTTGCTCTTTACAAGATTTATTTGGGTCGCCGTGAAAACGGCGTTTGAGTGCAGGCAAGCGGGCAGTGTCACCGGCTTGTTGGCTGCTAAATTCACCACTGTAGTAGCCTGAGAGAAGGGGACTGACAGGGGGTAAAGCTTTGACAGTGGTCCGGCCGCGGCGGGACTGAGCCGTCGTTTGTTCAACACAGTTAGGAAGACTTCGGCTGCTCGGGTTTCAGCGTTACCTTAGATCGAGGCCCGCGGGGGAGGCGGTCTGCGGCGGCTGTCTGAGCGCGATCGAGGGCGGCCGCCCTGTCGACGCTGAGAAGTCTGAGATTGTTGAACTGGGCGCTGTGAAGAGGCTCGTGCAGGAGGCTGATCACGTGAGCGGCCTGCAGAGGAGCTAGCGCGACGCGGCAGGAAGAGGTTCATGGCTTGGGTGGCTTTCTGGACTTCTGAGAAGCGGTCAACAATGCCACTCACCGCGGAGCCGAAGAGACCGGTTGGAGAGAGCGGTGCGTTGAGGAACGTGGAGCGCTCTGCTTCTCCCATGTCGGCTAGTGTTAGCCATAAGTGTCTCTCGGTCACAGTCAGCGAGGCCATGCACTTCCCTAGAGCTTGGGCTGCAGCTTTGGTAGCGCGAAGGGCGAGGTCTGTCGCGCTTCGTAGATCAGTAACAGCCTCTGGGTGCCTGCCTTTCTCATCCCACTCCCGAAGAAGGTCTGCTTGTAGGATCTGTAAAACGGCCATTGAGTGCAGAGCAGATGCGGCTTGGCCGGCGGCGGAATAGGCGCGGCCAACATAGGCGGAAGTCGCTCTGCAGGCCTTAGACGGGAGCACAGGCTTGGAACGCCATCTCGCGGAGGGCGGACAAAGGTGTGCTGCTACCGAGTCCTCGACCGGGGGATGGAGGAGTAGCCTCTCTCAGTGGCGCCGTCCACCGACGCGAGAGAGGTGGAGACGTGTGAACGGGTCCTGGCTGAAAACGGAGCGTTCCACGACTTTGCAAGCTCCGTATGTAATTCCGGCAGGAAGGGAGCGGCCCGGGCCGCGGGTGTAGAGCGGCGATGGCTTTGAAGAAAGCAGCCGTCGAGTCTGTTGGGTGCCTGCTCAGGGGGCGGTGACCACTCGAGCCCGAGGCGGTCGACGGCCTGTGTGAGGAGGCGTGTTAACTCCCCTTCGACTCCGGCGCGGGTCCTGCTGGATTCCTGGGCTGAGGAGGAGGCTTGGGAGCCTGTCCACTCCTCGCTGTCCGAAGCCATGATGGAACAGCAGCCCTTATCCTCCGCTTCGTCATCCGAGATGGCAGCAGTGCGGCCGCTCGGCGGCAACTGCGCGTCCCGGGGGCGGGGAGGGTGAAAGCGATGCTCGAGGGAGAGGCTCCGGCGAGGCAGTCGCTTCAACCACAGTTTCCGGCAGCCTTTGTGAGCGGCGCTTCTTCCTGCGCGGCTGAGGGTAAGGCGGCGCGGCGGTTTCTGCTTTGACCGCTTCGAGTCGAGCCCGCAGGGTCGACATCGGTAGCTCCTCGCAGAAATCGCATCCGCCCTCAGTGAGGGCGAGCTCTGCGTGCCCCAGTCCCAGGCAGAGAGCGCAGATGATGTGGCGGTCTCCTGTGCTGAGAAGGGCGCGACATGAGGCGCAAGTGGAGCGAGGCATCTTGAAAAAGACGCTCGTACTCTTTTGTGAATAGTTCTTGAGAACTAGCTTGCTTAATAAAAGGATACGTCGTCGGATGGCGTAGCTCGCAGGATGGCTGAAGGTGGCTGAGACGGCCGGCTTCTTCTAGCGCTGTCCACGCTTGCTAGATGCCCCTCAAACGGCGACGCGGCTTCCAGGTCAGCGATGCGGAGAGCTTCGCTGAAGAGATGAAAATCAGGGTTCCAGCCTACGAACTACGCTTATATGCACTCTAGTCACGCCCTTTTTGGCGGGCTTTGATGCAGTGAGCGCGCGGACGCCTCTCATTGGATGCGAGTTCGCCCAAGCTCGTCTATAGGCTGCAGCAGTTGCCGCAGAGCAACCTATGAGCTCGCTAGCTAGCCCGCTCAAGGTCTGCAGCTGCCGCACTGCGTTGACAATGGATACAAAAATTAAGGATAATTTTTTGGCTTCAATATCTCAGAAAAGATGAATCTTTCCCGTAGCGTAAGCTAGCTTACGCAATACGAGAGAACCTCTCGTAAGAGAACTGTTTCTTTTTTCTTTGCCATTTTTGACCTAATATTGACCTTAAGACATGCCAGTCTGTTGCATACCTTGGCAACTCAAAAACAGACAATGTTATGCTTCATTTAACAAACCAAATAGCTTTTAGCAATGTTTGATATAATGGTAAGTGATATTCTACAACCAAATTAGCAATTTATCATGATTACTCAAGGATAAGCTTTTGGAGTGATGGCTGCTGGAAATGGGGCCTGTCTAGATTTGATCAAAAATGACCTTTTTCAAATAGTGCTGGTGCTGTTTTTTACATCAGTAATGCCATGTGTGACATTCCTTTTCTACCCGCTCCTGTTCTAGCGGGTGCGCTGACAAGGAGGCTAAAGGCTACAGCCTCTAGCGTCAGTTGCTAGTGCACCTCTTGAGGTAAGGAAAGTGAGGTTTATACACATTGCACAGCTATCTATCAGCTGGCCACTGTTACACTCACCCCCCAAAATCTCACTCCCATCCGGGTCACAGCACCATTGTGACTCTCCTGTTCTACCCGCTCTGTACAGGACTCCAACCAGCATCTCCAGCATGGGATTCGGATGCGCTAACAAGGCTACAGACTCTAGCGTCAGTTGCTAGTGCACCTCTTGAGGTCAGGAGTGTGAGGTTTATACACATTGCACAACTATCTATTAGCCACCATTACACATGACTATACTTTGTGTATACTTTGGCATCTGTTGAATGCCACTTGGGTGAATTAAAGAACCAATTTCCTTCCGAAACAGCAAAATCTGTACATTATTCCAAACATTATTTTGGTTCAAGAAACCTAACATAGTATGTGGACTTAATATATGTATAGTAAAATGTTTAATACTTCTAAAGGCTCCTGTAATGTGTACTACTTTGAAAATTCATGTTGTTGATCATTTGGCAGGGTGATTGGGCATGGCTGAAAAGACTTCCGTATGGAAACTTCCGAAGCATTACCCCTAAAACCAGTGATGTATTTGAGCTGGTTGGTTGTCTATATTATTATTGTCTATAGCAAATATAAAGTTTTAGTGCTCATTTGAACTGTTTTTGAAATGCAATTAAACAATTGTTGATCAATTGCTTATCTTCATACTCCAGATGAAAGATATGAGGCACGAGAATGTTAACCTCTTCCTCGGTTTCTTCCACGACTGCGGAGTCTTTGCCATAGTAACAGAGTACTGCTCTCGCGGCAGCTTGGAAGATCTGTTGTTTAAAGAAGATGTCAAACTGGACTGGATGTTTAAGTCCTCTCTCATTCTGGACCTCATTAAGGTGCTGTAACTAGAAGACCAGGAATGTGATTGGATGAATTTCAGGTTGAAGTTTGTTATAAACATACATTTGCTTTAGAAATGTATGGAGCACTTAAGAAAACATTTATAATGTCTTTAGAATAAAGTTGTTTTGTCATAAAAAGGACAATTAATTGTCATCTTAATTTTTGACCATAAAAGTAAAGATTTTTTATTTGATTTTTAATGGATGGTCCCATCTCTGAGTCCCAACCAAGCCTTCCAAGTTCACAGGGATCCCTAAACTTACAAATTTGCCTACAAATAACAAAATGAAGACTTTTTATGTGATACAATATTGCAACCTTGTGACATTTTTGCCCCACAACCCCATGGTCATTTGATCTGGCATTGATTTGCAGTTACATGAAGATCACATATAAGTGTGTGTGTGTGTGTGTGTATGTGAGCTTGTATTTATCACTTTGTGGGGACCAAATGTCCCCATAAGGATAGTAAAACCCGAAATTTTTGACCTTGTGGGGACATTTTGTTGGTCCCCATGAGGAAAACAGCTTATAAATCATACTAAATTATGTTTTTTGAAAATGTAAAAATGCAGAAAGTTTTCTGTGAGGGTTAGGTTTAGGGGTAGGGTTAGGTTTAGGGGATAGAATATAAAGTTTGTACAGTATAAAAACCATTATGTCTATGGAAAGTCCCCATAAAACATGGAAACACAACATGTGTGTGTGTGTGTGTGTGTGTGTGTGTGTGTGTGTGTGTGTGTGTGTGTGTGTGTGTGTGTGTGTGTGTGTGTGTGTCATGCAGGGTATGAAATATCTTCACCATAGGAACATCAGTCACGGAAGGCTTAAATCCAGGAACTGTGTGGTTGATGGGCGTTTCGTGCTTAAAATCACAGACTATGGCTACAATGAGGTGTTGGAAGCTCAGAAATTCCCTTATATTGAACCGCCAGCTGATGGTATGAATTTCTTTGACAGTTTCTATATGTGTCTCATTACTGTTATGCTCCACATTCTTTTTCTCCTACATGCATTGAATGTTAATGCTTATTGGTAACCTGCAGACCTTTTGTGGACTGCCCCTGAGATACTGCGAGGGTCCCACCCTGGTTTGTACGGCAGTCACCCTGGTGATGTGTACAGTTTCTCTATCATCATGCAAGAGGTGGTAATGCGAGGGCCTCCATACTGCATGCTGGAGCAGTCTGTTGAGGGTAAGTCAAATGACCCTGCTAGCTAGACAGTCACTATTGAATGACTATATTGAAAATGTTTTTATTAGAATATTTGTAAAATATTTAATATTTTAGTATGGCTGTGTTAGATTTCAAAACTTGGATGTAAAGGTACAGTATTGTAAACAATAGTCACTGACCTTTATATCGTCCAGGCCACTAAATCTGCCTTTTACTATTCTTTATGATACCTATGCAATGTCTTAGCCTTGAATACTTCTGGATCATATAGAAATTATCCAGAGGGTCCAGAAGCCTCCTCCAGTGTGCCGGCCCATTGTATCCCCGGATCATGCTCCAATGGAGTGTATTCAGCTTATGAAGCAGTGCTGGAACGAGCAGCCGGAGAGAAGACCCACATTTGATGAAATCTTTAACCAGGTGAACATCAAGAAGTCAATTCTATTTTCTTGACAAATTTAAAATGTGTATATCCAAATAGTGGAGAAATAAAGCTAAATTAATTGGAAAACTAAGATTAAGATCACACAAGTGAACAGTATATCTTTCCCTCATTTCTCATCATTCTCTCTACAGTTCAAAAACGTTAATAAAGGGAAGAAGACCAACATCATAGATTCAATGTTGCGAATGTTGGAACAGTACTCCTCCAATCTGGAGGAGCTGATCAGGGAAAGGACAGAGGAGCTGGAAATAGAGAAACAAAAGACTGAGAAACTCCTCACACAGATGTTGCCTCCGTAAGAGACAGAAACACACAACTTGCATGATAAGTTTAGATAAGTTAACAGTTAAAAATGTTCATTCACACATACAATTTAAACCTCATGTTCTGTTTAGGGTCTGAAACACCCTAGTGAAGTGATTCCCAACAAGAGGTACGCATACCCCAGGGGATATATGTTAAGTTCCAGGGAGTTATGTTAAAATAATTTGATTTTGCTATGCTTATGTATGGCTTAAAAAATTTATCAAAATTAGGTATGGGTTAAAATATAGATTTTCCAGTTAATCACAATCTTCATTTGAACAATCCCACTGTCGATCGTTTACTCTATGTGAAGACTGGCACCAAGATCTTTTCACTGAAAGTTAACAGTAAAGGTTTGTTTAGGCTCATCCCGTGTGATATGTCCAAAGATGAGATCCACACATTCCATTTGTCATTGAATAATATTTCTTTTAATACCCTTTCTGTTCAGTTTGGTGATAAGAAAAATAAAAAAATAAATAAAAATAGCCAATTCTAATCAATAATTAACCGAATTCACTAAAGAAAACATGCGCGCCATCACTTGTATGTGTTCACTGGCTGAACTGACGCTATTCTTAAAAAGACAGTACTATATTATACTTGTAAATAGTACAAATTATGCATGTAAACAATAAAGGGGGTCCTACCCAGTTTCCTATTCTTTCAGGGGGAAAAGACCCGTGGAGACCACACCTGCCCAGGAAGGGGAAGGTAAAGTGGTAAATACATCACATGGGCCACTCAAGTCGCATGTGGGAAAGTGGCGCGGTGGTAGATCCAGCCTCAAGGAGGGGGGAGTTGCTACAACACTGCTACCGGAGGGCAGCTGGAACTGCCTAAGCGAGACGCGGGTCCACTCGTAAGGGGACCGTACTGCGGAAAATACACACAGGAGGAGTCCACGCAGGAGTCCCGGCCTGTGGAGCACCTATTCCAGTACAGGGTAGATTTGAGTACCCGCAGTGGATAGGGTCGGCGAATTCCTCCGCTGAATTGTGGACCCAAAGGGCTAGGGAGGAGTCATCCAGGGATCCAAATGAACGGGATCTCCTGGGAGAGAAAGCGCACAGTTTTACCTCGGCCGAGGGAAAGGGCGGTAGGTGCAAGCGATCCACCCGGTCAGTACATCAGCATGCACTGAGTTCTACCGGCTTGGACCTGAGAAAACACGGGACGATTCTGACTCAACCCTGAGATTGTAAAACCTCGCAAAGTTATTAGGTGTTGCCCAACCCGCTGCTCTACATATGTCTGCCAGGGAGGTGCCCCTGGCCAGTGCCCATGAGGACGCAACACTCCTTGTTGAGTGTGCTCGGGCCCGCAAGGGGGGGCACGGACTGGGTGGGATAGGCCAACGAAATGGTGTCCACTACCCAGTGGGAAAGCCTGTGTTTGGCGACAGCGTTCCCTTTCCGCTGTCCACCAAAGCAGACAAAGAGCTGCTCAGAATGTCTAAAGCTCTGCATGCAGTCCACGTAGGTACGCAAAGCATGTACCGGACACAGCAATGAAGGGGCTGGGTCTGCCTCCTCCCGGGGCAGCGCTTGCAGGTTCACTACCTAGTCTCTGAAGGGCATGGTAGGAACCTTGGGCATGTAGCCCATTCACGGTCTTAGGATCACATTTGTGTCTGACAGAGGCAAGTGTCGCTGATAGAGAACGCTTGCAGGTCCCTGACCCTCTTGATGGAGCCGAGCGTGATCAGCAGGGCAGTCTTTAGAGAGAGGGCCCTGAGTCCAACTGATGCTAGCGCCTGAGTAAAGTTGCCTGGTAGAGGGGGCTCTGGCTTGGTTGATCGTGTCTACAACAGTAGGTGGTAGACCAGCTAGATCTTCCACGTCCCGTCAAGGGGCCAGACGTGGAGGTTCCAGAGGTCTGGGTGCGGATGCCAGAGCGTGCCCCGTCCCTGAGAAAGAAGATCTTTCCTCAGGGGAATTCGCCAGGGAGGGGCTATCGCGAGGAGTACAAGGTCCGAGAACCAGGCCCGGGTGGGCCAGCAGGGAGCCACTAGGGTGACTTGCTCCTCGTCCTCCCTGACCTTGCACAGCACCTGTGCAAGAAGGCTCACTGGGGGAAATGCGTACTTGCGCAGCCCCGAGGGCCAGCTGTGTGCCAGTGCATCTGCCCCGAGGGGAGCCTCTGTTCGGGAATACCAGAGCGGGCAGTGGGAGGTCTCTCTCTCGGGAGGCAGACAGGTCTACCTGGGCCTTGCTGAATCGTTTCCAAATCAGCTGGACCGACTGGGGGTAAAGCCTCCACTCTCCACCGGTCAAGCATTGTTGTGACAGCGCATCCGCTACCACATTTGAGTGGCGCACAGCGACTTGAGACGACGGGCGGTCGTGACATATGGCGGGAGCATATGCCGCCTTGGCGATGTATGTACGCTACCGCTGTGGTGCTGTCTGACCTGACTAGGACATGTTTGTCTCAAACTAATGGGGGAAACTTCCGCAGGGCAAAGAAAACAGTCAGCATCTCTAGGCAATTGATGTGCCAGCGCAGCGGGACTCCTTTCCAATGGCCCGCTGTTGCGTGCCTGTTGCACACGGCACCCAACCCAATCTGGAGGCATTGGCCGTGACCAGGACACGTCGGGACACTTGCTACAAGGGCACTCCTGCCCGCAGAAAGCAGAGATCTGTCCAGGGTTTGAATGTTTGGCGGCAGGCGGGGGTGACCATCACATGGTGCATGCCGCGGTGCCATGCACGTCTCGGGACTCGTGTCTGAAGCCAGTGCTGAAGTGGTCTCATATGCATCAACCCCAGCGGCGTGACCGCCGCGGAGGATGCCATATGCCTCAAGAGCCTCTGGAAAAGTTTTAAAGGGACCACTGTGCCCAGCCTGAAGGTGGCAAGGCATTCCAGCACCGATAGCACACGCTCGTTGGTGAGACGTGCTGACATTGAAACTGAGTCTAACTCCATGCCGAGAAAAGAGATGCTCTGAACCGGGGCGAGCTTGCTCTTTTCACAGTTGACCTGGAGCCCCAAACGGCTAAGGTGCATGAGCACCTGGTCTCTGTGAGGGCATAGTAACTCTCGGAGTGGGCCAGAATGAGCCAGTTGTCGAGGTAATTGAGTATGCGGAGCTGCCTCTGCGATTTTCGTGAAGAAGCGAGGGGACAGAGACATGCCGAAGTGGAGGACTTTGTACTGATACGACTGGCCATCGAACGTGAACCGTAGGAAGGGTCGAAGGCAGAATTGAGACGTGGAAGTACACGTCCTTCAGGTCTACCGTTACAAACCAATCTAGATTGCCGGACGCAAGTTAAGATGTGTTTTTGCATGAGCATTTTGACGCGTCCCGAGGCTCTGCTGCTGAGAAAGGACTCAAAGCACTTACCTTGGGTGGGTTAGTGACTGAGGAGGAGGGCCAGTAGAGGCGTCCTCTGGACTCATCAGAACCGGCCGGCCGGGGAACAGTCGTGGGGCTGAGGGCGGAGAGTCCTCGTCCAACGTGCCGGAACTGTTGAGGTGTGGTGGCAGAGTGCCATGAGAACGGCATTTGCGGGCCAGGTGACCCAGAGACAAAGAAAATAGCTCTTTTACTGAGAATGTGGGTACCGCAGCCCCATCTAGGACAGTTGCTGATAAATTCAACAAAAGATTCTCCTCCCTGGCCCTCCACTTGGGACGGAGTGGTCTGCTTACCCGCTCCGGAGCTAACATCTTGGTCCCTGGGTCGACTGTCTCAGGAGCGCATGGGAGCCTTCTGGGTCCTCGAGGGGGGTGTCTGCATCCTGCAGGGTGCGTGATGCACGGGCTGAGAGCTGGGCCCGGGTTGAGGCGGAGCAGGGCGTATCTTTGCTGCAGGAGGATGCCCTCGGCGAGCAGACGGAGCATGGCCCATTGCGGCAGGTTTGCAGCGGGGCAGGATGTGTGAGATGGCCTCCTTCTGCTTCTTCACCGTGGAGAACTGCTGGGAAAAAAAAGCGGAAAACCTCCGTTTCATCTGCGTGTATTTTACCAGTTGCTGCTGACACCTAGCTAGAGTCTGTGTTTGTAGCCTTTAATCCTTAAACATCTGCCATTTTTAAGCACGCATCGGGTCTTCCCGTATTATTCTCTTATCGGGATTCAACTGCACGCATATTCCACCTGTATCCGCGTTCTATTTTTATCGCTGTTAAACTGCGTGCATTTATTCAACGCGCACCCGTTTTTTCTCCTCTGTGGTACACAGATTATTGCATCGATCTCAAAGCACCGCTTATCAAGAACAACCACCACCAACAACAAACAATTTTGTGAGGGATTCAAATCAATCTCAAAACCCTCACCGCTCAGGAACAACGAACAATTTGCGGTAAGTTATGGCATCGGCTCATGTTATTTGTTCATGCATTGCATGTCACATGTTTAAAATAGCCTCCTCCATCAGCAGTGAGGGATTCACTTGTGATAAATGTAAGGAATTAGTCAGGCTGACGGAGAAGGTTAATGAGTTAGAAACTCGCATCTGAACGCTAGTAGAGGTCAGTGAGAAAGAGAAGCCGTTAGATACTGTTTCGGATGCGGGCAGTACAGAGAGCAACACACACACTCAATAAACCCCAAAGCCCAGAAGAACTTGATGAAATAACAAAAAATTTAAATGCAGTCTTCTCTAGCACCCTTGATGTTGTCGCCCCACTTCGATTAAAGAAAATTAAAGAAATAAGCCCTGCACCATGGTACAATGATCACACTCATGCTCTCAAGAGAGCAGCTCGGAAAATGGAGCGCATGTGGAAAAATACAAAATTAGAAGTATTTCAGGGTGCATGGAAGGATAGTGTCTGTAGCTACAAACACGCACTCAAAGCTGCCAGGTCAGCATATTTTAGTAAACTAAATAAAATAACCACAACAATCCTAGATGTTTATTCAGTACTGTGGCTAAATTGGTTAGGAATAAAGCCTCAACCGAACCAGATATTACATCACAGCTCAAGAGTAATGACTTCATGAATTTCTATACAGATAAAATTAAAATAATCAGAAATAAAATTGGAATTATGCAATCATCTGTCATAGCGCCTCAGAAAACAGTGTCGAATAATTTCCCTCATGTGCAACTTCAATCCTTCGCTATCATAGGTCATGAAGAGCTAACAAAACTTATCGAAACATCAAAAGCCACAACTTGTTTGTTAGATCCTATACCAACTAAGCTCTTAAAAGAGGTATCTCCTGTAATATCAGAACCTCTTCTTAATATCATTAACTCCTCACTATGCTTAGGACATGTCCCAAGAAACTTTAAAATGGCAATTATCAAACCGCTAATTAAGAAGCCACAACTTAATCCTGGAGAACTTGCTAATTATAGACCGATTTCAAATCTCCCGTTTATGTCAAAAATACTAGAAAAGGTAGTATCCTCCCAAATATGTTCATTTCTACAGAGAAATAGTATATATGAAGAATTTCAATCAGGATTTAGGCCTCATCACAGTACAGAGACTGCACTTATCAGAGTTACAAATGACTTGCTCTTATCATCTGATCGCGGCTGCATTTCTCTTCTAGTGATTTTAGATCTTAGTAATGCATTCGACACGATAGATCACGACATTCTCTTGAATAGGCTAGAGAATTATGTTGGAATTTGTGGAGTGGCATTAGCATGGTTTAGGTCATAATTAGCAGACCGCTACCACTTTGTCTATGTAAATGAGGAATTGTCAAACCAAACAAAAGTAAACTATGGAGTGCCACAGGGATCAGTTTTAGGGCCTCTGCTTTTCTCCATGTATACGCTTCCCCTGGGAGATATTATCAGGAATCGTGGAATAAGTTTCCACTGCTATGCTGACGATACACAACTTTATATTTCTTCAAAACCTGATGAGATTTCACAATTCTCAAAATTAGCAGAGTGTATTAATGAAATAAAATATTGGATGGCCAGAAATTTCCTTCTACTCAATTCTGACAAAACAGAGGTTCTAATTATTGGACCAAAAAACTCTAAAAATAAGCCACTAAAATATAATTTGACTCTAGATGGATGTACTGTTACATCATCTTCAACAGCGAAGAACTTAGGTGTTATATTTGATACCAATCTGTCCTTTGAAAATCAAATTAGAAATGTTTGTAGAACAGCATTCTTCCACCTAAGAAATATTGCTAAATTAAGGCATATGCTCTCGGTTGCTGATGCCGAAAAACTAATTCATGCGTTCATGACCTCAAGACTAGATTATTGTAATGCATTACTGGGAGGATGTCCAGCAAGATCAATAAATAAACTTCAATTGGTTCAAAATGCAGCAGCCAGAGTGCTGACGAGAACCAAGAAATATGATCATATTAGCCCCATTTTATCATCGTTACATTGGCTACCTGTTAAATTCCGTATTGGTTTTAAAATTCTGTTAATTACGTACAAAGCTTTGAATGGTCTAGCTCCGCAGTACTTAAATGATCTTCTACCACGCTATATTCCAACACGTTCATTAAGATCACAAAATTCTGGCCTATTAATAGTTCCTAGAATATCAAAATCCACTAAAGGAGGAAGATCCTTTTCATATTTGGCTCCTAAACTATGGAATAGTCTCCCAAACACTGTTCGAGATGCAGACACACTCTCTCAGTTTAAGTCTAGACTAAAGACTCATCTATTTAGCCAGGCATACACACCTAATTTATCCTCCAACCCACAATTAGGCTGCTTTAGTTGGGTCTGCCGGAACCAGAAGCCAGAAACATTGAGCATGATCTCTAACTCTGCAATAAATTAAATGGCATCTACGCTTACATCTTTTTATTTGTTTCCCTGTCTCAACCTCGGGACTCCTATCCTGAGGTCACCAGAACCGGCTGGATCCAGCACCGTTCCTGCTTCATGTTGGACTCCACTGCTACATATCACAGAATGATGATGACTAAATGCAGCCGGTGCCAGCCAAACATCACTTCAATCTATTATGACGGACTTCAGAGGATGAAATGATGCAAACTCCAACCTGCATCACCTCGGTCTATTTATGGACTACGATCTTGAAATGAAATGCTTAGATTAACTATTGCCAACAAAAGCCTTCATCAGCCAATTAACAAGGACAACTGCATCTATGTGAACTTCTGCAATTAATCAAGATGGACTTCAAAGACTTTGGTCATTAATCTTACAGTTCAAACACAATCAATGTTTAATCACTGACCCTTAACACTTAGTTTAATAATTTTAAACCATGATTTTACTTATACATAATTAATATTTACATTACATTCATAATGTTAGCCAGAGGGGAACTGGCCCCCACAGTGAGTCTGGTTTCTCCCAAGGTTATTTTTCTCCATTAATCTACATCTTATGGAGTTTTGTGTTCCTTGCCACAGTCGCCTACAGCTTGCTCACTGAGGTTATTAATACAATTATCATTTAATTATTTTTAAACACTATTAAAAATCGTATTTTATCTAAATTACACAATGATGATTAATCGACTTTATAGACATTACAGTTTTATCGTCTGTTAATGCTGATATTCTGTAAAGCTGCTTTGAAATGATGTGTGTTGTGAAAGGCGCTATACAAATAAAATTGACTTGACTGGGCAAAGTCCTCGATGGTGCCGCCGAAGAGGCCGAACTGGGAGACAGGGGCGTTGAGGAAGCACTTTGTCGGTCTCACGCATCTCGAACAAGTTCAGCCACAGATGTCGTTCCTGGACCACGCGTGTGGCCATCGCTTGCCCGCGTGACTGCGCTGTGACCTTCGTGGCTCTGAGGACGAGGTCGGTCACTGAGCGCAGTTCCTGCAGCACGTCGGGATCAGGGCTACCCCGTGCAGATCTTTAAGTGCCTTGGCCTGGTGGAATTGCAGGAGGGCCATGACATGCAGGGCGGAAGCGCCGTGTCCGGTGGTGCTGGTAGGGTTCTCGGGGCACAGGTGGAGCGCAACAGCCTTGTCCACCTGGGGAATCGCTCCGCTCTGCCATCGCTGGTAGTGAGAGCGGATCAGCAGGTGGCTTTGTGACGTGTGGAGAGGGGTGCCCTCCATGAAGACGTCAGCTCATCATGCACTTCCGGGAAAAACCGGGGGGGGGGCAGCTGTGAGCGGCGCGGAGGCATCAGGAACCAGTCATCCAACCGCGATGTCTGTGGGGAGGACGGAGGGTTCCAGTCCAGCCCCACGCTGGTGACGGCCCGGGCAAGCATACCAGACATCTGTGCATCAGCCTCAGCCTGGGCGTGCTGGCCCGAAGGCGGCAGCCCAGGGGAGTCAGACGCCGCGCTCTCTGATGCAGCGGCGAGCTCATCCACCTCGAGCTCCAGAGGATAGGCAGGCTGGCTGTGAGGCGAGCCGCTGTTGCCTCGAGCACGGACGGGAGTCAACGAGTGTGCCGGGGGGTGGGTGGTCCGAGGGGGCTTACCCGGCAGAGCTGCACCTGCTGCCATCCCCAGATCACCTCCATCGCCAGGCGCATCCTCCTCAATCCCGTGGGAAGAAGGAGCAATGCGGAAGCGGCTGGAGTGGCATGCTTTCTGTTGAACGCGAGCCTCAATCGCAAAGTTGCCAAGGTCAAGCCCTCGCAGTGAGAACATGATGATCCTGAAATACAGATGTTGAAAGACTACATCATGAAAGGATGGCCTGCTGAGAAATGCTCAGTTCACAAAGATGTTCAGAAATATTGGACATTTAAAGAAGAACTCATCAGGACTGATGTTAAAGCTAAAAAATTCCAAACAAAATGAGAAATGAAATGCTGGACTGAATTCATGAGTCACATCTGGGCATGGTGAAATGCAAGGAAAGAGAAAGAGACATAATTTATTGGCCAGGAATGTCAGCTCAAATTGAGAAAATGTTATCTCAGTGTGCCATATACAACACTCATCAAAACAGTCACTCAAGAGAACCACTAATACCTCACACATTGCCAGGATAACCATGGGCAATGGTCGGTACTGATTTGTTTCACCACAATGGTTCAGAATATTTGCTGTGTGTAGACTACTTCTCCAAATTTCCAGAAATTGCAAAGCGGAGTGACTCTACGAGCAGAGGAGTGATAACTGCATTGAAATCACTGCCAAACATGGTATACCGGATGTGTTAATATCAAATTATGGTCCACAATATGCCATTCACGAATTCAAATGTTTTGCAGAAAACTGGGAATTAGAGCACAAAATGTCTAGTCTGGGATATGCTCAGTCTAATGGACAAGCAGAAAGAAGAGTCCAGACCATCAAGAAAATGCTCATAAAGTCACAATGTGAGAATGGAGATCCATATGTTGCATTGATGGAATATCGCAATACTTCACTAGATGGCGTTGGAATGTCACCGGCACAACTTTTAATGGGGAGAAGGTTGAAAACTAAACTGCCAACTTCCACTGCATTGTTGACTGCAAAAGGAAGTGACAGAAACACCAAACAATTGCCAGACATATCACCAGGGGACAAAGTGAGGATACAGCAAGGACAAATCTAGAAACCTGCAACAGTTCTGAAGAAGCATGAGTTGCCAAGATCAGATGTTCTTCGCACATCATGATTACATTGTTGACTGTTGTTAGACAAATGTTAAGGTCCTGAATTGTTTAAAAAAAAAAGGGAAAAAAAGGGTGATGTAATGTATTCTAGTTTAATATGTGATACGTAAGATGTACGTAAGAGGAGTCACGTGAAAAGGTGGACCGGAGAAAAGCATGTCAGTTCAGTAACCACCTGTGTGTCGTCTGATTTATTATTAATAAAATTAAACACAATAATACACCTGGCAGTTGAGAAAACTACATGCAATTCCAAAGCATGAGAAATCTGAATTTAAATTGAATTTATTATTAAAGTTACACACATTGAGGTGTGGGATCATCTGACTACAGAGAACCCTGAGCTTTGGGCCATTTTCCTTAAATATCCAGACAGAATACACATTGTGTACCAAATGGTATTATCCTTTGAACAATGAGAATTTGGGGGTGAATGGGTTCTTGGCTTCCTGGTGTTAAACCTTCAAGGAGGGGGATAGACCTCCAGAATTATTCAGTATTTGCCAAAGACCTTATAACTTTGTTGTCATTAAGTTTTACAGACCTTAATAAGAAAAAAAAAGAATACTATACCAGTCACACTGAGACATTTTAAATTATACCAAACATGTTACACTAGTTACATTATTTGTATACATCAGATATGATAATTTGTTACATACAGATCTTAAGTAAGTTTGAGGTGATTCTGAGCTGAATGGGAACAGAGGAGGAGGAGGGGGAGAGAATGGGACAGATGTGGAAGGGCAACAATGAGGTGTGAATTTGTAATCTTCGCTCAGTGGGGTGTGGTGCCTCAGGAAGAGTTGCTAATTGTGAGAAAGTTCATATGTTGATTTTCTCAAAGATCATACATTTGCTCTTTGCCTTTGAATGCAAACACATTGGCACCCCGCCTTACACATATAAAATATACATTTTCAAGACATCATACTTATTGATGAAATACATGGAATTTGTAAATTTTTAAAAAGCTAAAATTTGACCAAAATTATGAAAAATTAATGATAAAATTACATTTGTAAAATGAGTATTTCGTAATATACCAGTTTACAAGTTCCCCATGTAAAATTAACGGCATTAGTTTAGAGACATTTTTTTCTTCATTCATGATGAAAATGGACATTTTAACGAAAATATACCTGAAATATCATTGATTATTTTCATTAATGATAATGCTAAATTTGACTGTATAGTCTTTGGGACACATCTTTGGTTTGTGTCAATGAAGGGGTACTTCAGCCTTCCCTAAGACCCATTAAATCTCCTAAAAAACATATTTAACATTGAATTATTGGGTTGAAACTCCATAACTTTTCCTTATCTAATGTGAACTGATTATTAAAAAAAATCAGCCTCATACTGTTCATCTGATGTCCTCTATGAAAATTGCTTCATTATGTATAATGCGGTCTCAGAGAAACATTTATTTTATTGTATTTTTCAATTATGATGTTATGCCTATTTACTGCTTTGTTATTCTATGGGATATCAATCAAAATTCTGAAAGACCACTTTCTGATACAAAAGCTTCAATTATCTGTCAACAGGGATGTTATCAGGTCAGTGGAACCCATTTAAAGACATTTAAGGGGATGAAAAGAGGTTTGTTCCATTTTTACACACACATCATTGGGGTCTCTGGGACCCCAAACATATAAACCGTAAATTCAATCTCAACAGAACATGAGGATTAATTTCAGTTTTCAAGTAGCTACTAGAAGTTGAAAACTTTTAAATGACATTTTTAAAACATTCTCTGAACTTTATTTTTGTTGCCCAATCTTCTCTAGGTCAGTGGCAGAGGCTTTGAAGCTTGGCACTACAGTCGAACCAGAGTATTTTGACAGTGTCAGTCTCTACTTCAGTGATATTGTAGGATTCACCACAATCTCAGCCAATAGCGAGCCCATTGAGGTGGTAGACCTTCTCAATGACCTTTATACTCTGTTTGATGCTGTCATCGGCAGTCATGATGTCTATAAGGTAACAGCAGTCATAGAACATTAATAAGTATTAAATAGATTTGATTTGTTGTATGTAATTACTGTTTGAGCAAATGTGGGTTTGGGTGTTGCTCAGCTTTTGCAGACATGCAGACAAAATCGCTTTGGCTTCCAAAGAAATGTCTTTTATTTTGTTGTTATGTAAAATTGTTATCCTAAATATCTTAATTACTTTTAGTATACTAATGAATGTCTCTCTGTTGCCTGCAGGTGGAAACTATAGGTGATGCTTATATGGTGGCATCAGGTGTGCCCATGCCCAATGGGAACCGACATGCAGCAGAGATTGCAAACATGGCCCTGGACATCCTAAGTGCTGTAGGCACCTTTAAAATGAGACATATGCCTGATGTACCTGTCCGCATCCGAATAGGACTTCATTCAGGTGAGACTGATCCAATCAATTTGGTTTATAATTAAATTAAGAAAATGTTCAATATTTTTCAGATGCTATCTATGTGTTCTTATTAGGACCTTGTGTAGCTGGTGTAGTGGGTTTGACCATGCCGCGGTACTGTCTGTTCGGGGACACTGTTACTACTGCTTCTAGAATGGAGTCCACAGGAATGCGTAAGCCTACGAAAATTTATTTCACTACTAAAACATAAACAACTATATTTCAGAGTTATTTATGTATTGATTAGAGCCTTAAGACAGAAAATGCTAAAATTGTTAGAAATTTTTTAATTATTAGCTATAACAGTCAATGACTGAAAAGACTTTCATTAGGTGTTTTGTTTTTGCCTGGCAAAATAATAATAAAATTATTATTTTACAGTAATAATTTATATATAAAAAAAGGCCCTTAAGGTGTGTGTGTGTGTGTGTGTGTGTGTGTGTGTGTGTGTTTATGTATCACTTTGTGGGGGACCAAATGTCCCATTAAGGATAGTAAAACCCAAAATTTTACATTGTGGGGACAATTTGTCGGTCCCCATGAGGAAAACAGCTTATAAATCATACTAAATTATGTTTTTTGAAAATGTAAAAATGCAGAAAGTTTTCTGTGAGGGTTAGGTTTAGGGGTAGGGTTAGGTTTAGGGGGTAGAATATAAAGTTTGAACAGTATAAAAACCATTATGTCTATGGAAATTCCCCATAAAACATGGAAACCCAACGTGTGTGTGTGTGTGTGTGTGTGTGTGTTTGCAGCGTATAGAATCCATGTCCATTCCAGTACAGTGAAGATCCTGTTGGAGATGAAATTGGGTTACAAAGTAGAGTTGAGAGCTAGGACAGAACTCAAGGTGAGCTCTTTATTCAAGACAAATCAAAAGGTTTTATATATAGATTTGTTTGTGCACAATTTCTCCAATATCACTTATAATTTCACATAATGTGCCACATATCAAGATTTCTTGGGTATAGATCAAGTTTAGCCCTGGTCTAGATTGCACTGTTAGTGAAGACTCACACAGAAACAATTCTCAAATAACTTCACTTAAATCCTTTTTGCATGTATTGTGCATAACATGAGCCATCTGTTTTCCGAGTTAAAGTCAACATAAAATCAAAATGTACCCTTACTGCACATTGCTTGTAAAAAAAAAAAAAAAAAAAAGGTTGTCTTTCAAATATTTTATCAAGTTAATAATTTGCTCTGCCTCTGAAAAAACTTTCTATTTGGCTGAAGTCATAAACGGTGTGTAAAGAGCCCAATATACTTCCAGAGAAGTTCTGCAATCTTCGTTCGGGGTAAAAAGTAGTTCGGAACAGCCTAACACCACTGTGAGAGGTGTAAAACCTAAAAATGTGACATTAAAATATGTAATCAATGACTTTATGCCTCATTTTTATGAGTAGAATTCACACAAGATTAGTAAAAGATGCTTTTTAAACCACTCAATGATGATTTATAGTAAAATATAGGCAGTATAAAACACTTACATTCTTGTTTACATTCTGAATTCATGATGCTAATGCGCTAACACGCTATACTCAGCCATAATATGCACCTAATTAAACAAAAAAGCATGACATGTTCTTGGAAAATGTCTCTAGGTGAACAATCATACAGTTGTAGGTACATTTGCACCAGCTTGCTGATAACTCTGCCCGCCCGTGTGTTCATGTTGACTGATCTTATCTGACTGAATTAGCTGTCAGCCTCAAGGTAGGTGGAGCTCTAGGTCACATCTACCAATGACTTGGACCAGTGGTACTAAGCAGGTGTTTATCAGCCAGTAAGACATATTCCTAAAAGGCGAGCTGTTACGAACCACTGAAATGAACTCATAAACACCTTCTTTTTGGCCAGATTTTGTTCTAAATTATGTCACACACGTTCGTTCTTCGATTTCATATGAAGTATGTCAATACTTCTTTTCAATGTCTAATCAATTCCCGATGGATAAAACCAAGCTCTGTATTACAATTTATTCTCATTAAATATGCTGTTTCAGTCTGAAATATGTCACATTATAGAAGTAAAGTAAGTAAAATGGCTGGAAATGGCCAACGGATGGATTAGAGTAATGGGTTTAGGGACCATAGTGTATTTTCCTCCATCTCTCATCCTCTCTTCTCCACAGGGCAAAGGGATAGAAGAAACCTACTGGCTGACTGGGAGGGAAAACTTCACCAAACCACTCCCCGTGCCACCTGTACTGAAGTCAGGGTAAGGGGAGGCCTTGCCCTGGCCTGTGTCCCACAGGGTGTGTGTGTGTGTGTGTGTGTGTGTGTGTGTCTTCTGTTTATCTTCTCCAATGTATTTTTCAGGCAAAAGGCTCATGGCTTGCAGATGGAGGAAATAGCCGCATACAAGAAGCGGAAAGCAGAAGCACAGCTTGCAAAGAAGAAAAACTGAGGTAATGTTATGCATGGAGAATGTATAACATTACACAGTGTGGCTCAATGAGACAGAAAGAGGGGGGCGGGGGGGTCAGGAGGGGGTTGGTGGGGTGTCCATTCTCCAACGATAAATGACTCAGTTCTTCTACTTTCAAGTAAAGTTTCTTAAGTGATATTATATTATCCTTCTGTTTTATTTTTACAGAATTGTTCTGTGTATTTCTGCAACTGTCAGTTCAAGCACGCGCTTAAACACATTTTGGAAATTTATATAACTGACTTTTTACCATAGAAACGCTTAAAGGGAAAAGTTAACCCATAAATGATCCGTCTGGCATCATTTACTCACTTTATTCCAAGCCAGAATGACTTTCTTCCGTGAACTTAAAAGGAGATATAAGGCAGAATGTTAGGGATTGACAGCCTCAGTCACCATTTACATTTGTTGCATCTGTCGCAGACAGGCTTTCGGTAAGGAAAGGAGGAAGCAGGAACCAGATTAACAATCAACAAGACTTTAATTACAACATAAAACACTGAACTGAAACACAACAACACAGAGCGCCCGCGTGCATCTCTCTCTCTCTCTCTCTCTCTCTCTCTCTCTCGTGTCGCCGGCTCCTCCTTTATTTCTCTCTCACTGATTGGGCAACTCAGCGCCGGGCTTGCATCCTCACGGGCCGGCCACGCCCTTCTCCTCATCACAGCATCTTTTTACAATGAAAGTGAATGGTGACTGAGGCAGTCAGTCCATAATATTCTGCCTAGTATCTCCCTTTGTAACAGAAAAAGTAAGTCATTCAGGTTTTGAACAACATGAGGAGGAGCACAAGCTGACAGAATTTTCATTGTTGGGTGAACTATTCCTTTAACACAAAATTAAATAAATTATGTGTAATTTGGTGATGTCACAATTTCCGGCAACTTTGTTTACCCTCAGATATTTTTGGTCTTGTCAATTTGTGACTTGCCAGAGATAGTCGTTATAAAAGTTCTCTCCTTTCAGATTGGATGGCACTCCTCAGATATGGATAGCTGGCTTTTCAAAATGGATCGTCGGCTATGTTTGGCGTGCTGTTATGTTTCTGTTTGTGTGTTCTGTCATGCTCTGAATGTCTTGTCTGTTCTCAGTGTTTCATGTATCATGTCTTAACATAGAGCTAAACAAACTATATATATTCAGAGTTTTGCTGTCCCAACTGTAAATATTTTTAAACCAATACAGAACATTAAACATATACGTTGAGAAAAGTGGTAACACTTTACAATAAGGTTCCATTGGTTAACATTAGTTAATGCATTAGGTATCATGAACTAACTATGAACAATATATTTTTATAGTATTTATTAATCTTAGTTAATAAATATACAATTGTTCATTGGTAGTTCATGTTAGTTCATAGTGCAATAACTAATGTTAGCATATACAACTTTTTATATAACACATTTTTTTAAATATATTACTATAGATTGAAATTAACATTAATCAAGATTAACAAATGATGTAAAAGTATTGAACATTTTTAGTTCATGTTAACTAATGTTGATAACTAATGTTACCAAATAGAACCTTATTGTAAAGAGTTAGCAGAAAAGTTAATAATAAATGCTAAGCTGATAAATGATAAATATTTGTCATTTGGTGATGATGTATTAGGTAAACTAAAGCTGGTGTTCCTTCTCTGTTTTTGTGTCTTACAGACAAGATTCTAAAGATTTTAAATTGATGCTTCAGAAGGCCGTGAAGAAGATCTCCACTGTGCGTCACGTGGCTCATCTCACCCTTTCTGATGAGGGCAATGTCATGATCCACCATCACTGATGACCTTTCACCTCTTTTGACCCCACACCTTCAGGCAGAATGAAATGGAATGCAGAGAAATGGAGGACAAACTTTGAAAGCACCATGTCCTCATTCTTGCTTCTCAGCATTTAATGAGTCAAGCTTGAGTGAACTGTTACAGTAACTGCACAGGGACGTCTCTTTTGTTTCTTATGGCAGAAATTCAGATCATTTGATGAGGCATTCCTTATGAAGAAGCTTTCAATGTTTAGTACAAACTCCCATGGATGTCATCACCAGTGCATATACAGTACTTTTAGCCTTTTTAATGTATTTTTATTCATTTATTTATAGCTTTGTCACATAGAAGACGATCATAGAAAATGATCATAATCCATGATAGGATACAAATATCAAAATATGTATTACAATGCAAGAATCCCTATTTTATTGTGATGGTAGCAGATTGAGATAGTTTTTAATATGAGGAAAGTAGACTGATGGTGCATCAAATAATTTAGTCTAATAAATGTAATGAACTTTTTTGGTCTCAGAATATTTCTCTTTATCAGTTTACAAAAACTCATGTCAAGAATAAAATACTGAAATCAATTCTTACAATAATTCAAATACAAAATATAAATGGTTTAAACAGACAGATATTATATTTTAAATATATATATATATATAATAAAAAATATAAGAGTACTGAGCTAATGAAAATAGCATTGGAGCAGAATGTGCCAAACTATACTTTATAGCGTCTTGAAATGACTTCAGTCACTGAAATGCTGTATAACAGTGCCCTCTTGTTATTGTATCAGTAATCGCAGCAGATGGCGACCTATATTGTCATACCCTATGTGGATTATCCAGTAATGATTCTACATAAGAAGACTGCAGAGCCGCGAGGTCACCCCTAACCAGATTACCATAGAAACCTGTTCATAAACTCACAGCAAGTTTACTCTCCAATGCATTAGTCAATTATAATAGTTATGAGTTCTATATCTTCACCTTCTCATTGCAATTTCCATGTTCCTTGGAGCTTTATGGTCATTTCTGTCATTACTCAGCATTTATTAAGAAATACAGAATATTAACTAATTTCTATTTTATTATTCACTGTCAGTGTTGGGTGTAATTGGATTACAAAGTAATTAGTTACTGTAATATAATTACTTTTGACGCACAAAAAGTAGTGTAGTGCATTACATTTTAAATTCTTGTGTTCAGATTACATTTACTGTCTTTCAATGATATTAATTCCTTTTAAGTACATTACAAATATTTCTAAAAAAAACATGAATTATGTAATTCCATTAAAACGTGAATTCATATGTAAGTCTGTTTGTGTTTCTGTGACTGCTGAAGGATGTGTGACAATGAACTTGGAGAAAATAGACATTCTTTTGAATTTGGTGAGCGTAATTTTTTAAAGTCATTTAAAAGTAAAGTAATTAGTAATAGTGACTTTTCCCATTAAGTAATCAGTAATCTGATTATAATTTGAGAGAAGTGGTTAGTAATTTGTTAGTGGAATACTTTTTTTTAGTAACTTACTCAACACTGTTCATTATACACTTTAATGTTTACACACAATACAATGTAGGCAATTTGGTGCACCTTAGAGACAAAACCAAGCTGATCTTACAACACTGTGTCATAGTGAACAGTAATAAAATGAGGAATACGTTATGTTTATAATATCAATTTTGTTAGTTCAGAATGGTCACAATATGAGGGAGCCATCAATGTAATTTAGAGGAAATCAATGGCACGACAAAACACTTAAGATACACCTTCTATTATATTGAAAATTAAACTATCACATTTTATTTAGAGACTCTAACTACCTTGACTAAGACTGACCATCAGTTATTGTTCCTCGCATCAATTTCACCAAATACATTTCAATGTGTTGTTGACCTTTGTTCCACATGAATGAATGAACACAATAATTGTTTCACAATAATTACTTAGCAGGTCAGATAGGGCATTGAACTTTGGAACGAAATGTTCCATCTTCAACAGAGTAGCTTTTATGCACTACTCTGCATGTCGCATACAGTCCAGGTCTAATAATCATCAGTGTGAAGAGACTTAATTAAGCATTGAACATAGCATTGGAAATTGTTTTTATGCATACATGTGTACATACAAGCAAAGTGATATATCTTGACAATGGTTTTGTTCATAACAGCAGTATTATTTATACAAATTAAATAATTATGGTATTTAGTGTTACTATAACACAAGTGACACCATTTATACTAATTAGGTTCTAATTTGTCTCTGTTTTTTTCCTTTTAGCATCATGCTTTCACATGATTTTTGATTTGCCACTCCAGATTTGAGAGTCTGCTTTCCCACGCTCATTATAAGCAACACACATTTACAAGAATCCCATCTGTACACACATTCAAAACACATTTAGCTGCCAGTAGTTGCCTTTGTGTGTAAAACGAGTGGTTATAAAATTAACTGTATTATTAACTGTATTATTATAGCCATTTTATTGCAATTCAATAACTTTCAGTAACCTGTAAGTTCTCCCACGTACTGAAAAGCCAGACTACTTATGCTCTAAAATACCAATCACTCGCAAACTACAAAACTAATCGGATAAAAGGATTTGTTTGTTGGTGGTTGGCAAAAATGTAAGGTAGCTGCAGTAAGTCGAAATTCAATGTTAAGCAGACAGCGTACAGTACAGGAGCTCGTGATTGGACGGATGATCCTTCGATCAAACATTACAGCCAATGAACGCGCTACACTGTATGACGCAACCTACGTTCTATGATCTGATTGGACAAAACTTTATCAGTCATCCGACATCACCTTGCCAGTTTTTTTATTACTATGCTCAGAACATAACAACAAAAAGTAGGCAGTGGGTAAAAAAATAATAAAATACAAAATACACCAAAAATAATAATGCATTATTATGATATATTTTTTCTCAAAGCAATGCACACTAGTACTGACCATAATAATACCTATACACTTTCCAGTTTCTTTAAGAACAACTGCCTGACATCCAACTTCTGGTTAGTAAATGTACACCTATGTAGGTGAAATTAAGATTAATGATATATGCCTACGTTTCGATATTTTTACCATGCCAGTTCAGTGAAACTCCAAGTGAAACTATTGGTCAGTCACATTGACGTGGATCCAATAGGCCTACCGTGATTGGTTCGGTTTCAGAGCAGAAGCTTACAATCACTCATCTCGTCCAATCGGACGCCTCGTCATTGCACCCGCCCACCCACAGGCGAATGACGCACGAGTCATGTGTTGTTTGTGCTGTGCTCCGTAGTGTACACAGGGTGCGAAGAGCAGATTGGTAGCCCGCTAGGAGGATCTACCGTTAATAGAACGGGTAAATGTGGTCATGCTGCAGTCGCTGGCATTGAGTTCGAGGAGCATTGGCTGGAATATCTGCTTTTCATGTGGCGGCTGGGAGAAGCGCAACACTGAGAAGACTTAAGCCTCCCCAAACCAAAATGGGGTCTCGGTCTGTGAGCCTAAGGTGAAGTCTCTCTTATCTAATGGCAAATTTAGCAAATTCCCAAGAAGGTGAAGCCGCTATGTTGATGCTGGAAACGCAACAGAGGGCTCTCGGAACTAACCGTGCAGCAGCTGCAACGGCGAACGGCGGGGAACCCTCTTCCGTACTGGATGTTAGCGGCGCTGGTTTTCATCAACAACGCTCACCGCCCTCCGATCAACAGCCGGGTGAAGCACACCAACAACAGTGTCGCTACCGGCAACACGCTGCTCATGAAAACAACCTGGAATCACCGGCGAGGAAGGGGTCCACGTACTCTTTAAACCGGGCACATGAGGACTCAGGCGGTAGTTCGAGCAACACACACGCTACCTCTGCTGTGAACGCCAGTTCCGCTGTCGCGGACGACATCAGAAAGTGCGGTTACCTAAGAAAGCAGAAACACGGTCATAAGAGGTTTTTTGTCTTGCGGGCGACGAGTCATTTAGGGCCGAGCAGATTGGAATACTACGATAGCGAAAAGAAATTTCGTAACACCCTCTGCTCGACCGCCGCCGGCTCCTCAGCTTCATCTGGCGGGGCTGCGGTGAGCGCCTCTCCTCCGAAAAGGGTGATCTATCTCTACCAGTGCTTTACTGTCAATAAAAGGGCGGATTCTAAGCATAAACATCTCATTGCTCTGTATACCAAGGATGAATACTTCGCGATTGTCGCCGAGAATGAACTGGAGCAAGAGGAGTGGCACCAGGCGCTCAGCGAGCTCATGAGTGAGTGCAAGAGATGCCACATGGACGCGGAGGATATTGATTACGGCTATGGTACTGTAACTGCTGGCACTGATTTTAAAGAAGTGTGGCAGGTGAATGTTAAACCAAAGGGCTTGGGCCAGACTAAAAATCTAACCGGTGTGTATAGGCTCTGTCTGTCTGCTGAGAGCATACATCTGATGAAGCTTAACTCTGAGACGCCTTGTGTGAATTTACAGCTTATGAACATACGGCGCTGTGGCCATTCGGAGAGCTTCTTTTTCATTGAGGTCGGCCGCTCCTCTTCTATAGGACCTGGGGAGGTTTGGATGCAAGTGGACGATTCTGTGGTGGCTCAAAACATGCATGAAACCATTCTGGAGACCATGAAGGCCCTCAAGGCTTTTGCTGAGTTCAGGCCGAGAAGCAAAAGCCAGTCGTCTGGCTCCAACTCAATGGGTTTTATCACCACACGGCGACACTTAGGCAACCTGCCACCCAGTCAGACAGGGCTCCAGCGGCGGTCTCGGACCGAGTCTGTGGTGGGCACTCCACCCAGCAGGAAGAGCAATGGAGCGAGTGGGTATAGATTCCGCACCTCCAGTGAGGGAGAAAGCACCATGAACCGCCCGTTTCGTTCTGTGACAGGTAGCCTTATTCATCTCAACACGGCCCGTGCTAACCTGAGCCGCCAGGAAAGTAGCAGTGGGGCTGGCAGCCGCTACATTCGTGCCCTGCCAGGCTCCACCCATCATGCACGCTCTGCCTCGCTGCCAGTCTCGCATTTTCCCTCAACCACCAGCCCAGTCAGCATGTCCAGCAGCAGTGGGCATGGCTCTGTGACCGACACCATTACTCGCCCTTCCAGCGCATCCATTTGTGGATCCCCGAGTGATGGAGGTTTCAACTCCTCTGATGAGTATGGCTCCAGCCCTGGAGACCTCCGCTACTTCAGAGTACGCAGCAACACCCCCGAGTCTCTGGGAAACACGCCACCCATCCGCGAGGAGCACTGCCTCAGTGACTACATGGCAATGGGATTTAACCGTGATGTGTTCGGAACGGGCACAGGTGAGGCGACCCGTGATGAGAGTACTGACGAAGATTCACGACCGGGGTCGTTAAGGAGGCGGACACACTCCTTCTCCAGGCAGGTTGGGGGCGCTAGTGCTGCTGGAGTGGCTGTATATCAGAAGATGACCCAGACCACCTTCTCGCTGGACGAGGCTGTGGTTGAGGATAGCTCTTGGAGTGCCAGTGCTCAGACCATCTCTAACTCCTCCTCCCTCTGTTCTGACTATAGCTCTAGTTCTGAACACAGCCAAGACCGCCCCCCTATCTTACGTCCTGCAGATGCCCCTAAAGATGATGGCTACATGCCCATGATGGCAGGTGTGCTGCCCTCCACCAGTGATGCAGACTACATGCTTATGCAACCAAAAATCCTCCTTTCTGGCTCTCCACAAGTCCAAAGTGCTGCTTTACCTGTTCCCCAGCACATGGACTCTCAAGGCTATATGATGATGCTCCCCGGTAGGAGTGGGGCTACTTACTCCACCGTCCCTTCCAGCCCTGACTCTAGCAGACGAGGAGATGGACATAGAGACTCAAATCGCCCTGAGAATGGCGAATACATGGATATGTCTCAGAATACCCCCACAGCTAATGTTCAAAGGGTTTCTAATGAGAATTACTATGCCTTGACCACTCCTGTGATCCCCAAGTCCTACAGTCCATATTTCTCCCTCCCTCGCTCATATAGAGCTCCATCCCGAGATCAGCCTGAGCATGATGAGTACGTTCCCATGAGTTCACCAGCTAAATCGGTCTGCACCCCAGATCGTAGTAGCATGTGCCCACCTTCTGAAGCTCTGCATCACAATGGATACTCCGACCGCCTAGCAGTTCGGCCGAACCGCCTACCCCTGGTAAGGCGGAGCTTGCACGGCACTCTAAGAACAGGTGAAACACCAGTGTGCCCTTCCAGCCCTGGAGAGTACATCAATATTGAAATTGGGGATCGGCCCACACATCCTGCATGTCCATTGTCTGCTGAAGGCCCCACCTCAACCCTCAATATCGGCAGGGAACAACGTAAGTCCCCCCTGCCACAGGACTACATGACTGTCGAGGTGGGTGGTCTTCCACCAAAGAGTCGGTCCCCAAGGACCTCACTGGTGGCCCCCTGGAATCCTCCTTCATATGTCCGGCCCACCTCATCCTCTCACTGCAGCGAGTTTGCTATGGAAAAACCTGACGACTACACAGAAATGTCCTTTGCAGCTGGGGAGGAGACTAAGAGCCCTACAGATATGCTTGAGCGCCTGTGTATCCTGGAACGTCAGTTTTTCCCTTGCACTCCCCCGATGGAGCCCAGGGTTGTCCGTGCTGATCCTCAAGGCAGGCGGAGACACAGCTCAGAGACCTTTGTGACATCAGCAGCAGCATCAGGTGGAAGTGGCCTGGATGCCAATGGCACAGTGCCTAGCAACAGTCAACAGGTGGGATGCAACACGTGTCAGAACTCTTTTGACAGCGTTTGGACAGACCGTGTGACACCTAGCAGTGAGGTGATACCGGGAACCTCCTCTGTGAGGCCTGGAAGAACTTTACCTGCAGAACACCAGAATGGCCTAAACTACATTGCCCTAGACCTGAGAGATGACCTCCGGCCTGGGAACACTCATGATGTGATTTCCTTGGCAACCTCCAGTGCTCCTCCTCCAGAGAATGGTGCCTATGCCAGTATAGATTTAATCAAATCTGAGGTGCTTACAGCAGCATCTAAAGGTAAGCTTTCCTTCTGAAGCACACACAGTATGACTCCTTACATGTTAAATATAAGTTCATTCAATGTCTCTAATTTTGTTCTTTTAAAGTTACTGCAAGAATAAAAGTCACGTCTCTCTACTTACTGAATGGACTTCGACATACCAACTTGGCTAATAATATTCTTAAAGCGATAGTTCACCTGAAAATTTTAATTCTGTCATTCCAAGCCAAACAGGCTTTTTTTCTTTAGTAGATGTTAGTTACCATTCACTTTCATTGTACCTTTTTTTTTTCCCCCTTTCAATGAGAGTGAATGGTGACTGAGGCTGTCATTCTGATGAACATCTTTAGTGTCACAGAGAGTGAGGAAATGATGACAATTTCATTTAAAAAATTTTTGTCTTGTTTTTAAGTAAAATATGTAAACATCTTTAAAACAAGATAAATTCACCCAATAAGGAAAATTGCAAATTATAAAATGGTTTTCAGATAATGCATCTTCAATATAAGTGTATTTTGTCTTGTAGCACGGGCAGATTTTTTTAAACTTATTTTTCACCTATTTGTTTTAAACAAGTGAGAAAATGCCAGTGCAACAAGACAAAATAAACGTATTTTTAAGATCTGTTCTCTGAAATCAAGCCTTATTTGTACTGTTTTATTTTTTTGCAGGTAAATAATTTTTCTACTTTTAAAAGGATCGTTCACCTAAAAATGACAATTCTGACATCATGTATCCACCCTAATGTTGTTCCAAACCTGTATGACTTTCTCTCATCTTTAGAAGCCAAAATTGGACAATGTTAGCACCAGCTGCTTTCATTGCATCTTGTTTCTTGCAATTAAAGGATGCTTGCATACGACCTAACATTCAAGAGAATAAAGTCTTTGATACTGGTTATGAAAAACATGAGGGTAAGTCAAGTATCACTTTTAGGTGAACTATCCCTTTAAGGTGTTTACTGGAAAACAAGACCAATATACTCACTAAGAATATACTTTTTTGCAGTGTTTTTGTTTTCCCACACTACACTGTTTCTGGTATTTTATGTGTTGATTGAAAAAAGACTTCCTCAATGTGTTAGTCTAATTTTTCGATAACTACGTCACTGTGATCTGGAAGATCTGAATGTAGAGCATTTTTATGTTCTGAATAATATTATAGACAATTGTTCAGTAGTTAAGAGTGCACAAACAGATCATCATTCAAACAGTTCCACATTCCTGTTGCATTCTCCAACAACTCCTTTGCTCTGAAATTGTATCTTCTTTGTAACTACTTTGTTTAGGGGCTGCTATGTACTTGTTTGAGGGTGTGTGTGTGGTGTGTCTGTGTTGCTGTAGGAGAATGAAGTGTGAGTCAGTGTTCTCAGCAAGCCTTCGATTGCTCATTTGTTTATCATAGTTAAAGCGGAGATGGAGGTGTGTTTGTGTTTGAAAAAAGTTGGCTTAAGCTTGTAGCATCTCTCTCTCCCTTTCTTTAAAAAAAAAAAATCCCCTTCTTTCCCCACTGGCAGAGAGCACTGTTGTAGATTCATAACTCAGTCGATGATATACAAGACTAGATTTTGTTTAATTTTTTCCTGACAACATTGCTACAGATATAGATATTTTGCATATGTCATTGGCTCAAGTAGGGGTGGGCCATTTGACAAATCTTATATCATGATATGAATAATTTTGTTCCATGATAATGATATCACGCTATAGTAAATCTTTTGAGGAAAGCAAAACATTTTTTTTTCACTCAGTGTATACAGTGGATACTTTATAAATGAAAACTACTTTTATAATTTTCCCTTTATTTTGAACTTGACAAACATAGTCAAAGTAAAAAAGAAAAACACTAAACTTGGTTTTTCATTAACATTACCTTAATGCTAAATTTCACAATGTTGTTTACCGATGTTATTACTATTATAAACTTAAGAAACATCTTCTCAAAGCAATGCAACAAAGAAAATATTACATAAGTAAAAAAGAATTCCAACAAAAATAAACACTTATAGGCTCTCGATAAGCCTATGTGTTAATACAGCCCTGGTCTTCGCCATGATTTTGATTAAGAGCAAATGATCCAGCTCTGTGCTCACCTATCTCTGTTGCACAAATGTCGGCAAGCTTGCTGGACTTGTGTGCTCCAGAGATACATGAAGCATAGATGCGCGTGTCCAATGAAAAGCATATTCAAACGCATAATGAATGTCATTGAACTTGCTGAATTTCATTGAAATTTTCAATGGCGGAAAAAAATGTCCTTCAATTCTCTCAGTCTCACATGAAGCCCTGCCTACTGTTAGATGTGCACACACAGCGCACATGGATATTTACATATCGTAATATATACACAGTGTTTCCCCTAGGATTTTTTTTCATCAGCAGTGCTGCTGTGCGCGCGTCCACGAGCCTGCAATGCCGGACCTCCGTTTACGCACGTCTGTGGAGTAATTGCTTAAAATGACCTTCGCCTTGTCGTGTGTGTATGTTTATTATTTACTGGGAGCTAATAATGTATTGTCAAATAATGAAATGCCTCAATGCAGAAAATTACTTTCACTAGTATTTTTATTAAACAAACACCAATAGATAACATTAAACCTATTTAACAGAACATACATGTCACAGGGCTCCAGAATATCATATAGTTCTACAGATGATTTGGTAGCATCAGTAAAAAAATATACACTACCGGTCAAAAGTTTTGAAACACTCTTTCTTTATTATAATTTATAATATAATAAATAGTAATAGTTAAGTCATCAAAACTATGGAATAACGTAAATGTAACTATGGGAATTATGTTGTGACTAAACAAAATCCAAAATGAATCAAAACTGTGTTATATTTTAGCATCTTCAAAATAGTCACCCTTTGCCATGGAGGCATCCACGCACAACCCACCATGCTCCCCACCGAGAACCACATTATAGCGATCACAAGGAGGTTACCCCATGTGACTGTACCCTACCTAGCAACTGGGACAATTTGGTTATGGGCAAACATGCTCTACTGCCAATAGAAATACTATTCAAGAAAGGGTTTTTAAAAAGAACTAAATAAATAAAAAATATAGTGAAACATAAAGGATACCTGAACCTGTTTTTATCCAGTTTGTGATAGGGTCTGAGCCCACTTTTTCATTATTGTTTTTTGGAATCCAATTATAAGTCCATAACCAAAATCGTCTGTTTGTTTTTAGACCTCTGTTTGTGACCCGCTTATACCCGCCCCATCAACATTACTCAACCAGTGGTGTGAGTTGGGGGCGGAACTATCTGACAGTTTGAAAATCTGCAGGTATGGGGAGTATTCGGAAAGCTGTTCCGTTCATTGGCGCTTGTGTAGCAGAAATTACATACTTCAGCTTTAAGAAATTATTATAGAAATATATTTTTGGATAAAATTAACAACAACAACAATTATTATTGTTATTATTAAACAGTACCATAATTATGTAATATTTTCTTAACCTGCATGCCGAATGGCTATGTGGACCTTTATTGGGGCTGAAGCTTTTATTTTGGTGGTACACTGAATGAAGACCTGAAGGAGAAATGCATTCATTCACTCGTCAGTTCACAAAAACTTGGTTACTTTAGATTTGGATAGTAACTTTTAGCGGCCAAGTATATTTGGAATTACACAAATATGCAATTATTAAATCTAGAGCACTGTAAATGTAGGGTGATCGGCTCATTAGCCTCACTGCTTTGAGTATTTATAAAACTACAATGTGGTGGATGTCAGATGTATTTGTATTTGACCACTCAAAGGGATAGTTCAACCAAAAATGAAAATTCTATCACCATTATGTTACTCTTAACCCATATGACTTTCTTCTGTGGAACACAAAAGGAGATGTTAGGCAGAATGTTAACTTTTTTCATTGTCACGTTTTATTGGATGGAAAAAGATGCAATGCATGTGAAAGGGGACTGAATCTAACATACTGCCTAACATCTCCTTTATTGTTCCACGGAAGAATACATGTCATACAGTATTTGATTGGAACAACATGAGGGTGAGTAAATGATGACATCATTTTCATTTTTGGGTGAACTATTCGTTTAAGTGTTCAAAACCGGGGCAGACACAAACTGTCCATTGACAAAGAGATTGCAAGTGTATCTGGGTTACTCTGACATTCTCTTCTCAATCTCATCCCATCGTTTCTTCTCGTTCTCTCTGTTGGGACAGAGCATATTGTGTAGTGTCTTTCATGCTTGTACATGTTGGCTCATTCGCTGATTTCTTTTGATGTGGGCTAATAGACAGCGTTTTGCAGCATAGGACACGTGCAGCAGGAAGTGTATCAGAGCTGAAATGTTTTAAGCCTGCTGTGTTCATCCACCTGGAGCAACTATGACTCAGTGGACCCGAATGTCTTTCTCTTAAACTCTTTCTTCCTCTCTCCCTCTTATTTGACAGAACATCTCTCTATCGCTCTATCTCTTGTGCAGATCAGCAATTCATTGAATGCTTGTTGAGTTCAGTGTGAGCGCTCGCAGTGAGAGAGCGTATACTTACTGAATTAAAGATTTTACAGATCTATAACCCTTTATATACCTGTTAATTCGACATGCAAATTGAGTTTTACCGCATCTGTAAGCAAGCGATGCGATAAAACTATTGCTATTGTTTTATTATATATAATAATATAGATCAATAATAATTATACAGCATTGATGCCATAATATTATTAAATACTTAATATCAAAATATGTTGTTGGTGTGTGTGTGTGTGTATATATATATATATATATATATATATATATATATTTTTTTTTTCATATTACATTACTGTTTACATCATAACTGAGAGGCAAGTTTCTCTCTCAGGATTTCCTCACCTTTGTTTACATTTTCATTGCATTTTGACAACACTAAACGACCATTTTTAATGTAACTGGTGAGAACTGATTTAAACTCTTAAAGGAATAGTGAACCTAAAAATACAATTCATCCAGCATTATTACCCTCATGTTGTTGCAAATCAGTTTGACTTTCTTTCTTCCGTTGAACTCAAAAAGAGATGTTAGGGACAATGGTAGTTTCAGTCACCATTCACTTTCATTGAATGGGAAAAAAAGATGCAGTGACAGTGAATGGTGACTGACATTCTGTCTAAAATCTCCTGTTCCGGAGTAGAGAAATTAATATGGGCTTGAGGGTGGGTAATGATGACAGACATTTCCTTTTTTTGTGAACTGCCCTTTTGTTAAAAGATATCTGCGAAGAACAACAACATAAATGTAAGTCAGCTCATGGCTGCATCATGTCTTGCTGGGAAACAAGTGATTGAAGGCCAAAAACTTGATGCATTAAAAAGCATTCCATGTGAATAAATCAGGAATTGAGAAAAGTAGCCCCCCATGAGATTGTTGTAAAATTAAAAATGTTTAAGTATTTATTAATATTTGTTTTGGTCAAAAAAAAAATTATTTGTTAAATATTTGTTTTATCTCATTGGATGTAACCTGAAATCATATGAAACTCAAATAATGATGTGTGAGAGCACTAAAGGGGCAATAGTATCCCGCTGCAGGCAGAAAGGAAAAAGGCACAGCTTACTGTCCAGACACACTCAAACATTCCAGACAGCTCAAGGTGATGTAGATTGCAAAGTATTTGAGAAATATACAATAATACAAATTCAGTAAATCCAGAATCAGTCTTGTTGTGAAATACAGCATAGCTGGCATTCCACTGGAGCAAAACTTGCATGAGTGTCTAAAAAAGGAAACACCCCAGCATTTTATTTTTAATGCATCCTTTATTACAGTTTAAATAATTAGGAAGTGGGTTGTGTAAACAACAAACTCTTATCCTGACATTTCTCTGTGTGGTCAGAGCCACTTCTATGAATTGCTGCAAACCCTCGTCTCTTATGCGTGTTTGCCACAGCTTCAGATGTTAACAAGATGGTGATGTATTCAATCATAATCAATGTGATGCATCTTATTGTAAATAATTCTGCGATATGCAGCTTTATTAAGAAGACAGAGTTTGTTTTTAGTGAGTTTAAGATGGATCGAAATCAAGTGAACAAAAAGGTGAGGGAGGTGAGGGAGGGTATATTTCACCCATTATACACCGCAACTAAATTCATTTTTTACAATATAAATCTAATGATGAATATGTGTATTTTGTCTTACTGTGAAAAAACTACATTTATGTACAAAATATATTTTTATTCAAGATATATTCTCTAACAAGTCTTAATATCTTCTACTGTATGTCCCTCAGGTAAATGTATTTGTTTTAAGGATTTTTAGATAATTGAAAACAAATTCAGATTTTTTTTTACTGAATTAAACTTAATATAAATTCTCAAGTATTTTCTCCTGTAATCAGTGAGGGGCATTTAGAGGTATTTTTAAAAGATATTTTTATCCTCTTTATTTTTTTAGAAAGGATGTTTAATACAACCTATTAACTTGAGGCAGAAGCTGAATTGTCTGTTAAGAGCTAATGATTAATCACTGCAATAATTGTCTGACTAATCGATACATTTTTCGAAAAACGTTAGATTAGACCAGGTGTCGGCAAACTTTTTGACATGGAGTGGAATTTTTTTTTATTTTCCTTGTCGGGAAATAAAGGAAAAAGTGGCTGCGTGAAGTTTGAGTCCACTTGTGAAAAAATTTACTTCGCATTTTTCGAATTTAATTGTTTATTTTAATAGTTTATTTTTAATTACAAATTATATTATCAGTATATAGTTTGAGTGAAAAATTTGCAAAAAACCCAATGATTATGATATAATCATGATCCTGCATGTGAATTTTAACAGAGCATTATGTGAAGGTGCTTTAATGAAAGAAAACTTGCCCTTTTGTACTAAATTAATTTACACAGTTAATGTCACAAATTTGCTTGTTTGATTACTGATCACAAAATAGTGTGGAATCTTAAATATCTCTTATGTCATACATTTTTCAAAATCACACAGAGGGGTAAATCAGAGAGGAGCAGGCTGTTTTATTTATATTAAGTTTTCCAATCTACATCTTGATGTAATCCTTCATGATCATGCAGAGTGTTTTCATCAGATGAATGGGAGACTATACACTATTAAAGTGTGATGGCTTGCACGCGCTGCGCTAGTCTCATTCGCACATCACAAGATCAATTATTTAGCCCTTTTCTGTGAATTGCACCTGCAACATCCTAAAACTTTATTTCCAGGTTTAGTTTATGTTTTGAATAGACACACAATGTGGGTTTATGTTTTCTATTTTAATCGTTTAATGTAATTTTGAATGTTTATGGTTTAAGGAGGGGGTGTACCTGTATTCTGGATTGTTCACATCAACCTTCCGAATGGGGAAAATATTTTATCTCAGTGATTTTGACAGTGGCTTGATTTTTGGTTCCAGATGGGCTGGTTTGAGGATTTCTGTAACTACTGATCCCCAGGGACTTTCATGCACAACAGTCTCTAGAGTGTAAAGAGAATGGTGTGGAAAAACATCCAGCAAGAGGCAGTTCTGTGGTCGAAAAAGGCTTGTTAATGACAGAGGTCAGAGGAAAATGGCCAGACTGGTCCAAGCTGACTAGAAGGTGACTGTAACAGAAATAAACACGCGTTACAACAGTGCTATGCAGAAAAGACATGTTGTATGCTTTCTGAGCACACAACATGTCAGGCATTGAAGCGGATGGGTTACAGCAGCAGAAGACCCCTCCGGGTATCACTACTGTCAGCTTAGAACAGGAAACTGAGGCTGCAGTGGGCACAGGCTCACCAAAACTTGACAGTAGATGACTGGAAACGCATCACCTGGGCTGACAAATCTGGATATCTGCTGAGATACACAAATAGTATGCCCACTGCACTGTTTTCTGTTCTTGGCTGACAGAAGTGGAACCCAACGTGGTTTTCTGCTATTGTAGCCCATCCGCCTCGAGATTCGACATGTTGTGCATTCTGAAATGCTATTCTGCTCACTACAATTCAATACAGAGTGGTTATCTGAGTTACCATATACTTTTTCAGTTCAAACCAGTCTGGCCATTCTCTGATGACCTCTCATCAACAAGGTGTTTTCGTCCACAGAACTGGCGCTCACTGGTTGTATATTAGTTTTTCGCACCACTCTCTATACATTCTAGAGCAGTGGTGCCCAAACTTTTTCCTAAAAAGAGCTAAAAATCAATCTTGACTGAGGGCGGTGGGCCAAATGAGAACATTGAATTATAACAAACTAAGGGCCTGGATTTTAATTCTGAAAATGATGATGGGAGGGGGGGGGGTTACACGGCTCATTTGGGGTGCATTGCATAACGTGCATTGTTAATGAAACACATTTTTTTTCTCATTCACATATTTAAAAATATTTATAAATATTAAATAAGCAGCCTACAAATTAAATGCACAGACACACTTGATGTAGATGACAGAATTTCTCCGGATTTGGAATGAGGACCTGTAACATCTTAAATTCAGTAACTATGCAATTAAGCGCATGCTTACCCTTCTGACATAGCTGACAGCTGCATGAGAGAAAGTGAGAGACAAGAGCAGTCTCTGGAATTACAGTTTGATACAAAAACAAGTTTATTGGTTTGAATTGTTCATCTGTATCTATTGGTTTATTAATTTCCAGCTGCACTGAAAAGTGTGTGGGAATTTCAAGTATACTTGAAATTTGTCTGAGTCATCAGGTATGCGCACTGACCCAAAGAGCAAGAAACCACAATAAGAAACAGCCAATGAAATATAGAAAGAGCGCAAGAGGAGAGAAGGGCATTTGGAAGCAGCAGACAAAAAAGGATTTAAAAACATCACCAATATCTGAACTGCTGTCTCATTAATTTCAGCTTTTTTTCCCCCATTCTATGCAAATCAGAGTACCGTAATAAATGGCGCAAGTTTATCTTTCATGTTGTTTTTTTACTTATCACGAAAAAAAAGCTCTCTTTGCTATTTGCGAGTGCAGAGGTTGTGCTAAACAATCTAAAGTTGTAAAATGTCCATCACAATCTTTTTTTATCCCTCAGTTTTGTTTTCATTTCATAAGTAGGCTTACTAGAATTTAGTCATTAGAATTGCAGATATACACATAACAGTGGATACTATAATATACAGTGCATTCAGAAAGTATTCGGACCCCTTCATTTAAAAACAAATTAAAAAAAACTTTTGTTGCAGCCTTATGCTAAAATGCTTTAATTCTTTTTATTACATCAATCTACACTCCATACCCTATAATGACAAAGCAAAAAAAAAGATTTTTTTTTTTTATAACTTTTCAAATGTTTTAATATAATATATATATATATATATATATCACACTGAGATAAGTATTCAGACCCTTTGCTATGGCATTTGAAATTTAGCTCAGGTGCATTCCATTTCTTTGGATCATCTTTGAAATGTTTCTACACATTGATTGGACATGATTTGGAAAGGCACGCACCTGTCTATATAATGTCTCACAGCTGAAATTGGATATCAGAGCAAAAACCAAAAAGCCATACGGTTAAAGGAACTGCCTTCAGAGCTCAGTGACAGGATTGTGTCGAGGCACAGATCTGGGCAAGGCCACAAAAAATGTCTGCATTTAAGCCACTGTGCAGTGGCCTCCATAATTCTTAAATGGAAGAAGTTTGGAATAACCAGGACTCCTGGTTGAGCCCGGTGAAACTGAGCAATCGGGTGGGCCTTTGTAAGAGAGGTGACCAAGAACCCGATGGTCTGGTTGAGCTCCAGAGATCATGTGTAGAGATGGGAGAAACTTGCAGAAGGACAACCATCACTGCAACACACCACCGAGTGGCCAGACAGATGCTTCTCCTCTGTGCAAGAAACAAAGCACCTAAAGGACTCTCAGACTGCGAGACACAAGATTCTCTAGTGTGATGAAATGAAGATTGAACTGTTTGGCCTCAAAACGAGGTGTGCAAATCATACCCAATAAGACTTGAGACTGTAATCGCTGCCAAAAGTGCTTCAACTAAGTACGTAAGTAGTTAAGGGGTCTTAACACATATGTCAATGTGATATTTTAGTTTTTACTTTTTAATAAATGTATAAAGTTTTTAAAAAATATGGGGTTTGCTTTGCCATTATGGGGTATGGATTGTAGATTGATGTGAAGAAAATGTATAAAATAATTTAAAGCATTTTAGCATAAGGCTGCAACATAACAAAATGTGATAAATGTTAAGGGGTCTGAATACTTTCTGAATGCACTGTATAAGGAGTTCTAGGGTGAAAGTTCTACCTGTCAATCACCTTCTACACTAAAACAAGATTTTAAAACTTGCCAGTTACATGCAGCATTTAAAAGAAATAACTGTAATCTGAAGATTTGAAAAGGTGCATAAACATTACATCCACAAGTTCACGGAACTTTTTCAGTGTGCCTAATATCAACATAGTGTGACACAGATGAGAAACCCACACATCTGAAGCTAATTCAATACATGTACTCCACAATATAACTGATAATTCTGCTCTAAAAGTAATGTATGCGCTTAGATTTAATGCAAGTATAATTGGCAGAAACGTGTGCCCCTGCTTTCGACTTTTTGTTCTTTTACTTTTTTGCACTTTATCATCTAACAGTAACACACTGATGTAAATACTGTGTATTTTGTCATGAAATCAGAGACACTCCCCTCAAAATCCCAACACATGTGTTCCAAAGATATTACCAGGCGTAAATGGCGATGGCATCTGTCATCTTGTGATCAGATCGCCCAAAACGCATCTTTATGCCAGGCAATAAACAGGGCGCACACACACAGCAGGCGTGAGAGTGAAGTCAAAACCGATGCACTAGGTTGAAATGGTTTACAATGGTTTTTTAATCTCTCAAAATAACAGACAGCTTTTTCGATCAATGTTTTAAAAAAATCTGTTAATGACAGAGATTTTTGGTTAACGCAACCTCTGTGCAAAAGTTTGTGAATACATTTCAGGATTGTAGTTTTCAGTCAGGGATGAAAGATTGTGTGGTTGATGCATGCAGATGGCAAACAGTCGTGTACTCAACTCTTAACCATTTGTTTCTAGCATCTTACTCTGGCACATCTTGCTAAACTGTCTAACAGGCCCCATTTAATACATGAAAAGAGTGCAGCAGATAAGCTGTGCTGAGCTCTGAGGCATCATGCCCTTTCTCTACATCACATATGGCTATATTTACAGCGTTATTTTGAGAGCACACCTTATTTACGACCATGGCATGTGCTGAACAGTATTGCTCTTATTGCAGGAAATGAGGACCACAGGTAACAGAATCCTTTTCCTGTGTTAAATTCTGTTCACACACACACACAAAAACACACACGCACATCTAAATGGGGACTTACCATAGTCTATACTATTGTTTTTAGATAAATCTAACTATAATTACTTTACACTAACCCAGACTCTAACCCTCAACCTAACAAAAAACTTTTTGCATTACAAATGTAAAAATCATGATTTTATTTATGTATGGATTGTTTTTCCAAATGAGGCCATCACAAAATGTCTTCAAATGGAGTTTTGTCCAATTTAGCTTACTTCTCTTTTGTACTTCCTTCTTCATTTGTGATGTCTGCTTGTGACCTTATTCTGTTGTATTTAAACATGATAAAGTGTGTGAACAATCTCTTTGCAGAATGTATTTAATCCAGTAAACTTCTCTGTTTCAGTATGTTTCAAGAAAGGCATCCACAAATGACTTTTTTTTATTTTAGATTTTCATTGCCTGTTGCATTTTTATGAAAAACTGTAATTGCATTTTATGTTGCCTTGCATACAGTCTTAAAAGCCTTTGAGCTATATAAACTCAATAAGTGTGGTTATATTTTGAAGTGACATGCATTGCAGTGTGCCAATATTGTTTGTCAGTGATAGTGGTTGAGTTTGTATCAGCCTTTAGAGTTCAACCCCCACTAGTTTAGTGGTGTACTGAGTTACTGATCTACGTTGAGACACAGATGGAAACTTTGACCCCATACACAAGCAAACAAGTTTCCCCTCCATTAACGGACCTTCACCCCTTGTTTGTGTACACAGTGATTGGTGAATCACACGTACACAAACACAGAGGCTCCAGAAATGATTTTGGACACTTAAAGGGATAGATCACCTAAAATAAAAATTCTGGCAGTGTTGTAGTACTCGAGATCGGTCTTTTTGATGGTCTCGTCTCGGAATCGATAACATTTTTGCTCTGTCTTCTCTCGGTCTCAGACAAAGAGGACTCGGGATTTTATTTCCAGAGTGTATATATATCCCGTTTTATATTCAAGACCATAACTGTGGAGAAATCGCTAAATTGCGGGGAGAACCAGCTTGACAATATAAATAATAGTTTAATGAAGAAATAAACCAAACAACACAAACACACACATCGGACAGACAGCTGCACGTAAACATTCTCTCTCTGTCGCACCACCATCCGCAGTCGGCCTTTATCCCTCTCGGAGGCCGATGTGTGTGTTTGTGTCGTTTGGTTTATTTCTTCATTAAACTATTTTTTATATTGTCAAGCTGGTTCTCGCCTCCTCTTTCCCGGGTTTCGGCACCAGAATAAACCAGTTCAACGCTGCCCGTAAACATTCTCTCTCTGTCGCACCACCTTCCGCAGTCGGCCTTTATCCCTCTCGGAGGCTTGATAAGGGGCCGGGTGTGTAAAATCATGAACCGGTTAACATATATTGAGGGATGTAGCTAATAGTGTGTTTACTTTGTGAGAGATTGAGGGGACAGGGCATGTAGTGAATTGTTCCCAAGTTATGTTTTTGCTTGTGATCAACAATGACAGGCCACATAAAGCTGTGTAGCTAATGTATATAATGTTATGTTACATCAATGTTGTAACACTACACTCTGCATAAATATATATGGCAATAAAAGAGGTGAATTAAGAGGAATCTTCATTTGGTTTCTGTGGGTGTTTTTATGGGAATGTGGATCTTTCAGATCAGTTTGAGGAGTGCCTATGGTTTACATGTTCCACATTTTATCGTAAGTGTGTCATGCAGTGTGGGACTCACACCGGTTTGGTCTTGACTTGGTCTCGGTTTAGGAGGTCTTGAATACAACACTGAATTCCTGCATAAATAACTCACTCTTGTGATGTTCCAAACCTGCGTGACATGGGCATTGTCCCGTGTCCCAAATATATTACATAATAACAACTGCATAAATAATCTACAATGGTTTTGTTAAACAAGCACCATTTAAACACAAGAAACAACTTTCTTGGTTAATATATATCCCTTACAGTTGAGAAGAGCTGTCCGACTTGTGGTTTGCAGGCATTCTTTTAAATCTAGTGTTTTGAACATGATGTCATCTCCGCTCCAGAGGGAATATGGGGCAGTGGTGGCTCAGTGGTTGAGGCTTCTGGTTACTGACCAGAAGGTCGGGGGTTCAAGCCCCAGCACCACCAAGATGCCACTGTTGGGCCCTTGAGCAAGGCACTTAACTCCAGGTTGCTCCAGGGGGATTGTCCCTGTAATAAGTGCAATGTAAGTTGCTTTGGATAAAAGCGTCTGCCAAATGCATAAATGTAAATATGGGATCATAAAGTGTCCAGTCAATCCACACCTTGGAATCTGACCAAAAATACAGTTGAAGTCAATAAGTTTCTGGAATTTTGGCCCATTCCTCCACTGGTGTAACTGTGTCAGGTTTGTAGGCCTACTTTCTCACACACGCCTTTTCTGTTCTGCCCTCAAAATTGAGGTCAGGGCTTGTGATGGCCACTCCAATATCTTGACTTGTCCTTAAGCCATTTTGCCACAAATTTGGAGGTATGCTTGGGGTCATTGTCCATTTGGAAAACCCATTTATGACTGAGCTTTAACTTCGTTGGCTGATGTCTTGAGATGTTGCTTCAATATATCCACATAATTTTTCTTCCTCATGATGCAATCTATTTTGTGATGTGCACCAGTCCCTACTGCAGCAAAGCACCCCCACAACATGATGTTGCCACCCCATGACTCACGGTTGGGATGGTGTTCTTCGGCTTGCAAGCCTCACCCTTTTTCCTCCAAACATAACAATGGTCATTATGGCCAAACAGTTAATTTTTGTTTCATTAGACTAGAGGACATTTCTCTAAAAAGTAATATCTTTGTCCCCATGTGCATTTGCAAACGATAATCTGGATTTTTATGGCAGTTTTGGAGCAGTGGCTTCTTCCTTGCTGAGCAGCCTTTCAGGTTATGTCAATATAGGACTCATTTACTGTGGATATAGATACTTGTCTACGTATTTCCTCCAGCATCTTCAAAATGTCTTTTGCTGTTGTTCTGGGATTGATTTGCACTTTTCACACCAAACCATGTTCATCTTTGGTAGACAGAATACATCTCCTTCCTGAGTGTATAATGGCTGTGTGGTCTCATGGTGTTTATACTTGCATACTATTGTTTGCACAGATGAACGTAGTACCTTCAGGCATTTGAAAATTGCTCCCAAGGATGAACCAGACTTGTGGGGGTACATCATTTATTTTCTGAGGGCTTTGCTGATTTCTTTTGATTTTCCTATTATGTAAAGCAAAGAAGCACTGAAGGTTTTAAGGTAGGCCTTAAAATACATCCACAGGTACACCTCCAATTGATTCCAATTAGCCTATCAGAAGCTAGTTCTCTAAAGGCTTGACATAATTTTCTCAAATTTTTCAAGCTGCTTAAAGGCACAGTTAACTTAGTGCGTGTAAACTTATGACCCACTGGAATTGTGATATAGTCCATTTAAAAGTGAAACAATCTGTCTATAAACAATTGTTGGAAAAATTACTTGTCATGCACAAAGCAGATGTCCTAAACAACTTGTCAAAACTATAGTTTGCTAATATGAAATCTGTGGATTGGTTAAAAAAAAATTGTTTTAATGATTTCAAACTATCTAAACTTCTGACTTCAGCTGTAGTAGGTAGTTTGGGTATTTCCTGCTGTGCTTACTGTTTTTGAATACAGAGAATAATGACATACTACTGTTTTGGCATACTAAATATTAGGGAAGTATGCAGCGAGAGATTCTGTTTAAAATACTTTAAACTTATTGAAACATGTCTAAAGTTAATGTGATTAACTATTGCTGTGGTTACTCTGCTGGAAGTATGGATTGTAACTCTGCTGGAGGTATGTGATGGAAACAAATTTCATTCACTGAAAATACCTTGACACTAGCTGGCTAAATGTAATTTGCAAAAATGGTGCAGAAAAGTGAAATTAGCTCTGAGAAAAGCTGTAGCATAATTTGTTATCAGATGCCACTTGGTTTGATATGTTGTAGCAAAAACAGTTGCTTTCAGTTAACACTGTTGTAGAAATGTGCAAAGCAAAAATGTTCTAGAATAGAAAAAAGTGAATTTACTGATGTGACTGGCGTATTCATTTAATGCAGTGCTCGTGATTTGAAACCTGTTTAAAAATGTTTTTAGGGAAGAATTACTGAGTGTAGCCTTAGTGTCCAAAAGTAGTAGCAAGATAATTTTTGGGGCCACTGTACATACACACAGAGCGCAGTTGCTTCTTGTCATTGATTTATAAAAAAAATTGTTTTTAGATATGGTTCTTATGTGGACCGAAAGTGACAAAAGGAGGTTTATGGCAGCAGTATGTTGAGTTCATGAGTGTGTGATGGTGTTTGGCACATGTTTAGGTTCTCTCTCATGCATCCCTTACATAAGCCATCACATGAGCTTTTAAAAACCTATGGACTCAAATTAGGCTTGCCGGGTGACAGGAATGATTTTGGTCCAGAACACGGTGTGCTGAGTTTGAGAGTGCATTTAAACACCACACACACACGGTCACACTAATTCTTCCCACACAATTATTGTTTTAATTGCTTGTTCAACCAGTGTTTATTTTACTGTAATATCATGTGTATTCTGTTTACATTAAAGGCCACAACATAAACCCCTGTGCGCCACATTTGATAACTTTTACTGTCTGTCTCAATCTCTCTCGTTCGCTTTGCATAGACTGAACTATGTGTAAAGTCAGTGTTGTGCAGTGGTTCTCAGACTGCAGCAGAGAACCATTTTCTCCTAGATTGTACGCAGCACATCTCTGGATTTGGAATGTCTAGCAGAGCAGTTCCAAGTACGTCTAGTCAGATGGGAGAAATTAGTAGATGGGCTACATGGCTTCCAAAATATATCAAGTAATAGTGTGTTTGAATTGGATTGCAAAGCTTCTAAATGCACATCTGGCACCAACAATTATGCCATGGTCCAAATCACTGAGATCCCATTTCACATGGTTACTGTGAACATTAACCGAAGCTCCTGACCTGCATGATTTTATTCACTGCACTGCTGCCACACAATTGGCTGATTAGATAATTGCATGGATGTTTGTTGGTGCCAGATGCGCTGGTTTGAGTATTTCTGTAACTGCTGATCTCCTGGGATTTTCACACACAACAGTCTCCAGAATTTACTACAAATGGTGTCAAAAACAAAAACCATCACGTGAGCGGCAGTTCTGCAGATGGAAATGCCTTGTTGATGAGAGAGGTCAACAGAGAATGGCCAGACTGGTTTGAACAATCTATTGATAACCGTTGCGGGTTGGCGCTGTTTTGGCGACACAAGGGAGACCTATGCAATATTAGGCAGGTGGTTTTAATGTTGTGGCTGATCTCTGTGTGTGTGTGTGTGTGTGTGTGTGTGTGTGTGTGTGTGTGTGTGTGTGTGTGTGTGTGTATATATATTATATGCAGTGCCTTGCAAATGTATTCAGACCCCTGACCAATTATCTCATATTACTGAATTACAAATGGTGCAATGAAATTTCATTCTGTTTGATATTTTATTTGAAAACACTGGAACTCAAAATCAATTATTGTAAGGTTAGTAAATTATTGTTAGAAAAAAAAAAAAAGAAATATCTTACTTGCATAAGTATTCAACCCCTGTGCTGTGGAGGCTGCCAGGTTACACCGACGAAATAAATTGCCCTAACGAGGACACAATTACTTTTCCACTGGCATCCACCAGTGAATCATCAAAGTTGCAATCACATTTTCTGGACAAAAAACCCATTGTTGAAGGATCATTGGTCAGGCTGTGAATCTGAAGGAAAATGAAGACGAAAGAGCATTCCACAGAAGTTAGAGATAAACTAATACAAATGCATAGATTAGGGAAAGGGTACAAAATAATATCCAAATGTTTTGGATATCCCAGTGAGCACAGTTGGATCAATAATCTTGAGTGGAAGCTGCACCTCACATCCCAGGCACTGCCAAGAAAAGGCCATCCCTCAAAACTCAGCACTCTAACAAAAAGGAGACTTGTGAGAGAAGCCACAGATGGGCCAACAATCACTTTGAAGGGGCTACAGAGTTCAGTGGCTGGGAGTGGAGTAATGGTGCACCAGTCAACCATATCAAGAGCACTGCGTAACATTGGCCTGTATAGGAGGGTGGCAAGAAAAAAGCCGTTACTCAAAAAGTACCATCTGAAAGTACGCTGGAGTTTGCCAGAAAGCATGCGAGTGAACCAGATGTGATGTGGGAGGTTTTGTAGTCAGATGAGACTAAGATAGAGCTTTTTGACAAACTCAAAGTGCTAGTCCTATGTGTTGCGCAAACCTAACACTTCCTATGCCTCAAAACACCATCAATACAGTGAAGTATGGTGGTGGCAGCATCATGCTCTGGGGATGCTTCACATCAGCAGGGAATACATCTTGTTAGAATTCAAGGAAGAATGGATGGAGGGAAATACTGCTAAATAACCTGCTTCAGTCCACTAAAAAAATTAAACTTGGGAGGAAATTTACCTTTCAGCATGACGATAATCCCAAGCACAAGGCCAAAGCAACATTTGAGTGGCTCAAGAACAAAAAAATGTTTTTCATCGGCCCAGTCAAAGTACAGATCTCAATCTTTGGCACTATTTGAAAATTGCAGTCCACAAGTGTCACCCAACCAACCTGAACAACCTGAGAAAATCTGCTGAGAAGAATGGACCAAAATGACTTCATCACTCTGAGAAAAGCAGGTACATATGTACCCCAAAAGATTTAAAGCAGTTATTGCAGCAAAAGGTTGTTCGACCAAATATTAATGTGTGGCTGTTGAATACTTATGCAAGCAAGATATTTAAGTTTTTTATATTTCCCAACAAAAATACAATGTCCCCTTACAATAATTGATTTTGAGTTTCAGCATTTTATAATAAAATATCCATCAGAATGAAATTGCAGTGTACCATTTGAAATTCGGTAATATGAGAGAAGTGGTCAGGGGTCTGAATACTTTTGCAAGGCACTATATATATATATATATGCTTGCCTAGCACTGTATTACTGCATTTCCTGACAAAGGTGGATTAGACGTTTGTCTCTGTGTCATGAACTAAGTGTCAAGTCCTTCACCGTGACCTTTTATTGTGACTATTGAGCAAACTTGGTGCTTTCTTGAGGGGAAACTGAATGCTTTGTGATTTCTTCAGTTAATAATGGTGAAACTGATCCCCTTGCAACAGTGAAGGATAGCTGTTTGTATTTTGAAAACTTGCCTCTAAATTTGATGTTGATATATTTGTGTGGACATTCAGTATGGCCATGTTTGGTGTTTGTGGGTCATCGCTATCAAGAGGAGGCGCTTCAGTGTTAATATGATCTTAAACCACATGAGTCTGCTCTCCGTGCCAACACAGATCTACTGAAAGAGTGACGTCTGTAGTAGTAGGAGTCACCCTTTGTATGTTCATCTACTACAGAAAGAATATTGGGGTCAGGGGCAATCCCGCTGTCATAAGTGGTCAGAACAGGCCATAAAATAGGCTGGGAATGAAAAGGAGGATGCAGTGCTTAGGTCATTGTTCCACATATAGCACCAGCTTGCACTAACTGTGGCATGTGTGGAGTTTGGAGTCCACACAATGACGCAAATGGTCCTGCGTTGCAAGCTGCCGTTCACTTTTTAGAACCATTTGAGAGCATGGATCACTTCTCCACTAAGGTGGTTAATATGCAGCATTTTGATGACCCAAACTGGACTTTCTTAGATTTCTAAAAATTGCCACCATAGCAGGGGAGGGGGTAACGACTTCATTTTCTGTCTTGGATTGGTAGAAGCATGTTTGAGCCAAACATGAGACTCACATTTCTTATGAGCAGGTAGACTGTAGCCATGCTGTCTCCAATAGAGCCTATCTCCAAAAACCTGTTGTACTTTATTACTGTCCTCATTCCCTCCATGTATTTTTGGGTTGACTTTTAGGTTGTTAGTGCCATCTCTTGATGCCATTGTTGCTGTGGGATAAAGATGGCATCAAGGCGGGGTAAAGCCAGGAAGAACTCTGAGACCTTTGGTACCCCAATGGACCTGCCCTTCATTTAAACAATAAGACAGTGGCATTCCTGTCACTCCAGATGGCTGCTGAGCAGGGAGCTTTGAAAGCAGCTGCATTGTGTCCCCAACATCAAGTCAGACAAAGCCCTTTATCAAAGGCATTGCTTGTGTGCACCAAGGTCAAGCCAGGCCACCTCTGCCTACCAAAACAACAGTGATATAGAGGGTTATTACAGGTGAAGGGCATGTTGTGTTATTCTCAGGCAGGACAAGTTGTATATGGGAAGACTGGGTAGGGGATGAATGCTAAGATTGTAATCATGACACCGCAGTAAATATTATGTCTGATGAGTCAGTAGTTCAGATTTCTACTTGTCCTGTCAATGTTTTCACTGGCCCTAACACAAATTTACACATGTATTTTGTTTAGCAATTTGTATATGTGGCATAAATGTTTTCCCCCAATCCAATTATGAGATCTAATAATAAGAATCCTATATAATAATGTAATTCCATGACTGCTATAAATTAATTTACACTCTTAATAGAAACAGATGTAATACAATGAAAAACATTACTGATTGGTTTGCAATTTTCAAACCATTCTTACTTGCTTTCAAGACTAAGACAAGTCAATCTATCAATTTTAACAATACTAATATGTCAGTCATCTAGGTAATGTTACCTTTTGTGACATGTTTAAATCAGTATTTGCAACAACTATGTTCATTACATGACAGAATGCAAAACTTTATGTTTTAAGTTCTGTTAACTGTCTCAAAACCATCCCACACTGGGACAGCCTTGTTAATTTATCTTTGAAAAAAAAAAAAAAAAAGATTAATATCTTGTTTATAATATAGAATTAGTGAAGCTGTGTTTTGGCACTTATTTCCATATATTCTGGAAAAAAAGATGCTTTTACCATAAATGTGTTAATTACTGATTCACCAGAAGAACATTGAGATTAAGTATATTTGCATCTAAAAGTGCTGTAAGAGATTTTTTAATGGAAAGGTATGCAAAACAAAGTCCTACTTCCCGAAAGACATTAATGAAATAAGTGTCGTGTGATATCTTGACCATCTCTGGGACAGCGCTAAACTCTGTAAACCACAAACAAAAATGTGTCTGCGGGCTCTGATCTCTGACACTTTCTGCCTGTCAATCATTTTGCCCGTTCTCAGTATTGTAGTTGCAGAAAATTATTAAGGCCCAATTCCATTTTTATGGCATGTTTCTCATAACAGTTTTTCTGCTCTATATCGGTCTCAATAAAGCTAATTTGCTTGCTTTGGAAAGAGTGGCTGTGGCTAATTCGACAACTCAGTCTCGTGGAAGTTGAATGGCTAAAATCACTTACAGCACCATAAAGTACTGATAACGTAAGTACTGACAACTAATGATGACAGTACATCTTCCCATAGATTGTTCACATTTTCCATTGTCCAAAGAGTTTTTGGTGTTGATTTTGATTAGCCCTGCCCGTCAAATTGACTGAGGTATGGCAGTGCCAGCAACATGGGCTATTCTATTTTGTTATATTGACTGTTGAATCAAAGGGCTGTTTGTTTCTATTCGAAACTCCAGTTCAATGATTTAGCGGATGGTGTTGTGAATTGCTTTACAAGCACAATGACTAACCATTTGTGGCTCCAGGAACAGGAAGTAAATTGTGTTTTTAGCTGAGTTACATGGTTTATCTATTTAGGTAAAACCAATTAAGAAAATATTACTTAAAATGTGTTATTTGAAGAAAGAGGTGCACTAATACCACTTTTTCCTCACCCAATCAGATTCTGATAACTGAACTCTCTGTATAAGCTGATCGCCATATTCTTTATCAGTTTAGAATATGGAATTAATTGGGGGTACTCTTTTATACATACAAAAGAATCCTCTTAACAGTAGAAAACCTGTATTGTTAAGTAGTCCACTGGATAATGTAGTGCCAAAATTAACAGTAACTCCAGTGAAAGTGCTCAGTAAAAAAAAGCCAGTTCTCACTGCAATTTCTTCAACTTGGATGTGGACTTAAAAGAATTCAGATCTCTCTTCTTTTTTATTTTATTTTATTTTTTCATTCACACAATTATCATCTGCTTGTTGTTCGTGTGTAGCACTCGTATATTTTGCACCACTTTGAGAGTGATTAACAAAGCTAATGTTTGTCTTCAACATACTTTGAATAAAATGCACATGTCATATGGACTATTTTAATGGTGCTTTTATTGTTCTTTTATGTCATTTTTGGAGTTTAAATGCCATGACTGAAACACAGTACAGGATTTGGATCTGGCTCATCGGACCGATACCCAAATTTAGTTAAAAATGCCAGTGTCGGAGCCGATACCGATCCATGTATCAGATCGGTGCATCCCTACAGTTTACAGTTTTTGGATTCTTCTGCATAAACGACGGAACATTAAACATACAGTGCAACTAATGCAGACTAACTTTAAGAATATAGGATTTTTATGAGCCAGTTCTTTTTAATAAATCAGTCAAAAAGACTCACACAAGCTATTGGTTTGAATCTGTCTAATGAGTCACTGACTACATTTATTGTGATTATTGCGAGTAAGGAGTACATTGCGAGAAAGCATTCTTGTTTACATGCACGGTATAAGCAGCGTACTCTTAATTCTGTTGTACATGCGACTCGAGCTTTCTCCAGAGCAGCGTAATTACCCCATGATGCTTTTGTAAATAACAAACATGGTATCTGAGGAAGACTTCACTATTTTATTCTCTGTTGCTTTGCTTTAGTTCCAGATATTTCAGAGTGTTTGTTTCCTTGCCTTTCTATTGTGACATGCAGTGGAATTGTGCTTCAATAGTGGCTTGCGTAAAACTCTGGGATTCCCTTAATGTATGAGCACGCGAACATGAGGGACCATCGATATTTTACAGTGTTGTTAGTAAATGGGTATAGTTTATAGTGTATGTGCATTTCCCACTGTACTCCCAGAAATGTTTTGTTGATTTGTTGTTTGGCTCCATCCTATAACATTAGTTATTCGGTCTGTTCCACGTACATGCACACTCTTCAAAAACCTGTTAGAACGCTGCGTATGTGTTTACATGGCCACATAAGCAGCTTTCTCTGAGAGAAACCTAGGTGTGTTTAACCGCTTTCTCTTAATCCCTTAAATAGCGTAAGAAAATCTGCATTCTCGTTTACATGACGTTTCTGAACACTGCTTTCTTAAAAAACTCTTGAATAACCCACATTCTTAAGTGCATGTAAACGTGGCCACTTGCTCACTGAATCGATTGAAGTGGTTTCTCATTGAACCGTTAACAAGAATCGTTACTGTGTTTAAATATCTCTGTTCAGTGTATACATAGGACAAATTATTGAAGGGGGTGATGCTTCATCAAAACGACTAAAACAAGAGAAACCAAATCATTAAGTGGAATCGAAACCAGAATTCTTTAAATTCCTTATTATTCCCATTCCTACACTCCAGTTGTTATGGAGCCTTTTGCATCACCAAAGGTTAAACTATTAACTATTCATGCAGAGATGGTGATGTGAATGTGTATGTTCATTGGGACATTCAGTATGCCCGTGTTTGGTTTTTGTGGGTCAAGGTGAGTCGCTTCAGTGTTAATGTGATCTTAATCACATGAATCAGCTCTCCATGCCAACATGGTACTAAATGAATGACGTCTGTACTAGAAGGTGCCACCCCTCATACATGCATCCACTACTGAAAGAAGAGACACCCATTTGGGTCAGGAGCAATCCCACTGTCGTAGATGGGCAGAACAGGCCCTAAAATAGGCCGTAAATGAAAAAGAGAGGCAGCAATGATTTGGCCAATGTTCCACTTATAGCACAATCATTGCACTATGACATGCTTGTGATTTTAGTGCAGTGTGTGATGACGCATGTGGAGTCTGGTGTCCGTACAGTGACGCAGACAGTCTTTTGTTGAAAGCTGCCATTCACTTTTTAGGACAGTTTGAGAAAATGGCTGAATCAGGGCTCCTTTATGGTACTAAGGTGGTTTATATGTAACACCATGGTGACCCAAATTGGACATGCTTGGTCTTGGACTAAAAATGGTCACCTTAGTCTTGGTTTGCTTGGGGTTTGGTTGGGGGTGGGGGTTACCCACTTCCTTTCTCTCTGTTTTTCTCTATTTGGATTGGAAGAAGATTTATGAACTAATGATAAGCATGAGCACCAGAGTACTCAGAAATGAGAGCAATAATTATACATTTGTTGTTGGTTATGATGGCATGTATAAATCGGTACCTTCTAGCGCTTCTTCGTGGAAGCCAATTTGAAGACCCAGTAATTAGTGCAAATAACTTAAAGCGCATGCGCATTCTGTATGTTCAAAGACACAAGGTTAGAAAAATCAGGCTAGGCGCATTCAGTGCTCGTGCACTCAATGATTACAATATTTGTGACCGATATTTTTGGTTGTTAGTGCCATCAATCTTGCGCACTGAAGGTGTGGTTGTTGCTGTGGTGTAATGATGGCATGAAAGCAGGGTTGAGTCAGGAAGAACTCTAAGACCTTTGGTACCCCAATGGACCTGCCCTTCACTTGAACAATGAAATGGCGGCATTCCTGCCGCTAAAGGCGGCTGCTGATTGGAGAGCTCTGAAAGCTGCTGCATTGTGCCCACACCATCATTGTTAGATCAGACAAAGGCCTTTATCAAAGGCATTGCTTGTGTGCACCAGGGTCAAACCAGGCCACCACTGCCTACCAGAACCATCAGGGGATATAGAGGGTTATTACAGGTGAAGGGCACATTGTATTATCCTCAGGCAAGACAGGTTGGAAATGTTAAGTCTGGGTAGTCTGCACCGAATAGCAGTCTAAAGCACACAAAGAAGACATCAGTTCTCTGACCTTTGACATTGAAGTCCAGACATACCTGTCAGAGCCAAACATCAACACAGACACAAGCAATTGGGTCAAATCCCCCTTTCTGGCATTTTCAAAATATGTCTGTGCCTTGTTTGAATGTGCAGAGTAGACAGTAGCTTTTTAGCATATACTGTATAATTAAGCTAAAGTTGCCACTCGCTGTCTGCTTTTGCAACAGATGTACAAAAGAGGCCTTTCTGTTGTTATTAGACCTGCTAAATATTAGTAGTTAAGCTCTGAAGGTGTTTTTTTTTTTCCCCCTCCAATTTGGCATGCCCAATGTGGTTAAGTCCTTGTGGTCTCGTATTGATTCGCCTCAATCCGGGAGGCGGAGGACGAATCCCAGTTGCTTCCACGTCTGAGACAGTCAACCTGCGCATCTTATCACGTGTCTTGATGAGCGCATTGGGAGGCTTCACACCATCCACCGCGGTATCCATGCTCAACTCGCCACGCGTCCCACTGAGAACGAACCACATTATAAAGACCACGATAAGGTTACCCCATGTGACTCTACCCTCCCTAGCAACTGTGCTAATTTGGTTGCTTTGGAGACCTGGCTGGAGTCACTCAGCAGGCTCTGGGATTAGCGAACTCCAGGGGTGGTAGTCAGTATCTTTTTACCACTGAGCTACCCAGTCCACTCTGAAGGTGTTTTTAAAGATTTCCTGTTTCAGTGGCATGTCCAAAATTTAAGGCTTATAATTTGACCAAAAAATAAATAAATATGGTCAGTTGTTTGGTATAATTTTAAAGGAAAATTTTCAATGTTTTTAATGATATATTATAAATTCTAAGACTCTCAGCATGAGATTTGACATTATATATACCTCAGGCGGTAAATAAGGTAGCTCTGAAAAACTTTTGTTTTGTTTCCAATCATGTCACCCGTAACTGAGTAAAATTGTGATGACACAACAAAGCAACCAAAAGTTATAACATTACAAAAATAATGTATTCTAGTGTCCAAAAATGTCTCCAAGTGTCCAAAGCCTCTCCAAACAAATTAAAAATAATACTTGTGCATAAGAACTAAAAACACATGCACATACAACAATATATAAATCACTGTGATGCGTGGGATAAAAAGCATCTTCACAATAAATATATATGCAAATAAATTTACTTTCTCCAGAGGGGCACATCAGCCCGAGAGGGCAAAGGGACAGTGGCTTGGGCCAATTTAGCCAGCCCCGTGTACGTCCCTGCATATAAGTGATAGTTATGTGTAGTTGAATGGCAGTAAATAATACCCTGTTCACAGTGAGTTGTTTAATCACTTCTTTCTCCATTTCTCCTTACAGACTGAGGACTGTCCCATCAAGTTCTTGCAGAGATGCCAGATAACGTGATTGCTCTAGCACACTGCACACCCTGCGGTACAACACAAGGATCCTGCGATTTTCTTTTGATTGACTTTTGTTTTTTGTTATTGTTCAATGTGCTGTCTCAGAGCGAAGAATTTCCTGTATGAGTTCAGTGCTTTGTGATTTGTATCACATTTGTATTTAATTTGATGCATAAAAAGGGAGGTCCACATATAAAGACACCATAATCCACGAGTCTGGTTCGGGCAGGTGCATGCTGTTTACAAGCATCACTAATATGTACAAACTGTATTTATTTCCCATAAAGATTTCAGGTGCAATTACAGATTTTAGTGTTTGTTTACAGTTTGCTTTATCAGAGAAAGCATATATAGAATCGGTACGGACTGCATTTTTATTAATGTCTCGCACATCTTAAAGTTTGGACCGTAGAAACCTCCTTTTCGTATTAGCGGTTCCTCAATATCTGTGAGTGTCAGGATAGTTGCCTCCTGCTTACCCTGTGCTGGGCCCTGGTGTGTTTTTGGTGCCTTCATGGTTTGTGGCACAGTCAAAACAGGCCTGCCTTCTCTCTTCCCTTACTAATTTTCAACCATCATCTCCTTTTTGCCAAGTGTGCTGGAGAGACGGCTAGAGAGGCACGGGAGGGGTTGCAGAAAAAGGGTTAGGGTCTATTCTGGGACTACCCAAGATGCCAGATGATATCTGCTACAGTTGCTAAAATGCCACCAGGATGAGCACAGAGTCGATTACACAATCCAAATAAATATAAATGAGTTCTCTAGTTACTTATTTGGTACTTAAAACAAAGAAACTGTAATATAAGCAAACCTTTGTGAACAAATAGCACAAAAGCCAAGTATAAAAAGCCGAATTTTGACAGTAGAAACCATTATGCATGCTTATGGCAAGACTGGAGGTTCTCCTTTTCCAACGATCCACTAAAATGATACCTTATAGGGTTATACTCTATAAGATTGACACAACATTTCAGTTATATTATATTTATAATTTAGCATATTTATAATTTTAGTATTTACCAATCGGTGGTATTTCATTGCCTCTCTCCCCTCAGTATTGTGCTCACTTTATGACACCCTTTGGTCAGGTTATTCTTTCAGGAAGTGGAGAAATGGTACAGTTCTTGCAGAGAGCTAAAAAACACTGTGTGGTCAACGGCAGTGTTTTCTGCATTGAAGAAATATGCAAGTGAAGAGAGCGAACAAAGTAGTGATATGCACACTACTAACTGCAGATTTAGGTTGAATCGCCTTGATTACATAGAAACAAGATTGTTTTTATATTTCCCCGTTACTGCAACTTGTTTGAAAAGACAGAATCAAATGTGAATAACTTAATACTTGTGACAGAAAAAATGCTAAAGACAATATATGGTACGGTCTTCATTGTTATGGAATGGTATGAAAGGTATGAAAATGTGTTCTGCATTTCAATAATGATCAGCAATTCTGGTTAAAAGAACCATTCCTCGTGGACAATTACAAAATGAACAACTTAACTAGCACAGATTATTACAGTCCAGCAGTGGTGTTGTGAAAACATGGTTTTACCAAACATGCAAAACTATATTTAAGACCCAAAATTGCCTCTACATAATGAACATTTTATTTTAAACAGAAGGGTAAGGGATAGTCTTTTTTTGTTTGTTTGTTAGTAACTGAGACTGACCTCTAAAAATGCTTTTACAAAGAAACAAATTCCTGTCAAATGCAAAAAAAAAAAAGCTTTAAATCAGCCAAATTGTTAGAAACTCCGCCTTTTGCTAATGTATGTGATCAAGTTGACTGCTGTTTTGCAATGATTTGCATTGAGTTTCCATCTTTATACATTAACATTTTTATTTGGAACTTGATTAAAGTGATTACATAGTACAGATGTGCTGTGGTACGATATTAATGTGTCCTCCCCCCCTAATTTTTTTCTTTATAGTTACAATAGCTTGGCTAATCTTTTTGGAATCTTTCTGTAAGGGAATTGAATTTACTCTGCATCATTTCAAAATCAAAGAGTCGGGGGACATTGGGGCTCCCCTTGCCTGTGTAGTCTTTTTGTAATCTTGTTAAACCTGACTAACGTTTTGGTACACTTGCATTCTGTTTGCTGTTGTTTTTCCAAGTCCAAGCTTGACGGTTGGCAAAGTTGGAGGTCAACCCTCCAGAAGAAGTCAGAGAAAATGCAAAAAGGAAAATCTTTAAACATCTTTTTATGGCTGTGTCCATGTGTACATACTGATACTTTATTTGATTGTTTTCCTGCATTTGATTTGAAATTTGCTTTTTCCTCTGGTGGGAAAAAGAGAGTGATAGCAGGTAAATAATTTGAGCATTGCTTAGTGTTTGCATTTCTTTTTTTGCTTTCAATAGAGCTATTGCAATAAAAAAAAGTTCCTGTAACACATTGCTGTACAGTTTGTTTTCACTTATCTGTGTGTATGTCTGTGAGTGAATAAGAGAAGATGGATGTCTCATCGATCCCACGCTGAACTTTGATGTTTGCCTCCGAAAATGTATACAGGGCAATAATATCAGTGTTAGAAATGTACTTTTATTTTATTAAGGGGCAATGTGTGCCTTCTGTCATAGAATGCCATCCGTTTGAATCGTTTAATTAAACATTTACTATCAAATTTAATTCTTCAAACTCTATAGACAGAAGGACTCAACAGAGGGATTTTAATGAAGGAATATGAAAGACAACATACTGTAATATAGAATGAAATAAGTAGATATTATTGTCACACAGACTTTGGCAATGCCAAACCACGTCTTTCCATTATTCTCAAGTTTTGAGTATGTATGTACTTTATGATGAGGCAATCTTAGAATATTGAAAAAACATGGACTCCACTGATATATGAAGATTTTGCCCAGGAATACTTCTGACACTGAAATTGTAATGAGAAAGATGGCCCACTGGATATTTCTCAGGGAAGATTACCCTGAGAGTTATAATTAATTTACAATTAAATCAGTTTATGCTCTCTTTTTATTGTTATTTTTGTCTTGATCTCAACATTAGGGGGTATTTAATTGTTTGATCATATAATTTATTTTATTTTGTCTATCTCCATCCATAACTTATTGCCCTCATGGCAATGTCTTTCCACGAGGAACATCATAGCACTCGTATAGAACACCAAACTTGATAAATAATGGTAGATAATGTTTGGAGCATTGGCAAATATTGTTAACCTGCTCAGTTGTGTGCTGCACTGCTGCTCATATCTTAATCAGTACATTTAATGTAACATTTCCAAGAGTAAAAAGACAACTGGCAAAAAATGAAGCGGAACCAAAGCAAAAGACCATGACACAGTCAGCAGTGACACTGTGCTTCATTAATCAGGTCAAATTAAGAAACAATCAGCCACAAAACTGGGTGAATAAACTGCAGGACATTGTCTAATAAAAACCATTCCCAGTCCATCATGACAACCGTATTAGAGGCAGCAAGATTTACATGAGAGATTTCTTTTTGTTTTTTTGGTACATTTACATTTTCTTAAACTTGGGTTTAACTACATGGACTTTGGTCTTTGTGCTAAATAAAGGCATGGCCACACATGCATGAGTCATTAGGGCCATACAGTTAGCCCCCCACAAGCACACAGATATGTGTGGACGCATTGACTACACTCATTCCGGTAAGCAGTGCCAGTAAGAAGCTTGGGCACATCAAAGCGTATAACTGACCATTGCAGGGGAACTTTTCAGTGGGGGGTCGACTTCTTTAGAGCTCATGTACTCATGAGCATGTAGCAAGACACTTAAACTTGGAAACCATTATCTCCTTAAAGAGCTCAAACTGCTGCAGGAATCCAGTGACCTGCAAAGTAATGTTTAGAGAGTGAGCATCCACTGTTGTTGTCCCCCCATAATGACAGGCTTAAATGGATTCTCTGTAACATTGGCAGTAAGCAACAGACCAGTGTTGGGGAAACCGTAGCTTCCCAAGCTACAAATAGCATTGAAGCTATTTAAAGATGAATATATACATATGTGTACATATGTGTGCCCAAGTAAATCAGTGAATCCTTTATGTGACCTAACTCATTTGCATGAATAGCCAAACGAATCAACTCACTAAAATGTATTTTAAAAAGTTCCCAGCGCTATTTATAAGTGAAACGTTTATGATTACATGAACTCTCCGAAATAACCGATTTGGATTTAGAACATAAATTATTTGGATTTCCTAGCAGTACACATGAAAGTGAACCGTAAAGCCCAAAGTATACTTCAGTAGGACTTGTGACACAAATCTCATCATCAGCAGAGTGCAAGAGCAATGAACACATGAGTTATTTGCACTAATTAGCTGGTCCACAAGGTGGCAACACTCATATCTGAGCCTTTGCCTTCAAGAAGAAGCACTAGTAGAAGATTTAATCAATGCTAAACATCAGGAGATGATGAACAGTGGAAGTCAAGTGTGTGTGTGTGTGTGTGTGTGTGTGTGTGTGTGTGTGTGTGTGTGTGTGTGTGTGTGTGTGTGTGTGTGTATGTGTGTGTGTAAGGAGGTCTGGAAATACCTGCATTTGTATAGCTTGAGTCTGTAGGAATATAAAGACATATTTATGTGTCTAAACTCTTGAAGAGAAAGTCGTGTCTCATAATAGTTGTATCGTGCATGCGCCAACCGCCCGTGTGCGCGCACAGTAAAATGGAGTACACTTTGGATGTATACACAAAATGGAAGTATACCTAGGTCTTTAATCTCAAAGTATACTTCGGTCAGACTCGTACAGGGCACTATACAGGTACTGATGTGCGGACATGGCAAAATTTACATCACGCATACTGTGCACATTCCAATCAGCAACGCGGACAAACGAAGTATACTCTGGAATTTCGCATGGAATTATTTGCACTAATTAGTGGGTCCACAAGGTGGCAACACTCACAGTTGAGCCGTTGCTGTCACGAAGAAGCCCTGGAAGGTGTAATCCCACTTAACAACAGGAGACGAATGTGGGAACAGTAGTGGATGTGCACGTCAAGAGCATGTGTTTGAGGAGGTCAGGAGATAAATAGTCCATTCTCTCATAGCAGTCGTAGTGCGCATATACCAATCACCTGTGTATGTGCGCATAGTAAAAAAATAAGTATACTTTGAAAGGCTAGCGTTCGACTATGCAAATGCTAAGCGTTCTCGTCAAAACCAAAATATACTTTGGGCTTTAAGGTGAGCTTGTTTGATTACTCCCTCGACTCCATTGCTGCATTCGCAATGCAGTGTGACAAATGTAGCTATTGTGACGCTACAGTGGAAAAGCTACATTATTGTGAAAACAGCTTAGCTAATGATATGCTAATGAAAAATGTTTTTAGGTTAGTTGTTATTTTTCACATTGGAAATGTGAAAAGGGTCCATTGCAACTAAGTAATGGTATTCCAAAAAATATTCGATCTGAATGAGAAAGCTGTTTTAGAATGGTGAGTCATCAGTGCCCCCAAAAGTATTGCTCTAACCACCCCTTGTTGAAATAGCTAGAAGGTCTTCTGCTGAATTTGGCTGGACTCCTGCTGAATCCAGAAGGGGTCCCCTACCCACTGACAGACATTTCTTGCGTCATATGGAGCTGAGGTTTCTCCTTGGATCATTTCAGGGGCGTGGATGTGTATGAATGTTGATGGAAGATCAGGGATTAGACTGTATGTGGCTCATGAGCTCACTGGCAACATCTGAAAGTATTCCTTAACTTCTACATTGGCCACAGAGCAATTAGGCATCCACACTCAAGGGATGTAGTATTTGCTGCTAGGTCTTCATGTTTCAAAACAGACATGAGCAGCGGTTTCTTTTAAAAGTCATTAGGGAGAAGGTTATAGGCCTACTCTAAATTATGTAGGTCAGGTATGCCCTAAGAAGAGCAAATTACCTGGAAATGAAGCTTTGAGTTTATGAGCTGAATGACTTATCGCATTTCCTGACACAAATAAACTTAGACCAGCTTGGCTTGTTCTGGTCAGTTCTGGATTTGTGTTGGTCTAGATGGTGGACCAAGGTTGCATTACTGGTTAAAATAGTTAAGAAGCATCAACATGCTGGAGATCAGCGTGCAAAACAACATATGGTGACCAGCAATGCTGGTCATTTCGGGAGGGGTTATCTCTGACTTGAATATAATTCACAAAAATCGAAATAATTTAACCACAAAAATCAGTTACTCATGCCACCCCAGATGTGTGACTTACTTCTGCAGAACAGAAACAAATATTTCATCTCTGTCAGTCCATACAATGCCATACAATACAATGAAGCTAAAAAAGCACATAAAAAGCACTAAAGTACTCCTTACGACTCCAGTGGTTTAATACATGTCTTCAGAAGTGATCCAATTAATTTTGGTTGAAAACAGACCACACAAATTCTTCTTTTTCACTTTAAATCGTGACATCTGCAGTCACTTTGGTGATCATGATTTCAAGCTCGATTACACTTCCTAGCGCCATCTAAAGCTCTGTGCATGCGTCAAGAACTAAGAAGTGAAATTGAGATTAAAAACATGATTGTGCCTAGAGACTGCAATGGCAAGATGAACAGTGAAAAAGGAGTTATATTTTGGTCTGTTCTCTCCCAAATTGATCACTTCAGAAGACATTGGATTAAACCACTGGAGTCTTATGGATTACTTTTATGCTAGCTTTATGAGCTTTTTGGTACTTCAAACTTTGGTTTTCCATTCACTTGCATTTTATGGACCTACAGAGCAGAAATATTCTTCTAAAAATCTTTGTTTGTGTTCTGCAGAAGAAAGAAAGTCATACACCTCTGGGATGGCATAAGGTTGAGTAAATTATGAGAATTTTCAATTTTGGGTGAACTATCCCTTTGAAAATATGCGAGAAGAGTGAAAGATGACAGTCCATAGAACTTTTGTAGTGTGCAAAGGGACCCAGGTTAAAATCCTGAACTAATACACATTTTTTTTAATAAACCAAGCAAAATTGCAACTAAATCTGATAGCTAGTGATTATCAGCCATTTTTGTTGTATGAAATAGAACCGCCTTTTTTTCCTCTTTGCCTTTTGATAGTTACTCCTTTTGTGTTCCATAGAAAAGAAAGTCAACATGAGGGTCAGTGATGAACTTTTATTCATGAGAATGGGTAATTTCTTGACTTTGACAATTATTACGATTTTAACCTGAAATAGGCTAATTATGTAACTTTATCAAAGATACAAAAATATCCATGAACTTTTAAGGTCCTTATATGAACTATATATGTCCTTTGCACACAGGTGTTTCTTTTTTTTGAGCATTGCCATAAAATAACCATTTTTGGTTCTCCAAAGAAAGTGGGCATGACACTTCTGTTGCTGTGTCTGCCAATTTCCATCAACTTAAGGATTTGCTTTCAATTGTATTTCTAAAGAACTCGCTGCATTGCTGCAGTCGGACCCTGACTAAATGACTGAAAGCTCAATGGCATAACAATTGAACAGTGAACTTCAATCATTCAGAATTTACGTTAACCCTTGTTTTGGCTTTTCTTTGTTAAGCACTTGGCTTGACCATTGCTCCTTGATCCTGTTGTTGCCTGGAACAAAGACCATCATACCAGTGGCAATGGGATCAATGTCATCTGCTCAATGATCCTATTGAGAGCTTAGCTGTTGCCAAATATCAACTGGATCTTAAATGAACTACAGTACTTAGTTCCTAAGCACAAATATCCAATTTGTCCTGCATTATACATCAAAACACATTGGTAAACTTTGAGCAAGAGTGAGAGAGGATACATTTTCCACTGAATCTTCCACTTAACAAACTTCCTGGAATTTTACTTAACATTTGACCCCATCTTCTGAAATCGAGGTCATGTTATTGTGATGCAGCTTACACGCATCATACAAGTTTGGAATGCACAGAGCATCCGTCCATCTTAATGAATATTATGACATTTTGGAAAACACAGGATCATATATGATGAAACCAGTAGTTTTGCTCTACTGTTACATATCTTACAGTTAACAACTTAATGCATAGTCAAATCCAATACTATTCTGATTAGTTCTCATACAAGCCATCTCGGTCCAGAGAAGAAAAGACATCAGAATTACAACAATGGGCACAAAAAAAGGTCACCTTGCACAGACAAAGATTGTTTCTTTTATTTCAGTCATTTAAGTTTATAACAACCTTTGGATACTAAACATAAAAAAAGGGAAAATGATTTTAAAATACAAATTTTTGCACCCCATGATGACTTTCAAAAGGATTTGAAAACATATCCACATTTGAACTATACACCACACTGTGGTGTAGATTAACAATCAAGCACCAATGAAAGCTTCACAAATTAACAACGGAACACTAGGTTCTGGGTTTCCACGGATATTTCCTTCCTGGTTAAATTAAATCAGAATGGAGGAAAGACCTATTAAAATAATTCTGAAAATGTTTACGTTTTGTTCTATGCATTTCCATGAGGTTTTTAAAAACAAAATGGGTATGCTACGATCAATGCCACTGACTCCTTTAGGTCAGTAATTTGTAATTGCTTGACAACAAATAATTACTATATATTTATATAAAATACTGTTTCATTTAAAGAAAGATCTTTGTACAAATGTCAGTGTAAATGAATGTGTGAGCTAATACGTGAATGAAAGTGAGTGAGTGAGTCAGCATATCAACAAAGAACCCAGAAATTCATTATAGAACCAAATTGTTTTATACTAAAAAGGTGTTTTACACAATATACACATTGTATAACTTACAAAAGAGATAAATGACACATTGCTAAAAAGTCCTGATACAGCAGTGTTAGTATCACCAACAACAAAAAGAAGAGAAAGTGATGGGGGGTAATGCTAGGCTTAAAAAAAGCAGTCCCACTAATGTAACGCTTCAGTGCATTTTAGTCTCTTTGAAATTCAAAGTGCCCATTTGGTAACATGGAGACAATCCCACTCATAAGAAAAAAGAATGAGAGAGCTTTTCTCCGAAAAATGTACCACATTTTGTGTAACATAAAATATATTGTAGGAAAATATCGGAAAAGAATCTCAGCAAAATCTCAGAGGAAAAAAATCTAATGCACTTTGTGTCACAACTGCCATGGCACCTTTGCTGGATCTGCATATTTCTTGTGAGGTACTTCTTTGGGAAAAAAAACTAATTTATTTTGTTCAGTATCTTTTGCTGTGTTGCACAGTAGCACCATAGAGTTAAACTGGAGAGGCTGCCCCAATGCAATTCCACTGGTAATCAGCATGACGGCTGCAGTTGTTGTAGGCGATGACTGATCCTCAACAACAACAACAACAACAGACTGCACAGATGCCACTACGTTACGTCCTCTTCATGCACACAATACAGCGGCTCACACGGGTCTTCAAGTTTCCAGCTTTTAGTGTCTCCGACTGCGGCTTTCTATTTGAGCAGAGAAAAGGAAGGGATTAGGTTGATAAACCAGTTTATGAACTCATAATAATAAGCAGTTTTTGAATGTATGAGTGCTGCATACAGTGTGTGACATTTGCAAAGATTTACAAGAGTGAAAAGGTCCATTCAAACTGACATTATAAGTCTACAGTTGTCCAAGTAGCAAAAGGACCCAACAGGCAACCTTAGTCTACTTCACAAACTATCTGATGTTTGTTGAAACTGATCTAATGACGACACAATTTGTGACTCCCACATAAATAAAGTCATCTAGCTAACACGCAATGCAGTGTCATGACATATACAGCTCTTACCTGAACATTTCATTCACATCCACAGTGGCCAGCCAGAAGCTGTACGAGTTGCCGTAATAATTGCAGGTGCCTCGACCATGGCACTCGATGAATGGAGCGGAGCGGAATTCCTCCAGACAGGATCCGGGAGAGGCAAGAGCCTGACCTGAGCCTTCCGCACCTGCACTGGTGTGCTGTTACACAGAGAAATAAAGGCAAACTGACAAATAGATGCAGATGCGTGTTCTGATATTTGCCGTTATTACTTCAATAATGAACTACTGTAAAACTTCAGAAGACATGGAACACAACATGCACGTCGTACAGGCACATGCACGTTCTAGAGCTGGAAAACGACAGTTACCACCCACTTTTATAGTATGTAAAAGAGCAAACTAGACATTCTGCTAGATAACTCTAATCTACCATGAAAATAATCATGCAATTCAGGCAGCATGATTTTTGGGTGAACTATCCTCATGAAAAAGATCTTCTTTCACCTTTAGATGGATTGAAAGTGAACGGGTTTAATTGGAAGATGATCTTAACTTTCCTATTCTGTCCAGTCATTTTTGACCGAAATCAACACCCCCACAGTAGTATAGTTAAATTAGTGAAATTATATAAATGTGCTAATTTACATATGCAATTGAATGGTGAACTCGATTCATTTATATGTAAATAAGATCTACAAAAACAAAAAAACAAACATAAAATCCCAAAAGAAGTGCATAATTTTATTGTTTTTACTTCAGGGAAGAAGAAATGTTATAATTTCTTAAAAAAATAAAAAATAAATTACACCTGTACTGTGTCCGGTCAAGTAAGCGGCCCTACTTAATCAGAATATTAGGGTTAAAGTTTATGGAATATACCATCATGAAGGAGTAACCAATCCAGAGGTGATCCCAGTTCTGTGGGCAGGTTGGCAACTGAATGGTCTGGCTGTGTATAGCAATCACCATGGCTGGGGCTTCACACACAGTACACCTACACACACACAAACACACATCACGTTTCTGCAATGGACTCTGATACTTTTGCCCAACCACCTTCGAAAAGCTCTTGTATATGAGCTTCACCATGCAAACAGATACCTCTCCAACACATCATATAGCCTCTGTTTTCATGTCTGTCTCTTACCTACTGATGAAGGGTTTGATGCCTTCTCCACTGATGGGTGCCATGCTCATAGGCATGGGCTCTGGTGTTGACAGCCAATAGGAGTAGTCATTGCGGGCGGCAAAGTTGCAAACATTGTTGATGTTGCAAAACATGAAAGGCATGGTGCTGAAACGACGTAGGCAGCTACCGGCCGTACCTGTTAAAAGAGATTATTGTTATTTTAAACTAAAATAAAAATGCATACATGATATTTGTTCTCCAGTATGCAACTTTGAGGCTACTCACCCAGGTCCTGTCCGTGTGCCCTCTCGTTGCCCTGCACATAGAGTAAAGAGTACCCATCATAGATGAGCTCTGTGCCAACAGGACAATCTGGCACATCAATGGTCTGGCTGTGGCGTGTTATCAGAAAACCGTGTGCTGCAGATGATGGTCCTGAGTAACCTGGAGGGCCCTGAATTCCATCTGGACCAGGAGGGCCGGGGTAACCACGCGGACCTGTACATAAATGAGGCAGTGGAAATGTAGTCACTGTTTAAAGCAATTAACTTTCAGTGCTGCAAAACAACCTTAAACGTGAAGTGTGTAATCATTGAGCCACAAGCAGCATCAAACGGAATCATGGACAGTTTGAACGCTGCTTCAACAAATGCCATCATTTGGCACCTGTACATCCTGTCCCTTTTACCTGGTTGTCCAGATGGTCCTAAATCTCCCTTCCTTCCAGGTGAGCCATTAAATCCTGGAGGTCCCATTGGACCTGGGTCACCCGGGTTGCCAGGTGAACCTGTAGGATGTATTGACACCAGACATGATAAGGACTACGTTATTGACCAGTGTTTTTCTGCAGTGAAAAAACTATTAGCTTTACTGTGTATAGGGGTACAGGACACATAATGGGTACATGGACCTTTTTTAATCAACATCAATATTTTAGACATGTTCAGCAAGTCAAACCCAAGAAACAACATGTCAATTCCCCAAAGGTAATTCATGTCATCTACCCATAGTCTAAACATGACCACTAACCTGGAAGACCCTGCAGTCCCAGAGGTCCTGGTGGGCCTCTGTTGCCTTGGAAACCAGGTGGTCCAGGAGGCCCACGCTCCCCCTTCAAAACAATAGGGCTTGGCGACTGAGCTGGGTCACCAGCAGGTCCTACGATCGACAGAGGGGAGAGAAATATCAGAGGATGCATTACTTATTGGTTTGTAAAGGTACTGGATAATGTCCAGGTTTCAAAGTTACACACCTGGAAAGCCAACTTCACCACGGTCCCCAGGGAGGCCGGCAGGACCCATGGGGCCAGGCTGTCCTTTAGGTCCTGTCCATTCAGATGTTTTGTGGATAAATAATATATAAATATAAATAACACTAAAAACAAGCAAATGATGAACTCTTGCTATGTTTATACAGAGGGATAACTGACCTGGGAATCCAGAAACTCCTTGAGATCCCAAATCTCCTTTAAGCCCAATGGGTCCTGGAGGACCTGGTGAACCCTTGTGAAAACCAAAGTACAAAGTATCGATTGAATGAACAGATAAACAAACCGCTCACTTTTTGGCAACGTCAGCTGAAATGTGATATACCATTTGCAGCCCTCAATGAAAATGAAAATGAAAATATGTTTGGACATCAATGAAACATGGCTTCTACATTTTCAAAATTACCTTTAGGGTTTATAGGGGTTATGTCATGGGGAATCAAATTTTCCTTGATATTTTGACATATAAAAGGTATAAAAACATAATGTAAATTTCAGAACTCAAAAATTAATCCCCAGTGTAATAAAAACATTTATTGAAACCAAGCTGCAAAAAACACCTTGTTCTTTACTTTCGCGGCTCTACCCTACATTCATTCATGACTGCCTCTACTACGAAAAAACATCAAGGCCTACTTAAAATTATTGCACCCTTAGCCCTGCCCACTGGTGCTCAGTTCCTACTCAAGAGAGAGAACTAGACAAATAGGCCTAGTGTGGCCTCACTATTCCTGAACACCAAAGGGGACCCATTAGGACTATTTTGAATAATTTTTGTAAATAAACATGCACTAGACAGACATCTTTGACCGCTTGATACATATCAAATTACAACTCTGAAGAGAAGCCATTTTCTGTCATTCAGCTGCTCTGACACTTGTTGTTTTGAGCAAACACATCATGGACGTGTTCTTTCGCCCAACTGCGCTATTTTTAATGGTTGGTGTTTGAAAAAATGCGCTAGCGGCATCATTAACCGTTTTGATACATTTACGGCAATGTGATTCTGTATGTTTGTGCGTCTAGTTCACACCGTGCTTTGGACTATGTGTGAGAGTCATGTGGATGTGTCTTCATCATATTTCAGTGTGAATTGTATGTTTTTTCGGCTCATGTCAGTGTATTGTAGGACTGCCCACAACCAAAGATATTTCTAGTCGACTAGTAGTCGTTAGTTTAAGCCATTAGTCGACTAGTTGTAGCACGTTTATGATATTCATTTAATGACTTATATATATATATATATATATATATATTTGGGGTGGCATCAGAAAATGGTTTGAGTTCCAGGGCTGAGAATGAATGTTATCAGTTACGTTGCTAACACTGTTCTACATTACATAGAAATACTAAACCTTTAAATTATACATTTTACAAGCACACACGAAGAGAGCCGCAGCGACACCGGCAAAAGCGTTAATAATTCTGAATGTGTCTGTCTGAACATTTAGTTAATTTATAGAGAGGCTTGTGCCGACAGATGATGATCTCGGGAACGATGATGGTCAGAGTGATCGCCAATAGCTGATGCCTTTGACCATGTCAAGATGATATTTGGCTAGTTTTCCCATTAATGTATTTTAAATTATTATGATTATTATCAAATTAATATTACAAATAATTTGCCCGTAGACACGTGCTTGAAGAAACTTTATTATATTATTAAGAACAGATGACAGAAAAGCCATCTATGCGCATGTATGACGCGCTGATATGGAGGTGTGCAGTCTCGTTGAACACGCGCATCTAAAAGGTTCTCACTCTTTCTTTGTTTCTGTCATGTGAATTGTTTTATGCAAGAACATTTTTGTCTATAAATGCTGCAAATGACCTCAGACATCTCAGCTCAGGAGGTGCTTTGAGTTCAGTTCACTTTATTTCCACAGAGCTGTTCATTGTGATCACAACTCTGTAGTCTATACATCTGTGATTAAAATATAAAATAATACAAAAACACGTTCACCTCAAACCATGATTTTTGTTTCAGTGATTATCATCATCATTATAATTATTATTTTTACATTTACAATTGTTTTTGTCTTCACTTGTGTAAGTAATTTTCTGCCGCCATGTTTAGATGGATACTTGCCTGATGGTAAATTGAAAGGTGGTTACTTACGTATATTTAATTTTTTCGATCACTTCATTATTTTAATTGCTTTTTTGTTTTGTTTGGATTGCAATTTGAATTTAGAAATTTATTTTAAGTTTTTAGTTTAAATAAATAAATGACATTTTCAATGCAAAATCACTAAATTAAGAATTCACCGATCCCTTAGCCCAGGTGTTGCCGATGTAATTGGATATTGTGATATATACTGTATATATATATATATATATACACACACACACAGTCAAAAGTTTTGAAACACTTGACTGAAATGTTTCTCATGATCTTAAAAATCTTTTGATCTGAAGGCATATGCTTAAATGTTTGAAATTTGTTTTGTAGACAAAAATACAAGTGCCACCATATTAATTTATTTCAATATAAAACTACCATTTTATAAAAAAAAAAAAAGTTTTTGAAATGGATGACTTGGACCAAATAATAAAGAAAAGTAGCTAATAAGTGCCAAACATAGATGGGAACTCCTTTGAAGCTGCTAAAATATAACTTTTTATTTTGGATATTTCACAACATAATTCTCATATTTCCATTTATGTTATTCCATAGTTTTGATGACTTTACTATTATTCTAAAATGTAATAAAAATTATTCTAATAAATATATATTGTGAAGTAGGGAACAAACCTATGGAAAATTATCATATGCTACTAAATTATGGTTTGGAACAATGTGATTACACAATTTACATTTTCTTTCAAATTTGTCTACAAACATTAATCTGGGAAAGATAAAGTAGCTTTATCACTTATTAAACTTCCCATTAGAACATTAAACACATCAATAAAGCTCACCGGGAAACCAGAGGAACCATAATCTCCTTTCAGTCCAGGTGCACCAGGTGTCCCGGGGAGTCCAGGTAAGCCCTTCTCGCCCTTAACTCCTCCACTACCTGGAGGGCCACGGGGACCCTCAGGGCCAGGAGGACCTTCACATTCACAGAACAGAAATCAGTTAGGCCTATGTTTCAACCCATGTTTTATGCTGAATCAGATCAAATCCACAAACAGACTAACAAATAGCATTAATCTCACATCAGGAAATAAACCACTGTCTGGGTTTTTGTGTATGTTTATCACGTGCATCTTGCTTTGTATAGTGCTTAGGTTTGTAGAATGGTTCTGTGATGTTCTGGGAGCATGAGTAGAAAGAAGAGAACAATAAAAGACTCAACTATTTTCTTAGAAACGGATAGGCATATGAAAAGAAATGGAGTGCAACATTAAATTTCTCTTAACCGTTGGCAAAACATCTAATAACAGCATGAAACAGGTGAGTATCAACCCAAGCAGTCTAACCTGCGGGACCTATGGGGTCAAAGGTCAACATCCAAAAATCCAAAATAGAGGAGAGGCAAGGAATACAATTACAAGTTTAAATCAAAGAATAGCAAAGCAACATAAGCAAGCTTCTGTATATTATGTTTTGAAGAGCATATGAGCTTTGTCAAATTAAACAGAATTAAAAAAAAAATATTCAAACATATTGTTTTGTTTTTGCATCCAATGACTTTAAAAAAGTGTTACTGATAAAACAGCTTAGCATGACATTGACCATGTTTACAAGCACACCATTTTCCAATTAAAGGGACAGTTCACACAAACATGAAAATTCTCACATCATTTACTCACTCTCATGCCATCCCAGATGTGTATGAACATTTCAGCTCTGTAGGTCCATACAATGTAAGTGAATGGTGGCCAAAACTTTGAAGGTCCAAAAGTACATAAAGGCAGCATAAAAGTAATCAATAAGACTTCAGTAGTTAAAGCCATGTCTTCAGAAGTGATCTGATAATTGTGGGAGAGAAACAGATCAATATTTTAAAGCCCTTTTGTACTATAAATCTTCACTTTCATTTTTACATTCTTCTTTTGTTTTTGGCCATTCTCATTCTTTGTACAAATCACCACCTACTGGTTGGGGCTGGTCAAAATTTATAGTAAAAAATGACTTAAATATTGATCTGTTTCTCACCCACACCTATTATTGTTTCAGGAGATATGGATTTAACCACTGAAGTCTTATGAATTACTTTTATGCTGCCTTTATGTGATTTTTTGACATTCAGAATTCTGGCCACCATTCACTTGCATTGTATGGACCAACAGAGCTGAAATATTCTTCTAAATACATCTAATACTCATCTGGGATGGCATGAGGTTGAGTAAAAGAATCAACCTAATTCCAAAAAGTCTTATTTTTTCCCTTCAAAAGTAACAGAATTACTTTTATTTAGACATGTGCAGATATAAATTAATAATATTCTGTTACAATGATTTTTCTGAATGATTGAATTCATTTTAATAAATGAATATGCTAGTGGTCTTGTTTACATTTCTAAAATCCACTGTAACTTTGGCTTATTTTGTTTACTGCAATAAAGTTTATATTACAATCAGAATGACCACATTTTAAAATTAATATAGGAATATTCTTGTGCATGTAAACAAGCTCACAGTGCTAAATCTACAAACTTTGAAACAACTTCCATTCAAATACAGAAAGAAAATGCTCAATTACACATGTAGTCAATTATACTGTGGCAATGTCCCAATTTTGACAATAGAAGTAGAATTTTTTTGCATGATGGGAAAGATTCATATATTTACTGACCAAACGACATACAGATATATCAAGAATAATGAACCAGTGTTTCCAAACCTTTTTTCTGCAACGGCACACTTTTTACGACTAAAAAAAATGATATGGCACACCACTATCCCACATAGGCTAACCATCGTCAATATTTTTCCTTTTTAAGAACTTGTCCATGTTTTCTGTGCATCTTAGTTGCTTGTTTACTTGTAATGTTTGAAATTCGTCTATGCAAAAAAATAAAAAAAGTCACATTAAAGTGCTTGCGTTAGACTTTCTTATCGTCCGTCATTTTGACGGACAGGGTTGTAAAAATTCGTAAAATATTATTACCCGTCATTTTAATTTTCATATTTTAAAGATAATAAGACATTTAATAGCTTTTAGTTTCGTTCACATTTTCATTTTAATCATGAATTTACAGGACGAGCATACAGCAGATTATGCATTTATTTATTTAATAATGAAGAGAACAGATGAACACAGGAAGCAGATGAATGTTTTTTCCCTGCAGTGACAGCGGAGGCCACTAAAACACGACATATGAACAATGCAATATTACAAAAACAAATACGATTAAAATATGAACAAAACATCTGCTTTGACTTAAACTGAGTGCTCACCTGCACGTAATCAAGCGTAGTGCAGCTACGAAATCGGACACCAGAAGACTACAGAGGACAGCTCGGTCTGCTGAGAGGATTATTGGTTGCCCCTTGCCCCCCTTCAAGAACTATACACTTCCAGAGTGAAGAAAAAGGCTGTCAAAATCACTCTGGATCCCACTCATTCCCATTTTTATTTTTTTTTTTTTTATTACTTATGTCTTGCTGCTGTTTTTGGTATTGTTTGTATTGTTGTGCACTAACAGCTCCTGTCACCAAGACAAATTCCTTGTATGTGTAAGCAAACTTGGCAATAAAGCTGATTCTGATTGTGATTCTGATGGTGACTGATGCTGAGGTAATTGTCATTAGATTTTGCATCTTTGTCTCGGACAGACGATTTCTCGTGTCAGTTTTAATTTGGTTCTGGGGGCTGAACTCAGCGTTAAGCGCCGCATCGCCCTCCACATGACAAGAGTTGCAGAAAGCGTCACAGAGGGGCGAATTGACCAGTTTGCCACGAAAAAAGCGGGAGGTGTGCACAATAAACACTGAAAACATGTATTTGGAAGAGAGAAAAAAAGCTTGCAGTTGCTTTGATAGCAGAAATAAATTAAATGGCTTGTTTATGTTTAGGTCTAAGTGTTTTCTTGGTGAATTTAAATTAGTTCAATAAATGGGGTCTCTGATATTCGTAAACGATAAGGTAATATTTAATTAAAATACATTACGAGACATTCAATGTCTCTTCACAAATTTGGACAGTTTTTAAATATTTCTTGTTGCTCTCAAAGATATTGTTGGTGAAGCAAAAACGTGTGTGACACACACTTTTGTGTGACGTCACTTCATAGACTTCAATGTATTTTGCAGCGCTGACGCGAGTCACATGAAAGACCCTTAACTCTATAAATATCACTCATGCACATTAATCATTGCTCTTCACAATTAACAAAACTGACCGATTATTGTTTCAAAATGGCTACTTTATCCGAAAGGTGAGGAGTTTGGATCCCTGAAATTATTATTATTATTTTTTCCATGCATTTATTTATTTTGTGGAATTTGATAATTTTCCACGGTACACATGACAATATTTCACAGCACACTAGTGGTTGGGAAACACTGTTCTAAACCAAATTAAAAATGAGATGCTCGAAGCAAAAAAAACAAAAACAAAACAAAAACATTAATAATAATAATTTAATAAATAAAATAAAATCTTGCTTATTTCTAAAATAGTATGAGCCTGACCTGCTGGGCCTGCACAGATCCAATGTCATCAGGAGGAGGCAGAGCCATGCCACAGGAAACAAGAAATACATGTCATACCCAGTATGAACCTGGGTAACAAGGCTAACAGACACTATCCAAAATGGGTTACCTTTTACACTGACTTCAGAAACTTCAATACAAAAGGCATCAATACACCAATATTTCAACTTTGTCTACCAAAATCTCTATGTGTAAACTGAGGAGGTCTTTTTTGTCTGCCATGTAAAGGCAAAACAAAGATTCAGTGAAAACTGCAGTAACTACAAAATCCACTAAAAGCAAGTAAATTTGAGGCCATTTATCTCAGTTTCAGTGTTAGCATAGTTACTGTGTTTTGTATGGCAGACAAGTCAAATATAAAAAATTATATATATATGTATTTTTTAAAAACAAATTTACATTAATACTTCCAGAACTCATACAAAGTGTTTGTTTTTTGGCCTGAGTGGAACCCATTTTAAATAGTCCTGTGCTGGCTTTTCATTTCTTTCTCGTGCAAATACAGACACTTGGCTTTGTTCATAATGCTGGAAAAATCTGATTTTTCCTCAGTGAGTGATTGTTCAAACTGAAAACTGATGTGGCCAGATCATATTTTCTTCTGTTCAGACCACATTCGCATTTACTATCATGCTATTAGTTGTTTCATAGTAATGCAACAAACTTGCGTATATTCACCATGCATGAGATTTTATCGATGGATGTTTTACCACCGATTATGCTTTTCATGAGGGCGTATCCAAATATGAACATTCTTCACAGACAAGGGTTTAAAAATGCACTACGCAATGTTCCTTGCTGCCACTCAATACTTTATCGCATTGAGGTTTCTCACAACCGGTATGGATTACTGCAATTTAGTGCATATCTTTGGGTAACTTAAGCCAATGTCTGTATTATTTTAAGAGGTTTGCAGTGCTTTGTGTGCCCTGTAACATATAAATGAAATACGAAAAAAAAACACATGAAATCTGATCTGGCCATTCAGACTGAGACACATTAAGAAAAATCACATTTTAATCAGATTCCAAACCAACTATGAATGTTGTTTGGATGAGGCTTGTAAAATTTTATTTTATGTGTTTTTGTCCTGTTCAGACTACAAAAACCGAAATGGATTTGAGTGACTGCGTCCCAAAAATCAGATTTTTTTCTGCAGTGTGAACAAAGCCAAAAGGTACAGTGACATGCAGACAGGTACTGTGAACACATAAATAAACAGTCTGTTGACTGACAGGTGCTTCCCATTTCAAAACCATCGAGACACTGCAGCTTCCATTGCTGGAGAGAAGGGAGGGGGTGGAAGTGAAGACACAAAAGCATGACGGATGAACAGGTAAATGTGGAGGAGCAATGTAGACACTGTGTGTAACGCTCCTGGGGTCTCAGCTGGCATCTGTGAAACACTAAATGCACAAAGCCTCTGCATGCATGCAGACAGTCCACCTATCTCTAACACACAGACACACCAGCACTTCTGCACTTGTGTGTACACATAATTGGGAAAGAGAGTTGTGGACATAGAAGATTTTGCAGTGAATGGACAAACAGTGTGCCTTATGCTCTTTGATTTGAGTCAGTGTAGTGGTGCATAGTGGCATAACCACGATTGATTTTGCAACATCCCATGCAAATCATACACTCAAAGCAAGTATACCCTCTGGTTCACAATCACAATACTAAATTTGAATACTAAATATGAAGATGATAATTTGATAAAAACACTTCTGTTAAAACTCATGTATTACTGTATTTGAGCTGTACATTTGTTTAAATCGTAATTTTTACAGTTGTTTTAGGGTTTGTTGACAATATATTGTCATTGCAACAAAGTTGTAAAATTGGCTACAACTTAACACAGAAAAGGTTAGTAAGTGATTTTATCACGCTAAAATCATATTACCACGCATAGCATTTATGTCTTGTGGCTATACTTTTGAAATAGTGAGTATTTCAACATTTACAGATTGCCCCCATTCACTTCCATTGAGTGCCTCACTAACACATTTGAGGTTTTTTTAAAGAAAGGAGGGGCAAAAAAAAAGTCAAAAATGTTTTTGTGGTAATTGATATTATGCTACAAATGTTTTCGATTGAGCTTAACTTGTATTAAACCCGGAATATTCCTTTTAAAGCCAATGTTTGGACAATCATTTGTTGAATTCATTTATTTAGTGTTTGTTATTCGTTTTAAGGTCATTATTTGTTTCCAAATCAGATATTCTGCTTTCGACACACCCGATTTAAACATATATGAACGTAATAACAAAATATCAGCTTGATATCATTACTATGTCTTTGTGAAATCCAGAGGGTAGAGCTGGCCAAAAGGATGAGATGTTTAACTTACCGGTTCTTCCAGGAGGACCAGGTGGGCCTTGGTTACCTTTAGGCCCCTGCACAGGCAGACCTGGAGGGCCAGGAGGCCCTACAGGACCAGATTGTCCTGGCAACCCAATGAATCCTGCCTCACCCTTTGGACCAGGAAGTCCAGGACCACCGGGAGAACCAGGAAAGCCAGAGTCCCCTTTAGGCCCTGTAATTTGACAAAGAACAAATGTAATGAGAAATTTGGCAGAATTCTTCTAGTGTTAAAAGAGATAAATGAAGAAAAGTCTTTACCTGGTGACCCGGGGAAACCAGGTAGGCCTGGCCCACCAAGACCTGGAGCACCTGGGTAAAAAGATAAAAAGAAATTAATGTAGGTAAATTTACTACACTGACTATATTAAAAGGTATACATCATATTTCTTGTGCCTCTAAAGATTAAGTATGTAACATCATCATTATCTAACACCTGTTTTGTTATAGGGAAGGGAGACCTAATAGGACACGGCAGTAGCGAGAGAGAGAAACAAGAGAGAGACTGTATCTGCATCTGTATGTTTTAGGTTTTATGTAGTGATATTGAGGAGTAATAAAATACTCAGGTTGACAGTTCGCTGCCTCCTGACTTCTCCATTGCTTAACTTATGAACTTGTTACAGTGGTGACAAAACCCGTGAGTGATCGGAGGAAATGTCGTCATGGAATCTTCACTGCTGGGTGAAGTCATCAAGTCCCTTGCCAGCAACCAACAAAGTCAACATCAGGCCCATATGGAGTTACGCCTGGAGCAGGAACAGCATTTCCAACTCCTGTCCAGGCTCAAACAGAGGACCGGCAGGTATTCCGGAGCCTGATCGACAGAGAGGGGGCTACTTCTTTGAGAAGACAGCTGAGTTGTGGAAGTGGCCACTTGACCAGTGGGCAGCCTGCCTTTTAACGCTCCTCTCCGGGGAAGCACAACTTGTGGCCCAACAACTTCCTTCTGCCAGCCTCCTCGATTATCGAGATCTGAAGAATGCCATCGTACAACGGTTTGGCCATAGTCCTGAACTGAGCCGCCAGTGCTTCAGGTCCCTGAAGTTTGGGAATAACGGCCGCCAATTTGCTTCTGCACAACAGATCCGGGATGCCTGCTGGAAATGGTTACTGGCTGAGAAAATACACAGCACCGCGGATATCGTCAACCTGGTGACGCTGGAGCAATTCATCTCCCAGCTTCCTCCTGGAGGAGGCGTCCAGCTGGCCGAGGACTACATGGCGCATTTCCAGGAGGCAGCGACCCAGAGACTCTTCCTTCTTTCTCTTCTCTCTCTCACTCTCTCCCCCTGCATCTCAACCCCCCACTTCCCAGACTTAGGGGCTCTTTCCCTTTGTCTGTGTCTCCCTCTTCCCTGTCTCCCTCTGCTCTCCCCCCCAGGTTGACAAAGCTGCCCCCATGGGCTTGGTAGGGAAGCCTGGGCCGGTCTGTTGGGGCTGCAGGGAATCTGAGCACTACCAGGGTCCAGTGATGGAGGTGGGGACACTGGTCCGGATCCCTGACACTCTGCAGGCTGACCTCGATTGGGCAGAAATGTATCGTATACCAGTGAGTCTAAAAGAGGATACATACCAAGCTTTTGGTTCATGTGATATGAGCGCAAAGTGATCATCTGTGTTCCACAACTGCTTTCGGGTACTTGAATAACATATAACGTGTGAGTAAGGGCAGCCGGTGGACTTTTCTGGTGACCTCCAAGGGTGAGATGGTGCCCTACGCAGACTGCGTAGTCTGAGAACCGAGAGAGACTGGACTGTTCCTGCATCTGTAGCAGTATGACGCGTTTGTGTGTTTATGTGGCTACTAAGATCCCTTTTTGTTTAAGTTTTTTTGAGTGAAGAGTAATAAAATACTCACATTGATGGTTTGCTGCCTCCTAACTCCTCCATTGCTCAACTTATGACCTTGTTACAAACACATTAAATATAACTGGGTGTTTCCTTTAAAGAGCTCCGGCTCCGCTTATTCCACAATGAGAGAGCTTCTGTTTTGACTTATTTGGTATTTTTGTATAATTCCCTCATACTTTGTGATCTACATCACCTGAAGCTGTTTGGAAAGTTTAGAGTTCATCTGGACTGTAAGCAGTGCAATTCTCCCTCTCCTCAGTCAGGCGCAAGCTGCAGTGCTGCTTTTGTGTGTCATCATTAGAGTTTAATGTCATTTCATGTTTACGTTAAATTACATCAAATGACTATTCGACAAAAAAACATTTAGTCAACAATTTTTTATTGTCGACGTTGTCGATAATTGAGTGCATGTGATAATTTCAGCGTGTACTCCCTACTGACCAAAGATGGACTGACCTGGTTCACCCTTTTGTCCCGCAGGCCCTGGAATGCCATCACGACCAGGAAAACCTTTATCACCAGGAATGCCAGTTGGTCCAGATCGGCCAGGATCTCCTGGCCTACCAGGAGATCCATTAAGACCAGAAGGGCCTGGAACTCCATCCAAACCTTTAGGGCCAGGAATGCCAGGTGCACCTTGGAATCCTGGGGGTCCTGGGTCACCCTTGGGTCCAGGGCTGCCAGTCAATCCCGAAGGTCCTGGAACACCAGGTTGGCCTTTCAGCCCTGGCACTCCAGGGAATCCTGGAGTTCCCGGTTCACCCTGGGAATTTAATAGCAAACCAGTCAATATAATATAAGCTTAGTCAAACACATTATCACATTATCACATGCAAAATGTATTATGTTTCAGAACAGATATGTACAGGTTGCATATAACTGAAAACAATGATAGCACTCATTATGTTTATTGTTAAGGGGAAAGTGGTTAATTTGTTTTATTGAGCCATTTCGTACTTCCGGTTTCAAAACAAAAATTTAAGCAACGTCACAAAAATGACATATATGCATAAACTATGAGTTATGATTGTTAGTACAGCACACATGTATGTTAGCGTTTCTCCACATTATTTATGAGAAGGAACATTTCCATCCAAACACAGCACTGCTTCATGCATGAGCTCACATTACAGACATAGCAGAGAATTCAAACACATGGACATAACTGTTGTTCTGCAGGCATGAGATTTCAACAGCACTCAGGGAACACGCATGGAAGCTGACTTTTTCACTAAACATCTTGGGCAGATCAAAATCGCCCCACAAAACACACTGCAATCCATTACCGGACCAGAGTGAGCATTTATTGGCTGCAGTTATTCTAGTTGCACTTCAAACATGCTGTTTATTAGGGAGGGCTGTTACAAGTGATGATACATTGCTTATTCTCAGTGTTGGATCATGGATTTGATAAGATTGAAATCACATGTCAGAATGGACCACAGTCCATAACCGCACCGAAGCGAGCATTTTTGTTGGTCGGCAGTTGTTGTGCTACAAACATCAAGCAGCTGTGTACAGCAAGTGTATTTGAGGAGGCTTTTTTGTTTAGATGGCACCACTTGGGTCCTCTTGTATGACACAAATTCTCATCTGATCATAAGAGGATAACACAATGGCTTGTTAAAAACATAACACAATGATGAGAACCAAAAACTCATGTCAAAGTTGTGCTAAATCTGCTTTTGATCTATTTCACATCAAGTTTCCGAGATTTACGCCAACATAGATTACAGGTGGTATGTCGTCATGATAATGGAGTTAAAATTCTGGATACAGACAAGGTTAGTAAGCAATTTTATCCACTAGAGTCATGTTAGCACATATTATGCTTCAGTGTTTTGGCTATACTTTCAAAAACAGTGTGTAATTAATGTTTTATGTATCAGACCCATTTACTTTAATTGTATGGGCCTAACTGCACGCATTTGTTTTCTTTAGAAAAAGAAGGATGAGTGGAAATTATATTCTGTGGCAATAAATTTATGCCACAAATGCTGTCAATAGAGTTTAACTTGTATTAAACCCAAAACAATCCTTGTTAGAATAAATATCTATAAATTACTGTAAAGTCTTAAGGCAGTGCTGGTTTTGATGGTAATGTCTCTAAGTGATGTTCTCACTTCATTCTCAAAAGTTTGAACAAAATATACAAATATTTTTGCAGATTTGCAAACTGTTCACATTTCTGTCTCATGATTAATATACAGCCCCAAACTCTGTTGTTTTTATCTCCACTCATAATGAGCGGTTCAGCCATCTCTATTGAGGGAATGTTATTGAAAGTAGCTCTTGACCCCCTTCCAATTAACTCCACAATACCATCCCACATATTTACATATTTCCCTGACCATTTCGAGAGTTTCTTTTCAGTCTGAGGTGTGAAAAATTGGGGATGAACAAGGGGACTTTGATGACCCTATAAAATCAAGTCAATGTTCACACAGGCCGGTAATTCATTAGTTCTTACCTTAGGCCCAGGATTTCCTGGCAAACCATATCCTGATGAGCCAGGATCACCTTTGGGTCCCGGGAAGCCTGGTCCTCCTGGTGATCCAGGCTGGCCAGTTCGGCCAGTTTGGCCAGGGTTTCCCTTCACTCCAGTATCTCCTATAACAGAAAGACTGGCTCAGTCTAGCTTCAAGGTTTACATTTTTTTTTTAGCATTGATCTTTGTGGCAATGAGGAGCTGACCTGGGATTCCCATCTCTCCCATGCTACCCTTCAGTCCTGGTCCTCCTGGGAACCCTGGATTTCCTGAAAGACCAGGCTCACCTTTGGGGCCTAAACATTAAGACAAAAATTAATGAACAAACAATCAAACAAACACTTATTCACTAATCTATATACTTCACAATTTTGGAAATGCAAAGACATTGACAGTGCACAAGCAAAACAAAAAAGATCTAAAATAATTGATTTAATCCATAAATTCAGTATGTTGGGCATTTCCCCTCAAATGGGTTACAATAGGGTTAATTACCTCAAATGCATCCTATTTATATATGAGATCATTCACTTCATCCACAGCATAATGGTAATAAGTTACATCTGACAACAAAGTGAACAGGTAAATGTACGTGCTAGTGATAATGCATGACTTGAGTTGTAAATACGCTGTTTCCGTTAAACACGCACAACACGCAATGTAAGATCCTAAACCGGTTAAACCATGAAATGTATTACAGTCATGACAATTAAGCTTACAGTATTCAGAATACGGTCACTTCTAAAAAAGTAGCTAATAATTCAGTATATTCATTATATGCTATTATTTTAGGAGCTCAGTTTGATATGCTTAATATGTGTTTAATTATAAATGTTCATACCTTTTTCTAGATGTTTGATGATTTGAATAAAGATTGATATTTTTAAGTTTGACACATTTTTGTATTCAATTTAAAGGATATTTATGTCAAAAAACTAAAACTATGGGCCCTATTTCAAGGCCTTAAGCGTAGTGTTACGCAATACGCCATACGCCAACGTCACATGGGGTAACCCCCTCGTGGTGGCAATTAATGGTTCTCGTTCTCAATGGGGAACGTTGTAAGTTGTGCGTGAATCACGGAGTGCAGAATGAGCCTCCACATGCTGGGAGTCTCAGCAGTGTCATGCACAACGAGCCACATGATAAGATGCGCGTATTGACTGAGACTTGCCCTCTGCCACCCGGATTGAGGTGAGTAACCACACCACCATGAGGACCTACGTATAGTAGGAATTGGGCATTCCAAATTGGGGAAAAAAGGGGATTAATTATTATTTTTGTTTTTACCATTTATATCTTTTTAATTTAAAATATTAATATGATATGTGACATATAATTTAAAGTTATTCTTTGTCATATTTACAGTTGAAGACAGAGGTATACATACACCTTAGCCAAATACAGTTAAATTCAGTTTTTCACAATTCCTGACACTTAATCGTAGAAAACATTCCCTGTCTTAGGTCAGTTAGGATCACTACTTATTTTAAGAATGTGAAATGTCAGAATAATAGTAGAGAGAATTATTTATTTCAGCTTTTATTTCTTTCATCACATTCCCAATGGGTCAGAAGTATTTGGTAGCATTGCCTTTATATTGTTTAACTTGGGTCTAACTGTTTGGGAAGCCTTCCACAAGCTTCTCACAATAAGTTGCTGGAATTTCGGCCCATTCCTCCAGACAGAACTGGTGTAACTGTGTCAGGTTTGTAATCCTCCTTGCTCACTCATACTTTTTCAGTTCTGCCCATACATTTTTTGGCCAAGGCTTTGTCATGGCCACTTTAATACCTTGACTTTGTTGTCCTTAAGCCATTTTGCCACAACTTTGGAGGTATGCTTGGGGTCATTGTCCATTTGGAAGACCCATTTGTGACTGAGCTTTAACTTCCTGGCTGATGTCTTGAGATGTTGCTTCAATATATCCACATACATTTCCTTCCTCATGATGCCATCTATTTTGTGATGTGCACCAGTCCCTCCTGCAGCAAAGCACCCCTACAACATGATGCAGGTAGTGGTGGTGGTGTAGTGGGCTAAAGCACATAACTGACAATCAGAAGGTTGTTGTCCACCATTTTGCCCTTGATCAAGGCACTTAACTCCAGGTTGCTCCGGGGGGATTGTCCGTGTAATAAGTGCACTGTAAGGCGCTTTGGATAAAAGCATCTGCCAAATGCATAAAAATGTAAAATGATGCTGCCACCCCCATGCTTCACGGTTGGAATGGTATTCTTCGGCTTGCAAGCATCAATCTTTTTCCTCCAATCATAACAATGGTCATTATTGCAAGACAGTTAATTTTTGTTTCATTAGACCAGAGGACATTTCTCAAAAAAGTAAGATCTTTGTCCCCATGTGCACTTGCAAACTGTAGTCTGGCTTGTTTATGCCAGTTTTGGAGCAGTGGCTTCTTCCTTGCGGAGCAGCCTTTCAGGTTATGTCGATATATGACTCGTTTTACAGTGGATATAGATACTTGTCTACCTGTTTCCCCCAGCATCTTCACAAGGTCATTTGCTGTTGTTCTTGGATTGTTTGGATTGTCACTTTTCGCAATGGCTGCATGGTCCCATGGTGTTTATACTTGCGTACTATTGTTTCTACAGATGAACGTGGTATCTTCAGGCTTTTAGAAATTGCTCCCAATGATGAACCAGACTTGTGGGGGTCCACAATGTTTTTTATGAGGTCTTGGCTGATTTATTTTTATTTTCTCATAATGTCAAGCAAAGAGGCACTGAGTTTGAAGGCAGGCTTTAAAATATATCTACAGGTACACCTCCAATTCAGTAATTCAGAATCTAGGAGGTGGCTTCATTTTCTGGCATTTTTCAAGCTGCTTAAAGGCACAGTTAACTTAGTGTATGTAAACTTCTGATCCACTGGAATTGTGATATAGTCAATTAAAAGTGAAACAATCTGTCTGTAAACAATTGTTGGAAAATTATTCATGTCATGCACAAAATAGATATCCTAAACGACTTGCCAAAACTATAGTTTACTAATATTAAATCTGTGGACTGGTTAAAAAATAAGTTTTAATGACTTCAGCCTAAGTGTATGTAAACTTCTAATTGAACTGTACATAGTCAAGACAACATGAATCATAAAGCGATTGCATTGGATTTTAAAAGTTATTTTAGTGAATATGTTCGCTTTATGATCTGAGGGGAGCGTTACTTGGAGTGGGCATGTCATGTAGTGGGTGTTCCTTGTCTTGCAGGATGCATAATGATACACTTGATGGCATAAATGGCGTAGATTTACGAAGCCAACACCATAGGTTCAATGTAAAAGTATAAATTGGCCTCCACGGTGCCTACAGACTAGAGTCTACGCTGCATCAGAGAACGCAGCAAATTTATAGATTTCAACAGGATTGGCATTTTGGAAGAACGGAGGGTGAAAATGCAAGGGTTTGCAATAGAGACGCTATTGCAACAACACACTCTAACATGGGTTGATCAATGAGAATCTTGGAAAGGCGGGACACGCTACGCTGTGAAATCGAAAGAACATGAAGGAACATTTTTCTAATTTGCATGCATTATTGGGTTGGTGAAATAGCGCAATGAATGGGTTTGGTCAAGTGCAATTAAAATGATATGGTTATTATCTGGTTATTGCGGTGTCTGCATCCTATTATATACAGTATATTCCATTCCCTGTCAAGCAACATTGATATAAATGAAGACAGCCCATTCATAAGAATCCCTAAACTGCAAATGCCGGAAATTAGTTTAGACTTTGCACTGAGAATAGATAGTTCTCAGACGACATAGCGCGAATACACATGTCTTTTGAAAATAGCGAATTGCGATTTGTGCCAATACACTTCCAGAAAGCACAAGCACTCCCACCTATGTCCACTTGCATACTGCACTGGCAAGAAAATTGCGCTTTGAATCAGCACTCTAAAAAAAGTGTAGCGCACAGTCATTGTGCATAGCACTGCTCCTAACGCGGTCACAAAAAAAAAGAGCTCTATGACTAAAACAAAAAAACTAACACTAAAATTAACACTATACTCGTTAGTTTTATATGCTTTACCTGGGGGTCCGGGTTGCCCTGGCTGTCCATCTTGCCCAGGAAAGCCAGAATCTCCACGGAGACCAGAAACACCCTTTGCTCCTGGTTGTCCACTCAAACCTTTTTGACAAAGAAAGAGAGTCATAAAATAACCTCAAGATCTAATAAGAACACAAATACAATTGCAAACAATGTCAACTGCAGATGAAGTGGTAGATACAAGTCAAGTCCAAAAACATGTTAACAGGCTAGATCTACAAAATGGCAGCGAAAATGGTGTACTAATATAGTTGAAATTTTGTTTAGTGGTAAAGAAAAGCATCAGCAACAAAGGAGCTAAATGACTGCAGACCTTAAAATAAAAATTGATTCTTGGAACTATAGTTAGCCCGAAACAGTTATCTGGTTGTAAGATAACTTGAGCCTCAATAAGGAGTTTGTATAAACAGAGGTAAAGGAGTGGCTGATGGCAAAGGAAAGGTATGGGAAAACACTGGGCTCTGGGAAGAGACTGATAGGATAAAGAATGTCAGTCTAGGATAGATAAAATGGAATGATTCTAAAAGGAAAGATGTCTGCCAGATCTTTTGTTTTCTTCACCATTCCTGTGAATAGACCTAAAAAGGTCATTAGCTGGTTGTAAGACTGTGGGAAAAGACAGCAACATGCTGAAAAAATCAGTATAGCTTCCACCAAGCATATGTTGTTTTTTTGGATGCTGATCGGCTGCATCAGACAGAAAATACGGGCTGCCCAGCTTCAACTGCTAAGTTTAACTGGTGAACCTCATGGCTCGGTTGGCCAACCAGCACCAAACAAGTCCCCAAACAGCCACTATAAACCAGCGCTGGCTACTATAAAGCAGCCCTGATCACCATGATGGTGTGACCATAGGAGGGTAGAGATCAAGGTAGCAGCTAACAGGATTGGCTCACCTTGAATTCCGGGTTCTCCTTTTTGTCCCTTATATGCGGCTGGAGATAAGATTTGGCCAGGTGGGCCTGGAAGGCCTGTATCACCTCTGTCTCCCTTTGATCCTCCAAAACCTGGGCTACCTGGTCGTCCTGGGACACCATCATCTCCTAATGGGGCAAAGAGCAAAATAATATTTCACTCTATCAAGGACGTTTCTGAAACAGTTTGAAAGATTTGAGCTGACGTAAAAGCAGCAGACCTTTTGGTCCTGGAATGCCTGGTTTTCCAGGGTTGCCGGGGAAACCTACAGGTCCTGGCGTCCCCATGGCACCCATGTCCCCCTTAGATCCTGCATTAATTACATAGGATTAGAGGAGAGAGTACAGGATTTAGAGTGGTATACGGTCAAAGTCAAAAGTGCAGATATATCAGATGATATTTCTGAGCTGAATTACAGAATCATAATACCAGGCAGTCCAGGTTGGCCATCTTGACCAGGTACTCCTGGACTCCCAGGTGGGCCAATTGGGCCAGGAGGTCCAGAGAGTCCAGAGCTTCCTCTGTCACCTTGCAATCCTGGAATACTCTGACCAGGGGGGCCACGGTCTCCCTTCTCTCCATTCAAACCAGGGACTCCTGATAGAGAACACAACAATGATAGGATGCAGACACCGCAATAAACAGATAATAACCATATCATTTTTATAACAGTCTCCTACCTGCACCTTTAGCTGTTACAGATTAATATATTGAATAATGTTAAAGCCTTTATTTACCTACTTTGGCATAACTGTTTCATTATGTTCTTTCCATGGTCAGGTCAATAATTTTTATTTTCACAACACACTTGGTTTCAAAGCAGCTTTACAGGAAATCATGCATAAAATAAAAAATACCTATAAATTCTTAGAGTCATCATATTTGTCTTGTATAGTTTGATTAAATAGGATTGTAAATTGTGTATAAAAATAAACAATTATATAATAATTGTATTTAGAACCCCAGTGAGCAAGATGAAGGCGACTGTGGCAAGGAACACAAAACCCCATAAGATGTTGGTGTTTATATATTTTGAGGAGTATATAATCTGTGAGAGTGAGATAATTGCATATGTAAAAATGTTGCATATTCATTTGCACTTGTATTTTGCTACGAGTATTCAAAATGGACTCTCTTTTTATAATGTCTGGATTAATGCCTGGATAATATGACACAGGGTACAGTGATGCATATACACATGGAATAATGTACATTAAAGAATAATAGTAGGCTATAGTATAAAATAGGCAGTGTTGGGGAAGCTACTCTGAAACTGTAGTTTGACAAGCTACAAGCTACTCGTTAGTTAAAGTAGTTAAACTACAGACAAGCTACCCTTTTGGAAAAGTAGTTAGCTACACTACAAGTTACTATCAAAAAGTAGCTAGCTACATTGAAACTACTTTTGCTTGTTTTGAACAACGTCTATTATAAATAACTGAATAAGTGTCTGAGGAATGTTTTAAGTAAAATATTTAGTTTTATAGTATAAAGGAGAAAAAAAATTGAAAGAAAAACACATTTTAAATGCCATACTTTTAAATTATTATTATACAAGACAGAAATATATAAGCCTACTAATAATACAACTGCGTACATAACATATACAACAACATGCATGCAACAACATAAAAGGAATGTTTCCTTTTTATATTAATTTTCATTTTACACTAAGGTAGCTAAATGATAACACTTGTCTTAATTTCTCCACTTGAAAGGATTAAACACTTGAGATTTTATTTTGGCGGAAAACATCTCGAGTTATGACTATAACCCTTGTTCCCTGAGAAGGGAACGAGACACTGCGTCGTTGAAAACGACTCGTTGGGGAACGCTCCTTAGCGTGCGCCTCTGAATTATGAATGAAACCATTCCAATCTTGATTGGTGTTGCGTCATGACGTAACATGTGACGGCATAACCGGATGCATAAAAGTGACGCCGGCACACAAACACATTAGCCTAGCGATGAAGCAAGCCGCTCTCAAGCATTGAGGGGCGTGGCAGGACGACGCAGTGTCTCGTTCCTTCTCAGGGAACAAGGGTTATAGTCATAACCCGAGGCGTTCCCTTCCGAGGGAACTCGCGACTGCGTCGTTGAAAGCGACTCTTTGGGGAACGAATGCCCACTAGGCCACGCGCCGAAAAAGCCTGCCCTAGAGTGAAACTGAACTCAGGCACTCAGCTAGGACGAGAGCACACGTGCGCCAGGCGTACTAGGGAGGTGCAGAAACCCTGATGAAAGTGTGCGGGGTAGCCCAACCGGCTGCCTCACAGATCTCCTGGAGGGGCACTCCCGATAAGAGAGCCCAAGAGGACGCCATGCCTCTAGTTGAATGAGCCCTTATGGCCAAATGTGAAGGCAAATTGCGCACCTTATAGGCCGAGATAATAGCCTGAACAATCCAATTACTAATGGTTTGTTTCGAAGCAACTAACAGTTGGTCCGACCTCCTCCAAGAAGAGGACCTCTCAAGGTAAACGCTCAAAGCTCTGACAGGGCAGAGCAAATGGAGCCTCTCTTATTCTACCGACACATGAGGTGGAGGATGAATGCCTGCAGGACCGTAGACCGTGCCGTGTTAGAAGGCACCTTAGGCACAAAGCCAGGTCTCGGGTGCAGAATGGCTTTAACTCCGTCAGGGGCAAACTCCAAGCAAGCTGGTGTTACTGCCAGGGCTTGAAGATCTCCCACCTTCTTTAGAGAGGTAATAGCTAAGAGAAAAGCCATCTTGACCGCCAGGTCCTTGGGCGAGGCCGACTGAAGGGGTTCGAAGGGGGCCAGGGATAACCCTTCGAGAACCACCGCCAGGTCCCAGGCAGGAACCCTGGACCTGGTTGTCGGTCTCATCCTCCATGTACCACGGAGAAAACGAATGACCAGCTGGTGCCTCCCCAGAGGCCCAGCACTCAATGGTGCATGGAAAGCCGCAATGGCAGCCACGTACACCTTAAGTGTGGAAGGGAGAGACCCATAGAGAAGCGATCTTGAAGAAACTCCAGAACTGAAGCCACCGGGCAGTTAACTGGATCTACTTCATGTTCTCTACACCAAGTGGAGAACACATTCCACTTGAGGCCATATAATCTCCTAGTAGACGGAGCCCTAGAGTTAAGTATGGTTTCAACCACCCCCGCTGATAGACCAGCATTTAGGTACTGAACCCCCTCAGGGGCCAGACTCACAGTTTCCACAGCTCTGGACGAGGGTGGAAAACTGTGCCCCCTGCCTGAGACAACAGATCCCTCCTCAGAGGAATCTGCCATGGTGGAGCTATCAGGAGTGAGACTATGTCTGAGAACCATACTCGGGCCGGCCACATCGGAGCAACCAGAAGTAGAATGATGCCCTCTTGGCGGACCCTTTCCAGGACTCCCGGGAGCAGAGCGATCGGGGGAAATGCGTACAGGTGAAGCCTCGGCCAGGCCTGTACCATGGCATCCAACCCCAGTGGGGCTGGATGTGAGAGGGAGAACCAAAATGGACAGTGGGACGTCTATCGAGACGCGAATAGATCCACTTTCGATGGTCCAAATTTGTCCCATATCAACTTCACCACCTCTGGATGAAGTCTCCATTCCCCGGGCCTCAGCCCCTGCCTCGACAGGATGTCTGCTCCCTGATTCTGAACCCCCGGAACATACGTGCTCTGATAGACAGTATTTTCCCTTGGGACCAAAGAAATTATCTGATGCCCGGTCTGCACAGAGGGCGCGATCTGAGTCCCCTTGTCGGTTCAGATAAGCTACCACTGATGTATTGTCCGAACGTACTAGGACATGGTAACCTTAGATGTCTGGAAGGAAGCTCCTCAAAGCCCTGAACACAGCCAACATCTCTAGACAGTTTATGTGCCAAGAATGATGATGGTCCTGCCACAGACCCCTGGCAAAGCTGCCGTCCATGACCGCGCCCAGCCAGCTGAGGGAGGCGTCTGTCGAAACTGTTTCCGGCGACATGACGCTCCCAACACTGGCCCTTGGGACAGGAACCAAGGTTTCTTCCATATTAGCAGAGAACGAAGGCATCTGCGCGTTACTCTGATTTTACTGAAATGGATTCCCCTTGGGGAAAAACCCCTTGGCTTTCAGCCACCACTGGAGGGGCCTCATGTGTAGAAGGCCCAAAGGTATAAAGTTGGATGCCGCTGCCATGAGGCCCAGCAGTCTTAGAAACTGCTTTACAGTGATGGCCTGGCCTAGCTTTAACCCGACACCATCGCCAGAACAGACTCGATACGTGCAGGAGACATGCGTGCCTGCATCGTAATCGAAGTTCCACACAACACCCAGAAACGTTGTGCACTGGGATGGTTGTAACACACTCTTTTTTGTGTTGAGTCTCAACCCCAAACTTCGAATGTGGCCAAGGACGACATCTCGATGCCGAACCGCCATTTCTCGAGATTGGGTCAGAATGAGCCAATTGTCGATATAATTCAGTATGCGGATTCCCTGAAGTCTCAGAGGAGCAGGAGCTGCATCCATACATTTGGTGAATGTGCGGGGAGAGAGTGCTAGGCCGAACGGAAGAACCCGATATTGGTAAGCTTCGCCCCCGAAAGCGAACCTCAGGAACCTCCTGTGACATGGAAGGATGGATATATGAAAATAGGTGTCTTTTAGATCTATCGTGACAAACCAGTCCTCGGATCTGATCCGGCTCACGATGGCAGGAATAGTAAGCATTTTGAACCTGAACCTCCTCAAAGGCCGGTTCAAAACTCTGAGATCTAAAATCGTTCTTTTTTGGAACTATAAAGTACCGGCTGTAAAATCCGGACTCCCTGTCTGCATGAGGAACACGTTCTATGGCCTCCTTTAGCAGCAGAGATTGCACTTCTTGTTCCATCACCTGAGTCTGCTCCGGAACCACTGTAGTCTGCACCACCCCAGAGAATTTGGGGGGGCGGTGCCCGAACTGCAGTCTGTACCCTGATTTTATTATATGCAGGACCCATGCAGATATGTTGGGAAGATGATTCCATGCCTCTACAAAATCTACTAAGGGAACCAGCACCGTTCTCGACTTCCTGAAGCGAGAGACCGGCAGGATTTAGTCGATATGGTTCTTGTGACCACAATTGCTGCATGTTTTTTTTTTTTTTGACACGAACGGCACGGCGTGCGTCCGCTGGAAATTGATGTGGCCCGAGGCGTCAGAGACGGCAGGAACCGACACCGATTTCCTGAGGACTCCGCCATGCAGGGGAGAGACAGCCCTCCGAGGTTCTACCACCTTGGTAGGACCTCCTTCCCGAAGCTTCTACTAAGGGAACCAGCCTCTCGAGGCTGGTCTCGGTGTTTCCGAGCACTGTTCTCGACTTCCTGAAGCGAGAGACCGGCAGGATTTAGTCGATACGGTTCTTGTGACCACAATGGATACTTTTTTTTTTTGACACGTAACGGCACGGTATGCTCGCTGGAAATTGATGTGGCCTGAAGCGCCAGAGACGGCGGAAACCGACACCCGATTCCCTGAGGACGCTGCTGCGAGAACAACCTCGGTTGCTCTGCAGCGGGGGGGAACTCTGTGGTGTGAGGAGCTGACTGATGGCTGGGGCTGATCTGCTTGCCCTACTCGATTTAGACTTACCTTACGGGGGAAGCATCAAGCAGAAAAGATCTAACCTTTTCCTTTATCCCCGATAAATTCAGCCACAGATGCCTCTCTGTGGCCACCATAGCTGCCATAGAGCGGCCAATAGCCATTGAGTGCAGGCAAGAACCAGCCCGACCTGCCGCCATGTAAGCCCTACTTATTAAAGCAGATGTATCCCTGCAGGGCTTACTAGGCAGCGTATGGGTTTTAGCCCATATCCCGTGCCCCCAAAACATCGTCTGTAATCACCACACTGGGGCTGGAGACACGGGACGAATGCGGTTTACCCCACGATCTCGAGATATATTTATATATTTTTTTTGTGGAGATCGGGGAAAAACGGCAAACCCCGGCGCTGAGGTTGTGATCTGTGCCGCAGGAAACGCTCGTCTAATTTGTCTTTCAACTTGCGCTTCCTGCTCATTTTGTGGCCAGCTGATATCAAGTCTGGCCACGCACGCGTCACAACCTCAATCAGCTCCTCATAAGCTTGGCTGAAAACTGGCGTGCTTGACTCACGGTCGCTCGCGATCAATGCTGAGCATATCCACTTCCTCGGAAGCAGAGAGCTCAAGCATTGGGACCTGATCGTGGGCAGAAGAAGCCGCGACGCGGGCTTCTGCACCACTCACAGTAGGCTCGGGATCCTCAAACGAAGAATGAGAAAGCGCCGCAGCAGTCTCATTCTCATCTGCAAGATTCCGCTGCGAACCCCACGATCTCAACCGCCGCGCTGCCTCAACAGACGCGGGACCAGATCCGTGGGGAACGCGAGCCTGACCGTGATCATCAAAGCACGCCAACCGGGAGCACAGCACTCTCATGAGTAGTGCTTCACAACTTTCACAGGCAGATCCCTCGAGAGCTGCCTGTGCGTGCTGCGCTCCCAAACAATTCACACATAAAGCGTGCGTGTCCCTACCCGTAATGAAATGAGGGCAGGGGTGCACGCACTTCATGAACTGTTGGGTGGCCATAATATTTTTAAATCAGACAAACAACACCAAATAAGACAAACAATACACACAGAGCGCTTGCTGAAGAGCGAAAGCTAATGTGTTTGTGTGCCGGCGTCAATTTTATGCATCCGGTTATGCCGTCACATGTTACGTCATGACGCAACACCAATCAAGATTGGAATAGTTTCATTCATAATTCAGAGGCGCACGCTAAGGAGCGTTCCCCAAAGAGTTGTTTTCAACGACGCAGTGCGAGTTCCCTCGGAAGGGAACTGTGTGACGAGACCTTTACGTTTCTATTACATTAAAAATGCTTTTATATTACAAATCGAGTGAAATGCTGTAATTATCTGCCTGCCCACACAAATGTTGGAAGTTATGTGAACGTTAAACAGCGTTAACTGGTATTTGAAAAAGCACGTTAAACTCACTCACATGCAGTGATGGAGCTCGCAGAATTTACTGTGAAAGAAGAACGTGAATCACAAGCTGCTTGTGAGCACAGTTCGGTTTGCTCTGAAACCAGTCACAACAAATCTATACAGCAATTTAATTAGATCAAAGCCTTTGTCGTGCGATAAACAACTAAGATTACGTTTTTTGTTCAACTGACAAGATGGCGCAAACGTTAGTGGTCTTTTAGGTTCATTACCAAACTGGCGTACAGATCATTGTGGGTCATTGTAATTAAATCAGAAATAGAAATTTGATGTAACAGAGAGAGCAATAAAGCAGGATAATTAATACATTTAAAATGGCCATTACTCACCTGTATGTGCGTCCTTAAATTTGTGCTTGAGGTCTTCGACGTAGACAGCGTTTTAAACTTTGGTTTGCAAAGATTGCATACAAAAGTGTAACCTTTACCTGTCGTTTCTTTGAGAGACATGAACTTGGACAAATAAGGCCATGGGTAATTAACGTTAGTTGTTTCTCCATCCTCCAAATCTGCCGCCACGTCTTGCTCCAACATGGATCATATGGGTGTGTGTGTGTCAAACCACTGCTGTACATCAGTGAATCGTTAGCCGCAAGATGCATGATTAAACAACAGGTGGCGGTAATGGCAAAAAAATAGTTTGTAATCTAAAAAGAAGAAGAATATCCTTGCATCGCGCTGATTCGCGCAGGCTCGATAGACCGCAATGTAGCTTTTGCTCGCGAGACACCGCTACTTGCTGCACAAAGTAGTTAGCTACTGGAAAAGCTACACTGTTTAAAAAGCAACTGAGCTACTGCCAAGCTACTGAAAAATGTAGTTAAGTTAGTAGCGTCACTACTTGTAGTTAACTACTCCCCAACACTGAAAATAGGATGCATAATATTATAATATTATTCTATTTAAATGAGTGCAATATTTTGTTATATTGTCCTTGCAATAAAAAAATAATTGCAAAACCTTGCTGCTATTTTTAACGCAATGAGAATATAACAGGCACAGAGATATACATATTAAATGATGTACATTAAGACAAAACACCATAAGCAGACTTTCATAAACAGAATTGGTTTATATTTGCAGAACAAATGGTTCATGAACTGCAACTATTTATTTTTAGGTATATCATTTTCGGTGTGTGTACCAGCTGCATGTCCAATGTGGTGTTTTCCAGTTGCTTAGCGCCACCAACACGCTGGATTAAACAGCTGCTCTGGAAAAATTACAAAAAGCTCTAATCTCATTGGTCAGTCAGTTTTAAATCGCAGTCCGAAGAAATTAAAATTGGAACACTCTCCGTAAAAAAAAAACATTCCGATTGTGAGCGGAAGATTTGTCAGATTTGTTGACTCGGTTTGAATAGCACCATAAGAATCCATTGTTCCTGTTAAAAACAGTTGCATCGAAAAAACGTGTGGTGTGAACAGGCCTTTACTCACCATCGTGCTATCCCAGATATGTATGGCTTTCTTCTGCTGAACACAAATGAAGATTTTTACATAGTAAATGTTGGTCCACACAATGCAAGTGAATGGGTACAAACATTTTTAAGCTCCAAAATCACATAAATGCAGTATACAAGTAATACATAAGACTCCAGTGGTTAAATCCATGTCTTCAGAAGTGATATGATAGGTGTGGGAGAGAAACGGATCAATATTTAAGTCCTTTTTTTTTCTATAAATTATCTTCCCTTCCCAGTAAGCAGCCATATGGATGAAGAATATGAATCGCCAAAAGCAAAAGAAGAAGAATGTGAAAGTAAATGTGAAGATTGAGAGTAAAAAGGACTTAAATATCTGTTACAGTTACGGATTTATTTTATGCAGCCTTAATGTTCTGTTGGAGCTTCAAAGTTTTGGGCACCATTCACTTGCATTAAACTGACCTACATAGCCGAAATATTCTTCTAAAAATCTTTGTTTGTGTTCAGCAGAAGAAAGAAAGTCATCCACATCTTGTATGGCATGAAGGTAAGTGTCACAAACTCAAGGACTTCTCCTACTCACCACCAGAGGTCACCCTTGCCTGAATTCTAGTGCATTGTGAACTACAATTCCCAGCATGCCTACCTGGACTGATTACACTCACACCTGTTCCCTATTTCAAGGACTGTGTAAGCGCTGTACAAACTTAAGACTATGCAAAGTCTTGTTTTGCCACTGCTAACATTTCTGAGCATTTAGACTGATTATTGCCTGTTTACCCATCATTGGATTCTCTGCTACCTGCCCTATGATAATGTCCATTTCATCTGGATTTATACTTTGATTGTTTGCTGCCTGTTATGCTCTATTGCTGGAGATTTACCCTGCCTGCCTGTTTATAATTTGCAAATTTTCTAATAACCCACCATGGATCTTAACACAAGTGTTTGTGGTTGCATCCTAAGACTAGAAATAAACATAAGCATATCTCTAATCCACACACCAACTTTAAGATCAATTCTTTCTGGTCTCACATTTCATAAATATTTGAATCGTCTTCTTATAAGTGTGTATATGTCTACACATTATTTCTAAAACAATTTCAGGCATACCAGGAGTTCCCATTGAGCCAGGTGCTCCAGGAGGACCAGGGGGGCCCTGAAGGCCAAAGGCAGGGGGCCCTGGGGGGCCACGAGTACCAGGACCACCAGGAAAACCAGGATCACCTAAATGCAAATGCAAAGTCTTAGGCAACTCATTGTATTCATTCATATAGTATTACAACTTCATATTAGTAACATAGCAAAGGCATTTGTATCCCAGTGCAGCTTTAAGCAATACTATAGAATCTCTCTCTCTCCATTTAGACATTAAATTATTCTCTACCTTTAGTTCCAGGGGCACCATCAAGACCTGGTCGCCCTGGTGCACCAGGGTTTCCAGGGAAACCAGGATCACCTTTAGGCCCAGATGCACCTTTACTGCCTGGGATTCCTGAAAGACCTGAAGGGCCCGGTAAACCAAAGCCAGGTTCTCCCTATAGAGACAAAGACACTTATAAGAACACTTTAAGATCAATTTTAACTGCCTTCTCTCAAACATTGTAAAAAATATTTTCAGTTAGTATTTTTGTCTTTTTTTGAGATTTATTTATTTTTTTGCATTGCAAACTTTAATGTGAGGGGGTCAATATGTTTACTACTGAAGTGTATCATTATCTTATATTGTGTAGTGTTTCATACTTTGGATCCAGGTGATCCAGGCTGACCAGGGAGTCCGTCCAAACCTGGCCGTCCAGGAATGCCAGGCCCACCAGGGGAACCAGCAATACCAGGAAATCCTAGAGAATATGGTCATATAGGTATGGACAAAACTGTTCCTCACTACCCAAGTAAAACTCAATACGTATTGATATAATACATGTCCCGACTGATATATCTACCTGACCCATCGGCCAGTATTTGGACATTTTGAGATTTGCAGACAGCTTTGTAAATGTACAATGCTAAATGAATACATGTAAATGTAATACTACATGTGACATAGTCAACTGCTGGCATACATTATACCTTTAACACCAGGGGGTCCTGGCAAGCCCAAACCAGGAAGACCAGGCTCTCCTTTGGCTCCAGGGATACCTGGGAACCCAGATTGTCCAGGTGGGCCTGGGTTACCTGTACAGATAAGGAACCAGATTTTGTTGATCTTCAAAATTCTCAAATTGTTCCATATGAATTCAAACTACTGAGTGTAAGTTTTAGAAGTGTAGTTGACAGTTATTTCCTCTTTACCTGGACTTCCTGGCAAACCAGGATCTCCATCACGACCCTGGGGTCCACGTTCACCCTTATCTGACACAGCTAGCCCAGGTTCACCTTTCTGACCTACCATTCAGACCAACAATGAGATTATGTAATTTCTACAATGGACGAAAACAGCAATATCAAATCCATCAGTTATCCCTACACTATGGATAAAAAACAAGCAATAGTTGTTCCTTACCCGGTGCTCCAGGAGCCCCTGTTCTTCCTGAAACACCCTGGATACCTTTTTCTCCAGAGGGTCCCTGAGGACCAAATCCTGGGGAACCAGGCTGACCCCTGTCTCCTGGAGGACCTGTCAAGCCAGGATCACCTGGGGGACCTTGTGTGCCTTTCAACTGTGCAGAACCCTGTAAGTGACAAGCAAATTCAGGGTTAAAATAACTGAATGGAGTGCACACAAACAATGGTCAAATAAGTGATTCAGTGGAATCTGAGAAATATACACTCACAGCTGGTCCTCTGAGGCCAGGGGGACCGGGCACTCCATCACGACCAGGTCTTCCTTCCAGTCCTGGCAGTCCGGGAGGGCCAGGAAAACCTGTGTCTCCCTTTTCCCCTTTCACACCCAGAACGGAGATGGCTTCACCTGGGTCACCCTTCTCACCAGGGAATCCAGGGGAACCCTGAGGTCCTTGTGTACCCTAAAGGGTAATTATATCACTAGGTTTAAATATATGCAGTGGCCAGAAAAATTATGTGAACCCTTTGGAATCTCCTGCATTTATGTATAAATGTGTCTTAAAATCTTGTTTGATCCTTATCTATGTTACAATATTGAACAAACACAATCTGTTTTAACTAATAACACACATTGTTGTATTGTTATTGTACATACTGAATACATTCACAGTGTAGGTTGGAAAAATATGTAAACCCCTAGGCTAATGATGTCTTCTAAAGCTAATTAGAGTCAGGAGTTGGCAAACCTGGCCTCCAATTAATGAAACGAGATTGGAGTTGAGGGTTAGAGCTACTTTCACTAATAACAATTGCTATTCACAAGCAGCATCTACTGGCGTTTAGCATGCCTCGCGTAAATGAGATCTCAGAAGACCTACAATCAAGAATTGTTGCCTTACATTATGCTGGAAAGGGTTACAAATTTATCTCGAAGAGCTTAGATATTCATCTGTCCACAGTTAGACAAATTGTCTATAAATGGAGAGGATTTAGTACTGTGGCTACTCTCCCTAGAAGTGGCCATCAAGCCAAGATGATTCAAAGGGCACACCGCAGAATGCTCAATGAGATAAAAAAAAAAAAAAGAACCATAGAGTGACCGCTAAAGACATGAAGGAATCATTGGAACTGGTTAACATCTATGTTCACGAGTCAACTACATGGAAAACAATAAACAGGTATGGTGTCCATGGCAGGACACCACGAAGGAAGCCGCAGCTTTCCAACAAAAACATTGCTGTGCACCTGAATTTTGCCAAAGGCCACCTTGTCACTTCATAATGCTACTGGTAAAATGTTTTGTGGACTGATGAATAACACGCATCACTAAGTATGGTGTAAAATGGGCATTGCATAACATGAAAACAGCATCTCAACGGTGAAGTATGGTGGAGGGAGCATCATGATTTGGGGCTGCTTCGAGGCCTGGAACGCTTGTCTTAATCGAGGGATAGATTAATTTCCAAGTTTATCAAGATATCTTACAGGATAATATCAGGGCGGCTGTACACCAGCTGAAGCTCTGTAGACATTGGATAATACAACAGGACAACGACCCTTAACATCTAAGTAAAAAAGTTACTTTTTCCTCAGCACTGTGAAAATTTAATGGGATGTGTTCAATAAAAACATTAAATATTATATTGATGTTAGCTTAAGCACATTGTGGTTGTCTATACTTGATGAGATCACATTTTATGACCAATTAATGCAGAAAACCAGCTAATTCCAAAGGGTTCACATATATTTTCTTGCCACTGTAACATCACATGTAGGGTACCAAGACGTTTATCACAATTACATTGAAAAATTATAAATCTGAAGCATTTGCCACTTCAAAGACATGAGCATGAAGAGGAAACTAGGGAGCACTCACAGGTGGGCCCATAAACCCTTGCCCTCCAGGGAATCCTCTATCTCCTTTAGGACCAGGAAATCCAGGTGTACCTGAGACAAAGGCAAGTGGGACATCTAGCTTCATTTGCATCTTAACATAAAAATATAAAATAGCCTTCTTTTATGAAATTACATTTTTGGTCTTTAGTCCTCTAAATTCTATTTGTTTTGCAGTTCCTTTTTAAATGTGACTAAAACAAGAGATTTCTTTCTATTGCATTTATTTATGGGTTTTTATACCTTTAGCAGGACACAAAAGAGAGCTACAGGAAAGTTGAGGGAGAGAAAGAGGGGGAAATGGGGACAGGACATCCCCTTGGGGACACCATGGCTCTTACGTTGCAAAAGAAATCACCTTGTTTTCAACAAAATATCTAAAGCTTCTTAAAACATGATTAATTTCTTAGAAAAGAAAACTAAGTTTAATTTTATCCCACTGGCAAATAGTAGCTCATCTGGTAGAACATGGTGCTAGCATTGCCAAGATCATGGGTTCGGTTCCCAGGGAACACACAAACTGATCAAATATATAGCATGAATGTACTGTAATACACTTTGAATAAAAGCATCTGCCAAATGCATAAATTAAATGAATGAAATTAAAATAGGACCTGCTCAATGGAGTCACTTTGACTCAAAAATACATTCAGCAAAAAGATAGCTCAATTTTCCATTTATATATAATTATTTAAATGTTGCCTGGTGTACACATGAGTGGACATTGTATTTTTGCTTCACTTTTCGCAACGAGTTTGATCTCAGTTCAGGATATTCTGTTCTGTCAGTAAAAGGTTAAACATTCGATGCACAGATTCATGTGACAAAACAACATTGTACTGATCAAACCAGTGTTTGTCTAAAAACCAACAAAACTACATCTGGTAAGAAACCTACTTAAGTTTTTACATTGAAACCTTTTTAAGTCAAAAGTGTCTAGTTCCATCTGATATGCCATTTTAAAAATTTGAGCGATTTATTGCGAAACGCCACGCTGGTCAACACAATGTACACTAACGTGTACTTTTGCACATTTCCCCTTAGAAATCCTATATTCACTGTGCATTATCACATTGAGAATCAATGGGTTCATCCAAAAGCTGAAAAATTTTGCTTTGACATTGGCGGTTAAGTCATTCACTAAATAGGGAGCAAGGGAGAATCCTATATCTTTCCTATGCAGGTAAGTGCATTTACATCTAAAATCTGACTACAAGTTTCAGTTTCAGGCTGCAGATGATGTTTGGACCACTCAACATGTTTGGCAGACATGGAGCAATGCTAATCAGTACATTATATAATTATATTTTAACATGGTTGGCAGTGATTGGATGATGCTGGCCATTATTTTGAATCAGAATAATTTATATAGCTGATTTTCTGTAAAGCTGAAATGTCTGTAAAGTCTCAAAAAACATGAAAAACCAACACTCCACACACTGGAAACATAATCAATTTGATAACAATATCTGACTTTCTATAGCTTGGTATTATGTAAAATTTCACAACTTAGTCCTGTTGGCCATGTATGTTTCCATATATTTTTAGGAAATCTATTTGCCTTTTTGTCTTTTTTTTTTTTTGCATGTTTACTAGGTGCTACTAGGTACAAATCAAAAAGGGAAATGGAAAATGCACACATCAGTCACACTCGGGTCTCAAGAGGTTAAACTCTAAATGTGTTTCTGGGTCAAAGTGGCTCAAAATGATTGAGCCGGTCACAAACATATTCCATGAAAACAAATCTCTTACAAATGATCTTACAATTTTGGTTCTAAAGTAAATCTATCTTGTTTTAAGGATGTTTAGATATTTTACTGGAAAACAAGAAAAGAAAACAATGATTTAGAGAATGACTCTGCAGAGTCAGAATGGCAACCATATGTCCTATTGCTGCACCACTTCTCAACTCGACACATTGAAAAGACCTGCACATCATGATCTCCTTATAAAGATCACACCACAGGAAGCTACTTACATGAAGTTGATTTCAATCTTACCTGGATTTCCAGGAGGACCAGGAAAACCTGGTGGTCCAGGGATAGGGTTCCCATTTGTGAAGCAATTCACACAAGTCTCTCCCTTTTGACCTGAGACAATTGGCAATAGAGAGTACAATCCACAATGTTCCTCAAACCATACAAAAATCCATACAGTGTATGGACAGAACACAAGAATTAGAACACACATTCTGTATGGACAAAGGGCTAACCTTTCTGGCCTACATCTCCTGGAAATCCACGCTCCCCCTGCAGGCCTGGAGGTCCAGAAGGACCAAGAGGACATTGCTCATTACCTCTGGAGGTTCCTGGGGGACCTGGAGGTCCTTGGAGACCTTGGGGACCTGGAAAACCTGACCTTCCAGGTGGCCCAGGGAGGGAGATTCCTGGCTGTCCTTCATCACCCTTTTCTCCTCTCTCTCCAGGTAAACCCGGTGGACCGCTAGGACCAGGACCCCCAATTCCTATAATAAGAGTGAGATTCTTCATTTAATGCGATGTAAACATTTGCAGACATTCTGCTGGGATTTCTTAGAATTAAGCAAATTAACGGCAAATAAAAACATAAAAGGATAGGAAACACGGTTTCTAGAAGCAGGGTTCCCAAACTTTTGACCAGTTGATAAGTTGTCCATTAACTTGTTTGTTTTTTGTGATTACTGGATTAGGATTTTTAAAGTAATTCAGAATGATTTGCTAATTAATCCTTCACAACAATTTGTTAATATTTCGTCCGGTTCATTGAAGATACATTGAAGAACTGACTCAAAAGAACTTCTCAGAAATTAGACTTATTTGACTAGCAATCAAGTTTGACTCTACCCAAGAGCAATATTTAACAGTTTTAGAGCAGAACATAACCAGAAAAATGTACATCGATATAGAAATTCTCATGACTTTTTAGATTTAGTTTCAGTTTGTCCATGAGCGTGGGAAGTTAAAACGGGTGAATTGCAGAAAATTTGCATGTCACTAACCTGGAGGACCTTGTGGACCAGGTGGTCCCTGATAACCTACCAAAGGACACAAAATGCATTGATTGCTGATAGAGAATTATGTACATATAGTTGTGAATAAACACAATGCATGGTGCACAGCATTTCTGCTAGCTTTCCCACACAACACATTTCTCTTATAGTTTCATCATTGAAAGAAACCAACTGCTATTTTCATGTTAATGACAAAAAAAAAACAAAAAAGAAAACATATTTACATATATTCTTTGAGAATACACGCATGTTGTTAAATGAACTAAGTATGAGCAAACATAATAAAAAGCATAATTATTTCACCTTTTTGACCCTTGATCTTAATCTTGAGTAGACTTTAAATACCTTGAAGTCCTTTATCTCCTTTAGGGCCAGGTGACCCAGGGTCACCAATTTCTCCTTTTGGTCCTCTTCCACCTGGGAATGGTCCGCCCTAGGGGATGAAAGAAATGTTTTAAAATTAAAAATCAATATGATAAGGGTAACATACATTACATACATACATACATTAAATCCTCCATCCATCTACTAATTTTAATAATAATCATATATGCTATATTTTTTATGTTGTATTTATACATAAGCCAAAGACACTTGTAGTCTTCAATTTTCATCTAAAGGTATACAGTTGATGTCAGAAGTTTACATACACCTTAGCCAAATACATTTAAACTCAGTTTTTCACAATTTCTGACATTTAATCGTAGAAAACATTCCCTGTCTTCCCAGATATCTTCCCAGTGGGTCAGAAGTTTACAAACACTTTGTTAGTATTTGTTAGATTTGCCTTTATATTGTTTAACTTGGGTCTAACTTTTTGGGTAGCCTTCCAAAAGCTTCTCACGATAAGTTTCTGGAATTTCGGCCCATTCCTCCAGACAGAACAGAACTTTTTATCGAATTGAGGTCAGGCTTCTGTGATGGCCTCTCCAGTACCTTGACTTTGTTGTCCTTAAGCCATTTTGCCACAACTGTGGAGGGATGCTTGGGATCATTGTCCCTTTGTAAGACCAATTTGTGACCAAGCTTTATCTTCCAAGCTGATGTCTTGAGATTTTGCTTCAATATATCCACATCATTTCTTTCCTCATGATGCCATCTATTTTGTGAAGTGCACCAGTCCCTCCTGTAGCAAAGCCCCCCCACAACATGATGCTGACACCCCCATGAATCACGGTTGGGATGGTGTTCTTCGGCTTGCAAGCCTCACCCTTTTTCCTCCAAACATAACAATGGTCATTATGGCCAAATAGTGCAATTTTTGTTTCATTAGACCAGAGGACATTTCTTTAAATAATAAGATCTTTGTCCCCTTGTGCACTTGCAAACTGTAGTCTGACATTTTTATGGCAGTTTTGGAGCAGTGGCTTCTTCCTTGCTGAGCAGCCTATCAGGTTATGTTGATATAGGAATCGTTTTACTGTGGATATAGATACTTGTCTACCTGTTTCCCCCAGCATCTTCACAAGGTCCTTTGCTGTTTTTCAGGGATTTATTTGCACTATTCACACCAAACTACGTTCATCTCAAGAGACAGAATACATCTCCTTCCTGAGTGGTATGATCCAATGATGAACCAGACTTGTGGGGATCCACAATTATTTTCTGAAGTCTTGGCTTATTTCTTATTATTTTCATGAAAAGAGGCACTGAGTTTGAAGTTTAGGCTTTAAAATACATCCACAGGTACACCTCCAGTTCAATATTCCTATCAGAAGCTAATTGAATAATTGTCTAATGGTTTGACATCATTTTCTGGAATTTTCCAAGCTGCGTAAAGGCACAGTTAACTTAGTGTATGTAAATTTCTGACCCACTGGAATTGTGATATAGTCAATTAAAAGTGAAACAGTCTGTCTATAAACAATTGTTGGAAGAATTACTCATGTCATGTGCAAAGTAGATGTCCTAAACGACTTGCCAAAACTATAGTTTGCTAATATGAAATCTGTGGAGTGGAAAAAATTAGTTTTAATGACTTCAACCTAAGTGTATGTAAACTTCGGATTTCAACTGTACATGTTGATTAGTGACTCATTTTGTGAGGTAAAATACTGTGTACAGAGTATAGTGGGGAACTCACTTAAAGTTCCAAGTGGTCTCAACGTTGCCTCCCCAGCAAAGGTCCAGGCAATCATAACTTACATGGTTTCAGTAGCCAATATGGATTACATTGATATTAAATTGCAATCTACCTCTTTTAGAAAACATATTTTAAATTAGAAAGTTGGCAGCTATAGTACTTTGTAAAATAAATAAATTATTCATCTTAAATAGTCAAAATAGTCTCTTCAAGACCGTTGCTTTGTCCAGTATATACCAGAGGCAAAGACGAGGACATTGGGGGCCCAGAGACAGCCAAAGTAGTGAGATCTGAGAAATCTTCCAACATAAGATTCAAATTGATATTCTAATTATAAGATACTATTAACTGTAGATTTTGAAGCTGAATCAGCAGTCCAGTATTTGTGTTTGAGTCCATTAACAGGTATTATTAATATCTTTACATCCAGATACCTTATGATTGGGGCATGTAGGGCATTATGTACTATGGCTGAGGATAGATACTGGGGGGTTCAGAGGCATAACCTAAAAGAAAATTCTGTGGTCTGAATGGACCCTTACTAGTATGAAAAATGTACCATTTTATTCTTTCTTCAATGTTGGGAACTACTTACAACAAACAAACTACAATTTACACCACAACAGTGCAGCTTAAAAAAACACTGCTTGATAGTTAAGTATGAATGGGATGATCCATATGATAGAGATGATGCCATCTCTGAAGTCACTTTACAACATTTTTGTGTTCTTTCTGTTTGTTTATTATTAAATGCTGGTAACATGCTGCTTAGTAAAGCTAACTTAAGATGGAAAAAACACTGATTAAGCTACTGTACTGCACTCTACTGGTAACTGTACTGGACACGTTCATTTGTCCTATCACAAAACATAGTTTGTGCGGGCGGCTCATCTGAATCATCATGCGCAGGTGGTTTCACTTTGCTTCATTCTCATTCTCTGCAGTGTCTTTAGAGAAAGATGCTACTATCATCCATATCACTGCTCACTGTGTGTCTCCGCTACAGTCTACTATCTTTAAAATAACATCTCGCATTAATGCGGGGGAGAGAGGCAATAGTAGTGCGGTGAACGAAAATGGAAAAGAATTCAAAAATCCACATTAGATATTTTTTCCCCTCTAATAAACCTTTGATATAGTGCAAAGATGTATTGTAAAAATATTACTCTTAATAAGCCTTTTTTGTTTTTTAAAACTCCTGTAAATAAATATATAATAAATCCTTGAGAAGCTACATTGCATAAGATATTTAGGCTTTTTCAGAGTTTAGGTGTATTTTGTTTTACTGTACTATGTTTTGTTTTCACATTTTCACTTTTTTTAAACCATTTAAAAAATCTGCCAGCGCTGAGGAAGTAATTCAAAGTATTTAGATTGCGTTACTGACGATGAGTAATCTAACGGAATATGCTAAGAATGACATTTTGCAGCATGTAATCTGTAGCGGAATACATTTTAAAAGTAACCCTCCCAACCCTGCATATTACATTATGAGAAAAAAAACATTTCATTCAGTTTTGAGAAAATGATTACATTATGAACATTTATTACATTTAACTTATTGCATTATGTGCAGTTTTTACATTGTGCTGTGTTGTTACATTATGAGTTGCTACAAATCCTTGTATATGTAATTTTGTAGAGATGACAGAATAAAATATTCTACGTACCCCAAATCCGGGAGGTCCAGGAGGTCCTGGTTCTCCTTTCGCACCCTAAATGTATTAATAAATACACATTTTAAGTATATCATATTAATTGCATCTCTTCTCAGAAATTGTGTAATGCTGTGTTCACCCAGTTTAGTGGAAAAAATTACTTACTCTGACACCATCTCTACCAGACACACCAGGAGGACCTAAATCTCCCTTTTCACCCTAAGAGAGATGTGTCAGAGGCAGCATTAAACAATATTATCAATGTGAGAAACTACAGTGAACAGCTACAGACGACAGCTTACCTGAAATCCTGGGCTACCAGTTTCACCATCTTTGCCTGGTTTTCCCTTGTGACAATAAATATCAATATCATAAAATGCTGCCTTTTGCAATCTGTAAGTATTTCTGAACTGTTGGGTCTCTGTTCCCCTTTTCCATTAACACAGTGCTGGTTTTGGAATTGTGCCCCAACCTAGAGCTGTTTCAACTCTAGAAAAGGTACATTAAGCCTGCTGATCTTCAACCAGGAACCAGCAATGTCAGAGGCCGCGAGCCGGAATAATGACCTGCCCACGTACAGTTTTCAAAAGAACAACTGTAAACGCAAATCGAAACTAGATTACTCCCATTATGATCAATGAAACTGTCTACACTTCAAGTGCCCAATGCAGCACCTTGTGATGCACATTCAGTTGATGGACGCCCCATTCAGCCGTCTGTCTGAAAAAAACCCTATTTACAGTATAAATTATTTTTCGTGTGAATTGATTGCTATGAATTTCATTTGTTATGCATTTAAAAAACTTCTGGCTGATACATAAAAGTTGTGATGGCATTAAGATGCTTTGGATGTTATATTATGTTCTGATAACTAGGAGTAAGACTCGTAAACAAAGACCACAATGCACTATATTCGTTTCTGGGCACATTATGTAGTCACAATCAGTAATAACATTGTTCGGCTCTCAAGACAGTGGAAATGCAGGCTGGGTGTGAAAGAGGTTCGCTCCAACTTCGCAGATGCCCTGGTCGATCACTGGCTCCGGCACCAGCACCAATTTGATGGAAAAGGGGTATGTCTTATTCTACTTACCCTCTTTCCAGGATCCCCAGGTTCTCCTTTATCACCTTTCTGGCCACCTTGTGGGCCCTGGCAGACAAAACCAGGACAGTTAGTAACAAACTGAACCAAAGAAAACATTTAGTGCTAAGATCATTGCATATCTAATGTATCCATCCATCCATCCATCCATCTAAAATAACTCCTAAAACTTCTACCAGTCAATTCAGTCAGTCTATTTTTAAAATAAAATGGCTTTGGACTGTTGAAAATATTGACCATGATAAAACAAAAGGAGAAATACACACAGGAGGTCCAGGAGGCCCAGGAAATCCAAAATCTCCGGGTATGCCACGATCACCCTATACAAAAACAAACAAAACAATACTAAACACACATACCAAAGCATTTTGTAATGGATCTATAAGCAAGTAAATAGGAACATATAAGATTAAGATTTCAGGTCAGTTTGAAGTGATCTAGTGTTTTATCTGTTTAGACTGATTTTGAGTTTGATAATATAGATTTGGGCAGTCAATGCCTTGTTTAAACAGGGAACCCATGCTTTTATGAACACCAGATTTAAGGACTTTCAAGGACCTTTCATTTCATATTAAGCACCTATCAAATTCACGCTCCGGCATACATGTTAGAATGAAGGCCTCTTAGATATTAAATTGCACATCATTTTTAATGAGTCAACAGACATTTTCCAATAAGTGGGCATTTTCCAAAAAGCATTTTTAAAGGAAGGGGATGCCAAGTAAGAAAGGCCGTTCCATAAGACTGTTAGCGTGTGGTACCTTCATATAGTAATGTAATGCTGCCTTCAGAGTGCCCACATCAAGAGCTCTGTCCTTTGGAGTGAGTAGGGCATAGGGATGATCACTTCCGATGTGAATTTGCCCCTATGTTTTTAGCTGACTCTTACTCGTCCCATCAGTCCCAGTAGTACTTGTGGATTTGGACTCTATACTGACACCTATCGTCCTGGATACTGGAAATTAGTTTAGTAAGTGCTGCCAATTCACATCAAAGACGTTTACATTTATGGTTATGCTTGATGTTTATCTTCTGTTTGTTGCATTCAGCCTCATACTACACACATCCCTATTATGGACATTCTTGGATTGAATCCAAACAAATGTTTGCTCCCTGTTGCACTCTGGACTGTGACTGGGCAGCCGCCAATCGCAAGCTTTATGGCAGCTGAACACCGCATTGCGCTCGCACTTAGTGCTCAATGTCACACCGTTTATCCATGACCCGCGCCTTGAGAACAGCACGTCGTAGCGGTTTGATTCATCGCTCCAGCAGGGACGTCTTGTTTAGACATTTTATCTTTCCACTTGCACTCATTCTATGTGGACTGTCTGGTGGATCACACTCCTGCTGATATTGTGCTCCTTTGTTGTCTGTAGTAAGTATGTTTTTTGTCATATTGTTTGGTTTGCTTGTTTGTTTACATGTACAGTACATTTATTTTTGAGCATTGGCTAAAAGCGCTATAAAAAGTAACATTTTATTATTATCAGGTGTGCTCGACTTCATGCAACGCTGCACAGACAGATTGGCACCGGACTTAAAGCAGTGCATGCTGGTTAGAAATTTAGATGACGCGAGAGCGATCTGAGAGCGGCTGCACAAGCTCTGCTGAGGACACAGCTTATTCGTGATTGGCCAGACTCACCGATGACAAGCTTGCAATGAGTTTGCAATGGCATACTACACGTACTACTCTTACTACTTCTGCTGTACCAATTTATGGCAGAAATAAGAGTAGTATGTAGTGTGCCATTAACAAGGTGTTTATTCTGACACCTTCAGTTTTGCTAAACACTCACAAATCCGTGTTCTTACAGTACATCATGTTAATATCATGTTCTATTATGTTTGTCATAACTAGTGGTAGTAACTCGGTCAATTGCATGACACATGTTATCATGTGCTGTCAACATGACAATGCCCATGTGATGGTGACCCGCTAAATGTAAAATGTAACAACTTTAATTGGGTTATCAAGAGTGCATAATTGATCATATTTCTATAAAATGCTATTCATGTCTTTAGATGTAAAGCTTTTTTAATTAGCATAAATGACTGAGTGCACCTTTAAGCTCAATAACAATTTGTCAATACATTCAGACCAACAGTATTGTATACAGTATTACCTTTCAAAGTATCCATCTATGACCAAAGGGAAGGGACTTTTCATTGGACTAAATTTATCCAAGCCTAATGCCATGTACAAGCCCTGTGCCATTTGAACAAATGAAATGCACAACCATTAAGAAAAACATCTGTAACTAATGTCCCTGCCAATTAGACAGCAACAGAAGTTGCAGTCTACTTGGCGATCGTGATTTCTGGAAAGTGTAATCAAGCTTAAAATTACGATTGTGCCTACAGACTGCAATGGTAAAATGAACAGTGGAAAAGGTGTTATATTTTGGTCTGTTCTCACCCAAAATCGATTGGATCACTTCAGAAAGACATTGGATTAATGGAGTTTTATGGATTACTTTTATCCCGCCTTTATGTGCTTTTTGGACCTTAAAAGTTTTGGTCACCATTAATTTGCATTGTATGAACCCACAGAGCAGAAATCTACTTCTAAAATGTTCCTTTGTGTTCTGGAGAAGAGAAAAAGTCATACACATCTGGGATGGCATGAGGGTGAATAAATTATGAGATCATTGGAATTTTTGGGTGAACTATCCCTTTGAAATTGTGCTCAATACCCGCAACCCCGCACCAAATTTTAAGCCTTGTCAGACTATGTGTAATACACTAAAGAATATAACTGCTCTGTAACTACTAAAAACACAATCATTAGCCTCGCGCGTACTTTGAGTACATGTTACAGAGAACAGAGCTGTGGAGATGCAGAGTAATGAATCCAGTCGCAGCTGTTGCGGCTTAATAATCACACTAGGTCATATAGCAGGGCTTATTCTGAACATATTTTTGTATATTTAACAAATACAATTATTAAATAAACGACCTTGCTTTGCGGGGCTCCCTGGTGGCTCATGGGCCCTAAGCGGCTCCTTTACCACTTAAAGCTAGAAACGGTCCTGTCATATCGTGATTTACATTTTATTTGTATTTATTTTTCAGCCATGGTTACAGCCCTAATCCAAGTACTTTCAAGGAGCATGGGAACCCTGTTAAAATTAGAACAGCCTTTTTTACAACAACTGAGGCCGGTTGAAGAATTTTCTCTTTTATCAGTATTTTTGTTTTTTTATTATTGAGATTTAAAGAGAGACATTAAAAGGTGCACTACGTACATTCTTTCCTCATTTAAAAAAGTTTTACTTCTAAAGAAATGAATTGTCATTTTGAAATATATGTCTAAAAGCATGAGCACTCACATGAGTTAAAGACTCCAGACACATCAGTAACCTTATAAAAGCTGTTTTATTCTACATGGAGAGGGTCCCCTCATGGGGGCGGCCATGTTAAAATCACATGACCAGCCAAGTACAAATCGCTTATTCTCTTTAACCGCAATGTTATTGGACACTTTCACTCATGGGTTAAATTAATCATGGCTGACTGTGAATAGTGAAGTTCTACAATGACGCTGGGTAATGAAAACTATTCAGTTGAATGATGCTGCATCCACACCGCAAGGTGTCAGAGTAAGTCCAAGACGTCATATAAAAAATAATTACTGAGTGCACCTTTAAAAGGTTCGCAGAAAGGAAGTGAAACCAAAATTTCCCACACTGGCATTATTTTACCTTTTCTCCTTGTTGAATGACTGTGTCAGGTAAGCCTGAGACTTCGCCAACCTGTCCTGGTGGCCCTGGAGGTCCTTGTAATCCACGATCCCCCTTAATCCACAAACACACATGTCAAAAACACTACAGTTATTAAACCTCTTGTATGTTTTTTTCACAGCAGAATCTGTGTACCTTCTCTCCTTTAGGTCCTTGGAAGTTCAATCCCATGTTTCCCTGTAAGACACAGAAACACATTAAGACATTGTCAAAACTGAGTAAACCATGATAATGTTTAATTGAAGCATGTAGACTAACCTTTGGCCCTTGTAGACCAGGAGGGCCTGGACGACCCTGAAAAACAATTTAATAAAAAAAATGAAACTCAATAAATCATTGCACATGTGTTTGCTTGTGTGATTCAAACAGTGAAATTGTGAGATCACTTACCTCATAGCCACGGGGACCAGCAGGACCAATGGGACCTGGAAGACCTTGGAGTCCGGGATCGCCCTATATATCGTAAACAGTGTGTTATGACATAGGGTCAGTTCAATTTATTTCTCTAATTACATATTTCTATTGAATTAGATTTGGGTAAGAAACCAGTTTAAGGGGGTACACAGTGAACAAAATCCACAAGAGTGTGTGGGTCAATTTATGCCTCATCTTTCCCCAAAACTATTAACATGTGGATCTGAGATTCACCCAGACAAAATCCAGTTTTGTTGATTACGAAATTGTAAATTCTCACCCTGGTACCCGGCAAACCATCAATGCCAGGATTCCCATTATTTGAGATGCGACTAATTTCATTGACATCCCCAGGCTCTCCCTGCATGAGAAAAGAGAGGGTATTTAGAAACCTAACTTCACATATATGCTAATATATATACAGTGGAAATTATGAACATGTGCATTATGGAAAGAAAAAACTGCCTTCTGTCCTGGAAAACCAGATGGACCCTGTGGAGACAAGAATTAAAAATGAGAATATTCTTCTAAAAGCAGAAGATACAAAAATATGCACAAACCATGTCAAATGTGACATGAATTAACACTTACTTGTGGACCATCTAAACCTGGAAAACCTGGACTTCCTGTAAATCCTTTTTCACCCTGTAAAAAAAGGAAAAACAAAACTTTTTTTTTTTTTTTTTTTTTTTGCTGTTTAAGCTCTTTTTCAGTTTTTAAATAATTCAACTGATCCGTGCACTGATAAGGAATGTTTGATTGCCACATACTTTAGTTCCATTACAGCCAGGAATTCCTCTGGGTCCTGGGGCGCCATCTTGTCCTGGGATACCCTGTCAGTCAAAAAGAGCACATAGATGCTTACAACTATTGCCATTGAGAGTGTGATTCAAAATCAGGGGAGGAAGAGGGCAGCAACTTGACATACGCATGTCATGAGAGCCTTACATCATTCCAGAGACATTGCTCAAATCCATACTAGCAATTTATAACAGCATATCATCTAATTAACTACTTTAAATGCAGCCTATTCTAGCACAGCATTTATAGTTTTGTGATATTTTGGACATTACTTAAATCTAATTCAATTTGGTTATTATTTGATTTTATGGGTAACAGTATTTTTCCAAATGTATTTCATTTAACAGATTAAACTGAATTATTTGACAGCATATTGACTATGTAATTGTTTATGGTAAAAAAAAAATGCCAGTAACAATTTACAACATTAGTTAACATGAACTAAAAATGTACAATATTTTTAGAGCATTTATTAATCTTGGTTAACATTCATTTCAACACAGTAATACATTTTTAAAATCAAATGTTGTTAGTTAACATTAGTTATTGCACTTTAAACTAACACAAACTAACAATGAACAATTATATTTTCATAAACTGACATTAAGAAAGATTAATAAATGCTGTAAAAAATATTGTTTATTAGTTCATGGGTTCAATACAAGTTAAGCTCAATCAACAGCATTTGTGGCTTAATGTTTATTAACACAAAAAAAAAATATTATTTTTAATCTTGCCCCTCTTTTCTTTAAAAAAAAGAAGCAAAAATCGAGATTACAGCGAGGCACTTACAATGGAAACGATTGGGGCCAATGTTTGGAGGGTTTAAAGGCAGAAATGCTTATAATTTTATAAAAGCACTAGAGCAGTCACGATAATGGAATTTAATTAGATTACTCAATTCAAAAAAATTACTAGATTACAAAATTGCTGAATCGACAAATTGAAAATAAGGCAGAAGTTACGCGGTCCACGGGCGAGGGTCCAAACACATAATGACAAGAGATGTCAGCTGTGTGAGAACGTCTCGGGTTACTTAACTGTAACCCTTCTTCCCTGAAAAAGCGGAACGAGATGCTGTGCTGATTTAGCGCTTTGGGAACGTCTTTTAGGAGTGACCAGCTGTGAATGTGTGTGCAACACATCAATGAAATTGACTGGAATTTACAGCCTCTGCTGGTGATATCATCAGGATGTGCCAGTACCAGGGGCTATAAATAGATGCGCCACAGGTACATCGTCAGGTATTTTTGTCTGAAGAGCAGTCCTGCGGCAATGAAGCGCAGGGCAATGGAGCTTGCCCTGGGCCTAAAGGAGAATCTGCCGTGCCAGTCTGTTTAGCTGGCGTGACCGTAGACCTCCTTGATGGTTTATGTAAGAGACTGCCGCTGTGTTGTCCACCCGCACCAGGACATGGCAGCCTCTCAAATGCTGGAGGAAGTATTTCAGTTCCAGAAATACAACCATCAACTCGAGACAGTTGATGTGCCAATCGAGCTGATGACCCTCCCATTCCCTTTGAGCTGGATGATCACATAGACAAGACGCACCTAGAGTGGGACCCAAGTTGAGGAACCGGGGTCTGAACCACATAGAGAGGTTATGTAGCCTGCAGTGCGTAACCCTTATCTGTCTTAGGGGACTGGGCCTTGGATGAAATCACCTGGCTTTGAGCCACAACTGAAACGGTCTCATTTGCAGAAGGCCCAAAGGAATCACAGAGGATGCAGATACCATGAGACCTAGTATTCGTTGATACTGAAGCAACCTTGGCCTAGCCTGACTTTGCTCAGGGTGTTCTGAATTGTCTCAATTCGAGCGGGAGACAATTGTGCCCATATCATGATCGAAATCCATACAATCCCCAGATACGTAGTTCTCTGAGTAGGAGAGAGAACTCTTTTCTTGTCATTGAGTCTCAAAGCCAGAGAAACCAGATGAGCTAAGACGATATTCCTGTGCTGTCATACAATAACGGTTTATGGTGACCACCTCTTCAAGCTTCAAAAGGACACAAAATTCAGAAGTCTAATAAATTATTCCATGAGACTCATTATTGTTATTGAAGCATTCGATAAGGTTTGGTGAAATCGAATGTATTATTTAGTAAAAATGTTTACTGACCGTTATTCTCCTGTGCGATGAGTGCACCTCTTTACATGAGAGCAACAATAGCTCCACAGCACACACGAGATGAGGCATTCAAGCTAAAACTCATTTTGTTTAGTGATATTATCAACAGAAAACACAACATAGCTGCACACAAACCAGAGAACATAACTTACAAACATGTCTGAAGAGTTTGTAGTGGAAGAATAGGTGCATTTCAATGTCCAGACTTATTTGTTTGAGTCGGAGTCCTCCATCAATCAGAGAGATGGGGCTGAAGGTAGCTACAGTCCCGCTGTGTCCTACTCAGACACTAAAGACACACAATAAAAGTGATCTTTCTATGTTAATCAGAGTTTTTGCCCTAAGCAGCCTCGACGAGACATTCTGTCGATCGCTTGTTTTCTATATTTGGACCAATATAACCAACGTAACCCCATTCGCTATGAACTGGCACTGGTCCAAAATGCAATGCCTGGTGCGAACATGAGGTGATCGTCTGTGTTTTGCAACTGCTTTTGGGTCTGTGAATAAGGTATAACGTGTGAGTAAGGGCAGCCAGTGGAGTTTCTGGTGCCATTGTATGACATCACTGAGAACATATTTTTTTTTACTATTTCTCCGTTTGTGTTAAGAAAAAGAATGAAAGTCATAATGGTTTAAAACAACAAAAGGATGAGTAAATAATGACCGAATTTACATTTTTGTGTGAACTAAACCTTTAAATGGGTAGATCGTGTTTAAAAAAACTTTAAAATGTAGATAAAAAAAAAAAGTTGGGCACACCTGGAGTAGCCAATCTCTATCAGCTAGTATTATATATATTTTTTCGATTATAGATCTGCTTTGGGTGTATTGGCCTTATATATTGTTTGCACGATCATTTTGTTGTTGTTATTCAATCATAGAGAACTTAGGCTAATGAACGCATTTTAGCCAAACGCAACATTACCACGACAACTTCATACAATTGGACTTATTTGATTATTTTTCTGATTACTCGATTAATCGTCAGAATAATTGACAGATTACTTGATTACCAAAATAATTTATAGTGACAGCCATAAAAAGCACTTGCATGAATTCTTATGTAAGTTAACATAAACTTGTTTATTATTTGAGCTGTAAAGTACATTTTTACAGTCATTTTAGGGTATTAGGGTTTGTTGACATTACATTGTCATGGCAACAAAGTGGCAAAATTGGCTCTAACTTTAAACAGAAAAGGTTACTAAGTGATTTAATCACACTACAATCATATTAACATGCATATTGTGGACGTCTTGTAGCTATACTTCTGAAATAGTGAGTATATTAATGTTTATGGATTGGCCCCTATTCACTTCCTTTGTAAATGCCTCACAGTAACCCAGATGTGACAGGGTGGAGTGCGGGCCGGGTCGTGATTATACACACCCGGTCCCTTATCAGGCTAATTAAGCCTCCGAGATGGATAAAGGCCAATTGCGGAGGGTGGTGCGAGGAGAGAGAGATCGTTTACGGACATGTCCGTCATGTGTATGTGTGTTTGTCTTTTTGTTTAAGTTAATCATTCAAATATTGTTTATATCGCCAGGCCGGTTCTCGCCTCCTCCTTTCCATTGAACTGCTTTACACTAGATTTTAGAATTTTTAAAGAAAAGGAAGGGCAAGTCAAAATTCATTTTTGTGTTAATCAACATTATGTCACAATTGTTGTTGGTTGTGCTCAACATGTATTACATTTACATTTATGCATTTGGCAGATGCTTTTATCCAAAGCGACTTACAGTGCACTTATTACAGGGACAATCCTCACGGAGCAACCTGGATTAAGTATCTTGCTCAAGGACACAATGGTGGTGGCTGTGGGGATCGAACCAGCGACCTTCTGATTACCGGTTATGTGCTTTAGTCCACTATGCCACCACCATTCCAATTGTATTGAACCCAGAATATTTCTTTAACTCATTTTAACAAATGGAACCATATAGTAAAGTGTTACCCAAATTCCCCTATAAAAGACAAAGAAAAAAAATAATAATAATAATAATAATAAAAAGTAAAACAAAAATATCCAGGGGTCAAATATTTCCCTTATCAAAAAAAGGTTCATTTCTGACCATTTCTGACACAGGTCTACAGTCTGTGCCTTTAGGGAATCAACTGAAACAATGGATCAACTCATTCACAATTCACTCACTGGAATTCCTGGTGTTCCTGGGAATCCTGGCAATCCAGAAGGTCCCTAAAAACAACACAGAAACTGTCATCATTTGTGGATACACCTAGACCCATCTTAAGCCAGAGGCTGATACTGAGAAAATCTCACTCTTATGCCTTTTGGCCCCATTGGCCCATCAGGTCCATCATCACCCTATGAGAGAGAGAGAGAGAGAGAGAGAGAGAGAGAGAGAGAGAGAGTCAAGCATTAGTATAAAGTATGCAATAATTGATAATTGCCTTTCATTTATTGGATGATCTGCTAATAACAATAACTGATTTTGGCTTATAAAATCCACTAAAAACCAAACAAATGTAATTGAATCAGATGTAAAATGTAAATAATCAAAATTTAATTTCTATTAAGCGCTACAATTGATGTATATACTGATGGACAATGCGCTGATCACAGACCTTCTCTCCACGAGGTCCAATTGGCCCCTCTGGCCCAGGGAAACCTGGAACACCTGGCTGACCCGATAGTCCTGGAAACCCTCGATCACCCTGTCATACAGATAGGAAGAGTGAGAGATTATCACCAGAGATGTACCAACATAGAAGATCACGTCACTGAGCAATTCAAATAAGAAAGAAATAACAACATGCATGTATATGTAAATGTTTTAACAGTCATGGACATGCACCAGGGTGTCATTTAAAGCAGTTCAGGTGGAAACTGTTCTTGCAAAAAAATTTAAATTACCAAACAAATAAATGTTCCTTAGCAGCAGGCCAAATGGAATGCTTGTGGTGTTATTTAATTAATGGCGCAGGGAAACATGAAGGAGTCAGGCTTATCAGCCTACAGGCTTCAGTGTGCATGTGCAGGTGCTTGTTTGTGGGTAAACACTTACCTTTTCTCCTTTCACCCCACTGCAATCACACTTTGATCCCGATCCACAGCCATGACATGCCTGAAGAAACAGAACACAAGAAGTCATATACACATGGAAGAGACATGTACATATAAATTAGTGTACGCCTTCAAATCAATCCACAGCGTTCAAGATGTTCAAGTCATGAAATTCCAATATATAAACCTTATATCATCCATATACAGACTGTGTTCACAAACAATGATGCAAGGTTTCCACACATTTTCCCAAACAGATGTTAACCACTAGCATTTACTCAAGCTAACTTCAAGACTTTAAGACTTTGAACCCTTAAACGTATACACGAGCACATTCCACCCCCTGTACCACATACATTTTTGGGGGGGGTTGTGCCCACACCTCTTTAGTACTACTCAATATTTATCTTATAAACAATTTTTTCCCCTGATCTCTGACATATGAAAAATAAAACATGAAAATATATTTTATTTTCTAATGGTCTTGAAAATATTTGGAAAATTTGACACTATCTGGGCATTTTGTAGATCCATTTGTGATAGATAAACGTGCCGGGTCTCTAAAGACCCGAATATGTAAGAGTGCTTGGTGAAATCCCCATGCATTTAAGGTTTAAAAATGAAAACATTGTTTCTTTGGAAGCTGATTATGTGTGAATAAATCCGTTGGACAAAATGTTCATTTCTATGAGCTGAATGTCTAACAATAGTGTTAACAGTGGATTTCACATGTTGTCACGCAGGGTGGACAATTCTCACTCTTAAGCACATATGTAAACAAATATGCAAGGGATTTATTACAAAATGGAATTCTCTAGCAAACAAATACCATATGCCTTAGAATAGGTATTAGTTAAGATATCCACCATGTTAATGAAAGTGAAAGTTTAATGGACTGACAGCTTGGGTTCTTTTTTGGTCATCCTCAACAATTTGCTTCTTATTTGTAATATAGTTCAAGAGGCCCTGGAAGTATTTTTCCATCACTAGATGGCGCCATTTATCTGTATCCCCTCAGCCATTTGTCTCAATCACAGATTAAGAGGCCTGTATCCAAACAGTTTAGAAGTGAAATAACATCCATCTTCCATAATGTAACCAGTTGGCTGGCTTTCTGTCAGACAACAACCCTAATAGACCCGTCCAAGTCTCTCATTTGTCAGAAACATTAACAACCATATTCAATGGGCCCTGCGGGTCAAATACGGCCCGTTTAAAATTTTCAGACACGTGAGAGGTTGTCAGTTGTTTTATGGGCTGTTCTCACCAAATGCGTATTGTGTCTGTTTGGGCTGTTTTTCAGTTGGTTTCCTATGTAAACTCATGCTTTTTTGATTATTTTTAGAGGCATTATCCATCCTTCTGACGGAATGGGAAGATTAAAGAACTAAATTCATGAATGACTGATAAGCTTGAGTTCAAAGAATCAGAATTTATTATATTTTTTTCAGTATTTCCTGCTGGATTTTTTTTTTCTTTGGAAAACTGTAGTGGGGCAAATATATAATTCCTTAAATCTCCTTCGTACAAGTATAAAACAACATTTGCTATTTTAACATGCTAACGTGCATGTTAAAATGCTAAAATAATGCAATTTGTTTAAGAGAACTAGAGATTTCCCAACCAAAATTAAGTACAAATTATGATGAAAAAAGATGAACAAAAAGGCTCATGACATAAGTTTGAGTGAATACACCCAGAGGCCCCAAAACCATATATGCAAGGTATGCAACACATATAGGCACCATGTAAAGGGGGGCGGCAGCAGCTCACTAAAGGGGCCTTAATCGGCCACCACCCCTTCAACACTTATAAGGGGAAGACACTCACAACTCAATTTTGAGTCATGTTGCCATTTGTTCGTTAGAATGACAAATGACTGAGTAAATTGAATGACTTATCAAGACTTTAGGTTACAATATATTCAGTAATAAGGAACATTTACAGGTCTTGTTAATGGTCACATTTTTCTTTTGAGGTTGTCACCATGTTTAAACACATTTCTTAACCCATATTTTAAATGGTCCTGCAGTGTAACAAAAAAGTAACTAAAGTTGGGCTCAGATGCACTAAATCGGACAGAAAATATCTCCCATAGAGGCTGGGTTCCGTGATAATTGTGGAAATTGCACTAATTACAGTAATCTTAATTTTAGTTTCCCAAACCAGCACTTAGAACGCACATAAAGTAGATCTGAAGTGCGCTATCAGGTCCAAGATGTTAAAATGTAGACATTTGATTTTTACCCGTACTCTCTGGAGGCGACAATCTTACAAAGACAATTAGCACAATTAGGTCAAAGAGTATATAACTACATTATTTATACTTATTAAACTGATAGATCCGGTCCTGGATGCTGATTGGTCAACAGCCGTGCTTTATTCATGATAAAGCACAGCTCTGACTTCTTCACAGAACTCCTATTTGAAGCACTCCGCAGCACCCATAGCTGACAGTTATTCTTGTTGCCTAGCAAAGTTCTGTTTACTGATTAATATCAGGGACTATATTTTCTGGTGGAATGATGGCATTTAATAATTTAACTTACAAAATGTATAATTTTAATGAACATTTGTGTCCTTAATATTCTTATTATGTGGTGACTGTTTTATAAAAGCAATAAGGCATGAGAGGCTGTGCTATATTGTGAATAGAGTCACAGCTGAAGGTGTTGCCAGCATTCTGCTTCACGTCATGCAATGAACAGTGTCCTTCAGCCATGACTATATTCACAATATAGCACAGCCTCTCATGCCTTATCATTTAAATGTAAAAAAAACTCCAACCTTAAGATGTCGAATAAAAAAAAAAAAACAGTGTTTGTTAATATAGAAAACATTCATGTCATGTCACGCTTGGATGCCAGAGATGTTTTAGCACAGTGTGTGGACTTTTCAGACGGACCCTTACGTACAGCAGATGAACAATCAGCAAACATTGAACTTTATAATAATTTTACCCCACTAAGAAACCACTAAGTTTGATATTATAAGGAAAATGTGTTATTTCGGAAATTAAATAACTGCCGTATATTTGTCATTGTCCTAAAGCCCAAAAAAATTATACAAATATTTTCTGGATAAATATTTACTTTACATTAACAGCATTTTCCCCCCCAACAAAATATTTGTAATTCAAATATTTTGAACTGAATTGAATTTTCACTTCTTGTGGGCTTGTGGAAAAGGATTTTTGAGAAACAGTGTTTTTTTGTTGTTTTTTTAATCCCCTTTTTCTCCCAATTTGGAATGCCCAATTCCCACTACTTAGTAGGTCCTCGTGGTGGTGTGGTTACTCGCCTCAATCCGGGTGGCAGAGGACAAGTCTCAGTTGCCGCCGCTTCTGAGACCGTCAATCCGTGCATCTTATCACGTGGCTCAATGTGCATGACACCACTAGAGCGAGAACCACTAATCACAACAACAAGGAGGTTACGCCATGTGACTCTACCCTCCCTAGAAACCAGGCCAATTTGTTTTCTTAAGTTGCTTAGGAGACCTGGCTGGAGTCAGCATACCCTGGATTCAAACTCTCAAATCCAGGGGTGGTAGTCTGCGTCAGTAGTCGCTGAACTACCCAGACCCCCCTGTAACAGTGTTTTATTAAGATGAATTTAGTACACACACACACACACACACACACACACACACACACACACACACACACACACACACACACACACACACACACACACACACACGTTTGGTTTCCATGTTTTATGGGGACTTTCCATAGACATAATGGTTTTTATACTGTACAAACTTTATATTCTATCCGCTAAACCTAACCCTACCCCTAAACCTAACTCTCACAGAAAACTTTCTGCATTTTTACATTTTCAAAAAACATAATTTAGTATGATTTATAAGCTGTTTTCCTCATGGGGACCGACAAAATGTCACTTGACATTTGACATTTGGTCCCCACAAAGTGATAAATACACGCTCACACACACACACACACACACACACACACACACACACACACACACACACACACACACACACACACACACACACACACACACACACACACATACACACACACATTGGTGCGGCTATCCTTATGAGGACTCTCCATAAACATAATGGTTTTATACTGTACAAACTTTATATTCTATCCACTACCCCTAAACCTAACCCTCACAGAAAACATTCTGCATTTTTACATTTTCAAATAAACATGGTTTAGTATGTTTTTTAAGCAATTTGAATTATGGGGACACAAGAAAATGTTCTCATAAACCACATTTATAGCATAATACCCTTTTAATTACCAGTTTGTAACCTAAAAAAAATTCCTCATCAACCACACGCACGCACGCGCGCACACGCACCAGCTAGTAAATCTTAAACATGCTCTAAGACTCTTCCTTTGTTTTGTCTGAGCTAAAATGTTACAAGCTATCAAAATATTATGAACCATGTCAAATCTTAGGTAACAGAAAAACAGGAATTCACATTTGAAATATCTGGGCCACTTTTATATTTTCAATTACATTCTTGATGACAGTGAATGGTGACCGAGACATATCCTTATGTTTTCCACAGATGACAAAGTCATACAGGTTTGGAACAACATGAGGTTGAGTAAACGATGGCAGAATTTTCATTTTTGGGTGAATTAACCCTTAAGTGCAGATATGTGGAGATGAACAGGGCCACCCAGTGGAAGATATTAAGCACCACACAGTTAGGGAAACTTTTCATGTGTGAGTTCATGTCAATAGCGTGGATTAACTGATCGCTGGTGAAAGATGGCCTGAGGACAAATTAATGGTGGGAGCAGACAGAACTAAGCGGCAGCAGACCGCAAGTAACACGTAAGCAAATCAAACACACTCACAAACACTTCTAAACATAAATAAACAACTACATAAGAACGCACAAGTGTTTTGGCCAGTGATGCTGATCAAATAGAAACAAAATACAACTATTGAAAAACCTGTTAAATTGTCAATGTTTTTAGCAGAGGACTATTTGTATACTGTACATCCAGTATACATGAGAAATAGAATTTGCTGTTAATTATTGGCTTGAATGTATGTGTGTCTAAAATGTAAGTGATGGGACTGAAAGGTGAAAAGCAGTACATCACCTATATATACTATATACATACACTGATTAGACACACCATTAAACCACCTGCCTAATATTGTGTAGGTCTCCCTCGTGCCGCCAAAACAGCGCCAACCCCGCATCTCAGAACAGCATTCTGAGACACTATTCTTCTCACTACAATTGTACAGAGTGGTTATCTGAGTTACCGTAGACTTTTTCAGTTTGAACCAGTCTGGCCATTCTCTGTTGACCTCTCTCATCAACAAGACATTTCCAAACAGAACTGCCGCTCACTGGATGTTTTTTGTTTTTGGCGTCATTCTGAGTAAATTCTAGAGACTGTTGTGTGTGAAAATCCCAGGAGATCAGCAGTTACAGAACTACTCAAACCAGCCCATCTGGCACCAACAATCATGCCATGTTCAAAATAATTGAGATAAAAAAAAATTCCCCATTCTGATGGTTGATGTGAACATTAACGGAAGCTCCTGACCCATATCTGCATGATTCTATGCACTGCACTGCTGTCAAACGATTGGATGATTGTTGGTGCAGCACGAGGGCGACCTACACAATACTAGGCAGGTGGTTTTGATGTTTTGGCTGATCGGTGTATTACAGAGTACCCCCAATTAGTTCAACACAATAATGTAAAGATATTCTAAACTGATAAACAGGTTTCAGATTGGTATCAGACGATACTGAGATTTCAGATATCGGAATCAGATCAGAAGAGAAAAAAGTGGTATCGGTGCATCCCTAGAAAGTGTTTCTTTTTGGTTTTACCCATTTCTAAACACCTTTATGCCTTTACTAATTTATTTAAATGGCCCTGCGATGTGACAAATTACACCAAACCCCCCTTGACTTCAAGGTCCATGAAATTAGAAAACAGTAAGAAAAAAAAAATTAGCCCAAGTCTCCTAAGAAACTCTCCTTAAACATTATTAGGTTCCAGCTCTTTCAAATGTAATGAGCCAGAAAGCACCTCCCTCTGATGGCCTGCACTGGCCCTTCTCTGGAATTCTTTTATTATTATTCCTGCAGGGCTAAGAAAAGAATGACCTTCAACCTCAAATAATTAACCAGCTAGGACAGAGTGGACTGGGTGGGGGCGGGGCCTTGTTGGGTAAAAATGTACACATGGGGTCAAATGTTTACCAAGGTAGTTTCAGCATCTTATTGAACTGGGCATTCGCTTCTCAGAGAACTCTGACTGAACTCAGTTCACCTCTAACTGCATAAGCCTTGAGCCTTAATTTGACTCAACTGGTAGGTTGTGACACAAATACAAGTTGCGGGTCTGTTCTGATAAGGTCACAGAAAGCAGTTAATAAACACTGCTAAAGGCAAATAAAACATGCATCTAACCATATAATCATGCATATTTTAGTTCGGATATCAGAATAAATAGGCTCATAAACGATTTCCTTATTTTCCTGTTGTTGACGTCCAATCAATCTGCAGTATGTTTGTGTAAATTCATCTGTCACTCAGTAATATCGTCAGGGTTGTGATGGTTACTTTTACATAGAGTGCAGAATACATGTTGTAAACCAGTCAGTAAAGTAATCTAAATACTTTGGACAACTTCTTCAGCCCAGATTTTTTCTCTTGTTTTGACTATAAACAAGTTAATAACAAGTGATACAATTATGCCAGTTGAGGAAGACAAAATACACATACACTGGCAGCCAAAAGTTTGGAATAATGTACAGATTTCGATGTTTCAGAAGGAAACTTGAAAACAAACACAAAGACAATGTTATGCTTCATTTAATGAACCAAATAGCTTTCTGCTGTGTTTGATATAATGGCAAGTGATAAACAGCAAGTTTTTTACATCAGTAATGTCCTGACTATACATTGTGATCAGCTGAATGCCACTTTGGTGAATAAAAGTACCAAATTCTTTCTATAAAAGCAAAATCTGTACATTATTCCAAACTTTTGGTCACCAGTGTATTAAAAATACATTATCTGAAAAACACCCAAATATATAAAGCAAAGAGTTGCTTCTAAAACAATATTTTTACAGGAAAACGATATAAAAATGATCATCGAGAATCCGATTTTTGCTGTAATATCGAAGGTCTTACTGAAGACAAAATTATTATCTAACGTGGATTTTCTTGATAGAAAAACTATAATCATGCCTTATGTAAAAGGGCTAATAATAGCATGTTAGCTTAGTATAAAGCTAAATGTTCACACAACAATTTAAACAAAACTAACTATTTCGGCAAAGTAATCTCTTCAGTAATCAAAATACTTTCTGAATGTATCTTTATTTAGATAACCAACTATTTAAATTGCAACTGTAGCGGAATACAATTACTGAACATGCGTCTTTCATATAGCCTACATAATAAATTTTCAGTTAAGAGTATGACATTTTGTGGTTTGACAGCTTGAATAAAAGACCCATTCAAGGCTACTACAGAGGAATGACATAATAAACATCACTATGTCTAATAGTTAGTTTGCGCAGTTACACCAGTTTCACCAACCTGCAAACTCATCAACGTCACATTGTTCATTCTTGTGTACCAAAACTTTTGTAACTTTGGACTACATCTCCTGAGCCACTTCAGCTCGTCCTGTGTGTGTGTGTGTGTGTGTGTGTGTGTGTGTGTGTGTGTGTGTGTGTGTGTGTGTGTGATACAGCAAATGTTTTATCGTTCTCTTGTGGTCTCCAAACACTATTACACCAGACTGTTAAATAGAGGCCAACTGAGTGTATTGGAAAGCATGCAAATTGGGTTTCTAATTTAAATGTCAGCTAATTTTAATATATTGATGCCTTAAAAATAAATCAATTAAATAATGTGCCAATCAATAATCAATATTTTATGACATCCCTAGAAAGCGGAGGCACTACAGTTTTTTCGGAAAGTAATTTTTATTTAATGAAAGTTGCATATGGACATAACAGCAAGCCTTGAGGATATAAATACGCAACGACACACATTCAGAAAGTAAAGTTACTCAATGAATCGCAACCTAAATTACAATTGTTTATGTTCACGCATTACTCCAGTTGTTATTACAGCAATCTCCACTTGACAGAGAATCAGAGAGAGTCAGTATCTCTGTCACACTTCCACCATTTTGCATAGGCAATTGTGACATACCTCCGACTGAAGAGAGCGAGATCTCAGCAAAACAGTCAACAAGTATGACACCCTCAGCAAAAATCTAGTTTTTTGAGTCTTCTAGTGTGATACCGGGTTTATTTAACATTTATGGATGAAAATACATCTCTGGTAGATAATCTTGGGTTAAACTGGTAAACATTCATGTTTCTTGTTCACATGTTTCACATGAAATTTTACTTAAGTATTAAAAAAGTAAAACGTTACTTTTTTCCCAGCTAGAATGAAATCAAGAGAGGAGATTGTGTGAGAGAGGACACTATCATCTTTTTTGAGCATGTTCAGCTCAAGGTTGTTGTGACTGCAACAGATGGCCAGCTGTTCAACCTCTTGTCACCTTTGCGGATGAGGCCGATGACCGTGGTGTCGTCTGCAAACTTCAGGACTTGCAGTGCAGTCATTCATGTACAGGGAGAAGAGCAGTGGAGAGGGAACACATCCTTGAGGAGCACCAGTCCTAACAGTGAGGGTCCCGGATATGAGTTTCCCCAGTCTCACTAGCTGTGCTGCCTATCTGTCAGAAAGCTGATGATCAATCGACAGATTGGGGTGGGCACAGAGATGGATCAGTTTGGTTGAGAGAAGATCAGGCATGATGGCATTGAAGGCTCAATTGAAGATTGCTATATGCAATCCTGAAGTGCACTCAAGTCGACACGTGCTGAAAGTGTCATAGAAGCACCACAAAATGACGTGGTTGCTTCAGAAATAGTTTTTCATCTCACATTTGCTTTTTATGACAATCGGTAAGGTTTAGGTTTTAGGTTTAGGGTAGGGATGTTGGTTTCGTTGATTTAAATCTCCATAGAACATTAACCTAAAAAACCTCATCTGTTCGGGAGAACATTTCACTCACTTTTAGCGCCAAACAGTGTACATTTCACTTCTGAACTGCCCTGAGACATGCAATGAACCACATCATTTTATTTTCCAAAAACGTTGCCACTGTCACACAATGTTCATAGCATGGGAAAGGCACTCACGAATTGTGATGTCAGAGTATCTAGCCAATAAATCTAAATAAGCTTTGAAGAAAGTTAGTAATGTTGTTTGTTTTGTGAATTATTTTCTGAGGTTTGCTACCACACCATGCTGTTGAGCAGGTAGTAAAATTCATAACAAATATTTACTTAAATTCCATAATTTTTATTATCATTATTATCATCATTATCATTGCTGGTTTTATAGTTTTGAATGAATACATCACACTCAGCCGGGCGGTCAAATACGGTCTAGTCGCACAAATATTTCAACGTATCCGAAGCTCAAATCAGATCCGAAATTCCACCTCTGCAGATGGTCGGAACTCCACACATCCACCGTGCGACATTCCGTTTGTCGGATTCAGTGACAAGTCGGCTTCAGTCCAGTAAGACGAAAGACAATTATTTGAAATAAATACAGTGAGTAATTCAAGTTTTTACTGAGTAAAAAGTAAAAAAAAATATTTGGAAATGTAATTAAGTAAAAGTACAAGTATTCGTTTAATTACACTCGAGTAAATTACAAATCCCCAAAAATAAAACTTAAGTATTTTTACTCAATTACTTGACACCCCTGCACAAAATTTAGCTGGATTCACTCCCGCATTTGAATGCGGTTGTCATTCCCGAAACCTTGTAGTGTGCCTGGCCTACGTGAACTGAATTTCTCAAAATATACAAATTTCCCAAGAGAAAGTGAAATCAGCATATTTCTCTTATCATTCAAGCAGTGAAAATGTCTGAGAAGGCACAATATTTAAATAAACTATCAATCTAATCTACTTGTTTAAAACACAACTATGTCAACATGTCCAGGTGCACCGATTGTGATTTTGGTACAAACTACATTCTCTCTAAATATTTGCACATCAGAGCAGAGCAATTAAAGCAACAGCTGGCCTCATGACACATCATGAGTACCTAAACTTCACCACAAGAGGACGCTGAAAAGAGGCATTTAGTGTTTATATTACTGTAATAGTCAATCTTTCTAGACTGATGTACAAAAAGCTAAACAGCTTCTTAAGAATCCGCTTTCATATCAATGTTTAGGGCAACATTTGACTTTGTTGAGTGGAGATCAGTTGTGGAGAGAAACAACTGGATGTGGACTGGTACGCCAATGATTGTAGGACAAGTTCTCACCTGAACTATAATCAAAAGATCTAATTCTATCCCCCACAGAATGTGTTCAAACCTGCATGCCATACCCAACCAGCATATGAATCTAAAACTGCTTGGTTCAAATGAATTACACCTTGAAGCACACTGCATTCTTTTTTAAATAAAGTGGTTTGCTTAAGCAAGGCAATAGCTTTACGCTACTTGCATATATCACAAAAGCTACATATTACTAATAATATTGTGTTATATTAGGGCCTACTGTTTTGATTCTTTTTTTCTCTCCCACCAACAGAGTTTAAAAAAAAAAATCCTATGCTGTCCCAAGGCAGGAGGAGGATAGATGATAAAATGCCATGGATGCCAGAGCATTGTTGGAAAAGCATGGATGGGCCAAGGAAATCATACTGTCTGACACAATATGGCAGTTAATGTGTTCAGTTTAATTAAAAATGTTAATTTTTATTAGCTAAATTTTTTTTTGTGTTAATCTAAAAACATCTATGTGTTTTGACATCTAAAGTATCATCTGGTGTAAGGTTTACTCGAAACAAGTACACATTAGCTCCTCTTTACATGCACATGCTCTCAGTAAAACAACAGGGCTTCCTAGAGTTACACAGAGGAGCCACTTCTGCCATGAAAGCAAGGGTGTGTATGACAGGGAAAGTAAATAAGAAAGAGGGTTTGAAGTTTGGGGAGGGAGCACATGACTTTAGGGTCTCTAAAGACAGTTTGATTCATGCTGAAACAAGATCAAGTTTTGCACTTTGTTCAAAAAAGACATTCACGCACACACTTCTCTATCTGAAAAAGCTATATAATTACAACCTTGTTTTAATGCAGGCTAGACACCCATTTAAGTGGATATTACAATGTCTGTGTTATCGCTCTTCTACACACTAGTAATATACACACAGACTCTCGCAACACCCCCGCCCACCCCCACACTTTTTTTTATCAGAATGCACCAAATAAAACCAAACGTTTCTGTAAAGCAAGTTTGATGTGCAAAATCTGTTTGATTTATAACATAAAAAAGTATTACAATACATTTTATAGTAAAACATTATTTGTATAAAATTAAATGTAATAAAATATTACAATTTGTCTATATTTAGACAAACATTCAATTAAATATTTCAGTCTAATTTTAAGATTTACACATTTCAATTGTATGAAAATTTTCATCAAACTGAATTGAGAACACTTTAATTGTATTATGATCAATTAAGCATACTGTAAATGTGAAGTATGCAAGATTAATTAAATACTTCACATTATGCTTCATTCATTATATGTAAATTTGGTTTAAGATTGCTCAATTCAATTTGATGGACATTTGCTGGAAGGGTGGAACCTTTCGATGTATTCGATGTATCTCTCCGGACTCATTACACTGACACACGCTTTACAACACACACACAACAGTGATTTATTGTCAGTGATAAAGTGATGGGGAAATCTGTCATTCCATCTGTGCTTGTACAAAACAAGCACAGATGGAAAATGTAACAGAAATCAAGTATTTTTCAAACTATTTAAGGCACAAGTTCATTACCACAGAAGCATATCAAGTCTTAACTATCACCAAAATGCAGAATGAAACGTTTTTGTTGGCAAGCTTTTCATGTTTAGTTCAAAGCGATGATTGATGCTGGCATTGATGCCCTAACAAAGCTGATTAATATTGTGGAGGATGAGAGTTTTAGAGATTTAATGCCCATTGCAATGAGTATGTAACCTATGTGGGGGACTTGTTCTTTTAATTAGTCGACATCCCACTTACACTTTGGGAATCATATAATGTTACTTGAATTGGTGCTATTTTTCTATCTTTATACTTTGGAATACTTTGTTTGGAAAATGTTAATAAACATTTCTCCATCACAATGACTCATTACAGGGGTCATAATTCATTAAGTCTACATAAATTATATATTAGGAATAAGCACAACCCTACAAATGCACTTAAAAGTAATTCAATTAATTGTAAGTCAGTAACTGTAATCTGATTACAAGAATATTAAAAGTAATGGATTACACTACCGGTTTTTATTAAAAATACTATATTACAGTAACTAATTACTTTGTAATTTGATTACACCCAACACTGGTGATTAATCACAATTAAAAATTTGAATCGACTGACAGCACTAATATATATACTGTATATATATATATATATATATATATATATATATATATACGCTTATCAGTCACCACATTAAACCACAGACACCTGTGAATTACAAAAGTGAATAACATTGATTATGTTGTTACAATGGCACCTGTCAAGGAGTGGGATGTACTAGGCAGCAAGTGAACCGTCAGTTCTTCAATTTCATGTGTTGGAAGCAGAAAAAAGTGACAAGCGTAAAGATCTGAGCAACTTTGACAAGGACCAAATTGTAATGGCTAGACGACTGGGTCACTGCATCTCCAAAACAGCAGGTCTTGTGGAGTGTTCCTGGTATGCAGTGGTTAGTACCTACCAAAAGTGGTCCAAGGAAGGACAACCGGTGAACCAGTGAAAGGGTCATGGGTGCCCAAGGCTCATTGATGGGAGTGGGTAATGAAGGCAGAGTAACTCAGCAGACTGGTCAGAGTACTCCTGCTGACCCCTGTCCACCACCGAATGCTCCTACAATGGGCAGTATCAGAATTAAACCATGGAGCAATGGAATAAGGTGGCCTGGTCTGATGAACCACATTTTGTTTTAGATCATGTGGACAGCTGGGTGCGTGTGCATCGTTTACCTGGGGAAGAGATGGCAGCACAATGGACTATGGGAAGAAGGCAGGCCAGGAGAGGCAGTGTGATGCTCTGGGCAATGCTGGGAAACCGTGGGTCCTGGCATTCATGTGGATGTACCTTTGACATATACCACCTACTTAAAGATTGTTGCAGATCACATACACCCCTTAATGTCAACGGTATTCCCTGATGGCAGTGGCCTCTTTCAGCAGGTCAATACACCCAGCCACACTGCAAAAATTGTTCAGGAATGGTTTGAGGAACATGCTAAAGAGTTCAAGGTGTTGACTTGGCTCCAAATTACAGCGATCTCAATCCAATTGAGCATCTATGGGATGTGCTGGACAAACAGGTCTGATCCATGGAGGCCCCACCTTGCAACTTACAGGACTTAAAGGATCTGCTCAAACGCCTTGGTGCCAGATACCACAGGACACCTTCAGAGGTCTTGTGGAGTCCATGCCTTGACAGGTCAGAGCTGTTTTAGCGGCACGAGGGGGACCAACATGATATTAGGCAGGTGATTTAATGTTATGGCTGATTGGTGTGTGTGTGTGTGTGTGTGTGTGTGTATATTATATATATTTTAGGGCAGTCGATTTAACGCATTAATTAAGTGTGATTAATTTGATTAAAACTAACGTGTTAAAACAATTAACGCAATTAAATCACAATGCCGCTGGACCATAATGAGAAAAATTCCTGAGAAATGAATGCTTGTAGTACCGTCTGTTTACTCCAGAGGGCAGTAATTGAAACTTCAGCTGTATGGAAACGCGCAGTTTATACAGTGAACAAAACAACCCTTCAGCAGGCAGCACAACACAAACCTGCGTTACGTTCAAAACACTTGATGGAGCGCAAATTTGAACTAAGGGATCACAAGATGTGTTCTTAAACTTTTTTTTTTCACAAGATAAATGTTTAAAGGGGTCATGAAATGGAGAATACAATTTCCCTTGATATTTAGACATCTAAGAGGTAACTGTACAAAAAAAACATACTAAAAGTTTTAGATCTCAACTTCCTCCACAGTCTAAAAAGAGCATATAGTTGCCACCCTGCTGAAATGTCTAATTTTAAAATCTGTCTGTTTGTGACATCACAAAACTTTGCTCATTTGTGTTTACACATCCCATAATATGCATCATCACACCCTTGGACCCGCCCACTGGCATGCAATGCAAGTCAAAAGAGTAGGCCTTGTGTGGCTAAATATTACAAACATAACACCATCTGGACTGTTTTAAATTATTTGGTATATAAACATGAACTACACAGACTCTTTGACCGCTGCCATGTATCTCGCTGCTTTTAAAAGACTCGGTGTAAAGTTACAACTCTGAAAGGGAGAAGCAATTGTCTCATTCAGCTGCTGCCTTTGTCATGGATGTGTTCTTTCTCCCATCTGCACTATTTTTAATTGTTGGTGTTTCCGGCAATGTGCACCTCAGTGTGCCTACAGTATGTGTGTGCGTAATTTCACTGTTCTTTGAACTATGATGTGTTTGTTTGTATTTTTTGGCTCATGTCAGCATGGATTGCTTGTGAACAGTCAAAACATGATTCAAGCTTTGCAAAGGAACTGTTGTTGAAGAATGGGGCAGTTTAAAACACTTCAAATATGTAAGTAAACTGTTTCATTCATGAATATTTCAAATGTCTTGACTGTTTGATCATTTATGGTGCTGAGTGTTTACATTTACATTTATTCATTTGGCAGACGCTTTTATCCAAAGCAACTTACAAAAGCGAATCATCTTAAAGAGACAGTGGTACCAAAGTGTCATATTACCAAGTTTCACTAGCATCAGAATAGTATTCAAAACATATACAAGTGCAAATTATTTTATTTTTGTTTTTTTGTTAGTGACTAGTTAAGTGCTCTTGGAAAAGATGCGTTTTAAGTCGTTTTTTGAAGACAGAGAGTGAGTCTGCTTCACGGATGGAGTTGGGGAGGTCATTCCACCAACTTGGTATGATGAAGCTAAAAGTCAGAGAAAGTGTTTTGGTGCCTTTTTGTGTTGGTACAAGGCGACGTTCTTTAGCCGAATGTAGGCTTCTAGTGGGTGTGTAGCTCTGCAGAAATGATTTCAGGTATGCTGGAGCAGACCCAGTGACTGTTCTGTATAACAGCATCAGAGCCTTGAATCTGATATGTGCATCAACCATTAGCCAGTGGAGAGAGACAAGGAGTGGTGTAACATGCGCTCTCTTTGGATCATTAAAGACCAGACGTGCTGCTGCATTCTGGATCATTTGCAGAGGTCTAATTGCACATGCAGGGAGGCCTGCAATGAGAGAATTACAGTAGTCCAGTCTAGTTATGACAAGTGACTGAACAAGCAGTTATGTGGCATGTTCAGATAAGAAGGGTCTTATCTTCCTGATGTTGTAGTGTAAATCTGATCTTGATACTGAGTGTTAACAGTTGTGCTTGAGATGAACAGTTTAATATGTTCAGATGCAATGTGTTGGATGTGTGTTATGTGTAAACCCTGCAACTTTGTTTTATAATGACGAGGTTCATTTCCACCATATATAACATTTATTTTTAACAAAATAAAATAAGCAAATGCAACTGCTGCTCTATGTGAAAACAACACATTTAATTTGTTTAGCATAAACAGATGGACTGTGCAAGATTCAGTCATCATAGCACTGAAGAATGAGAGATCAGATAAAGTTTAACAGATGACAGATAAAAGAGGGATAAGACATCTAGATCATGGTCAGTCTGACTCTACACTCTATCCAACCACACATCCACCATTAATTTGTTCTTATTACAGTTATACATATCTCCCTTTAGGAAACAATCCAAAGGAAAATAATAGATATCTTGTTGCTACTCATATCAGTTACATAAATTAAACCAGAAATAGTGAGAGAGAGAGAGAGAGAGAGAGAGAGAGACATGTAAAAGAATATGTGGATGTGTGGTATGTTTTATGGGGGTTAATCTGGGGATCATTCACATACTTCTGTTAAGATATTGTTTCTTCATATATGGCATACCTTTAAATAAAGACAAATCCAATCAGAACATCTGGACAGCCCTGTGAATGTAGACCTTACAACTCTTTTGTCAGGCAAATAAGAGACGATGAACAGAGGAGTGTTGTTGATAACTAAATGAGAGCAACTTACATAATATACTAACACACAAACAAAGCCATGCAATCATCTGATTTTGCACTGCCCTACCAACAGATATTTGTATTTTACACAACCAGGAAACAACACCGCTATCAAATCCATCAGGAATGCACCATAGCACCTCACCCGTCTGCTCCATGCATTCCATTTGTTGTGCACCAAAGCCTTTGAACCTTAAATCGCACATCTCGTGTTTTAATACTTCTGATTTTGAATCACTTTTATGCTCATTCCACATGTCCAAGAGTACCAGAGCAGAAATTCCTCAAACACTTCCAGAGAATACACATTTTGGTGCCATTTTCAGAGGACATTAGGAATTGCTCTGTCATTCTGGTGTGCTTGTCAAAGAACTTTAAAAATAAATAATATGTGTGAACACATGCATTCCTTCACAATTATTGCTTAAAGAATGCTATTAATGCGTATTCTATCAACCTAAAGGGAGGAATGCGAGATAGCAGTCGAAATGTTCTAAAGGATCAAACTACAGGTATGGCCTTGGGCAGGTTTCCTACATAAAACATGTCTGATGAACATGAATACACATCTGGCATCAATATAAGAAGAAAAGGGAAGGATAACCTCATGCTCGGAAGTGAATGAAACTTTGATATAAACTAACAACATTTCTCTGATCATTTATGCTGCAATGTAGAATAAAGCCAAAAGAGAGCGAGAGAGAGAGAGAGAGAGAGAGAGAGAGAGAGAGAGAGAGAGAGAGAGAGAGAGTTGTGATTGAGCAATACATCTGCCAGGCCAATTAATCAGATGATATTTGGCCATTTTGGGATTACTGGCATCAGCTGATTTACAGAAATGCTACCTTGCTTTCTTAATGGATAATCCAATGCATGTTCCATTTTTGTAGATAATTTAAATGTGTTATTTTCACAAAATAAGTGTTAATTTGATTCCAGCAAATCTCATTTGCTCTACTGACATAAAACATTTTCATATAAAGTATATCTCTATTATTATAGCCACCTTGATCTCTAGATATAGGTATCATGAGCACTGATACAGAGACGACTAACACATTTGCAGACATTTGTAAATCTATTTAAAGAGTGAAATGAGAACAATTATCAAAACTAGGAAACCCCAAATTTCAGCTCTTTGTGTTATTATCAACTGCATAGTTTTACTGGAATTTGCTGGATCTGCCAAATACAGTAATACAATGTACTAACAATTTCTGTAACATATGACCCCAAATTCACCAGAATTAAATAAAGTGTGTTGTTATTACATGAATACATTTTCTTCTGCTAGTAACCTGCCTCTTATGATGTTGCCATAGAACAGGGCAGGTAGCAAAAAACAAAGAGGATAGAAATGTCCAGTATGATGTCTGGAGCAGCAGATATTCCCTCACTACCATTCATGGCCTGATTCAACAAAAACATGCCTATTTGTTCATCTCAGACTGAGCAGATAGCTCTCAGTAGACATGCCTTTTCATACATGCTACCAAATTGAACTGCTTGAATTTTCCAGGCCTCTCTCTGTTTCTCACCGTTCTTTCACATTTCACAAGCACAGTTTGATGACCTCTTCATCCCCACACCAAACAGACAGTGTGTGCAAGTGTTTGTATCCACATACCAAAAATCAACCCATTTGTCAGGGTTAAGGAAACAGCTGGCACTGGCTAGCTAATAAATGGCATTTGCAGCTCATTCGCACCACAGTGTATGTATACACCCCCACAACACACACAAACACAAAATAGACAAACACACATACCATTTTATCAATTACCACTCACTAGATCTTCAACCAGTATTTAGACAGTTGCAGTAAAGGCTGTATTTGTGTGTGGATACGTATAGTATGTGCCACTGCTTCATTATCCTATATATTTCTCCCTGCAATTTGCCCTCAGACATCGATAATTATCCTCTAGAGCAGTGTTTCCCAAACTTTTTTGCCAAAAGTACCCCCAAAGTTCCATCAGTAAGGCTTAAGTACCCCTACATTGAGACAAAACCAAAGATGTTTACCAAAGGCTAAATATAATTTATATATATATATACATATATATATATATATATATAGTATATATAAAACATTTAATAACATTTATTTATCAACAAACTTCTAACTTGGTACATTGGGAAATACAAATTTTACAGATTTAAATGTATCATTAGTTTTTCATATTTTTGGTCATTTTGATAGACAAATGTGAATTTTGAAGCTGCCGTGTGTTCTTTTATATTTAGAAAGTATGCAATTAAATTCGGCTTTAAAACTCACATTTGAGGTATGAAGTTTGTAATTTATGTTGTATAACAAAACGTTAACCACAGACCTTATTTTACTCAAAAACCCCATTATAAAACGCAAATGGCAACATTTGCCCATGGCAAAATCCAGAGGGAACACATGGTGAATTCTCTACCAGGTTTTTAGATGACAGCCTGAACAGCTCTATTTGCAATTTGTACTATTCACGCTGATATGTAGAACAAATGCTAAAACGGTACTGTCTCTTTAAGAAAACTGGCAATTCCCACTGATCTATAAGTGGCAGTTCTTTGTTTTGTTTTGGTTGAACAAACATTAATGAGAATGAAGTCGCACGGCTTCTTTATAATAATAAAATTTTATTTTTGTTGTTTTTGGACAGCGACTGACTGTAAAGAAGAGAAAGGTTATTAAAAACATTATCAATGAAAAATGGATTGCGTGGATCTCGTCTTTAAAGGGGTCATGAAGACTTTTTAAATAATTTTATTATCTTCCCTGTGATAATTCCAATGATAATTTTATAAGTTTTTTGCACCAAAAACAATAACATTTTAGTAGTATATGATCTTTTTCCACCCTGTTTTTGGCCTTCTGTCTGAAACACCACATTTACACCGGGTATTTGGGCTGCACGATATATCGACATCGCTATGTGCTCAGCCGCAATAGTCACATCGCAAAACGTGCGATGTAGTAGCCTAAGGTAAACATATATCAGTCTACAATATTTATGTAATTTTTCAAAAGGAAAACGAGCATTATATCTGTCTGATATGACGTAATTTACTCTGGGTTCTTGGATACACAGAGTTTATTATAACTTTTTTAAAACACGGAGTTCGTTGCTGCACGTTGTTGACGTGCAGGCTTTGCTTGCACATGATGAAATGATGAGCGAGGAACATGCAAAAAAAGACCGAAATGGAGAATTTGGTAGCAAAAAGAAACGCATTGTCAGTTATATGGAAATATTTAGACTACAGACAGGATGATGTTACTTTGTCGAGAGTGCGTTGCAATTGTTGCCACAAAAAACGATTTTGGATGCCTTTGCCATTGTTACACCATACGAGAAATGTTCCAAACGGCAGAGAGAAATCACAGATTCAATAACAATTCACCTCGCAAAAGACATGGTAGGCTATAATAACATGATTACCAAAGAGGGTTTTAAAATCAAGCGGTATGTAATACAATCACACAACTATTTTTCATATTGCAATGTCAGTTTTTTTCCAATATTGTGCAGCCCTACCTGGTATTAGCATGAATTTCGGGTGATCCCATCACAAGTGGTCAGTGTTAAATACAGTTCTTAACAGGGTCTAAAACGCTTTGTGATCGGCTCATAAAAAACACATACGTGACCGCATCGAATTTGAAGTGTAAACGCTAATTCATCCTAAATGCGTCCTGGAGAGCAGTGAAGCGCCACCCCTTACCTGTCAATAAACGTTATTGTTTACAAGTGGCTTTAAAAGTAAATAATCATCTAATCGGAAAATTTAAAAAAGCGCTTACATACACAAGCAAGAGAACTTTACGGATCTTCTTCAACATGTCTGAGATCAACATCCAGGGACACAGATAACTAGCACACACATCTGAAGCTCAGGTTAATATAACTGTATCTGGGAGATACAGCACGCCAGTTTTATTCACACTTCCTATGTCTTTTATGACTTTCTCATAGTTGATTATCATGCAATATGTGCAGATGTATGTCTACATGAAATCAAAGACCCTCCCCTCGAAATCTGAACACGAGTGGTCACAGGATACACATTTGAGTGACTAGGTCACAGCACCTGACCACATGTGATCAGATCACACGAGATGCATCTTCATACCAGGTGTAAACTGGGTCTAAAAAAGTGCTGTTCTACTCATCACAGTCTTGATACTGACCTCGGAAGTTGTAAGAAACACATAATTGTACATGCTACTTTTAGGGGTGGGAATCACCAAGGACCTGACAAAACAATGTTATTTTATTATCTTGTTTGTGGTCCAGTAATACTGCGATTCTTTATATTTTGTGTAATGAAAATTCTAAACTGTGACATTGTCATCTTTTACTCATTCTTATTCACTTTGTGCTTTGCGTAACAATGCAGAACATTCTACTTTACTTCATCGTAGAGCCATAAAAGTAGCAATGGCATGGGCAAGTAAGTGTCAGTGTCAGTGAAAAAGTGTGGGAATGAGTTCCTTTGTTCCAGCATGTTTATCATAAAAACCCATGCAGTTTAGCTGTACAGAGCATAGATATACATACATAGATGTTGCATTAGCAGCTGTTCGAACCACCGAACCACCAATCCTGCGATTAGTGGCCGACCCGCTCTACCAACTGAGCCACAGCCGCCACCACAAATCCACCTTTTTCTTCTAATGTTTACACTTCTTCGTGACAGCAAAGGCTCAATTGTCAGTGTTGCCACCTTGTGGACCCACTAATTAGTGCAAATAATTCCATCTGTATGCACATACTGCACGTTAGAGTACGTGTGGTTAGAAAAATCGAACCGCATGCGTTCATTCCTCAAGCACTCTGCGTCCTGTACTCAAACGCCTAGCGCTCGCATCTGACCAAAGTATACTTTGGGCTTAAGTGGAGGTCAAGTAAATAAAAAATATGTGAAAAATTTACAGTAATTGAAATATTGTTTTTTTGCCGTAAGAATGTCAATACAGCATGGTGAGGGTAAATACCTTGTAATGTTGTATGTATTTTTATTCTGTAGCTTTCAACTCTCAAAAGTATAGAAACACAATTCTAGAACCTATAAAAACAGTGTGAACAAGTCTAGTTTTCTCAACGACATTTTTTAGTGAGAGATGTCACAGTATGCATTGAAGACGCTTGTGGGGCTGTTTTGAAATAAGTCTCTTGCATAGCTGCTTGTGTGCATCTCGTGACCCCCTTTCTCTTTCTTGCAGGTGAGATAAGACTGGAATTTGCTTGTCCTTTAGGAGAAAAAAGAACCATTTGAGCTGCCAATCTTTAACCCCCACCTTGGTCCTCATATCCTGGCTGCAGCAAAGACTGGGAGCTCTGGGTGGATATCTCTGCATTGAATGAATGTTATGGCTGGAACCACAGATTGCTGATGTTTGGGTTGAATGCATGGGTGTGTTTGGGTGTGTTTGTGTGTGTGAGGCTGCTCTTCTGTGATCTGAGGAGTTCCATCAAATGTGACTCTAGGGTCTTTGGTGTATTGTGTTACAGTCAAAAAACACACAACCATGCACAAAGGCACACCAACATGTGTGTGCATGCCACTATGTGCTTACAAGCAGACATACACATACCCGCTAAGTGAAAAAATGCACTCACATACATACACACACATATATGAAAGAGTATAAGCACACAGACAGACAGAGCCACACACTCACACCCAAGCATGTTCATACACCTTGAATTGCACAGTGTATGGACTCCTTCAAGTATGAAAAGTTCAAAGCAGGCCCCTATGGTTTAAAGTTACCAACAAACTCTCTGACCTGGTAACACCAGATTTCTAGCTTACTCAAAAGACCAAACACCACAAATGATTACTATTACAATATATATAAAAACTAAATAAGCACTTTTTGTCTTCAACTGCAATTGAAATGGACTTCTTGGTCACGTGACGCCAATATTCACCACTAGGCGGCCCAGTTCGGAAAGCCAGAAGGGTGGAATTGTGTCCTGGCATTCCATTCTACTTTGAGTTAAAAGGCTTTGACATTTTCCTTCACACTGCAACAGTTCTGAAAGGGACATCTCCTAGTTGTGGAACCAGATTGAGCATTATTTCTCTATATGCATCATACTACTAGTTTTGAAGCCTTTCCAGAGCATAAATATTGCTCTTGCCAGAAAACAATGTCAGAATCAGTATCTTTAAAACCTTTTCACATGCCAAATCAAGAAACATAAGCCTTAAGCAAAAGCGTGCCCACTCAGATTTTTGAGGCAAGTGGATTCTGAATGCTACTTCTGAAAAAACTAATATATATATATATATATAGATGTATCTTTGATCATTAAGATTCTGTTCAGAACGTTGGGGCAGTAATGATTAATTCACATGTCTTACATTTATTAGGAATTGCTATTAAAAGTGTTTTGTTCTTTGCTTATGTATCATCTGACCAAGAGTGAGCCAAGACTGCGATTGGTGCCTCCTCAAAAAAGAAGGTGCATGCTACCCCTCAATGATATTTCATTTTGTGTAAAACTGCAAATAAAAAATTAAGAATGAAAATAAGAATAACCTAAAATAACGCCTATGACCGCTTCAAGTTGCCTCAACCTCAAGTTGTCTGCAGAGTGAACAATTTGCAGTCTCCCTGATCACCTGATCACATCATGGCTAACATGGACACAAACTTGGACTGGGGGTGTTAAGTATGAACTGGTATTTTTTTAAGGACTCGAGGGGTTAAGAGGTTGTGTGAACAATGGGCTGTTTCTGGGGTTAGATTCGCTTATTGAATAGGACTGAGGGTCGTGCAATCTTGCTATTGGGGGATGGGTGGTGCTTTATACATGCCTGTCCTCATGGCTAGCTAACTCCTCCTTATTGGAATGACAGTTGCCACCTTTCACCTTGTAAACTGAGAAAAATGAGAAAGGGGTGGAATCCTACATAATCTGATAGAGCTGCAGAGTCTTTATTGAGAGTTAGAACATTCCAACAACCAATCAATAGTAAGGACTGGTTACGACTGGTACACAACAATGCCCACTGGGAAATGTAGGAATGTTAGACATGATGATATGGCGTAAGGACACAGATTCTTTTCAAAGCTAAGTGTGTATCAGTACCTTTAGGAGAGGTCGCTCCCTAAACAAGTTCTCACCTGCCTCTTTCTGTGAACTGGCTACTCTGAAAGTGGCACTGTGAATGGGCCAGACAATGTTATGATGCCATATCTTGATATTTGTGGCATTGCATCTAAACAGGTCCAAAGATGCAGTGATGTAAACATGTTGTATCAAGATGCTGCAGATGCTAGTAAGATAGCAATATTGTGCACAGTTATGTTCATATAAACATCAAGATCACAGATGTTTTGGTTTTCAAGAAACATTTTTATTCATAATTTTACACCTGCTATGATAAAAAAGGAATTAGCAAATGTATTTTTCTATTTCGCACAAATGTCAGCTTCACTGTGCAACTACAAGTGCATAAATTAGTATTTTATCAGATTTCAACCCATTCATTCATGCCAGTATGTTCATTTTGTTGGTGCAGATTAGAAACCACACATGAGGGAAGACATACCAACTTTGAGGTTAACATTTACATTTGAACTTTAATGCAATATCTGAGCAGGAGTGAGATGCTTTTACAAAAATATTGATGACATATTCGTTCAAGATCTTGACACGCAACAACATAAAGGGGAAAACACTGAATATACAATTACTGATACCTTGAATAAAGTTCCTTAACTTTTTACATCAGTAATACATTTAAAAGGAATAGTTAACATGTTTCTACACGCAGTTGGGACCTTTAAAATGTGATGCGCATGAGAGAAAGGTGCATATCTCCGTGTTTTACTCAAAAAGGCAAATTAATGTATCGGATTGTATCGCACCATTACACATATCGAATATGATATAACGAATGCTTAAAAAACATTATAATTGACATAGCAGGCCTACTAGATTTGCATTTAGGGAGTACTTGCTCATATCTCAAGATACTTCAATGTTATAAAGTAGGCTAACCACTATTTATAAAGTTTTGCAGTGACTCAGTTAGTAGTTCGTAGATCTTGAGCAATCGTAACAGTTATGTTTCACTTTGTTATGCTATTAAACTGAAGAAAAGTTACAAGCAAACGTGCACTTACCGCAGACTCGGACTTCTGCACTTCTGTGCATAGAGTTAGGAACAGTAACACTGCGCCGAGACTCTTAAAGTTAATTCTCATTTTCAAAGAATCTGTCCACTTAACAATGACAGTTGCAACTATGAACACTTGTTGAACTTCTCATATTCCCCGTTAACCTAACTGCAAAACTAAAAAGGTTGTTTCAAAAGTCGCAGATTGAGTCTCAACGCTGTCCAGCACTGGTGGCGCTCGCAATAATGCAACTTCACTTTACTGAAGCCCTTAACCTGCTCACCGACCTACTTAATATCCCTCCGCCAATCACCAATGTAGATCTCAACTGTATTAGGCTACACAAAAACGTCACAAGATGAAGATTCAATTTGAATGTTCCTGGGTCTATATTTAAAAATGTGGCCAAACTAATAATATCAAAATAATTGACTTGTGGCTTTTGTATTTTTATTGTATAAGGAAACTATAGCGATGTTGATGTGGAGGCAATAGACACATCACAGACCAATATTGAAATATATAAAGGTTACGTTTCTGTTTTAAGTCAACATTCTGGTGAATAATACAGTCTGCCCTTCTATATTGGCCTATATATTCAAGCTTCACGCTTTTAAACATATAGTTCGACCCGTTCTACTTCAGAAAAGTGTTAGACATTTTCTATTCATTTCAGTCACATTTGGCATTTCATCTCAAGTATGATTCTCCATTGTAATTGGATCAGTCAATATGACAAGTAAAATTATTTTCATAATAATGCCACAAACAATGTGTTGGGAGCCTTTAGCTTTTGCAGCATGTTTTTATTTATTTATTATTATTATTTACCCCAAATACTACCCTTAGTTATTAAAAACTTTTGATTAAATCACCTTGAACAAAACAGAACATTATAAATAAGTATCTTGTCTAAAGATAAATGTGATTATTGTATTAGTAACATACATTTGCAACATTTTACTTTACGTTATCAAACTTTAGACATTGCACGAAATGACCTCGTGGATCAGGAATATAACAGGTGTTTAGGAAATTACTGCGGTAGTTTTTGTTGCTCTTTATTGTTTTGGGAGAAAATTAAAATCAAAAGTGCCTTTTACCCTGGGTGTATTTAGCCCTATTGTATCAATAACAATAATAGTTTCTGTTATTTTAAAACCTGAAAAGTTATTCATTTTTTGGTAAATAGGCCTACTATTGTCAACAAATTCCTCTGATATTTTATTGAACGCTGGATTATCAGTTTATGACCATCAAGACGTTCATGCTATGTTTTCATTATGTTTCAGAGTCAGACACACGTTAATGTAATTTAAGTTTACATGAAAGCCGCGGGTGATTGACAGCTGATAATCCCGCCCTCTTTTTTTGTGCACTGCACAGCGCACTTGCAGCGGTGCGTGCGTCGACTCCGTCGCGGATAGACCGTTTTCACTGCTGAACTGTCGTGTGAGTGAACTTCTCTTATTCTCAGAGGACAAACAGAAGTCGAACTTTATGTAAGACGTGTGGCATGTGCAAAATACCATTTCTATCGTTTGCTTAATTGTTGATTTTTATCCATGTCTCTCTTCTTTTCGTCCGAAGTGGACGAAGCCCCCTGGATTCTCAAATGAAGCTTTGAAGCCACTAACAGACGTTTACTGTGAAAAGTGGAAGACGCCGAGGATAAATATCCGCGTTTTCCTCAAAACGTTGCTAAATGATGCTTAGGTAAGTTTATTTATATCCAGAAATAATGTAATTTTATTAAGTTTGTTAAATCTCACAAACAAAGATACTTGAATGTCTAACTGTCAGGTTTAGTCAGGCGAGTATTGCTTGTGTGATTTGTTTATGTTGCTTTGCAGGTTTTTGGTGTTAGCTGTTGTCTTGTGTGCAAAGTCTATACACGGGGTAAGTGCGATATCAATATTAGAAACTCTTCAGTGTGTGTGACTGCTGCTCTTCCTCACATGTTAAACAGATCCGTTTTTTTTTCTTTCATTTTATCACCAGTATTTAATTGTTCATCCATCATTTAACTGAAGCGTGAAGCTGTTTTAAAGCTTTAGTAGGCTAACTGTAATGTACATGGATCATCATGGCTTGGATACATTCCTCATTGTGTTTCCCAGGCATCCAGGTATATTGTACAAGACACAGTATCTTACAGGGTTTTGAATTCACGCTGTAAAGGTTTTAGATTACCTTGTTTAACTTGTCAGATGTCAAGAGCTTTCTTTTTCACACATTTCTCTTGTTGTTAGTTTCCATTTAGAACTCTTTTGACTGTTCCTTGTGATCTGTTTTATTTCTTGTTTGACTCTTGGAGTGTCTCCATCCACCCATCTGCAAATTATAAAAAGAGGCTCCTCCCTCAAGTTAATATGCAAAGCTACCTGTTTTTAGCCACACCCGTTTTGACAATTACAATTCTGAATGTATGAACTCACATAAGTTGTTGACTTTTACAGATAAACCTATTATTTAATTCATATTTGTATAGATATAAGCAAGGCATTTTTCTGAAAAATAATTTTGCTTGATTTTTGGAAGCAAATTGTATTTTTAATCCATAAATTTATGAAAGTAAAATTAAATTTGCCACAAATCAATAGTGCAGATTAATAACCAAATTAGGGAAAACATGTACCATACCAACTTTGAGGGTAACGGTTTACAATTGAACTTTTATGCAATATATCTGCACTTGAGGAAGACTCTTTTATATATGTACTGTATTAATTATCTTAATTGTTACTAAGGATATCCTGATACCATTTTTGAGAATGAACAATTATTTATTTTCAGTTCTCGCTGATACAGTACGTTTTTTTTCAGAATTCTATATCAACAGTTTATTTTAATTTTTCCATCAAAGTGGTGTATAAATAAATGAATTAATCAAAACTTTAATCAAATGAAAATAAGAGCAGTTAATTCTCAAGATAATTTTATTATATACAGAACCTCACTGCACAATACAAAATACAACACTGGACAAAATACATACAATGACTATTGATTTATTATTAGTAGTACTAGTAGTAGTTGTGCTGGCACTGGCAATGTGCAGTTTATTGAAATATGTGAAATCCCAAACCCTAACTATAGACATTGAACATGAACAATTAACATGAACATAAACTTGACTTAAACTAGCCTAGCAAACAAGGTTAACAATACTTGACAAGAGACATTGGCAAACATGAGGGCTTAAATACACAGACATTGGGTAAAACAATAACAAGAAAACCAATAAATAGACAGAACTAAGAAAATAAGACCAATAACCTTAAACCAATGACAAACTAGAACTGATAAGACAATAAACCAATGAAAACAAGACACATGAACATTGAGGGAAACATTAAATCACATGACATGAAACAGGAACTAGAATTCCAAAATAAAAGACATGAACAAAAACACATGTAGACATGACAGTAGTAGTCCTACAGTGAATACTACATAACTATACTGTTTTCTGTCATACTTTTTTCCATTTAAATTAAGGTTTTATTATGGCAGAAGCTTTTATTTTGGAGTGAAGCCCTTTCTGTGTCTATGTGGTTTTGACGGTAGTTTCTAACTTCCAGGAAAGCAAGTCACTACGTGACCCAGTGTGATATTTAAACTGCAAAAGGCTGCTATTTAGTACATAAATATGTAGTCTGTATGTGCTTCATGCTACAAAGTGAATTTGCACTCTGTTCGCTGTCATCTGCTACAAACAGAGTATGCAATGCTTGTCATGGTGTTTTCCGTGTATGAGCCAAGGAGCTTTAAAAGGTATGAGTAGCTGGTGTCGTCACAACACATTCTCTTTGAAGCACGCACGCATGCAAAATATATATTTATCTCATTAAATCTGAGCCTTTGCAGTTTAATAATCTTACTAGGACATGACGTGATTTTAATTTGTGCTCTGAATGTTGACGTAATGGCATTCTTGCATCAAATGGTATTGGTTTTTGGTATCGGAGCTTTTCAAGTAGATGAGAGTGGTATCGGGAACAGATTATGAAACTAGTATCTGTATTGGAACATCCCTACATGTAACCCCACAAGTCACTACAGAGAAATCAGAGTTGTAGTGCAGGTCAGTGGGAGAAATTTGGAGGTAATGAGGCATTTATTTAATAATTGAGTAAGCTGAATTTGAATTCTAGATGAGGTGAATCATGAAAAGGTGTGTCTTGAGGTTTTATTTGAAAGTATTTGGTGATTTGGCTGTTCTGTATGAGTTCATGTAGACCTGAACAGACAGGAATCCTTTCTGTTGCACGATTGGGAAGCTAGAAGTGTATGGTTGCACGCAGCATTGTAGACCTTGAGTCTTGAGTTTACTTCTAGCAAATACTGGCAGCCAGTGTAGAGACTTGAGCATAAGCAAGACATAGTAAAATATCTAAAGGTTGAACACCTACAGAGTGGCAAGCTTTTTGATACACACAAGGAGATGTCAGAAGTTTACATACACCTTTACCAAATACATTTAAACTCAGTTTTTCACAATTTCTGACATTATTCGTAGAAAACATTCCCTGTCTTAGGTCAGTTAGGATCACTACTTTATTTTAAGAATGTGAAATGTCAGAATAATAGTAGAGAGAATTATTTATTTCAGCTTTTATTTCTTTCATCACATTCCCAGTGGGTCAGAAGTTTACATACACTTTGTTAGTGTTTGGTAGCATTGCCTTTAAATTGTTTAACTTGGGTCTAACTTTTTGGGAAGTCTTCCACAAGATTCTCACAATAAGTTGCTGGAATTTTGGCCCATTCCTCAAGACAGAACTGGTGTAACTGTGTCAGGATTTTAGGCCTCCTTGCTTGCACACGCTTTTTCAGTTCTGCCCACAAATTTTCTATTGGATTGAGGTCAGGGCTTTGTGATGACCTCTCCAGTCCAGTCTTGACTTTGTTGTCCTTAAGCCATTTTGCCACAACTGTGAAGGGATGCTTGGAGTCATTGTCCATTTGGAAGACCCATTTGTGACCAAGCTTTAAATTCCTGGCTGAAGTCTTGAGATGTTGCATCATTATATCCACATAATTTTACTTCCTCATGCCATCTATTTTGCGAATTCCGCCTCCAGTCGCCTTTATCCCTCTCAAGGGCTTGATTAGCCTGATTAGGGATTATTATGGCCAAAATTCAATTTGTGTTTCATCAGACCAGAGGACATTTCTTCAAAAAAGATAAGATATTTGTCCCCATGTGCATTTTCAAACTGTAGTCTGGATTTTTTATGGCAGTTTTGGAGCAGTGGCTTCTTCCTTGCTGAGCAGCCTTTCAGGTTATGTTGGTATAGGACTCATTTTACTGTGGATATAGATACTTGTCTACGTATTTCCTCCAGCATCTTCACAAGGTAATTTCCTGTTGTTCAGGGGTTGATTTGCACTTTTCACACCAAACTACGTTCATCAGTATAAACAGTACCGGGACTTATAATCTTCGTTCCCAGGATCTTTTCCTGCTATCTGTCCCAAAGGTCAGAACTGAGCTAGGAAAAAAGGCTTTTAAGTTTGCGGCTCCCTCTGCTTGGAACAATTTGCAGAAATCCATGAAACTTACTGAGCTCGTCTCATTGGCTGCTTTTAAGAGGTTGTTGATTGACATGGAGGCAGTCACATCTAGCTGCAGATGTTTTACCTAATGTGTTTTTAGGATTGTGGCTGATTTTGAAAGATTTGCTGTGTCAGTTGTTTTATGTATCTAGTATGTTTGCAGTTTTTATGTTTGTATGTACTGTATATGTGGTATAGTACTGCTGCTTGTCTTGGCCAGGACACTCTTGTAAAAGAGATTTTTAATCTCAACGAGTCTCTTCCTGGTTAAATAAAGGTTTAATAAAAAAAAATTAAAAAAAATCTCTAGGAGACAGAATGTGTCTCTTTCCAGAGCGGTATAATGGCTGCGTGGCACCAAGGTGTTTATACTTGCATACAATTGTTTGTACAGATGAACGTGGTACCTTCAGCCATTTGGAAATTGCTCCAAAGAATGAACCAGATTTGTGGAGGTCCACAATTCTATTTCTGAGAAGGTAGGCCTTAAAGGTGCTATATGTAATGTTTTTACTGTACTAAATCATAATATGACCATAATATGTCATTAGAGATTTAGGAAACATGCTAAGTTGAAATACTGGCTTCTCCGATAACAATGTATATGTAATATACAAACCAGTATATTCTACTTTGAAGTTTCCATTCCGGGCAGGAATTTCTGTTTATGTTTTGGCCTGTGTGATACTGCCCACTGCCCACTCACCAATAGTATTTCTACATCACCGGGTTGCCAGATTTGAACAAGTTTGCAGGCAAACAACACTGCGTGCTGCAGTCATGGAGGCCAGCAAACAAACTGGATCAGAGATAACAGATTCCACCCGACCTAAAAAGCCTCGTCTTCAGTCTAAAAACCACCATATCCAGAGGCGTAGTAAAACAAGGATAAATATTGGAGATGCCTTTGAAAGATGGAGATAGCTTAAATCCCAGAAATCCTTTAAAACGGATGCTGAGTTGGATCATTTGTGGATGCTGAGTTGGATCATTTGTGTGTCAACCCGCATGAGCTTCGTGTCTGGGGTGGGGCAGACAACTACCCATTGAATTTGGACTGCAATACCCATTTCAAACACTTGTTGTCAATCTTACATACCGGTATTATCACCTTTAAAATACATCCTCAGGTACACCTCTAATTCAGTACACCTACTATCAGAAGCTAATTGTCTAATGGTTTGACATAATTTTCTAAGCTGCTTAAAGGCACAGTTAACTTAGTGTATGTAAACTTCTGACCCACTGGAATTGTGATATAGTCAATTAAAAGTGACACAATCTGTCTGTAAACAATTGCTGGTAAAATTACTCATGTCATGCACAAAGTAGATGTCCTAAACAACTTGCCAAAACTATAGTTTGTTAATATAAAATCTGTGGGCTGGTAAAAATGAGTTTTAATGACTTCAACCTAAGTGTATGTAAACTTCTGACTTGAATTGTATGCTACAATGTGGAGAAATTATGTTGTTTAGTATGGGCTAATTAGTTTGTGGTCTTTCAGTTTGATACTTTATATTACTATTAGTGGCCTTGTTTACACCAGGGATGGGCAGTTTGTAAACATTTTTATAGTCAAGTACTCTCACTCACAAAAACATGTAATCGATTTTACTTGTAAGTAAAAATTTAAGTTAAAAATAACAAGAAAGACACGTACTTAAACATTATAATTATTTTTTTTTTACAAACATTACCAAGAACGGTTTCAAAACAAGCTATGCTTTAATTTTGTAAATTTATTTTAAATACAAACAATATGCATAAAAAAAAAAGGAAAAAAACACACAAAAATGTCTCGTACCTGGGGATTAGAAACTAATACTTACGGTATTACGGTAATGCATATATATATATATATATATATATATAAAAACTCTGAGTGTACATAAAGGCTATCACATTTTTATCTTTTCACTTGTTATTAATCAGAACAACAAGTGGTTAATGTTGGCTTTTTATTGAAATGCTCTCTGACGGTGTTCAGAGATTTAAAGGAATATTCAAGGTTGAATACATGTTAAAGGGATAGTTCATCCCAAAATGAAAATTCTCTCATCATTTACTCACCCTCATGCCATCTTCTTCTGCTGAACACAAAGATTTTTAAATATAACATTTTAACTCTGCAGGTCCATACAATGCAAGTGAATGGTGGCCAGAACTTTGAAGGTCCAAAAAGCACATAAAGGCAGCATAAAAGTTTTCTATAAGACTCCAGTGGTTAAATCCATAGCTTCAGAAGGGATATGATAGGTGTGGTTGAGAAGAAGATAAATATTATGTCCGTTTTTGCTAGAACTTCTTCTCTGCCCAGTAGGGTGCATTTGCATGAAGAATGTGAATCACCAAAAACAAAAGAAGAAGAATATGAAAGTTAAAGTGGATATTGACTGAGCAGGAAGGAGAATTTATAGTTAAAATGGACATTAATATTGATCTGTTTCTCACCCACACCAAACATATTTCTTCTGAAGACGTTGATTTAACCACTGCAGTCTTATGGATTACTTGGATGCTGACTTCAAAATGTTGGCACTCTTTCACTTGCACTGTATGGACCTACAGAGCTGAAAAATTATTCTAAAAATATTCATTTGTGTGAAGAAAGAAAAGTGAGTAAATGAAGAAAGAAAGAAAAGTGAGTAAATTATGAGAGAATTAACATTTTTGGGTGAACTATTCCTTTAAGCTCATCTTAATATTGATTACCACAAATATTTATAGTGAATGATGATGAAGTGATTTAAACAACGTTACAGCTTAAATAATATATGTGTTTTAATAGAATAATTTATGTTTGTGCTTTTATAAAATTATAAGCTTCTCGCTTCGGCCTTTAAACTCTCCAAAAATTGGCCCCATTCACTTCAATTGTAAGTGCCTCACTGTAAACTCGATTTTTTTTTTTCTTAAGAAAATTTGTCAAAATACTTTTTGGAGGTAATCAACAATATGCCACAAATACTGTCGAATGACCTAAACTTGTACCGAACCCGGAATATTCCTTTAACGCACATGCGCACTAGGGATGCCGAATATTCGTTCTGCAATAATTATTAAAATATAAAAAATGTTATTCGAATTTCGCAAAGTTTTTCTTTGCTGGCCATATATACAGTGAGATGCATGTTAAATCCTGAACACACAAACTAAAACTGGCAGGTATAATAGAATACACTGGGTGGCACTGTTGAGTGTGGACACAAGTTGATCACATTTGTTGAGCAAACGGTTCTGTCACTCAGTACGTTCAGATGGACACCAGAAAGCTGGGATCCTGTTTAAATGTACTGGATAAGCGGTATACACTTTACTCTCGTATATGTGCAGCTCGTCAGAGAGCAGCGTCCCCATAGCAACGTAATCCCTGTGATGCTTCTGTAAAAAACAAACATGGCATCCAAGAAACACTTTGCTAGCTGAGGAAAGGGACATTCCATCATTTAAACTGGTGTGTATAAATGAGTTTACTCAGCACATGGATATGCTTGTTTTTCTCAACAAAAATATGACATGAGATACAATATAAACGTGCCGAGTGTTTGTAGTCATCCTGCACGTTAACTGTGTCTACCTCAATATCGATTTCTTTTTCTTCACTTTGCGTGAGCTTAAATGCTTTCATTCTATTCTTTTTTGTTTTCACGCATTGCTTGTTTAAATGTATATAATAACACAGGACATGATATAAGCTGGTTTGATTATAATTAGAAGCTTGTTTTTTTTGTTTTTAATGGTGACGCAACCTTTATGACTAAATTTTTTTTTTCAACGTTTCTTTCTCATTAATTGGCTCATTTAAATAATAAAATATTCTAATATTATTTTTTATGAGCTTAAATATTCGAATATCAAATTATTGATGAATGCCCATCCCTAATACCCACATACTGGTTTGATAAGCTTCTGAGTTTCTCTTAATGCTTGGCATTTTCTTTCCATCATTAAAAGCAGATCCTTGTCCATTCTATTACTCTAACAAAAACCCAATACCAGCATAGTAGAATTCAATGATTGCCACTTTTGGCTTTGCTGGAAACAAACAAGATGCCATCATATCTCCTTTTCTTAAGCCTTTCCTTCTAGAAGGTAACCATCCGAATGCCAATTTCTCGTGAGACTCGCATTTGCTGTTACTAAGATTAGGGTTAGGGCTAGATTTAGGGGTAGGGTGAAAGTAAAAGTTAAGTTTAGGGGTAGTGGTAGGTGTAGTGTTTCTGTGGGACTCCACTGTGTGAACATCGCATGCGACTCTAGTGTGACTTTCAGCATCCAGATGGTTACCTTCTAGTCTCGCCCTCGCCTTGACGACACATATCCACACAGTGTCCCCCAGAGAATTTTACAATATAATTCAACATTGCCCACGGCAGGAAAATGCACAATGGAACATCACTTTTCGATATTTGAGTAGTGTTTTTAATAGTCGAGTACTCGATTAGTTGATTAATCATGCACATCCCTAGTTTACACATGGTATTAAAGGGATAGTTCACCCAAAAAAGAAACTTCTCTCTCTCAGTTACTCAGCCACATGCCATCCCAGATGTGTATGACTTTCTTTATTCTGCTGAACACAAACAAAGATTTTTAGAAGAATACACGTTAGTGTAAAGCAAATTTCGTCATAAGCACAATCTGTGTCGACTGTCAGCATGTGGCCCAGAGTTTCTCGACACTTGGACAATCCTCGTCTGTGCGCATCATTGGTGCTTGCACCTGCCGTTGACTTTACTAAAAGAATATCTCTAAGTAGTCATAGTCAAGGTCAAAAGAATATTCATTGAAGGGCTGAGCGCTCAACCGTGTGCAAGGCGATCTGGAATGTGGAAAAAATAAGTATACCTGAGCCTTTAGATCGGGCTTGTTGAAGTCAGACCTCCAACATCATTCAGATAAGATCAGCAGGAACAAGGGGAGATGAGATTAAAAGTCTTTGATGGGTTAAAGGCAGAGGTCAGGGCTTACGGGAGTGGTTTTACCATACCTTTTAGCCTATAAGGAATAGAATGTAATAAATGCTCAAGAGGGAATGGAGTATATAATTGCACACAGACGATGCAACAACCAGAGGAGAACCTCATAATTAAATTGCACTTTACCCAGCCCATTAGCGCATTGTGTGCATGATTATGCCAACCCACTTGGACCGAGACTTGGTGCATGTTTGCACCAAAATGCCAAAACCTCATGGCCATACATACTGACTTTGCACTGAAGATGTAGCACTCTTACATTTTTTTGTATTCAGTTAAGCCATATATTTTCTGAGTCTGCACAGTTTTGGAGCACTTTGCTTGACTTGCTACTTAGTGATGAAGAGGTATACAGCATTTTTTTGTCTATAGCATAGCTTGAAAGAAACTGCAGATTTGGATGATAGCTACCTGTTATACACCATATCCAGAGAGAGAGGGAGAGAGATAGAGTGAATGATATAGAGTTAAATTAGTTTATGTGGCCTAGAAAAACATAAATAAGTGTTAAAGCAATTTAGCTTTGGGGTTTGGCGCATGAGCACTATGTAGATAGTTATATAGATAATGCTTCAGTATTTTAACTATGCCAAATGCAATGAATTCCAATAACAAGGTGCACATAATGTAAGGCATTCCCCTCTGACTTGCACTAATGTTCTTTACATATTTCTGAAAGCTTTGCCCCAAAACAGGGCTGTCAAGCATTTACTGTAAATTAGTTTTTTTGGGTGCACTGAACTGCTTAGTCTAGGTGTAGGTTAAGGATTGGGATTAAAGTTGAGTCAGTGTTAAGGAATAAGTATTGGTCCTATAAGAAAAAGAGTAGACAAAAGATGCAGAATGAACAGAGCTCATCCTTATATTTATTCACTTCTCAGACTTTCTCAAAGAACCTAAAAACCAAACTGCTGTGCTCTTTGTCTGAATATTTATCTTAGTGTTATCTCAAGGGACACCCATTGCTTTCTCCCCATTACAAATTCCTGGAGTGCTTGGTAGAACTTGTTGGAAGTCCTCTTCCTTGCTGCAGGTGTCCCTTTCTAGAACATTCCTCCAGGTCAGACTAAGACACTTCATGATTGCTTTGTGATTTGTTAGTACCCCTCCCCGACTGAACCTACCCCAGGGCTCAAATTCTGAATGTCCCCTTCGTCATTTGAAAGCCTCAATACCAGGAGGTAATGTTTATGGCCCTCTATTTGAAATAAGTTAAGTGGACTGAAACAGATAAGTTACTACTGCACTAATGGAGTTCTAAATGAAGGTTTAGGAGCTTGTCAATTTAGTTCTGTCAATCAAAAGACAAGCGCATATAAGTGGCTGCTTACCTCCACCACCCCAACTCCACCTTCATTATTAATCTAAACTTCAATTAAGTAGACCAGGGGGTAATTAAGAGCTTGAGTTGAGCCTCATCCTTGAGCCCCTCCTTAATGGACAGCAAGCCAAATTTGTTTACCTTTACCAATCTGTTTACCATTTCCACTTCAAGGAAAATGTGGACATCAGGGCTCCAGACTGAAAAAATTACTAAGGAGCCATTGGCTCCTAAACTGAAACATTTAGAAGCCAAGTGGCGGTTTTAGTCGCCACATCTCAGAATTGCTCAATTTAGATTATTGGTCAAAATCAAGATAGAAAGCCAAAGAAAAGACAGCTGACAGCTCATTTATCAGGTGTTTAATATATATATAATGTATAGTTGAGTGCACCAATTTGCATTCCCTTTTGTCTCATAAGCTTTCAAACCCCTTTCAGAATTTAGACAAATATAAGAGATAAAATATATTTTATTTTTATTTAGTACCATCCTTCAGAATCTACATAACAGATATTTACATGAAGTATAATATGCATATAGTAGTGTGTGTCCTTGAGCATCAGTGAATGTTTGCACCTTGTGTATGAGTCCCTCAGTGGTCTTAAGTATCAAAAGCTGGATCTCACAGCACAATCAATAATAACCAGGAAAAAAAAGATTTGGTACATAGCACGGGACTTTTAATTATAAACAAGCCCGAAATACACACGGTACTACTATTTTGAAATGTCTGCACTCCCAGGTGTGAACTCAATGATGGCTGATATGCTAAGAATGTGACTCGAATTCAAACTGCTAACCTGAGCTCCTGAGTTCAAACGAGTTCTTGTCGGGTGATTAATTATAAAGACCCAATTTAAAAGAGTCATTTGTTCACGAATCGGACATCACGACTCATGATGTGTTTGGTGTTGCGTGCAGACAGCATCAACAGAAAGGGTGAAAAGTGGTGCGAGACACACTGACTTTCTAAAGATGTATTCGATAACTCGCAAGATGATATCCGACGAAACCGCGTATGAAAGCACACATCCCGACTGTCGCCAATGGTGACTACATTTGAAATTATTGTCGCAATCATATATTTTTGGTCACATTTGTGACCATTTTAGTCACAGTCTAAACTAGAGCCCTGGATATGCTAACTCGTGAATAGCTTTTGGGGTGTAATGGAAAAAGATTTTTCTCTGTTAGTTTTTTCTTTCTTTCTTTCGTTCTCCAGTGTAGGCTCATATCCACTCATGTTTCTTTCTTCGAATTCCTCTAATCCTGTTTTATTGTTCACTTTAATTGTTTGCGGCTTTCATCCATCCGTGTTCAATCTTCCTTTTCCTAAGTCTAAACATTAAGATCTAATAGGGATGCCTTGTAGTTTACTTTCCAGGTGGCTGGAATGTTTTACTGCTTTGCCTTCTTTTGTGGAGATGAATAGCAGACACTCACAGTGGTGTTTAACTTAAATAAGGAGTATATCTATAGTTATACAGTGTACACTTAATGAAAAGCTTTGAAGAATATAATATCTGCATTTGTGTCTGTGCAAGCATGTGTGTGGGCTGGTTTGGGAGTAATGGGTCTTTTAATACTTCGCTCAGTCACTGAGAATCTCCTTCCAGGCTCTTCTGTAATGACCCGCTGTTACAATCAATACAACATGAGTATAAATCATAGTTGAGCTGATAAGGATAGTTTAACTTAACACAGGTTCGAAAGACCTGCTGTGTCTTTGTCTCCCACCATCTCCATTTCGGTCCCTCCCATAGTTACTACACATGACCTTTTTTGCCTGCCTGTCCTTTTATTTATTTATGTCTCGGTCTCTTTCTCTCATTACATTAATCTCGCTCTGTCTGCTACTAGTATGTTTTTCATGTTAATCTTTCTACTGATTGAACACTTGAAAACATTTCAAATTACGCAGTTCCACAATCCAAGAAAAGTGTAATCAATCCTAATATGATAAATACCAGAGATGGGAGAGATTAAACGCTCAGAGGTGTTGAATGATGTCTCCTCCATAACTTATTTTAGAGAGTGACAGGACTGAAGGCATGCCAGTAGGGCTGCACAATTCATGATAAAAATAATTGAGATTACAATTACAACTGCAACTCGTGAAAAGTGTCAATTACAGCACTCATTTTTGATCTACTTCCATTGCGTCACAATTTTATATTTACAATGTATTGTTTTTCCAAGTGCAAGAACGCAATTACAAATCAGAAGTGTAAAGAGTCTATCGACAAATCAGTAACGACAGTTAACCTAGAATTCTAGGATGTAATTATACAACATTTTAATATCTCTTGTTTTCCATGCAAATTAAAATATTTAATTAACGTAGTTCTCCATTTGTGTAGCATAAATAAGAATAATAAAAATATAGCATGCATACGTTCCACATAAAATACGTATTTTAATGTTAATTCTACGAATCGAAATACTCTTTATTACAATATCAAGGGAAATAATATGTAATTGTCATAATCATGCAGACCCATGTTTAATCATGTTCAAAGCAAACAATGGGTCAAAGTTTACACCAAGCGAACAGATTGAGAGTGTGTGGAGAGAGCATCTTAACATTCTTTCCTTCTCATTGGTATGTCACACTTTTTTTTTAAAGGGGATTAGAGGACATACAAGTGGCTAAAACAGGTTTTTTTTATTTTTTTGGATTAACAATTTTTTATTGATTAATATATTAAACACAGAAAAACAAAACGTGTATATACACAAAATCAATATTTAACACCCGCTATTACCCCTCCCAATCCCCAACCCCACCCTGTCCCTCAACAACATCCAAGTGGTGGTTATAGACACACACACACACACACACACACACACACACACACACACACACACACACATATATAAAATAATCACGCATATTAACAACTACACCTTTCTCTCCACTGCCTCTCCCCGACAGCCCTCCAAAAACATGAGATATCTGCCCCATTTCCCCACAAAATTTCCCCAGTCTTCTAGATGACCCTTTTTTTAAAAGCTGCCACCCTCCCCATCTCCTAGCACCACTCCTGAAATGGGGGCACTCCAGTTCTTGATTTTCTTTTTCAAATGACTAGTGTTGCTTTGAAGTTGCTTAGGTGCTTTGAGTGTTTTTAGTGCACTGCTATGCGATCTCTATGGCGTTTTGGGTTGTTTCCAGAGCGTTGTTTGTAGCAATGGGCATTTTGGCCATTTTGTCTACTCTAGTACTTGGGGGAGGCAATGACATACATAACTGTATATATAACATATCTTTGCATACAGTAACGTTGGTCGCTCTATCAATGTATGTTCATGAGTAAATTATCTTGATTTGTAATAGCACATCTTTCCTCTGTAAGCTGTATGATTTGCACAAACGAAGTGGAATGACTTATGCACTAAAGTTTAATACTTGTTTAATACTAGTTGAAATACTTGTTTAACCCCTATGGTGTGTTCCAGTCATTTGAACCCGGACAATTTATTTACTTATTTTATTTTCCTGTTTTTGTTTTTTTACTTAATCCAATTGGAATAAAATTCCTTTACTTTGTTAACAAATGGTATTCTTTAAAGTTTTTGGTTTTATTTGACTTTGTTACACCTATTGTGTTCCCAAAAATACTGGACATTGGATTAGACTACAAAATACAGAAATATTAAATGTTAAGGAGCATCCCAGTCCTTTAAAAGTGCACATATGTGGATGTGTGTTTATACACATAAGGTCCTCAGACACTTTTGTGCATCGACACCTTTGAGGAATATTTCAAGATCTACTTATAATATTATGTTGTGTTTGGGCTTGTTTGAATCGGGATAGTCTTCTGTAAGTTTCGATATGTTATATGTATGTTTCAGGAAATAATAAGGAAAAATGTTACAAAAAGAAACTCCTGTTTATTATATTTATGTGTGTCAGTGGGAATTTCATACACTAATACTCACTGCAGTTTAACCAATGAATGAAACTATTTTGTTCATTGCATTATACTAATTGAGATATCTTCTTTTGTATGTTTTTACCAACTCTGAATAGAATTGTTGTGATGACAAATCTGTAAATTATGAGAACAAAGCAGTTCTAATTTGTCAGCAAATGAAAGAGCATTATTTAAGAACTGGTAGGATCAGTTATTTGCATTGTAAGTTTCTAAGCTTTGAAATTACACCTATTTTGTTTAGATGAAGCAGGTGGTTATTAATTTAGTACATTCATTTTTTTATTTGAAATTTATTCTGAAGGGGGTGACCCCTACTATTAGCTTAGTGTGATGAGGAGGAGGGCAGGCTGGGCACTACACCTGGCCCCCAATCGGGCTAATCAGCCGAGGAGAGGGATAAATGCAGCCGAATGCGGCAGTTTGGGAGAGTGAGAGCCACACGCAGCTGCTGTGTGTGCATTTGTATTTGTGTCTTTTTGATTTATTAAATATTACTTTGAATGTTCAGCCGGTTCCTGCCTCCTCCTTGCCCATTTTAACCCTGTTACACTTAGGTATAAGCTCAGTTCAAATTAATAGTATCTTTATTTTATTATTATTATTTTAAATATGTTCAAAAAACTAATTAATAATTACTGTCATAATTACTAAAAAAGAAGTTGAAAAAAGCTCTAATGCAATATCTTAGGATAATACAGTATATGCATTATGAGAGATTTATTGACAATCTTAGTAAGCCAGTCATTTTTGACTGGGAACATAAAAGATAGCACAAACAAAAACAAACACAAGGGTTAATTCTCCATGAATTTCCTAATTCCAAGTATGAGCATTAGTAATAGTGATGTTTGCCTTTGCAAGCAAGGAAAAGAAAAGAATGAACATTTACAATGATGAGCAAAAAAATCCATTCTGACATGCCAAACGCTTTAGAAACTGAGAAATGACTGATGAAAGATGGACTGATGGGAAAACAAACCCTATAGATTCTGTTGAGAGCTTTAGAGAAGGTCTGCAAGTCTGAGGTTGGGCCCCCCATTGTACAGTATTAACATACAGATAGGTTTATGTGTATGTTGTTTTAGTTCATTTTACATGCCTTCTTACATTGTTGACATGTCACTGTAGCCTTGAGCTGTATTTATTCTTTGCTTTAAAATGGATTAGTGCCTTTTTGATTTCTGTTCTTTCATTTGTTGTTGCTTGGCTTGCTTTTACTTGTCCTTCATGTACCCCACCCTTCTCTGGCATCAGTGAAACCCTCACCAAGAATTTAGCCCCCTGGGCAAAGCCCCCAAGCACACTTATTGACCTAAGTCAAGGTAGACACCATATTTAATTTGATGCAAATTAAAACTACAGTGCGTTCAATGGCTTGTACTCTTGTGTACCTAATTATGTGAAACATTGAAATATATCTTTAAAAAAAATTCCACTAGTCAAAAAATTCAAAGGGTTGTGACAATTAGATGTGACCTTGGACCTTTAGACAGCAAAACCATTGAATGGACTGTGCACCTATTTAATATTCCCCACAGCCTTTTTTTCATTTGCTTCAATTTCTTGAAATTAAATATGGCATCTACCCTGATAAATTTACCAGTGCTGTGAGAGAGTGTGATATAGGATAAATGTAAATATACACTCATTGAGCACTTTATTTGGAAAACTTACATTTTCATGCAATTATCTAGTCAGCCAATCATGTGGCAGCAATGCATTGCATAGAATCAGGTCAGGAGGTTCAGGTAATGTTCACATCAACAGTCAGAATGGAAAAAAAATATTTTAGTGATTTCGACCATGGCATGATTGTTGGTGCCAGATGGGCTGTTTTGAGTATTTCTATAACTGCTGATCTCCTGGGATTTTCATGCACAACAGTCTCTAGAGTTTAATCAGAATGGTGCCAGAATGGTGCCAAAATTGTACAATTGTAGTGAGCAGAATAGCATCTCAGAATGCACAACATGTCGAATCTTGAGGCGGATGGGCTACAACAGCAAAAAACCATGTCGGGCACTTTATTGGAACATAGTGTTCCTAAAAAATGTATTCACTGAGTGTGTATGTACACCAGGGGTTAAATTGGGGTGAAATGGTCCAGAACGGTGTTCCGGCACCTCCGATTCAAAAAAGAAAGAAAATATTGGCTGTTCATTCATCAATTTATTCTATTTCCTGCAGGCAGGCTCCAAATTATTATTATTATTTTTTAAATATATGCGTTCTGTCTCCATTTAGTCTGCGTCAGAACTTTGTCTGCTATATTGGTCTCGAGCGGCACACTTTTAATGGGATGCGTCGCATACGCACTCCATTGCCCACATATGTTCCCGTTAGATCGCAAATCAATATGCAACCAGTGCTCCAAGTGGAAAGAAATGTTGTGGTTGCAGTGGGGTGTTAGGGTTACCCCTCCACAAAAATACCAATTTAAACCCTGACTAACACTGGTTATTTACAGTAATCATATGTATTGTCAGTAAGTAAGCAAGTAAATATTGCATGTAAAGGGTGTAAAATCAACACTGCACCAGTGTATGCATCCTGCATTTACTTGGTGCTTTGGTACAAGAAAGCCTGTTATTGGAATCCTATCTGTGTTTGGAGTATCCACCCCCCTACAGGACTACATCATCCTATCTTTCCTGTTTTACTTTTACCACTTCTCTATTGTACAATATCTCTTTAGTTAATTCCTCTTTCATTCATTACCTATGAAGTGCCCATCTGTAAATTACAGTGCTCTAATGTAACCTCATCTAAGCTTTGTTTGAGCATGATCTGTCTACAGCAGCTTTGTTAAAGCAAACTTATGGTTTGGGGTTTGTAAATATTTAGAACCTAAGGTATACTTTGTTTTTGACGCTAAGCCTTTCAAAGTACACTCCATATAACTGCGCACGCATACACGGGATTGATGCATGCATGCTTTGACTACAAGGAGATACTGGACTGTATGAGTTTAGACCCATAAAGATAGTCCTTCAGACTCAAGTTATACAAATGGAGGTATCTCCTGACCTCCTCACACAAGCGCTATTGACGTGCACATCTCCTGTTGATGTTTCCACCTTCGCCTCCTGTTGTTTACCGGCAATCTTGCAATTCTTCATGAAAACAACAGCTCAATTGTACATTTTGCCACCTTCAGGACCCACTAATTTGTGCAAATAATTCCAGCATGCACATATTGCACGGTTAGAGTATTCAGAAAAATAAGGTTAGAAAAGTTGGGCCGCACGAGTTACAGTGCTGAGGACTAAATTTCCATCACGCTTGCTGATGCCTAGCAATTACAAATTCCTGAAGTATACTTTGGGTTTAACTCAAGTATTAACATTAATAATAGTGATACCTTAGCAAGCACCACTAAATAGCACAAGCAGCAGTGTGTGATTATGTACAGTATACTGTAGGAATACATTTTAGTCTACTGTAGCATAGCGTAGCATAGCACATCACATCACAGCACAGCACGGTCAAGTACTATCATGTGTAAAGCATCGAAAGTATGTTTGTCACGTTATGGAGTTTTACTGCACTTCATCGCTTGCAGATGTTAAGATGGAATGAAAATCTTTAGACGTCAGCCCTCTTCCACAGCTAAGTCCCCAGAGCTAGACATTCCCATGATGGCATTCCCAAATCCGTGACTGGGGCAGGCCCCAGCTTAGTTTCCAACCGTTGGCTAAGCAGCTGAACCCCCTCACCTGCACAACCTGCCCCAACCCCCTGCATAAAAGAGTATGCACACCCGTCGCCTCAGAGTATGCACTCAGACTTTCTTCTTACTCTTTGTCTCTCTCTCAGGGGTGTAAAATATCTCTCCTATTCCTCCCACCAGAGAGAGACTGTCATTTACTTACTATTTGTTTGTTCCCCTTTGTGGCCCCTCTGTCCTGTCTACAAAGATGAATAAATGCACTTCATCACTCTCTCCATGACCTTTTTACATATCTGTCTCACCTGTTTGTTCCTGCCTAACTCCTCTAGGGCAGATTTAAGGCAGATCTTAGAGGCTTTTTCTTTAGTCCTTCAGCATGTAAAAGACAATGACAGTGTACTATTCTTCAGTCATAATAACATGGTGGGATATTCACATTGGGGGAGTGGAAAGAATGAAAGAGAAGGAAAGGGAGTGAAACGTTTGTGGTGGTCTTTGCAGTTAAGATTTGTATCTGTTAATCGTTTGTGTGCCAAGGGAAATATTTTGGGTTCTTTTAGAAATGGTTCGGTGGGTTAGTTTTAATTTTAGGAGAGTTTGTCAGCTCATTTGTTGGCAAAGATTCAGATACAACCAAGTTATTATGTTTCATAATGTTCTACAGCCAAATGTGGTCTTTAGATGACTGAGACTAGTACCTCTTTGGTAAAGGAGAGCTCCACTTTGCAGGTTCAAGACCAGGAAGTATTGGATTGATCTCATCAGTGATAATTAGGTACTGTCCTTCAAAAAGTAGGCTATTTAGACACTTAACCCCAACTTCTTAATGTATGAATTTCATTACATTAAGTGAGAAAATGTCATTGTTAAATGATGCAGTTACTTTTAACCAATTGGCCTCAAGGTAATTTTAGTGGCTGTATGAATTTAGTTCCCCTCAATTTCACACAGACACCCTAGCAGGGTAACCACAGGTGTAGTTCATCACATTAACTATTGGCATGTTACACTAAGTTTGACAAGATTTGTCCTAGTTTTGAACAGTACAGCATAAAAACAGCATAGGGCTTTTACAGAGACAGGTGTGATATTTCATGGTACCTTTTCAATTATGTCTGACTGTTAATAAAGACATTTTCTGCTTGGTGTGGAAAAAAAGGAAAGGAGGAGAGAACCGGCTTGATAATATAAATAATAATTTAATGAAGAAATAAACACAAACACACACATGATGGTCACCTGGCAGTAAACGATCTCTCTCTCCTCACACCACCTTCCGCAGTCAGCCTTGATCCCTCTCGGAGGCTTAATTAGCCTGATAAGGGACCGTGTGTGTATAATCACGACCCGGCCCCGCACTCCGACCTGTCCCTTGTTATCTCAGGCTGGGGAGCCCCGTGCCTCCCCAGGCGGATCGGAGGCAGTCCTCCAGCCCCTGGTGGATGGACTGCCCCACCGCGCTCTCGGGGAACCGAAGGGGTCTCCCCCGCCCCTGCCAGCGGTTCTCCCACTCCAGGCGGTCGGCAGCGAGCCCCTCCCTGCTCGCGATCGGCGGTCCTAGACCCCACCACGTTTCAGCGGCTGGTAGGGGACATCTCTTTATACTAAAAGTCAGGTATACAGAATACATTTAAGCAAATACGGTGGTTTCTTGATTGTAGGTCAACATATGACATACAAAACACAATAGTGCAACATAACTAAACTGTCTGGTATAGTTCGGTAGTATGTAGCTGTATGTATGTATCAGTATGCTATGTTAGCTTATAAGTACTTTTAGTTTATTCTCAAAGTTTGTAGTTAAACAATCATAACTGTGTAATTTTAATTATGCTACCTCATCTGTCAGCATGATGCCAGTAAATCACGTTCAGTCTCTTTGTATGTTACGTCATTGTTTTGGCCGATGCTCGCTCATGTCCCTATGGAGTGTGTGCACTAGCAACAGGTAGCTTGCTGCAGTTCACTTAATGGCCACAGGTGTCATTAATAACAAGAGTTTCTGAATCTTACATACTGCACCTTTAACTCTTTCCCCGCCAAACACTGAATTTTCCGTCTTTTATGAAAAAACGCTTCCCCGCCAAACACGGAATTTTCCGTGTTTTATGAAAAAACGCTTCCCGCCAAACACGGAATTTTCCGGGTTTCCGTGTTTTAGTTGTTATACGGTAAGGAAGACCCCTGCGCATATTTTGAAAGACTACGCAACTCTTTGATCAAAGAAACAGACTGCGATCGTCTCAAACATGAAGAAGTGGAGTATGAGAAGCTCAAAATATCAGACATAAACATGCCTTTTTCTCAGCTTTTTGTCTGAAATGTTGTTTTTTGACAAAACCTACCTCTGTTCAAGTCGCAATAAAAAAAGAACAAATGAAGATAAAATAAAATAGTTTTTTTTTGCCTAAAAGCAGAGGCCCAGATCTTTATTTTGATATATAGCATCTTCATATATTCATGGAAGAAAATATTCTATGGGCCATTAAAATTTAGCGAAAATCGTCAAAAACCCTGGCGGTGGCTGGCAACTTTTTTTTTAAAAATGCTGGCGGGGAAAGAGTTAATAAAAAAAATTATATAAAAAACACTTCTTCTCTTTGGGAGATTTTGAGTAATAGGCTTCAACTAAGTTTTTTATTAAATATTAGACAACTTACATATTGTCCTCTGGTATCTTAGTTTAGTAAAACATAAGTTGTAATATTGCATTTACAGTTTCTTTTAGCATTTTGATAATTAAAATTATAACTGGCTAAGCAAAATTATCTAGTCAGTCCACTGTCGGCCATCTTTGGAATGCTTCCGGGAGACTATTTCTGGTCATGACAGTGTAGTTCAAATCTACTTGAATGGGGGAACACCGAAATCTAAAAAACAGTTGGTCAAGATTATGATCCAAGAACATTATTCAAGTCAGCTGTGAAATCCGACAATGCTTGTATCATAAATTGTGCTTCTTTACCTCGTATTACTCAAAAAACCTACAATTGTCCCCACTTGTATAGCTAATGCGCAAGTGTTTTCTCGAGGTGACTGACAGATTGACTTGTAAGGCAGGACTTCCTTTATACATCCGTTCACTGTTGGGCACTAGAGCTACTTGGTTGGCTGTTCCAGTTTCTCCCATTTATTTTAATAGAATTGGCCCATCTCTGCTAAATAGTCTCTGGTCATACTTTGTTTGGTCCCTGTTTGTCCCATCTGCCAGTTAAGGAGGACACATTTTTTCAGCTGAGGAGGACCAGCTGGGTTGGAGTACATTATACACTTATGCATACATACATGTCTACTGTAAATGTTTATGCCTAGTTAATGACAATCAAACATGACTGAGTGACTCACATCCTGCAGTGCTTTAAATGAATGGCCAACTCTCTCTGTGTTTGTCTCAGTATTCTGGAAGTCTGGGACGAAGTGTATACAACTGTCTCTCTACATTAATTAACATCTAGCTTTGTAGTATGGATTTCACTGAACTGTTGTCAGAGATATTGCATGTTTAATTCACCCCCTTAGTTAATAAAACATGTTCTCAATCTATCAATCACCTGTCAATCATCTCGAGGCAACACTTGCAACACTTGGACTTACTACGATGGCACCACAGATGGTGTGGAGCTCTCCAATTCTTTTGTTGTTTTTGTTTGTTTGTCCTGTGTTTAGTTATCTTTTCCAGTCAGTTTTACCAGGGACGAACTGCTGAACATTCGTCAGCACATACCTGATAATGTTTTCCTGGTTTTTGAATATTCTGACATTTAACTGGACATTTTAGTCGGAGGCACAGCTGTGTTGTTTAAATGCGCTACGAGACGCAGGCAAGGGAGACGAGCTGGCGCGCTGGTTAAACTCCGTCATCGCGGCGTTCGAACAGCACTGCCGAGCATTCATCTTGCGAATCTCTGCTCTCTTCCCAACAAAACTGATGAACTACATCTCCTCACACGTACTAAAAAGGACTTCTCAAACTCTGCTGTACTGTGCTTCACAGAAACCTGGCTGAGTGAAGCGCATTACATCTGCCGGGCTTTCAGCTGTTCAGAGCGGATCGCATCGCAGAGTTAATGGGGAAAATGAGAGACGGTGGAACATGCTTTTACATCAACGAAAGGTGGTGCACAGATGTATCAGCGTTAAAGAGGATGTGCTGTCCTAATTCGGAAGTGTTCTTTATTAACTAAGCCATTCTACACGCCGCGGGAGTTTTCTTCATTTATTCTGGTATGTGTTTACATTCCTCCAAACGCGTCTGGGGACATAGCGCTACAACAGCTGGCTAATCAAATCACAGACGCAGAACAACAATACCCGGACTTAGTTATTATTATTCTTGGGGAATAACAAATCTCACACGTGAACTGCCCAAATACAAACAGCACATTACATGTCCCACCAGAGACAGGAATATACTGGATCACTTCTACACAACAATAAAGGATGCATATCGCTCTGTCCCACGTGCAGCTTTGGGACTCTCTGATCACTGTCTGGTTCATCTTCTTCTGACCTATAGACAGAAATTAAAATCAACAAAGCCAGTAGTAAGGATTGTTAAGAGATGGACCAATGAAGCAGAGCTGGAACTACAAGCCTGCTTCGATTGTACTGATTGGAGTGTTTTTGAAGCTGCAGCTACAGACCTGGACGCGCTCACAGATACTATTACATCATACATCAGTTTCTGTGAGGACATGTGCATCCCTACTATGACATTTTTATAATTCAACAATGATAAACCATGGTTTACAGAAAAACTCAGACAGCTTTGTCATGCCAAAGAGGATGCTTACAGGGGTGGTGATAAAGTCTTGTACAATCAGGCCAGGAACACACTGAATAAGGAAATCAGAGTGGCTAAAAGAAGTTACTCTGAGAAGCTGAAAAACAAGTTTTCAGCTAACGACCCTACATCAGTGTGGAGTGGCCTAAAACAACTTATCAATTACAGGACTCCTACCCCCAACCCTGTAGTGGACCAACGACTGGCTGATGACCTGAATGTGTTCTACTGCAGATTCGAAAGGCCCAATCTCACACCCCACACGCACACGAACCTTCACTTCACACAAACATTAACATCTCCTGCAACCCCCCTCCTCCCCCCTCCTGCTACTCAACCTGCACTCAAGATCTGTGAAGACGATGTGTGCCATGTCTTTCGGTAGCAAAGGTCAAGGAAGGCTTCAGGCCCCGATGGCGTCTCACCAGCGTGCCTTCGATCCTGTGCTAACCAACTGGCCCCCATCTTCACTCAGATATTCAATAGATCACTGGAGCAGTGTGAAGTTATTATCACTGTCCCTAAGAAACCAAAAATCACAGGACTTAATGACTACAGACCTGTCGCCCTGACGTCTGTGGTCATGAATTCATTTGAGAGACTGGTGTTGGTGAAGGACATAACTGGACCCTTTCTAGATCCCCTTCAATTTGCTTATCGAGCGAACAGGTCTATGGATGATGCAGTCAACATGGGATTGCATCATGTCCTGCAACATCTGGACAGACAGGGTACATATGCAAGGATCCTTTTGTGGACTTCAGCTCGGCTTTCAACACCATTGTCCCAGCTATTCTCCGGACTACGTTAAACCAACTCCATGTTCCCATATCTATCTGTCAGTGGATTACCAGCTTTCTGACGGACAGGCAGCAGCTTGTGAGACAGGGAAAATTCACTTCCAGCTCCTGTACCATCAGCACTGGTGCCCCCAAGGGATGTGTGCTCTCCCCACTACTCTTCTTCCTCTACACCAATGACTGTACCTCCAAGGATCCTTCTGTCAAGCTCCTGAAGTTTGCAGATGACACCACTGTCATTGGCCTCATCCAAGATGATGATGATGAGTCTGCATACAGAAAGGAGGTTGAACGGCTGGCTCACTGGTGCAATCATAACAATCTGGAGCTGAACGCGCTCAAAACGGTGAATATGATTGTGGACTTTAGGAGGAACACCCGAACATTGTCCCCCTCACCATTCTAAACCGCACTGTGGCAGCAGTGGAGTCATTCAGGTTCCTGGGCACTACCATCTCACAGGACCTGAAATGGGAGACACACATTGACTCTTGTTTATATTGTAAAAAAGAGGTTCAACATGCCACAGGTGCTGCTGAAACAGTTCTACTCAGCAGTCATTGAGTCTGGCTTCTGCACTTCAATTACTGTCTGGTTTGGTTCAGCTATGAAATCGGACACCAGAAGACTGCAGAGGACAGTTCGGACTGCTGAGAGGAATATTGGTTTCCCCCTGCCCCCCCTTCAAGAACTATACTGTGGACGGCTGTGGTAAAGTGGGTCGGCTGCTAATCGCAGGGTTGGTGGTTCGATTCCTGGCCTGCATGACTCCACATGCTGAAGTGTCCTTGGGCAAGACACTGAACCCCAAGTTGCTCCCAATGGCCTGCTAGCGCCTTGCATGGCTGCTCTGCCGCCATTTGGTGTATGAGTGTGTGTGTGAATGGGTGATTGGGACACAGTGTAAAGCGCTTTGGTAACCTCCTAAGGTTAAAAAAAAAAAAAAACGCTATATAAGTGCAGACCATTTATACACTTCCAGAGTGAGGAAAAAGGCTGTAAGAATCACTCTGGACCCCACTCACCCAGCCCATTACCTTTTTGAACTGTTGCCTTCTGGCCGACGCTTCAGAGCTCTGAGCACCGGAACCGTCAGGCACAGGAACAGTTTTTTCCCTCAATCAATCCATCTCATAAACAGTTAAAGCCGCCCAATTGAGCAATAATTATTTGCAATACACAGTTTAAGTTTATTTATATTATCTAACATATCCAATTCTGCCATTACATACATTGCTCTGTACATAATATACTGTGTTTTTGTTCTTTTATATAACAGATTGTTATTAGATTTGCACTACGTGTGTGTTTGTGGGCATGTATGTAGGTGTGTGTCTGAGCTTATGTATGTATATGTATAATCATTTATTTTTATCATTCTTTTTTTTATTTTTTTATGTCTTGCTGCTGTTTTTGTATTGTTTTTGTATTCTTGTGCACTGGAAGCTCCTGTCACCAAGACAAATTCCTTGTATGTGCAAACATACTTGGCAATAAAGCTGATTCTGATGTTTTTTCAATCCTTCTAAATGTTGTTTTGCTCAGATAATTTTTATCCATGCCTGAGCCCAACGTGGAAGCACATGACCTTTAGTTAATCGAAAATATACAGTACTGTGCAAAATTTTTGGCACTTGTGAAAAGTGTTGCATAGTGAAGATGTCTTCAAAAATAATGCCATAAATGATTTTCATTTATCAATTAGCATCATACAAAGTCCAGCAAATATAAAAAGTCTAAATCAATATTTGGTGTGTCCACCTTTGCCTTCAAAATGTCCTAGGTACACCTGGACACAGATTTTCTTGGTTGTTGGTAGAAAGGATTGTAACACAGTTCAATGGAAAGGAGGAGGTGAGAACCAGCTTAACAATATAAATAATATTTAAATAATAAACTTAAGCAAAAGACAAACACATACACAAGTGTCAGGTAGCTGCCCATAACTCTATCTCTGTCGCACTGCCGTCTCCGGTCACCTTTAACCCTCTCAGGCTTAATCAACCTAATTAGGGGCCAGGTGTGCGGAATCACATCCCTGCCCTTCGTCCTGCTGCATTCCTCCATCGTTCTCTCAGGCCGGGGAGCCCCTGGCACGATGAATGTCCTAAAAGGAAAGAACATACCTCAAAAGAGGCAAACGAAAAACCTTCATGGAGCTATGAAATATAATGTACACGATGGATCATATTAAAGTGTTAACACTTATACATAAAACAACATAACCACTTGTCGCAAACAACCCCAAATAACTTTCATATCTCTCTTTACCCTACATACTTTAACAGTAATATACCAACCAAAAACACAAAAATTATTTAAAAAAAGAAAGGGAAAGGCCAAAGCAGAGTGGCATCGGGAGAGAGGAGAGAGAGAGAAAAAAAATATTATTTACTCACTGGTTCTCCGATACGCCATAGCCTGGTCCTCGGCCACTCCTCCACCCTTTAGTGGATGCACCTAGTGGATGTAGCGGCCCTGACCACTCCAGGCAGTTGGCTAGGAGCCCCTCCTCAACTTGCAGTCGGCGGCCGTTCCTCCTCTCTCAGGTGGCTGGGCTCCTCCGTTTCCCGGTGGATGGCCGTGGCTGCTCTGTTGGGGTGGATGGCGAGGTCTGTACTACGGTGGATCCCTCCTCCTTCCCGGTTTCAGCTCCATTGTAACGCAGTTAAAGTGAAAGTAGCAGGCGAGAACTGGCTTGACAATATAAATAATATTTTAATAATAAACTTAAGCAAAAAGACAACACACACATAGATGTCTGGCAGCTGCCCGTAACACTCTCTCTGTCGCACTGCCGTCTCCGGTCGCCTTTATCCCTCTCAGGCTTAATCAGCCTAATTGGGGGCCGGGTGTGCGGAAACACGCCCCTGCCCCCGCCCCTCCCTCTGCCCTGCCACAAGGATGTACCAAGCTTCTTGGAGAATTCACCGCAGTTCTTTTATCTATTTAGGCTGTCTCAATTGCTTCTGTCACTTCATGTAATCCCACACTGACTCGATGTTCAGTGGGGGGCACTCTGGGGGCAATGCCATCTCTTGCAGAGTGCCCTGTTCTTCTACTCTAATCTTTTCTATTAGCAAAATTAATGTTTGGGATGAAAATGAAAGTCTAAAATGTATTTTTCCTATTGATACACTAAAGCTGATGATATAAATAACCATCTTAAGACAAATGTTTTTTTTAAACATCTTGAGTGCCTAAAAACTTTTCACAGTGCTATATAACAACATCCTTGCATTGATTATTAACTGTGTTCAATGATCCATTGAATTGCTTCCGAGATATGCCCACCATTAACTCCAGCTTCAGTACTTTGTTGAGATATAGGCTAAATTGGCTTCCTAGTGGGAGATCGAGTGCTGTCCAAAGCTTAGTTCCGATATACTGTTTTGATGATGGAAAAGGGCCTCCTTCCCTTAACACCTTTTGCTCTTGGGGCTCTGTAGAAGGCCAGCCGCTGCCCTCTGCTCTTAATCAGACTGAGTCTTAATGGATCCCTGGTGTGACTTCAAAACCACAGTTTCTGACCTACTGCTGAGTGGTGGTTTCCTGTAGCGGTAATGGCAGCTGGTCAGCACAGTATAGGCCTTGAGCCTGTGATGCTCAGTTTCCTTCAGCCAGACCAGGCCAGTGGTGCATCCAAGCATCTGTACAGTTTGTGCCTGTTGAGAGCTATGTAAAAATGTCAGTTTACTGGAACTGTGTTGTTTCCAGAGAATTTTAAATAAAATTGACTGTCACAAACTTAAAATCATATACATGGTTGTTTCAGTGTAACTGCAGAAAGTCCTGTTTGGAAACTTGTTCGTTCCTGCTCTAGGCACACAGCAGCATTTAGTGATCACTGGGGAAGCAATTGGTATTTGAAGGTGGGTTGTCATGAAGCACATGGAAAGTGGGAGAGAAAAACAGAAAGAATGAAGCAGAGAGAGAGAGAGAGAGAGAGAGAGAGAGAGACAGAGAGAGAGAGAGAGAGAGAGAGAGAGAGAGAGAGAAAGAGAAATTATTTAGAGGTTCAAATGCTATGGGCCTTTGGGTAGATTTCTCATGGCCTCAGTTTCTATTAATTTTGTACCTGGCAAAAGTCTGTGATACATGCACCTTCATCATCGGACAGTAAGTGATTTTATGCATGGGAGAATAAAATTGAAAGGACAGTGAGCTTCTACAAATCTGTTTTTCTCTTGTTGCTGCTGGCAGAAATTTGCTTTAGAAAAGATGGATAACATGAACATTACTGAACATTGTATATCTTTACATCTGGCATGCATGCACAGTACATTTACAGTCAAACACTGAAAAAATTATATATAAATCTACATGTCTTTATTTATAAATCCAAAGGATGTGAGGTTTATGTGCATTCTCGAGAGCCTTGCCTCAGTAATAACGTCTTTTCCGCTATTCAACAGCGTCAACAGACAATCTGCAACAATAGGTAACGTTATCTTAGAGATGGAACCCAGCAAACGTCCGGCTCCCAGCACAACACCAACTCCTACACAAACTCTGAGTAAGCCAAAAAAAATTATAATTATACCAAATAAAAATCATACCAAAGTCTTTCTAGCAAATCAGTCCACTGTCTGCCATCTTTGGAATGCTTCCGGGAGACTATTTCCAGTCATGACAGTGTAGTTCAAATCTACTTGAATGGGGGAACACCAAAATCTAAAAAAACAGTTGGTCAAGATTATGATCAAAGAACATTATTCAAATCAGCTGTGAAATCCGACAATGCTTGTATCATAAATTGTGCTTCTTTACCTCGTATTACTCAAAAACAAACAAATTTTCCCCGCTTGAATAGCTAATGCGCAAGTGTTTTCTTGAGACTATAGGAGGATCTTTGTTGACATCTTTGTACGCATGCGCGAGTGGTTGTGTGGCAAAAAAACAAACAGTATGGCGGGCTGTAAAGACGCGACGAGCACTTTCAAGAGAGTTAGCGGGTGAAATCCACAATATATAAGCACTTTAACATCTGAAGACCGGAGGAGGTTTGGAGAGAAGCTCAAAATTTGTATTGGTGACAAAATCGAAGTTATTCAAAGCCCATATGAGATCTGGGATGACAAAAAACATTGGTCCGACTCGCCCGTGTCTTGGCCACCAATCTGCTGGGGAGACATTTATTCTTATTTAATAGAAACCCCTGGACCCTTCACTCATGAAAGATTAAAGGCTTTCAAAAGTCTGGAGGCCTATGATTATTTTGTTTCTCGAAAAGTTGGGCCGATCTTTTCTGTTAAACAGAAAGCAGTGATCGTGCTAAAAGCAGAGGTTAGACCTGGCCAAGCAGAGTCACAGCGTGATTCGCATCTCCCGTGGGTGATCGCCAAAGAGAACGGCGAAATAATCACTGCTCACTGCGACTGCAAAGCCGGGTAAGTCTTCATTGATCAGTGTTCTTATTTATTTATTGAAAATGTAGTGACTGTTGTACCAATTCAATTGTGTTCAGTGTGAGACTTTCAATGGCGTCTGTACTATGGTGAAAAATTGTATATCACAGCTTACACATTTCTCCTTCTTTCAAATCCAGTCTTGGAGAAACATGCAGTCATGTAGCAGCTTTAATGTTTAAAGTAGAAGCAGCTGTCAGGATAGGACTTACAAATGCTGCATGTACTAGTGAGGCTTGCAGGTATCAAAGCACAGCTACAGAATGTAATTGCACACAACCATTTCTTTCGGTTTTCGCGATCCTTTTCGGAGGGAATTCGAAAAAACTTTTTATCAGGCCCCCAACGAGCCGTACAATCGACCACACAGCAAGAGTGAACCATCCTCTTCTCTAAATCCTCCTCCAAACGTGCAAAACAATCAAATTACAGGTATCTAGCGGTGTTTCCTGCCACACGATTCCCATGATGCAACGCGACAAACATAAACAATGACGTCACAAAAGATCCGCCTATTGACAGGTGATTGACAGATTGACTTGTAAGGCAGGACTTCCTTTATACATCCATTCACTGTTGGGCACTAGAGCTACTTGGTTGGCCGTTCCAGGTTCTTCCATTTATTTTAATAGAAGTGGCCCGTCTCTGCTAAATAGTCTCTGGTCATACTTTGTTTGGTCCCTGTTTGTCCCATCTGCCAGTTAAGGAGGACACAGTCTTTCAGTCAAGGGGGACCAGCTGGGTTGGAGAACATTATACATACATGCATACATACATGTCTACTGTAAATGTTTATGCCTAGTTAATGACAATCAAACATGACTGAGTGACTCACATCCTGCAGTGCTTTAAATGAATGGTCATCTCTCTCAGTATTTGTCTCAGTATTCTGGAAGTCTGTGACAAAATGTATACAACAAAATGTTTACCAAACAAAATGTTTAAAAGAGAGGGAAAGGCCAAAGTGGAGCAGCAGCGGGAGAGAGTGAGAAAAAAGTAATAATTTACTCGCTGGTTCTCCGATACACCGTAGCGTGGTCCACGGCCACTCCTCCACCCTCTATTGGATGACAGCCGCGTCCCCACGGGCGGATCAGAGGTAGTCCTCCGGCCCATGGTGGACGGAACACCCCACTGCATTTCCGGTGTACGGAAGGGGTCTCCCACACCCCTGGCAGTGGTTCTCCTGCTCCTGGCGGTCGGCCAGTAGCCCTTCCCTGCTCGCGGGCGGTGGTTCTCTGACCCTGCCATGTTTTAATGGCTGGTAGGGGTCTCCTCCGCCCCTGGCAGTGGCAGTCGGCTAGGAGCCCCTCTTCCCCTTGCGGTCGCTGGCCATTCCTCCGCTCTCAGGCGGCCCGGCTCCTCTGTCTCCCGGCAGATGGCTGTGGCTGCTCTGTTGGGGTGGATGGCGAGGTCTTTACTACAGTGCATTCCTTCTCATTCCCTGTTTCAGCACCAGTGTAACGCAGTTAAAGGGAAAGGAGGAGGCAAGAACTGGCTTAACAATATAAATAATATTTTCATAATAAACTTAAGCAAAAAGACAATACACACACACACACACACACACACATAGATTTCAGGCAGCTGCCCGTAACTCTCTCGCTCTGTTGCACTGCCATCTCCGGTTCCCTTTATCCCTCTCAGGCTTAATCAGCCTAATTGGGGCGGGGTGTGCGGAATCATGGCCCTGCCCTGCCCTCTGCCCTGCCACAAGGATGTACCAAGCTTCTTGGAGAATTCACCACAGTTCTTTATCTATTTAGGCTGTCTCAATTGCTTCTGTCTCTTCATGTAATCCCACACTGAGTTGATGTTCAGTGGGGGGCACTCTGAGGGCAATGCCATCTCTCGCAGAGTGCCCTGTTCTTCTATTCTAAATGTTCTATTTGCAAAATGTATGTTTGGGATGAAAATGAAAGTCTAAAATGTATTTTTCCTATTGACACATTAAAGCTGAAGATATAAATAACCATCTTAAGACAAATGTTTTTTTAAACATCTTGAGTGCCTAAACTTTTCACAGTGCTATATAACAACATCCTTCCATTGATGATTAACTGTGTTCAGTGATCCATTGAGTTGCTTTAGAGATATGCCCACCATTAACTCCAGCTTCAGCACTTTGTTGAGATATAGGCTAAATTGGCTTCCTAGTGGGTGATCAAGTGCTGTCCAAAGATTAGTTCTGATATATTCCATCAATGATGGAAAAGGGACTCCTTCCCTTAACACATTTTGCTCTTGGGAATTTGTAGAAGGCCAGCCGCTGCCCTCTGCTCTTAATCAGACTGAGTCTTAATGGATCCCTGGTGTGACTTCAAAACCACAGTTTCTGACCTACTGCTGAGTGGTGGTTTCCTGTAGCGGTAATGGCAGCTGGTCAGCACAGTATAGGCCTTGAGCCTGTGATGCTCAGTTTCCTTCAGCCAGACCAGGCCAGTGGTGCATCCAAGCATCTGTACAGTTTGTGCCTGTTGAGAGCTATGTAAAAATGTCAGTTTACTGGAACTGTGTTGTTTCCAGAGAATTTTAAATAAAATTGACTGTCACAAACTTAAAATCATATACATGGTTGTTTCAGTGTAACTGCAGAAAGTCCTGTTTGGAAACTTGTTCGTTCCTGCTCTAGGCACACAGCAGCATTTAGTGATCACTGGGGAAGCAATTGGTATTTGAAGGTGGGTTGTCATGGAGCACATGGAAAGTGGGAGAGAAAAACAGAAAGAATGAAAGAGAGAGAGAGAGAGAGAGAGAGAGAGAGAAAGAGAAAGAGAGAGAGAGAGAGAGAAAAGAGAAAGAGAAAGAGAAAATTATTTAGAGGTTCAAATGCTATGGGCCTTTGGGTAGATTTCTCATGGCCTCAGTTTCTATTAATTTGTACCTGGAAAAGTCTGTGATACATGCACCTTCATCATCGGACAGTAAGTGATTTTATAAATCTACAAATCTGTCTTTCTCTTGTTGCTGCTGGCAGAAATTTGCTTTAGAAAAGTAGGATAACATGTACTGAACATTGTATACCTTTACATCTGGCATGCATACACCATATATTTACAGTCTCTCATGATTGGAATGTTAGACAAACACTGGAAAAATAATATATCAATCTACATGTCTTTATTTATTAACCCTATTCCATGTTGTGTGTACCTGAATGTGCTTACATGCTCCATATGGGTCTTTCATCTTGAAAGCGACAAAAGACTAACACGGTTTCCTTTACTCATACAAGTAAACCCTAGAGTTTATGTAAGCTGGTGCGGTTTTCCTGTGTTATAAATTACAGGATCCCTGTCTAACCACGTGACAAATATTGTGTCCTCACTTTGAATAAATTAGTTTTGTTTCTCTAATATCTGGCTTCTTCATCCATATTGTTTGAATGTGTTTTCAGGCAAAAAGCTATCTCTCTCTTTCTCTCTCTTTTTTTACAGCAGTGACAGGATTTGGAAATGTGAGTCCATAAGTGTGTGATCGCTTGAAAGCACAATATTTTCTTGTATTTCAAAGCATAAAAAGCATGGACATCTCCCAATGGATGTTACAGAAACAGGCTGAACTAACAGCTTTTACTGTACCACAAACCGAGATCATACCAAACCCCACTGTCCCAAACCAGTGGTCTCATTTTTTCATCTCGGCCCCCTTCCCCTACAGTTACTTATTTTTCTTTGACATGGCCCTGTGATATTGCTCCAGCTTTCAAGTGCTGTTTCACACTGGCTAGCAAAGTTTTTCTACACATACTTTGGTCCATCTGAAAGGGAGCATATGGAGAATACACCCAGGCCTGCCCTAAACCTCCTCCTCAATCTCTGAAAATTTCACTACATAATCATCCCAATCAAATGTAGAAAAGACACAATGAGTTGGACAATATTGCCCCCTGATCCACCTGACTGTCTATATCATACTTTTCTTTTTTGTTTTCTTTTTGTCTTTCTTGTGCAATGTTTTGTGTACATTGACCACATTTACATGCACATAAGAAAATGGTTTATTCCAGGGTTTTTGCAGAAAGCGGCATTCTGTAACGTAAACGAGAATGAGATTTCCTTATGCCATTTAAGGAATTAATAGAAAGTGGTTTAACGCACCTAGGTTTCTCCCAGAGAATGTGGCCGTGTGAACCAATATAGGAACACCTGTACACCTACCTATTCCTGCGATTTATCTAATCAGCCAATCGTGTGGCAGCAGTGCAATGCATAAATTATGCAAAAAGGGGTCAGGAGCTTCAGTTAAGGTTCACACCAACCATCAGAATGGGGAAAAAATGTGATCTCATAAGACTCCAGACTGCGACTAAATGGTCGGCATTAGGAATAAAATTTATTTTGGGATGTGTAATTTGTTTTATGGTTACTGCCCATGTTATCATGGTTTTACTTTTACCTACATTTACTATGATCTTATTTCAAATACAACATCCTGATGAAAAAAAACTGCGAAAGAAACTAATTCCCACTGTCACACCGTGTACTAATCAGACACGACATGATGTTGCCACACGCAATCCTTTCCATTACAGTATATTGAAGCCGGGGTGACACTAGCCAGTTCAAAACAACTATAATTTCAGCGAGGATGTCACAGACATACAGAATGTTGTGTTTTAGGTCTCTTTCTCTTCAACTAGAGCTCTGTCATAGACACACACGCACTCCGGCGGCTCATTATGACTTTCTCTCAGCTTCCCTGTCACATGGAGATTGACAAAATAACAACAAAGTACTGCGTGAGTGCGTGAACATATAAATTGCTAATAGACAAAATGTTTATACAATTGATAAAGTAACTTTGCTCTGTGTTTGTGTGTGATCGTGTCCTATCCCCTTCAGATTTGTCATAAAAAGTGTGTCCATTCCCAGCTTCATTGAGAAAATTAGATACAATAAACAATCTGTTCCATCTGACTGTTGTAACACCTGCTTGTATTGTAAATATAATCATTTTAGTGTATGAATACTGCGGTATCACATCGTGTCTATTTAGGAACCACGACACACAACATATCGAACAGTGGGGTGGATGGGCTACATCAGTAGAAGTTCATGTCGGGCACTTTATTAGGACCTTAGTGTTCGTAATAAAGTGCTCAGTGAATGTTTACTCTTGTGTGTTCCACGAAATTTATGCAATTTCAAAGAATGAATTTTAGCATTGCAAACTTGCATAATTTGCCTTATCTGGATTACTGTCCAAATGTACCATAGTGATAAGCAGCCATAGAAATTTTTTTTTTTTTTAGGTCTTGTCTTCATGACTCAGGGCCTGAACACAAAACCCCAGTTTCAGTCAGACATTCTTTAAAAAAAAGGTTATAATATTCTATAATTAGTATAGATACATCTGATACTGTAAATATGGCCAGCACTGATATAAATTGCTCAACCACCTCAATATTATTACAGAACAATATTATTAATAAAAACAGAAAAGAAAAACTAAAGTTTGCATGTCAACAACTGTGTTTATATGTCATGGAATGCCTGATCATGTCTCCCTGGTCATGCCCAGTGACAATCGGTCAAAAACCAGATAATCATAAAGTTAAACACCTTTTCTGTAAATGTCAACCAAAATGACAGCACTAAAAGTCCACAAAGAGTGCAAATAGCGTAAGTGCGTCAGCACAGGTTCATGTGCACGTCAGCACAGGTTCATGTGCTGATGAGTGATGATTAGTTATGTGATGGGGGCTCTGCTGTGCAGGGGCTCGTCAAGCTCCAGGCTGGGCCTCATCGCACTGTCATTAACCTCAGATGCCTAAAAGTCAACCAGGCAAAGAAAGGCCCCCTCAATATCCAAAACCTCTATGCACCCCACCAAAAACATGCCTTTCCATAACAACACATAGGCTCCTATCATTCTACACCCTCAATCTAAAGCAGAGCTAGAAACACAACTCATCCTCTTCTTACACCCTCATCTCTGTATTCAAACCAGCAAGTCAGTCTGACACCCAAAACATCCCCTGACGGCTGTTACAAAGTGAAGGATACATTACACAGAAGGAGAATTTCTTAATGTGGAGAAGAGACTACCCTCAAGAAAGGCATATTGTCCTATTTAAAAAAAACAACGCATCCTAATTTCCAGATTAAGGCCTGTTCTTTTTAACAACTCAAAACTTTGAACCTAATAAGTCACATAAAATACTTGGCCTGTGCAAACTCACATCCCAATATTTTTCTCATGTTATTGTATCGTTACTTCAGTATATTTAAATATACTCCCTAGATCAAAATGTATAATGATATATACTGTGTGAGTGTGTATATATATATATATATATATTATACAACAGTTAGTTCCGGTCCTCAAATCTAATTGGACAAGACGTTCCATGAGCACTGATGGTCTGACAGCATCAGCACTCGGCTGCTTCACTCCGCTTGTGTTCGTGCCATTGTAAACTAAGGCATAAGAGCAGTGCATATCTGTTAGGAGTTACTGTCTTTATTTTTGAAATTACATATGTTAGCCAGCAGGTGGTAGCAAAAGATCATTTTTGTGGGTAATATGAGCCAGTTGGTGACGTAAAGTGAATCCGTTAGTCATTGTTCACATAGAACAGCGCTCTGTGATCGCTCGTATTACCACTACATTACTTAAGCTAGGACATTGTTTTAAATGGCTTTAAATGAACAATTTCAAGATTAAGGCTCATTGCAGCTGAGAGACACAAATGACTGTTTGATTACAGAACGAGGCACTTACCAAGTTTCCACATTGGATACAAACTGTTTAAAAATAGCAGAGGACATCGCTGTTTCTATAGTGATCGACTCTTGCGTGGCTACCACGAAATAGGGAGAAATACCCCCGCTTGGACGCTATTTTTCCACTGAGAAAGCTGACCTTCAGAATGCTGACAGCATATCTGCTTTGAAGTGGCAACAGGTGATCACACACGCTCCATCTCTCTCTCTCTCTCTCTCTCTCTCTCTCTCTCTCTCTCTCTCTCTCTCTCTCACACACACACACACACACACACACACACACAAACACACATGGACACGCACACACCCATCAATCCATCCTTGTTTATCCCATAACTTGTTAGAAACAGCACAAGCCGTGATACTATTTCTTTTTGAATTACTAACGGAGGTTTGGACGCATCGTTTGTTTTGAAGCAGCAACGGCAGATTCTGATCCATTGCGTAATTAAGTAGTTACTTGCACAAATGCGTTTTTATGACCTTACTCGGTTTTCCCAATTTTTTTTTACATTTTATTGTTCATTGTACTGTTGTATATGAGCAATATCACACTCGCAATCATGCTATATGACCCTACATCAGCACTGCTGTAGTTACCTACAGCACTCGGCCTGCGGCCGAATCACATCAGTGCTGATGTAGGGCAAAATCGCACACCTGCTCGTGTGATATTACTTAAATATACATACGGTATATACACTGGTGGCCAAAAGTTTGGAATAATGTACAGATTTTTCTGTTTCAGAAGGAAATTGGTACTTTAATTCACCAAAGTGGCATTCAACTGATCACAAAGTAGAGTCAGGACATTACTGATGTAAAAAACAGCACCATCAAAAAAAAAGTTTTTTTAATCAAATCTAAACAGGCCCCATTTCCTTATCCTTGAATAATCATGCTAAATTACTAATTTGGTACTAGAAAATCACTTGCCATTATATCAATCACAGCTGAAAGCTATTTGGTTTGTTAAATGAAGCTTAACATTGTCTTTGTGTTTGTTTTTTGATTTGCCGCAGTATGCAATAGACTGGGGATGACAGTGTCTCAAGGTCAATATTAGGTCAAAAATGGCAAAAAAGAAACTGCATTCTCTAGAAACCCGTCAGTCAATAATTGTTTTGAGGAATGAAGGCTACGCAATGCTTGAAATTTCATACAAAGGTGCACACTAGTCTTTAAAGACACAGGACAACTTGCTCTAACAAGGACAGAAAGATATGTGGAAGGCCAGATGATACAACTATACAAGATGATATGTACATAAGAGTTTCTAGTTTGAGAAAGAGATGCCTCACATATCCTCAGCTGAAAGGCCTTATGGGAAGAATTGGAAAGAAAAAGCCACTTTTGAAACAGAAAACCAAAAAGAAAAGGTTAGAGTGGGCAAAGAAATGCAGATAAATGCTGACAAACAAGTGCAAGTGACTGCCTGCTGTTGCTGTAGGAACCTAGAAAAGAGACGTGGCCATTGTGAAAGCCCAAACGCAACACATTGCCCACACCTCACTCACGCCCTGCTAACAGAGTATGTGTGAATCTCCTCACCAGCACAGGTGATAGTAAAGCAGTTTAAAAAGCGGGTTGTTGTGTTGAAATGTATGAAGCATCTCGTATGCGCTTTTCCAACTGTTTGCTCTTTGACTAGAAGTCTCAGATTGCATAACCCATTGCAAACGCTACAATAGATTACAAACCCGAATTGTCAGGCATTGTCCCGATTAGCGAGAGACCAACAATAAGCAACAGCACAGACATTATGAAGCAAGAGACCAACAGCAAAAAATTTTTTTATTAAATACAAATATCAACCACGTCTCATAATTTTTTTCAACTAATTTTTTTGCCTGTTCTGTGTATATCCATGCAATTATGGATGCTAGCCCATGGTTCATGTTGTTCGTTGCAATTGCAATGTCCATGGGTTTGGGAATGAATTTGTAGACAACACTTTCATCCCAGCATGAACGGTCGAGTGGTTGATAGACCTAGTCTGCAAACAGTCTTGTTTGTGAGCTTGGCTTTTGTGTATGTGCGTGTAAATAGCGTATTTGTTTCTAACATTTCACTCTGTCTATGGTGCGCCACTGCGCTGCTGTGGTTTCAACTCAATTTAGAATTGATTCTGAAGTTTTTGAGAATCGATTCAGAATCATTGGAGAATGAATCCCCACCCCTAACTACAAATCTGCCTTCCATCTTTTAGTCTAAGAAACGTGAATATAAGGCACTGTCATATTAACCTTCGCATGGCGAAAATCCGCAGGCAAAAGACAGGATGTCCTGGTAATCAGCAAAGCTGCTCTTTCAACAGGGAAACCTACGGTATCTGTGAAAGATATTAATTACATTAGCAAAATGTTTACAGATAGATATACCCAAACAGATATATCTATCTGTAAACATCTCGCTAATAGAAGGAATTTCCACCAAAATCTATACATACATATTTCCAGATTTTCCCCCACAATCAACACAGAAATTTTTATATAAAGCGCTGATTGAATCTTACATTTCTTACAGCCTACATTTCCACAAAATGTTCCCCACAATCAGCAAAGGAAATCTATAAAAGAGCATGGATCGAATCTGTACCTGTGCTATGGTCTGCAGATTTTCCTTCGCAATTATCAATTATGATAATTATGTGAATAGTCCGCAGATTGAATCTGTGCACACGTACTTCTGAAGAATTTCTCTCACAATCAGCAAAGAAAATGTAAAACGTGAGCAGACCGGTTTCAAAATAAATTTTGCTGCACCTGGCAATGGAAATTCTGGAGAGAATTTACAGTCCATAAATATTTTTTAACAGCTATGAAACTGTATTTAAAATGTATTTTATTATATGTTAAAAGCAGTTGTGTTGTGGTTTTACAGACTTTAATGACAGCGACAAAGTCACTAAAACTCTGGCCATATTTGGGATCTATCTGTAATTACAAATGTCCGTTCTGTGTTGTCAGGGGGGACCATACTGGCAGCCAGCAAGCAACAGGGTGTCACAGTAGGCAGCCGTATTTCAACAACTTTTCCCACCTTTTTGTTAAGAGGGGCCAGCTCCAGTATATTCCCATTTACTCATCCCCCTCACTGCTGTCCACTGATCAGGCCTTTATTCCCAGCCCTATTCCATATTGTTCAAATACTGTAACTATGTCTTCATGTTTGCCAAAAAATAAAAAAGCCTAATTTCCGGCTTGGGATACCTTTCTTTGAAACGAATATTTTTCTACCTCAGAGTTTTAACTCTCACCTTGATAGCCACTAAAGAGTTTCAGTAACACACCCTCTCACTGTTGGGCTAAACAGCTAAAACTGTGTCCAGCTCTATTCCCATAGTCCTTAAGGGGCCAGGGGAGGGCATATCTTGCTAGGACCAGAAGAAACATGGGAAAACCCACCAAAGGAGGTTAAATTGATAGTACATAATTGTTTTGTTTACTTTAATATACCACAAGCCAGAATGAACGAAGGAACATTGAGTTCATCAATGACATACTGTCTAGAGACTCTCTTAATAAGTGGACAAGGAGCCACATAGTCAAGTTGTTTAGCCGCATTTAATGAAAAATGGCAGTGAGGTGTTGAAATGTGCTCTGTTCTTGTTGATTTTGTCCTGCCGTATCTGGTGGAATTTTTCCTGGCAGTAGTGTAAATCTTAGACATAATACTTCACAATGTGACCTGGCCTTACCTCATTCTTTAACTCTCTACTAGTACATTTTTTCTAATCTCTCTCGATTAGTGCAAGTTTGCCAGTGTTGCAAAATACAGCAGAATCTGTCAGATCGTCATGCAACACCTAAAATACTTAATGTCAATTAATCTGATTTCTCAATAATGATAAAGTCGGTAAGTGACTGGCCACTGTGAATCAAGAGTATCTCATGGAAACGGTGTGATCCAAGAACGACTTTGTCTTTTGTTTGAAACTAGCTCAGATGTGGTTTAGTGCCCTTGTTAATCAACAGCTCAGAGAAGGCATGAAAAGAATGTTTTCAGGTGACAAAGAAAGTAATTCATTGGTTGGGTCTCAATTCACATTTTATTTAAACAAATAAAAGAGGTTTTGTAAAGGCAATAAATGTGGATGATTGATTTAGTCTCTACATTTGTAGAATAGCTCATTATTGTGATATTCCTAGAGCACATACACACTGGAAAATTTCATTACCAATACAACTAGAGGTAGAAATATGAAGGTTCACATGCAAAACCTTACATATTTTTTATAACTAATCCTTCTGTAAGCTCTTGGATTTAACAGACCCCTCAAAATCATGTGAACATGCACCCAAAGTGACCGAAGAGTAAGCTGTTTTCGCTCTCTTTACCCTAGTCAGACCTATGTGCATCCAAACTTTACAGCTTTTTGGAATGTACCATTCAGCCTGCAGGGTAACTGCCCCAAATGGCCTGATATTAACGTTTCTAGCCCCTGGGAACCCTTAGTCTACATGTTGCATTTGATCACAATCAATAAGTCATGACTGTGCTCTTGCTTCACTGTCTATGCAGAGATCACAATGAGGCTATAGGCAGGTTAAACTGAAACAGTCTAAAGGCATACGAATAATGGTAGGTGGAGTTATAACTGGAAGATAAAGACTTTAAATCGTATATGGAAATGTAAAAAACTGTTATAAGGTTCACATCACAACTTGATTGAAACAATGTCATCATTCCTCAGTAATGGTAATTTTTCTCGACTACAAGAAGAATGTTGTACTTTGTTATTCAAATTTGTATTGCCTTCCATTATTTCCATTGTATTCTTCACTAAGAGACCTTGGTCTAACAAAGGAAATAGTCAATACAGTAATAATAAAAAAGAATGTTTTTTGGATGTAGTGTAATATGCTTTAGGAATGCACTAACACATCATGTTTGAATTAGGCTCACGTCTCTTATCAGTTGTTGAACAGACTAGATGGACAGATCTTTGAGAGTTGGTCATGTACACTTTCGTGACTGGAAATAGCTTCCCAGGAGCATCCGATGATGGCCGCCATTGGACTGACTTGAAAGAAAGACTTTTGGTTTGGTTAAAGGAGTAAATACTCTATTTAAATATTATAATAATATATACATATTTATTTCTGCTTACATCCAAGCGGCCTGGTGTCGGTGTCAAAGATGACAGAGACAGTTACTCAGTGAACTTTTACACATTTTAACCCAGTAGGCTGGATTGTACATTTAACCCAACATATCAGATCATATGCTTGACTAATTTTACCTCATAAATGTTTTTTCTTTTGTAAAAAAAAAAGAAGGAAAAAAATAACAGTGAACATATACATATTAAAAGTGGAGTTGACAAAATTACACTTAAGATTTAAGAAATAAAATAAACATAAGAGAAGTTTAGATTCAATTATTTTCTCTTAATCCCTTAAACGGCATAAGGAAATCGGCATTCACTTTTAGAACGCTGCTTTCTGCAAACACTCTGGAATAAACCGTTCTCTTAAGTGCATGTGAACGTGGTCAGTGTTCAGTGATCTGTAAAGGTGAGGCTTTTAGATTGTTTTGGTAATTCTGGTTCCATGGTTTTTGAAGAGTCTTTTGGGGTTGTCTGTCTACATGTTTTTTGTTTTTGTTGTTTTCTCATTCTGCACCTGGGTTCACAACATCACTCAGATTGAGACACTTTGTTACAATCAGCAATGTTTAGAATGCATTGGTGGCAGATATGTGGCAGGTGTTGTTGAGAAGGGACACCTACAAAAACAAAAAACAACCCAAATGGATTTTCCCAGACCTGTGGAGTTTTAGAAAGACTTTTACATAGTGTACTGTGTGGGTTTGAGAAAGCTTGTGTCTTTTTACCACTTCAGCAGATCTTATAGAACAATAAGATTTTAAATAGCTGATGAGCTTCAAAAGGCTTTTTAAATAAGCTTCAAATTCCTTTCGATGTTCAAATGGAATGGGTGTGGAGAGCAGCAGGTGATTTGGTGGTTTTAAGAGTGGCAGTGGGTGGCGCGCATCAAATGTGCACCCTTCATACATAACTGTCCAGGATGTAGGATAAAATCACTGTAGGCTGAATGTAGTGGTTCTCTATCTCTGTCCCCTGGGTGGGCTTGCTGTGCAGGGGATCACTGTAATGTAATGTTCCTCTGTGGCCAAGGAAAGCCACCAATTATCATTATAAAGGACCCCACAGAAAGGGGTGTGGTAGGTCTCACTTTGTCTCATGAGCTCCACTCAGCTCCTGCTGTGGGACCATCAACACCCTTGTTCCTTTCAATGAATGTCCACAACCAACTGGTTAACCAGCTGCCATGCGAAGTCACACTTTAAACGTACCTTTGCCTCTACACTTAGTTTCAGTATATCTATTCATCTCTGTGCAATTCATAATACAGGAATGAATGATTCCTCTTGATTAATGCTGATTTAAAAAACATTTATATGGTTGTGACCTTTCTTTGACAAAGGAGATAGAGGCTATAATTGAATATCGGCCTGGAAAGGAGACAAATAAAGCCAGTCGCAAATCACTCCTGTTTTATGAGTTTAGCATCCTAGTGAATTTCCATTGCTAAAAAGGAGCCCTTTTTTAAAGCCTTCATTCTTGCATTCTCTCTCCCTCTATTTTTCCTCTGACATTCCATATATCTCTCTCGCTCTTTCTTTCTTGTCAGGTGGGGGTAGTTTATTTCTGTCTATGTCTGTGTGTTTGTACATGGGAGAGTTAAGTCTCCTATAAAGTAGGCAGTGATGGCTAATCTTCATAACAACAAGAATGAGTGACAGGTCTGATCTCACTGGTGTGTGTGCTTTTGTTTGTGTTTTAATGAGTTATTTTTAGCAGGGGAGAAGATGTACTGTATAGATGAAGACATAGCAACAGATTAACTGCTGCAAATTATGTTAAGTTACAATGGAGTAAATATTTTCTCTCCTAAATATGAAGCTATGAAGTTCTTGGATGGAATAGAATAGAATAATTTACTCTGGGTCTGGACCATGCATTTTTTGAAAATTAACACACTTTTTAACCAAGGTGGTAATGTGAGCATGATGCAAAGTGGGTGTGTATTCATAAGGTTTGGGAACCAAGAACTGGTTCTTATTCAGGACCATTTCCATTTACAAAAAAGGAAATACCAGAGCCAAAAGATTTTTATGACTGTTGATTCCATTAACAGTTCTCGCATGTGCATACTTCTGCAATGCGGATGCATTATCGTGCTAAAATACTCAACACCGCTATTAAATCATTAGCCTGAAACATACAGTGTGAGAATTGTTGTCTGATTTTTTTTAACAAATGACTCTTATGAGCTGGTTCTTTTGAATCTACAGTCTGAACAGTGTAGTCCATTGAAACCATCTCAACAATCAAGAAACTGCTGAAAACACATCTCTTCCATGAGCACTTAACCAGTTAACATTAATTTCAATTCATATTTTATAAATAACATTAAAAAAATGTCCTTATCTGTCTCATTTTTTTGTGCTAGCTTCTATACTACTCTAGCTACTCTGGCAATTTAGCCAGTGCGATATTGCAGATATTGTTGACTTTTGTATGAAAAATTGCTTGTTATGTTTCTCATTTTGAAGTCGCTTTTGAATAAGCGTCCGCTAAATGACAAAAAATGTGTGAATATCTGATTCCTGAATGAGTTACTACGTGTAGGCTACATGGACACCATAAAGCAACTTATTGTGAGAAAGCAGGTTATTTCAAGAAAGCAGCCTTGTTTACATGCACTATTTAAGCGGCATACTCTTAACTCCGGAAAAACATGTTGCTCGGCCAGTAAGCAGCTTTCACCACTGCAACGTAATTTCCCTCTGACGCTTACAGTATGTATATAACAAACATGGCAACCAAGGAAGACTTCACTATTTTCTTAGCACCTAAAAAAAACAAGCAAAAATAATAATAATAAAAATGTCACATATGTGGACAGCGAGACTATGCTGTGAAATTTTAAATAACACTAAGCTATATCAAGATTTATTTCATCAAATAGTTTCTTATTTTTCCAGGACTGTTGGTTATTTATGTTTTTGAGATGTTACAGACATTACAGCTGATTTTCTGTAAAGCTGAATAAATGATTCTTATTCAAAGTAATGTCCAGCATCATCCAGTCACTGCCAACCATGTTAAAATAAAATGTAGCATTGTGAAATTCTGAATCTATGTACTGATTGCCATTGTCCCATGTCTGCCAAACATGTTGAGTGGTTCACACATCATCTGCAACCTCAAACTGAACTTTTGGTCGTATTAGGATTGAATGCACTTAGCTGCATAGAAAGCTATAGGATGCTCCGTTGCTCCATATCTTCACTGGTCTCAGAACAGTTTGAAATGCACCTTATTTTAATCCTTACTCCATATAAACCCTCTGAAAATTTTTTTTTCAGCTTTTGGATGAGCCCATTTATTCTCAATGTGAAAATGCACAGTAAATATATAGAAATGCATTTACTAATGTTAATAGAATCGTATTGCACAGTGATAACAAAATAAAATAAAACAAAATGTATATTAAAATGAAGTGAAATAACCCAAGTCAAAATTTAATTAAAAAAACATGTTTTTTTTTGAGGAAATGCAGTACGAGGAAATGCAGTACGAGTTTCCACATATGTGGACTCACATTGTGAGTGCGCTGACGTGCAACAAATGAACTGATTTTTTTATGCGGCATATCAAATGAAACTAGAGACTCTCCTCTTTACAATCAAATAGGATTCAATTAAAAAAATGAAATATATTTCTTACCAGAGGCACTTTTGTTGACGCGATGTCCGTAGGAGCACATCAAGGAAATCGACGGCATGCTGTTGTGTCACATGACTTGGTGCAGCAGAAATGTAACCCTTTAAATGACAATCTAGAGCCCTGTGAACAGTATTCAGTCAGTTTTTATTCATTTAAATTATGTGGTGCATATGGCGAAGTCAAAATACAATGTCCACGCATGTGGATGCGGGGTCGCACAATGTTAATAAACATGTCTGTTTAAACACCATTTGCAAGAATCTGTTCTTTTAAAGTATGAAATGATCTCATTATTTGTTAATAGACTGCTGAGGACAGTAAATCTAATATGGGGAATCTTATTGCTTTTCTTATTTTCAAAATATTTCTTCCTCTAAAGTACTAAAAGAATAATTAATGCAATCATTAAGAGGAATTAGAATTGGTACCTGAATGTCTCAAATAGTTCTCATCCCTAGTGTTGATTTTCAAAACTTAAATGGTCCGAAGTTAACTATTCTGCCTATATCATGGTAACCGTGTTTATCTAAATAGTTTTTTAGGTTTTTGTCCCTAAAAAAACTACTTTCTTACACCAAGTGTTGTGCTGCCCAGGCCACCATTCCTTGTTTGAAAGTGTCCAGTGAAAATGTATTATGCTTTTATACGGTAAAAAAAAGTCAACAGTCAACACAATGGAACTACTCCATAACCATGCAGTTACAGAAAAATAATCACAACACCTTTGAAACATGTGTTTGTCAGCCAACAAGAATCATGAATCAACTATTCTTGCACTTGAAAATGGATTTGAAACATTTCGAAGTCTTACAAAATAGAGTCAAGTCAAGTAGTTTTTATTGTCGTTCAACCATATACAGTTAGTACAGTACTCTGCAAAACGAGACAACGTTCCTCCAGGACCGCCAGAAGAGCTGAAGTTTTAGTCTTTTTAGAACAACGTTCTAATGTGTTGAACTCTAACTTTCTGTTTTGGGTGTATTGTCCTTTGCAAATCATCTGCTACATTTAAATTGGTTGATTTGTACTGTCACTTGAAAATAAGGATACATCAAAGCGATAACACAGTGACCTCTAATGTTCTTGACCACTCTGTAGATCTTCCATGAGAACCTCATGGAATTCCCAAAAGTATTCCACCATACCGTCTGTCTCACACAAAGCTGTCTGTGTATGAAAAGCTTGTGGAATGTCAGAGAGAAGTCTTACTCTTCTCTCTGTCTTCTGTATTTCCTCTCTTCTTTCCTTGTTCTTATTTCTTGTCATCATGGAAATACTACTAGGGGACCTTTTATCTCCTTGACTGAGACAAGTTTTCCTTTGTTGAGATTTTTTCACACACACACCGGCATGTAGACAACCATCCCTCCTTTACCCCCAAGGTTAGCCATCTAATTGAACTTATCTTCTTTGTGAATCAAATACCTGCAGGCTGCAATATTTGCCAAACTAATGTATATAACACCTCTCACGCACACCTACCCATATACTGTATCTACCTACTTTTCTTTAGTTGCCTGCCCCTAATCAGATTAACCATATCTATACTGTAATCTCTAAACCACTTCAAAGTGTAGGGTGAAATATAATTTAGAAAACAGGTGTTCCTCTACAGATTGTAGTGCATATCTTTTCTTTTTGAAATAACAGAGGACAGATAATTAGCCAAGTTTGAGGTGAAAAAGAAACATAAATAAAATGTGTGGGGCTTTAAAACCAATGAATGTTGGAATAATTTTTGGGGAATTTACCCCAAAGATCCGCCAAAATGAAAATGAATTAATTTCCTCACCCTTGTGTTTTTCTATACCAATATGACTTATTACTTTTTCGTTACACAAAGGAAGACATTTTGTAAAAGTGATCTGCTCACTGATGTCATACAAAGGCAGTGGATGGAGACCACCTCTTTAAATTTCAAAAGGACGCAAAAGTAAAATTCAGAAGATTAATAAATAATTTTAATGCGACTGATGCCTTGTTCTGAAGGCATACGATAAGATTTGGTGAGAAACAATCAAAAATTAAATTTATTATTTACTGAAAATCTTGACTGACCATTTCTCTCCTGTACGTGTTCATGAGAGCTGCAGTTCATGAGGCACCCGCTTGTGAACTGGGGCATTCAAGCGAGAACTCGCTTTGTTTTGGTCCAGCCGGACCAACACAGAGATATTTACAACATATATACAGTACATCTGCAGACAAACCAGAAAACCAAACTTGCAAAACATGTCTGAAGAGTTTAAATTCAAAGAAGTGCTGCATTTCTATGCCCAGCCTTATTTTTATGAACCGGAGTTCTCGTAACTCAAACAGGGAGATTGAAAAGGCTGAGGAAGTTACAGATACACAGTCAGAAGCCACAGTCAGACAGAGAGTACCGAAAGTGAACTGGAAGATCAGAGAGAAAGGCGGAAATGTCTGTCAGCTATTCTCCATTCTGAACCGGTGTGTGTGTGACAGACCTCCAACTGAAGAGAGCGAGACCTCAGTAGAATATTCAGTAAGTGTGGTACCCTCGGCCGTAGTTATTTTGAATTAGATAGAGAGATGTTACTTCAATACTGTTATGAGAAAGACCAGTGACAGTTTACAGTGGATCAGGCTAATCGGTGCGACACCACAAATAGAAACCAAGTGATCAGCGGGACTGTTGTTCCTCATGGATAGTTAGGACAAAAACTAGGAATTACATAGAAAAGATTATTTTATTGTGTGTCGTGTCTGGATAGGACACATTGTAACTTTTGTTGGCTCAGCCTCTATCTCTCACAATTTTATTTCCCAATACTCTGGTTCATACAAATGAGGTTGGGCATATAAATGCATCCCTTCTTTGACTTCAAACTCTTCAGATGGTTCGGTTCTCTGGTTTGTGTGCAACTGTGATGTGTTTTCTGTTGTTAATATCTCTGTTGTGGTCTGTTTGGAGCAAAAAATAAGGACCAGTTTTTGCTTGAGAGCCCCATCTCGCGAGGGGGCTGTGTGAACTGCTGCTCTTGTGCACTCTCATGAAAGGCACACAGGAGAGCACAGTCAGTGAAGATTTTCTCTTAATAATATATTCGATTTCGGTTTGTTTCTCATCAAACTTATCGTATGTCTTCAGAACAAGGCATTAGTGGCATGGAATAATTATTAGACCACTGAATTATATCTTAGCATAATCCAATGCCATTGTATGACATCACTGAACAGAACATTTTATTCAAAATGTCTCCCTCCCCATAAAAAAGTCACACTGGTTTAGAACAATACAAGGGAGAGTTAATAATGACTGAATTTTCATTTTTGGGTGAATTATTCCTTTAAGTGCAGGTGTGTTACAGAGCGTGGGAATTGGGCAAATAGGTATAATGGTTATTGACAGTCATAAAAGTCACAGAGGGCTTGATTGACAGCTTTGGATTACAGCACTCAGTTTCTTCCACTGAGAAACAGTGTGACCTTCAACCTTTCCCCTGAAAATCCTTTTAGGAATTCTTGTCAGTTGTGACCATTGCCACAATTTATGCAGCTGTTGCCCTGCAATGCATAGCTGCATGTGTACTCCACTCCTTCATCCCTCCTTTGCTTTATCACTCCATCCTTACTACCCTGCACGGCTGCCAAAACTGGAGGGCTGAAATAAGTGACAGGGTGACATGTACTGACACTTTGGAAAACAAGACCACCAAGATAACTCTGTATTCAAATAGTTACTACTGTCTTGTTTGCACAGTTATAATCAAGCCACAGCAGGTTTTGAATAGTAAAGCTACAGTCTTCATCTGAATGTATACAAGACAAAATTCAGAATCGAATATTTGAAGGAAGGACTTCAGCTGAGGAAGTGTTAAATACACACCACCTATAAGCGCTCACATGCTCCGAAATGCAGAGCAATGGCAAGGCCAATTGTAATCCGATTATCGTGGATAATGATGCTGGACAAACCTGAGCTACAATCGCATAATCTATATGACTATGCAAATATATTATGATTTCAGTTGGACTAAAGCATTTACATAACATTTTAAAAGGACAAATTATTGTTTTAGTCTGACTGAATTCAAACTTTAAAAGGGCATGCAATGGACTGGTTGACACTTATTTCCATTGTAAGAGTACTTTGTGTATTTTTTACGAACTGGTGAAGCGATTACCTTAAGATGAGATTTGTAGTTTCAAGCAATTTGTTTTGAAAAAACAACTGTGTGCAGAGAAAAAAGTTTAATGCAGTTGGTGGGAATTATACAGTACAAGTAATGCATGGTGCATTATAACTTTTTCATTCAATCATTACTTTTTTAATTAACGAGTTAGTAGCACATTCCTTTTTTTAATTTACACCATAACATTTGAGATATTCTTATTTAAATATCATGTGTTTCTTTGTTACTGACAGATCCAATTGAAATTCTACCCATTCCTCATTTTGTTGTCATGTAGGCCTACACAGTACACGTGATGGGTAAAAATCTGCATGCGATCCATAGTTTGCCTAAAGATGTTTCGATGCATATTTAAAGATCCTGCCTTGCTGCTTTGTTTCTGTGCAATGGCGTAGATTTGGTTTGAACATTGAGAGGAACCAAATGTGGATTAACACATTACACATGAATAATAACAGTCTAAATTAATGCACGGATAAATAAATAAAAGTATAGTCAATGTAGGGATACCACGGTGTGCGTTTTTGACAGTTAGACTACTGTCTGAGAAATAAAAACGTGATTAACTGGTTTTACAATTATATGCACATTTTCTTATTATGCAACAGCACTGATGCAAAATATGCATATCATACAACAATTTTCTAAACGTCTAAGTGGACGTATTTCTGGGGTATATGTGGACACTAAGGGAAGCCCTATAATAAGAAAACTGATAAATGCACACACACATACACGCACAAAGGAGGTAATAAGAGACGCACCAATCTAGGGCACAACACCGCTTCTGCACATCCCGAGCTCAGTGAAGTGTAAACCGAGTGCTTCAAAGGTGCGAAGTATTGTGGGTGCGCAACATGTTGTTCATGGCATTAAACGTTTTTTTCTTCTGCATCAGTTGTCCGTTGTTATGTCAGACACTCCAACATAAATAATTGGCAACAGACTCTATAAAAATACGGTTACAACACCTTACAAATAAACATTTGGACTATGCCTAATAATGGGAGCATTGCTTACATCAGCAATTTAAAGTCCAATCATGACTATAATTGACATTTATTGTTGAATGCTGTGAATTTGTTCAGAATCAATGATTTAATTAATGAGGACGATTTAAGACGCAACTTTTTAAAGTTTACTCTGCGATAGTAACTACATGCTCGCTGTCAGCACGCTTAAACATTACAAAAAATGGCATCTTTAATCACTTTAAAATCACCACAGCTAAAAATATGAAACTTACAAGTTTGTTTTTGGGTGACTATTGAAGCATCCTGTCCCATTTGTAAAATGTGTGTCTTTCTAGGACTTCTGTCTGCTTGTTTTACATTTGTCATCTTCATTCAGTCATTTAAATGCTGCCAAACAGCTGATTTAAGTAACTTTTTTGATTGATATGAATCTGGTAGATCCAATTCCTCTTATATTCAGTTATATTTTGTAATTCGTGTGTTTAAGCTTAGTTTCACGTGAATTGAAAGTTCACGTTCAGTTCGCGACACTCATTAAAGCACCACGCGGCCACCGTCTGTAACTCAGCTCCAGTAACCACAGGCACAAGAGTTTTCCCCATTTAGGCTTATAGATCTTAATCTTATGAGAAACTCTATTATATTATATATTTATACATTTATATATAATATTTTTGCCACGAATAAAGCATTTCACAATTTTTATCCATGGATTCTAAATTTTTATGGTTAAATTAACTGTGATTTTGTTTTAATAGCAGTTAATAGTAAAACTGTAGAAACCTGTCATCCCTAATTCAATGCATTGCATACTCTTAAATATTTATAATCTGTATTATATCAAACATTCGTAAAAAGCATTAGGGCTAATGTTTCAGAAAAAATGTACCCTTTTAGAAAATCACAAATTCTTACCTGCTCATCTGAAATGTCTATCTGCTTTCCTCACCATGATAAAAACTGATCATTTCTATAGACACCTTTAACATCTTCACTGGCTCCACATATGATTCATGTGTTGTATTTCATGTTTCTGAATTCACACAACAGTTTTGTATGGGTAACAGACCTACAGACACAACAATGATCTTGTGAGTTTTATTCCTGCAGGGGAATTCAAAACCTAATCCACCATTCAGCCACATTTAAGGGGGCTTTCACACTGGGCACGTTTGCTGTGGTCCGATTCCACGTGCAATTGTTCCTGGTGTCCCCCGCAGCGTCGGTCTGGTTTCACACTCACTTGATTTTATCGAACCCCGGTCCATTTGCTTTCATCTTACGTCATCACAAACACGCATGGTGAACACAACGCGACTCATCATACTTTTTGTTTTTTGTTATTTTGGTGCCATTATGCACAGCAGAGTGAATGACAACTGCATATATGTGCGCTTTATGGCGTAACTTTTCAGATGTCCAGGGGAAGGTGGCTTGTGGCTGCTCGCTAATGCAGTTTTTTGAGGAGACCGCTGATTGCAAGGAATTAATCTGCATCTTTGTTGACACTGCACACTTACGCTCATGTCCAAGGTGAAGTTATTGCCACTGCCATCTCCTATTAAACCCTATATTTTTAACCTATAATAGTATTTAGATATAGTATTTATAAGGTAGATAGATGGATGGATGGATAGATAGACAGTATTTATAGTGTTGATTGTACTTGTATGTCATTGTGGTGTCATTACTTTTTTGGGACTTTCAGAAATGTGCGGATCCTCGTGTGTTGTCAAACTAATGATGTCGTAATTTGCTAAAACGCATGCGCAGGTTACTTTACTTCCTAAATGAATGTGCACCAGAGTCTGGGTTGCTTTCACATTCACACGAATCGCACCATTGCAACCGATCTCAGGCCACCTCCTACAGGTAGTCTCGGGTTCGGTACCACAGTGTGCACCCCGGTCTGCTTGACAGCTTTCTCATTACCGATTTTTCATGTGAACCGTGCTCTGTTTCAAACTAAACTGCCAGTGTGAAAGCACCCAGCATCTAGGAACGCTTTATATCCATTTGCAGACTGTGGTAGGGCGGAGGGCGGGGCCGGGTCGTGATTCTACACACCCGGTCCCTTATCAGGCTAATCAAGCCTCCGAGAGGGATAAAGGCCGACTGCGGTGGATGGTGCAGGAGAGAGAGATCGTTTATGGACATGTCCGTCATGTGTGTGTGTTTGTCTTTGGTTTAAGTTAATCATTAAAATATTATTTATGTCGTCAAGCCGGTTCTCGCCTCCTCTTTCCCATTGAACTGCTTTACAGAGACATTTTACACTGGATAGTTATTTTGTAATAAAAACTGATAACTGCAAGGATTCATACCTATGAATGAAAATGCGCTTCAGCATCATTTGTAAAAGCATTTTTAAAATCCTCATCCAGTAACCTCAGTCCACAGAGCCCCCACTGAACATAGAGTCAGTCTAGGATTACATGAAGAGACAGAAGCAATTGAGACTGAATAGATAGAAGAACTGTGGTGAATTTTCAAAGAAAATGTTGCTGATTTGAAGGCACAGGGGGTCACAGCATATATTGATTTGGTCTTTTTTATGATTTCTGGATGTTATTTGAACAATTAAAGCTGTTTATAATATTATTTTTGAAGACATCTGGTCTGGTCTTATGCCATAAGTTTAGATGTGCTGGTGGTCCTTAACAACAGGCAGAGATGGGGTTAAAACCTATGGGATAAAAGTGACTGTTTTTGGTTTGAAACTGTATTTGTGGAGATGAAGTGGATGATGATTCAATCATAAATTAATAATGTTGTAAAAAAACACTGTTGATTATGGGTGTTTCCAGTTTCGCATGCAGCACACAGCTAAACCCCCACCCCACACCCCAACCACTGTTAGGACAAGCCATGATTTGTAGCAGCCTAACAGAGGGAGCCAACAAGCACTATTCAGTGCCAATCAACCCGACATCAAGAATGAGTGATAACAATCATGACTAAAAAACAGAGGCTGCCAGCTGTACACCAAGAAAGGACGTGTCTGGTCACATCCATTCAAACACCACCCCCCCACTCCCACTATTTGTTTCTTTCTTTCCTTTTTTCAATCCATTTTATGTTCAAACTTTTTATTATAGAACAATCGATATTACAAAAAGATATTACACATTATTATCCCTTTTTTTCAAAACCAGAATTTTACGAAAAACAAATAGTGAATAGTAAATGATACAAACACCTGAGTATACAAACTCTACCCCAACCACAATCATATATCCAAAAATATTACATATACACATGTATACATACACACAAACACACACAAATTTGACAGGAGGCAGGATGTTAAGAGACTTCAAATAGGCTATAAATGAATGCCATTTACTAAAAAATGTTACTTTTCCCATAACATCTAACCTTTTCCAGTTTAAGAAAAAACATGGTATCCACAAGCCACTGAGATGTAGTTGGAGGCTTATTAGATTTCCAGTGGAGTAGAATATGACACCGAGCTAATAAGGAGGTAAAGGCTAAAATATCCTGTTGTAAAATAATTAACCCAGTAATTGTGCAAGGACAAGTGAAAAACACGACTCAAATTACACTAAGACATGCAACAGCTATCACATCTGTCTTCAATGTTAGAAAATATTTCAGATTGTCAGGCCTTGGAAAAAGGAATTCTGTATAGTGTTTTAAATTGTATTAGGCCAAGACGAGCATATATTGTACTAGAGCGTATTCTGTCCAGCGCACCTACCCACCATTCTTCTACAAAATTTCCTCCCAGCTCACATTCCCAAACTCTTTTAACTTTATAAAGAGAACAATAATCTAAGCCTAAAAGACGACTATAAATTCTTGAAATGTGTGACTTATGGTGAGGATTAAGTTGCAAAAACTCTTCACATACTTGTATCGGGGTAGAGAGGTTTAATTAGGAAATAGTGTGGCAGAGCAATGTCTAATCTGCAAAAAACTAAACTGATGGGATTCTGACAACTCCAATTCAGAAGAGAGCTGTACATGGCTACAAAAGGTGCCATCTTTATACAAGTCTTGAAAACATCTTTAGCCTTTTACATGCCACTGCTTAAAAACAGGATCAGTAAGAGATAGAGGTGTGAATCTTCACTGGCCTCACGATTTGATTCAAAGGGTAACGATTTGATTATAAAACGATTCTCGATGCATCACGATGCATCTTGTACTTCAATATCTTTTTTCAGTTTCTTCTTCTTCAAAAAAATATTTACTCTCTATTTTTTCGCTTTCAGCTTTTTATTTAACTGCTGTTTTAAAAATCAGAATAAGTCACATTACATAAAGTGGCCTTTTACATTCAGTATATCAACTGGCCAACCGGGCGGGGCCAATAGCCTCGGGCCGCGAGACCATAATCAATCAGCATATCAACCATCGGGCCAATAGCCCTACTGCGTTCTCCTTAAACCTGCCCTTAATACACCGCCCTGGTGCCAGCGTAACACACCCCGCCTATTTCGTAAGCAAGAAGGAAGCTCAAGCTGAGGTGTTATGTTATCTAGTTACTATATCATATGTAAACAAGTTAGCAAGATAAGTTAGTTTTGACACCTCACTGACTGTAACTGCCATGATGTCCCGAGTTGTCTCTCCACTAACAGCAGAACGATGTCCCCAGCACACCATCCGTGATCTCAAACCATGATCTTTGGGCACCGCTTTGTCCATTGTGCATTTTAACAGATTTGTACTGTGCAAATCTTTTTTTTTTTTGCAATTAACAATTTTTTAGAGACTGATCATTCGCTACTAACCACATGATATTAATGAAACACCTAATGTTATCAGAAGAGCTTGGCCTAAATCAGTGCTTCTCAATTATTTTCTGTTACGCCCCCCCTAGGAAGAAGTAAACATTTTGCGCCCCCCAACTCTCCGCCGCGACTGTAAATAGTATCATTTGTCTATAAAATTGTTAAAAGTACACCTCTGCATAACATTGTATCCTTATTAACATAAAAAAAGAAATATAGATCAACTTACAACAAAGAATAACATTATTAACATTGTTTTTTAGTCTGTAACAGAAAAGACTTAAAGTGCATCAATTTGCCTGAAATTTAAAAAAAAAATGCAATCCTTATTTAAACTGTAAATTTTTTTTGACCATTTGATACAAAATTTTGTTTTTTATATAATCAATAAATAATAATAAATTCAAATTGATCAGCAACATTAACTCAGGAGCACAATATATAAAACACTTTGACATATAAAACAAAAATGAATAAAACAATTTGTGCTGATTTTTTCTTTTTATCAAAATGAGGAAGTCAGGATTAATGGCTACTATGAGCACGGTTTGCTGAAGTAGCATTCACAAAGCAGGACGATTGTTGACAATATTCGGCACGTTTTCGCTGAAAAAACTCAAGCGGCTTATCAGCGTGATTGGGGTGTAATGTCTTTAAGTGATGCCTTAATTTATTTGGCTTCATGCTGTCCGCTGCCAACATTTTTAGACACAGTAAACATACCGGTCTTTCCTCGTCTCCCACCGTAGTCACAGTGAAGCCAAGCGCTACATACGCTCGTCATATTTCCTCGTCTTAGCTTTCGGAGACTTACGTTTTTCTCATTATCTCCGTCTTTCTCGCCTTTCTTTTCATCCCCGTTAAATATTTTTCCATGGTGTCTCACGGGTTTGTTATCTGCACTTCATATCTCCGGCTCTGTGCTGTGTGTTCTTCTTCGTTGCAAAAAAAGCATGTTCCCCGGGGTCACACGCGCCCCCCCTGGCATCGCTCCGAGCCCCCTCAGGGGGGCGCGCCCCACTATTTGAGAAGCACTGGCCTAAATAAACCCCACCTGATCTATATGTATAAGAGATGTTATAACTTAATCGATTAGCCACATTTTTTTTGACAACATTTTTACATCTAGCTTGATCAGAGAAATTGGACGGTAACTTTTACACTCGCTTGGATCCTTGTCCTTTAAAATATCACACTGATCCGGGTTTGTGTCATAGTTGAGGGAAGTTTCCATTCTTTAATGATTCTGTATAAACTTCTAACAAAAGAAAAACCATCTGGCCCTGGAGCCTTGCCTGTAGGTAAGGACTTAATTACCTCGTTAAGCTCCTCCAAGTTTATCTCAGTATCAAGAGAATTTGTTTGCTCAGTTGTCAATTTAGGGAGTTCTAGTGGTTCCACAAATTTTGTAATATCTGTAGATGAAGACATGGAGCTATAAAAATCAAGATAGAACTCTTTTAAAGGCATTATTGATATCAATGGCCAAGGTAAAAATTGAGAAAATGGTTGAAAAAACTCTCTCTGCTTTATATATCTAGCCAAAAGCTTCCCTACTTTGTCCCCCGACTCAAAGTATGACTGTCTTGCCCTAAATAACCAAAACTCCACTTTCCGTGACAAAATAGTATTACATCTGTATTTCAATCGGGTCAATTCTCTTAGGCCATCAGATGACATTCGGCGCTTCAGCTCTGCCTCTGCACTTTTAATATTTCCTTCCAACTCCACGAGTTCTCATGCTTTGAAGTTGGTCTCCATATAAATATTGATTTCAGTCTTTAACATTTGTTGGAAATCAGGATTTTGCAACAGGGATACATTAAAGCAGTTGGTGCTTTAATGGATGCAAAATCCTCATTTCCAACAAATGTTAAAGACTGAAATCGATATTTATATGATTTATTTTTCTCTGTAGCATCTCTAAACTCACCAGGGTGTGATCTGAAACCTAAGATATTTCCAATTGAGCATTCACATTCTGTGAAGCGTCAATGTTGCTCTAGGGGGCTTACACATTTTTGCTTCATTATGATCAAGGACTGAGTCCATCAAGAAAATAAAGTATCCTTTCCAGCAGAATCAACACCCAAAGAAACAAATATCCACTTACATGACAAACACCAAATGGTTTACTCACCCATTGTTTCTTGAAGGACATTGATTGCTGGGGACACGTAAATGCTTTGCGGCCATCCTTAGTATCTATTCTCATTTTGCCAGAAACATAAGTGCAAAAGCGATCTTCCATTGTTGTAAGAGTTTCTTACATACCTTGAATCGATCACGTTTCTCTCTTATCGCATTCGCAAAGTCCAGGAACAAGAAAATATTGTGATTCTTCCAAGAAAGCTTTCCATTGCTCTCACCTAGCGCAACAGGAGATCTTTATCGAATGAGCTCAGAAATTTGGCCTGAATTGATCGGGGCCTGTCTCCCACAGCAGATCTGCAAACTGGGATCTGTGAGCTCGCTCGATTTCCAGATTATAGCCTGTTATGTCGAGCAGACTCGGGAAGAGCTCATCTAGGAATTTCACCATATCTCTGCCTTCTTCATGCTAAGAAATTCCAACAATCTGTTCGTTATCTTGTCGGCTCCTATTTTCAAGATCTTCCAGTATTTCCAAAATGCTTTCCACATCTATCTTCGTCGCAAGTGGATTCCCTTTCCAATGACTCCAGATAATCAATCCGTTTCTCAACATCTGCCACTCTTGTAACCAACTTTTTTACAGCGAGATCCTCCAAGTCAGCAACAACTTTCTTCAGCATAACCTGTTGGACAGTTGATGCTGGATTTCTCCCGCCGCACCTTCCAAACCGAGTCCCTGGTCCGCAGGCCCATCAATGTCTCCAGAGCCTGAGGATTTTGACTTCTTTGCCATGTTTACCTCAAAGAACAACGTGCACAGAGCTTGCCGTTTACATGTCTGCTCCTTGCATGGCATCACATGACCCTAGGGACGGATTATGACTTGCAAAGGGCCTGGTACCAATTATCTTCAAGAGTCCCCCTCCACCCAAAAGTTGTTGGTTGTTCATGCCCAAAAGGGTTTTCAAGCGGGCGGGGGGGAGAATCACTAAATTAGATTGCACAGCCTTAAAGCCCAGGGCACCCCCGGGCAGTCAAGGGCCCCCTGGCAGTCAAGGGCCCCTGGGCACTGGTCCCATTGGCCCAGTCGGTAAATCATCCCTGCATGCCCTGTGCCCGCAATTTTTACATTTTTGCCGAACCTGTTCTGTTGTGTGCTGGATGCACAACTTGAAAGTTTGCCGATTTTGATACTGAAACCTCTGACCTGACTCAGCGAAACGCTGCCTTTGACACTGACCCCGCCTCAGTCCCCAGTTGGACTTGTTTGGCCTAAGGTTAATCAGCAGGCCATTGGCCATTGGCCCTGAGGAAGCCTGAGGTAGCATGATGAAGCCCCAGATGTGACAGTGGGAATGCAACTGGCCCTGGCTTGCACTAGCACACCCCTCATTTGGCCCAATAGTGGAAACACGTTTATTTAAGCTTGGTCAGATTCTGGCTTTTCCACTGCCTCTCTTGATGAAAATTGACTAAACTGTCACACAGCTTCTTAATAGTGACCAGAATGTGTACGATTGAGTTGCTATTGCTGGTGGTAAATGCCAATGTGGCACATTTGTATATGCCAGAGCAGGATGCTTGAAGAGCAGGATGTCCTTACAGCATTAAAGTCAGTAATGATATGTTTTATGGCCACAGATGTTGTTCCAAATAACCCATCATGAGAAAATCTTTTGATAGAATAAAGAGATAGGACAGTACTTGCAAAACCCTCTGTAACACCTGGTTCACTTCCTAAGTCCCATCATCCATCTCTCCTTTCCCCATTTCTGTTACCTTCTTCAGCCTTGTTTATAAGAGCCTTTATTCCTGACCTCTGACTTCTAAAAGACAAACACATCTGGTCAGGTGTATTTGAGCACGTTTTGGCTGACAAAGAGTGAAATTAATTGCTATTCTCAGGAATAACCACAAATACACGAGCAGACACGGACACAGTGATTAGTGTGACTGTAAAGCCTTTTTTTTAAACAATCACATGCCAGTTGATAGACAGCAGTGGGACAGAGACAAATGGGGGTTGGGATTTAACAGAAACCCATTTGGATATTAACTTTGACAAGATAATGCAAATAAAAAAAAAATAAAAATGTGAAAGAATTATGTTTTCCCCCATCAAGTCACACACAATCTTATCTTGCCTTTTGTGTGTAGCATTGATTTATGAATTGTCTCTTATTTGCTTTCACATTTCCACCTTTTCTCTCCTTCTGTAAGGGGATTAGTTATGTATCCTTGCTAGAAAATGTGCAGGCAATTCAGTCAATTGTTGCCATTTGTAGTCCTTTGTTTGTTTCAGTTTATCAAAATGAATCTTCTCTATTATATCTGCTCAGCCCTGGTACTTATGAATGGTCCGCTTTTTTTTACTTTGCAGAAAAAGAAAGAAAGGTGTCTTTCTGAAGGATAACCTGCCTGGAACTTCAAAAGTTCAGGCAGTTTTTAAAACTGCTTTGGTCTTCTATGAGTCTCTTTTCTTATCTTTTCTTCTCTCACTCTGTCCTCCTTCCCTCCTTTCTTTCCTTTCTTCACCACCCCGCCCCTCTCTATTCACAGCCCTGGGTGTCTTTTACCAACTGCCTTCAAAGCAGACTGGCTTAATGGTGTGTTGGTAAGTCTGTTGTCAGTCATTCACCCTGCCCATGACAAAAAAGGAAAAAATAAGTTTGTGTCCTAACAAAGGACATATCCGACAGGGAGATATTTTAACTAGATCGTGGCCCCACTGCAGGAATCTGTGAAAGGGGTCATTGTTTTGAAGTAGACAAGGGGGAAGGTAGGGTTTTTTTTATTTTTTATCTTTTCACCTATCTTTCTCTTTTTTTGAAATTAGGCACTACCTGTCAAGATATGTGTACCCTCCCTGTGCGTGGGGGTTTATGTACTATACTTGGGTGATGGAATTGTTTCCCAGAAGTTAGATAATCTGAAATAAATAAATTAAGCTATTTTCTGGTGGATGCCATCAAAGGTAAAATTATTAGTAAATAAATGCTTTTTTTGTTCTAAAAACGCAAAAAAAAATGTTGGGAAAGGGATTGTGTTGGTCTGTTGTAGTTATAATTAGCTCTATATACACTCACTGAGTACTTTATTAGGAACACTATGGTCCTAATAAATTGCCCGACTTCTGTTTTGTAGCCCATTTGCCTCAAGCTTCGATGTGCTGTGCATTCTGAGATGCTATTCTGCTCTCTAAAATTCTACAGAGTGGTTATCTGAGTTACCGTAGCCTTTCTGCCTTTCAACCAGTGACCTCTCTCATCAACAAAGCATTTCCATCTGCAGAACTGCACTCACTGGATGTTTTTTGTTTTTGTCACCATTCTGAGTAAACTCAAATGACTATTGTTTGTGAAAATCCCAAGAGATCAGCAGTTACAGAAATACTTAGACCAGCCCATCTTGCACCAACAATCATGCCACGATCGAAATCACTAAGGTACATTTTTTCCCATTCTGATGGTTGATGTGAACATTAACTGATACTCAGTATCTGCATTATTTTATGCATTGCACTGCTGCCACACGATTGGTTGGTTAGATAATTCTGTGAAAAAGTAGGTGTTCAGGTGTTCCTAATAAAGTGCTCAGTGAGTGTATGGAAACAATAGAAGTAAATTGTGTGTCCTCATTTAGATGGCTACTGTAGGTATAAGCATATTTGTTTTTTTTGTGTGTCAATGACTGCTATTTCTCCTGCATTTGTGAACACAAAGACGTTTGTCCATTCTTATTGCTCTTTACCACCTCCAATAGGCAAAGGCAAGAATTACTAATATTCACACGCACAGACAACCCCATACAAAGCAGAGCCCATATAAACATATTCACGTGAATGTGAGTAATATCCACCACTGTCTGGGGTCACTCCCTACATTGTCTAAATGTAATGTGTCCTTAGAGCCAATTAGAGCTGTATGACTCACACAGCTTGTTCAGAGCTCCCCAGCACAGCTGCGTCAGCGGCAGTTATGACAACTGAGAACAGGGATAGAGGATGTGTGTGTTTCCTTTATTGGCCAGCTCTCTGTTTGCATTAACTAGGAGATGAGGAATTCCTCAACATACTGTATCTCAATCAAGGATTGCATTAGAGTCCCAATCTCACATAGTCTCTTTCTCTCACACACACAAACACACATGTGCACACTGACAGGCTGATTTTGACACATGTCTTCCACATTCATCTACTGTCAGACTGACACCTTACCGTTCAGGTGATTCTTCCAAATAAAACTGATCCTGCCAAAAAACATCCCCTTACTGACATATACTTTTTCTATTAATATAAGAGCTGGCAGAGTGTAGATGCACAAGACAGAGCAAAACAAGCATTGGGATCTAATGGCATTGCTGAAATGGATTCCAGAGCTTATTTCAGTGCCACAATGGTCCAATGCCCAACTTTAGTAACTTGATTTACATGATTGATTAGAGGATCTTAATTTCTAAAGCCCCCAGGGATGTTTTACACAGGGCAGGTCTGAGCTTTAGCATTAGCCAGCAGCTTTAAAGTTTTAAGCGACTTAAGTACATTTTACTTAATGTAGCTCAACCAGTGCAGTTTTATATTGTCATTTTGGTAACTATTCCTGGTTACCTCCCTTATAGGGAATTATCTGCTGAATGGAGAAAGGAAAGCCTGCTTCTATCTTTGTTGCTTCCGACTTCCTCTTCAAACAGCATTATTAGCATCCCAGCACTTTCAAATTACAGCCTGGAGATACAAGGCCTGTGCCTCACCTTTCATCACCGTGATTGCACATAAGTGGCTAATGTTCACACCGGCAGCAGTGGCACTGGCTCTGGCTCTCTGCTCTTGATTGTCACTAGAAACTGACGTATGAATACAAATAAATAATTGCATTGTTTTAAAGAGAATTGTCATAATTATTTGGTTGTCTGTAGACTATAGTTTCAGACACAAGTCATCTTAATAAGACTTAAGTCATGTTTGTTGGCTTCTGAAAAAAATATCAAAGTTTAATTGGTTTTTGTGTTTGTGTGTGTGAATTTGAGTTCCTCAATAACTTCATATCTAAATTTAAATTCTAACATTTATGTTGACTCAACAGTTGTTTGCCTACATTTTACCAACATTGATCTATGCTTCTGCTGAAGTCATTAGTCTATGTTATTCAAGAACTACACTACCCATGATCCTAAGGGGGGAAAATCCACCAATCAGAGAATTATGACAAACGAGCCAAGCAGTGACTGCTCACTTCTATGGCTGTCTGTGAATGACATAATCGAGTCTGTTTCCCAAAACTCTCAAAGTACATATATATATATTTAAAATCAATTATATACTTATTATAATCAAAAACTTTAAATTAATACTATTATATTTTTCCATTGTTACTAATTTGATTAAGTAATCCACAAGTAGTTTTGTACCTTTATGTCAGATTTTTAAATACATTGCGGTTTATAGTTATATATAGTTTATAGATTTCAGATGTCATTATGCAGGGGGGTGTCTCTCATTTTGTTACATATCTCATATTATTGCTATGTGTAGACTAATCTGAAATTATTAAGCAACTGATTTTGCACTACAATATGCATTTTTGAAAATACTGATTATTGGTGCTTGCTATAACTAGTGCTAGTACTACCTAACCCTTAGTTTTACCTTTTGCCACATTGCTTGTCCTTCACCATTTGTGCTATGAACATAAATTATACCTCAAATAATTTATTTAGACTTACCATTTTCACATGACATATGATGAAATGGAGAACAATCCCATATTATTACATTGAAGGGAAGACCTAAGCCTTATAGGGACCAAAATATCAAAGATTTGGTGATAGCTGTTTTGTCCTGCTAGTAAGCAACCACCTAGAAAAGATCTAACAACCATCAACAACACCTTACCATCATGGCAGTGACTTTTGTATGGGTAAGCAACATTAATATTATTGCAGTCTGTTGTGTCTTGGTATGCATGTAAAATATTCAGAATGTCAAAGCCTATTAAAGGCAGCAAAAGTTAAATGATCTGGGCATGGAGGAATAATAAATGAAGGGCTGGCTTGCTGATCTTCATGCAAGCTATACTTCGAGTGTCAACAGTGAAACCTCAGCCTACCATGGATGCATTTATCATTCTGGCAGCAGCATGAAGGTGTAAGAAGTACAATTCACTCTGTACTGAGTGAATGCTCAGCTACCATTCTTGATATATTCCAGTTGTATCAGAGGAGTCAAGGATCTGTGCTTGATCATTTGTATAAGCCCTTGCCTTAACATCCTCACACACAATCAGGTAGGCAGATGCTGGGGCATGCCAGAGAAGAGCTTCACACTGACACCCAGACTTCTGCATATGATGAAATGTGCCTATGGGCAGGTTTGACAATTGCAGTAGTCCAAAATGTTTCAGTTAATCCCCCTAAAAATGTGAGCAATATTTTTTTATGTACCTGTCTAGGTTATATACCTTGATTAAGTGTAGTATTATAAAAAACATTTGTGTACAGAACTGAGATGTATGACAGTACAGTATATACAGTACCATGTGATGATAGAAATGGGTTAGCTGGAGATTTTGCTGTACCTTGGAAGATAAATGCAAAAAATGCAGAGTGGGACACATTCCAAACAAATTAAAGGGAAAATTAACTTGTTATTAAGAGGAGCAAAGCAGATTTTAGTGATTTACTTTTGCAGAGCAATTTTTCATCGCATTAATATGTAATTCAGATGATGAGTGGTCACAGGTGTGTGTTTAGAGGTTGATTAACAATGGCTTAAAATGTGGCTGATCCAGTTAGAATTTAGAGTTGGAGCCATTTATTAAAAAATATTGGTTTTACTGTTTTGAGTGTCTTGTTTTTAACTTGTTTTCCATATGATTCCACTGATTCGACACCCTTCGATTAACAGTCAGTTTAGACAAATATGACTAATACACATGCATAGAAGGATAAATGATGCTGAAGAATAACATATTCATACAGATAATACATTTCAGTGCACTGTGGAAGATTCAAACAATATACTTTGAATGCATCATTGAAATAAACTGATACAATTTTGTATACATTGGATCAATATGCTTATACCTAATCATATTTTATATTTATATATATATATATATATATATATATATATATATATATACAGTATATTACATGTAGTGCTGTCAAAATGAACACGTTAAAGCATGCAATTAATGTAAAAAGTTTAACGTAATATTTTTTGTTAATCATGATGAACATATTTACTGTTAATAAAGCAGCATAAACCCTGGTTGAAAGGGCGGAACCTTTGCGATGTGCCCGTCTGGACTCATTACACTGACTAACACACAACAGTGATTCAGTGTCAGTGATAACGTGATGGGGAAAGGAGCTCTTAAGGCTATTTCTTGTACTAAACAAGCCTGGATGGAATTTGTTACAATATTTTTCAGCCTAAGTAAGGCGCAGTTTATTTAACATAGAAGTATGCGAAGTCTTAATTATAACCAATACCCAGAATGGGAATTTTTTGCCTGCAAGCACATGTCAATTGGAGTTCAAAGCGGTGCTTGATGCCCTGACACAAATCATAAATGCAGCTTCATGAGTGCTGTAACAATGCAGAGAGCCACAGTCTGCAGGCTGATTAACATTGTGAAGGATTACAGTTTAAGAGATTTAATGTTCATTGCAATGAATATGCAAACCAATGTAGGGACTAGTTCTTTTACTTAGTCAACCTCCCACTTAGACTTTGGGGAACATTTAATGTTAAATGTTAATGTTTAATTGTTGCTATTTTAGTGCATTTCTATCTTTATACTGTGGAAGGCTTTGTTTGGAAAATTGTATTAGATTTATATTGTTACATGTTTTGTTTTTCCTAAAAAGGAAATAAATGCATTTTGACAGGAAAAAAAGTATATTTAGAGTCAAATTTCTGCACTTTCATATGCTGCGATTAATTGTGATTAACTACGAAAAATTATGCAGTCAATTGCAATGAAACAATTAAATTCGTTTTTAACATCATTATACAGTATATCTCCCATGTGTCAAAAATGTATCCACAAACATACACAAAACATATTGTGATGCTTTGTGATGTCATCCAGTTTATTCAGACCGTTTGAAGTATGTTGTGTTGCTCAGATTTTTATTGTACTTGATGACATCAGTACAGTGCAGGTCAGAGTCTGTCAATGGGTGGCTGGGGTTTTAAGAGACCATAAAACCAAATGTAGATGATGTTGATAGTGGCGAACTTGGGGTTGTTTGGCATCAGGTAAACTGTGAAACACTGAGTGTTTAAACACAGCTGTGAGAATGGACACATGTGACCAGCAGGCCCACATGAAAGGCATTGGAGCTTTAGTGTGTCTGAATGTTACCTTCTGCATCTCAGCTATAGGTTTATTTGTCAAGGAAAAATGCAAACATAAATTAAATATGAAAGAATAAACATACTGAAGTATAAACATCTGATTAACCACAGGATTGGTTTCCACAAATGTGTCTTTTTATGTTGTCTGTTTAGAATCTGTGTGAATGGGGTGAAAGATAAAAGGACTCAAAAAGCACACATAACGTTTTGAACCCTACCGTGTGTCATCAAGATGTGATGTTTTCATTTTCATCTGGATAGTGTTATTTAATGTCTGCTATAGACATAGCATATGATATCTAAATGCAATTATTGCTAAATGACTATATGCAAACTTGTCTTGGGGGTACTTGGGACTTTTGTAAAATAAAAATTGTCTGGAGAATGGAAAAAAATTAACAAAATTCACAAAAAAAATTATAGTTTTGGCCATAAAATCTGATTGGCTGAGCCATGTTTAAAGCCTGTTTCACTTTGTGCTGAAAATCCCTACTTATCCTTGGTAAATTCACTGTGCGCACCCTAGAGTTGCTTATTTTGATCAATTATTTTCTTAAAAGTGTTAGTCTTCATTGCATATTTGGTGAAGATTTATCTTTATCACCTGCAAGGAGAAATAAATTAAATGTGTTATTTTTGTGTTTATTTAATGTGTAAATTTGGAGGTGTAACAGTTTCAAAGTGCAAAATGAAGAACGCTCATGGAGGAGCCCCAGGCTGTGCCATCTGTTGGAGCAGCTCATCTGTCTCGGGAGAGCAGGACAAACTTCTCTCGGTCTCACATCCTTTCCCTTTCTTCTGGTGTTTTCTCTACCTTGTTTTCTGTTCCATCATGCACAAATATGGGTGGATTGATTGATGACAGCAGTTGATGGAGGGAATGTGAGCAGACAAACATCCCTGTAGCGTGAGGGGAAATAGTAGGTTAACCTCACTCAGAGGGTTTGTGTGTGGGCCTGTATGTGGATGTGGGTGTGTTTTTGTGGTCATTGTTTGTGCATGTTGTTATGATTTCACCACTCGTTTAATGTACTGTGATTTATAATGAAAAAGCTAAGGTTTATGGAAGATTCTTTGCAAATGGGCTAAAGGTGAAGAGGCATGCATACACAATAACATGTGCAAATTAACTTCAGGTGTGTCAGGCTGCTTTCAGTGGTTGCATTAGTGGAAAACACTAAAGTGGAAGATAAGACCTTTTGCGAAATGTTTAAATGGATCTATGCTCATACTGAGTATGTGTTTTTAGATATGTGTGCACAGAGATTTCTGCCCAAGTTGCAGTCTTTGTCCTCCTCCGAATAGCTCTTTCAATTCCACTGCACATGCTGCAGTTGAATGTCAAACTGTGCTATTGTAAGAGGCTTGTAGAGGTTTTCTCAATGTACAGGAGATGAGCCCAAATGCAAGCCCATATGACTTATGTTTTCAGTTCACTACCAGGTCCACAGGGACAGGATCAGAAGTTTAAAACTGAGATAGGGTTGTTGGATTATCCTACAAGGGGTGTTTGCAGGGTTAGAGGGGTGTTTGCAGGGTTGCTATGTTTTTTTTTCTGACTTAAGAATAAAACTTTTATCCATCAAGTGACTTGGGGGCCGTTCTCACCAAATGTGTCTTTGCACTAAAAATGCTCTGTGGAGTTCTTTTGAACTCGACAAGGCTTATAAAAACATGGCACTCCTGCATGAGATGCTGAAAAAACAGTGAAATGGTCGCAATGGTCAAAGATGTCCATCTAAGCCAATGCTTCTCAACCTTTTTTTGATGAACTCCCCCTTACTTCATTCCCAAATGATGGGACAATTTGAAAGCGGAGACTTTGTGTTACCAAAAAAAAGTTTAAAAAAAAACCATAAAACTTAATTTGCTGGATGCAAATGCATTGCATCATTTTAAAGTTTTGTTAATAAATTCAGCAGGCTTAAGCATCATGATTGTGAGAACAAACCTTGCATTTCCTAAATTTAAGCTGATGGATGGCTACCTCTGGGGCCTATAAAATGAAAATTACAATACAGAAACTAATAATACAAGTGGTATTGTTATTATATTTCAAAAATAAGTGAACAGAGCAATAATATTGCATATTTTGTCCCACTGAAATGCTCATTCTACATTACAGCATTGATTTTGAGTTGCTGTAGATGTCAATTTACTGGTGTCAACAACAGTAAGGTTATCTATAACATCTATAAAAAGTTAAAAGTAAATTTTTAAAACATCTAATTTATGTGACGAATTTATTCTAACAGTGTGACTGAGTTGGAACTTTCATCAGGTTCTTACTGATTCAAATGAGTCATCTCTTGGAATTTCTGAAGTCAAACAAAATCAGTTATATTTTCTTACACTCAAATAAAAATATTTTAGCCTATGTTTTTAGGATTTACGCATTTCTATTTCATCTAAAAAATAAAAAAAATTTTTAACTGATATTTGTTACAAGATCATAGTAAACACATGGAAGCATGGATCTTCTTCACCACTATGGTTAGCTTTATGGCATTTATGGCATTTTTGTAATTGCAAACAGTAGGCCTACTCTAAAACACATAAAAACAAAAAATACTAAATATAACATTTAAAATTTGTAACAAAAATGTATAATATTCCCTCACTCCCCTAATGTATCCTATGACAACTTTAATAGAGCTGAAGTAGTGATATGATAATATGTATTATTAATATATTTCTGCCTAATGTACAGTTAGTGTTACTATAGTAAATTTAAGGGTGGTCATGTAAAATTCTGTGGCGAATTCGAATGGTTTCTGCGTCTCGTGCCGCCCTTCTCACTGGTTCTTGCAGCGCTGCAATGACCAGAGGTGCACGTTTAAGCGTTCCAGATCTGTCTGAGTAAACACACGCACCTGCTTTGTGCTTGCATTGCTCTGTCCATTGAGCCGTATCCACATACAGAGCCAAACAGGTGTCTATTTGACGCTTTTAAAACAGATACTTCAGATGCGTCGCTACACTTCAGAATCAGATGATTCTGATACCACTGTACAGATGCATACCAACCCGTATACTGGAGTCTAGATAAACATTTGAATGCAAACAGGAACTTGATGATAGATTTGATTAACATAACCATCCATTTGTTGAGAACCCCTTGTTAACCCATGTTTACATAGAAAAACAATTGAAAAAGAGTGTGGACAACACAAAACGCTTTTGGTCTGAACAGCCCCTTTAGGAATGTTACGATACCAAAATTTCAGTAGTCATTACCAAAACCAGTAAAATTTCACAATTCTCAATACCAATTTCGATACTACAAAAAATATATAATATGCTATTGAACACACTCATGTATTCTATTTAACAAAGTTAAATAAAATAAATGTAAATAATAAATTAAAACAATTCCATGTTTCCTTAAAATGTGTCTGTATTAAGTAAGATTCCTTCAAGTTTCTTTCTTTCTTTCTTTTCTTAATTTTTAAGTAAGACGCTATTAAATCAGTTTTCATTTTTCAAAAACAACATTGGCCTTATTTTTGTAGTACTGAGAATTGTGAAATGTTACTGGTTTTGGTAATGACTACTGAAATTTTGTTGCACAAATCTATAAATGAAAACATTGATGAAAACTTTTATTCAGCATATTCAAAACTCTTGCTTGGATATATTGCTTAAATATAATTAGGGGCCAAGTACCGAAGGTGCGTAGCCCCCTATTGTATTGGTTAGTATTATTATTATTCTGGCTGGGAGTCTATGGCAGCCCTATGAACCGTACATAGGAAAATTTATATATGAATAGCCCCTATACCATATTTGGGTATTATTGGGTACTAGATTATACTTTATAGTGCCACCACCAGTTCAAAAATTCACTATTCTTTTGCATATATCTTTTGAATCATTTGTCATAGAAACACCATTCTTTTTTGTATGATTACTCTATTCCTGATGATTCAAATGGACCCCTTACATTAAAACTCTGCCCATTAACTGACCAGAAATCATTTAAATTTGTTCTACCGTTCAGAAAATTTGCCAACGCAAATTTAATAAGGTCGACGTGAAAATGGATTAGAGGTTGTATCTCGCCAACAGTGTGTCATATTGAGATGAAACTAGTTATGCTTCATCAGGACCATGATCTGACGATACATGCACAGTTTGGAGACAGCACCACCTATGGGTCAAAATATGTATATAAAAAAAGAAAAATATTTTGCCCATAACTTTGGAACTGTATGTTTTAAAATCATTAGGTTGGTGTTTTTTGACTCCTTGTGTCATGAGTATTTCAACGATATATATATTTTTCCCACATCAGCTATAATGTTATATTTAATTTGATTAAAAAGTGAAATATCTTTAAAAAATATCATTGTCAGATTTTTTTTTTTTTTTTTTAAATGCATGATCTACATCACGCCCAGGGATACCTGAGCAGTTTTGAAACAGCACCATCTATAGTCCAAAAGATAATCCACACTTGTGTGCTGACTCTAACCTTGTGATGTCTCTTTGCCACACTTTGCAGCTATATTTCTAATAATAATAATAAATATTATTATTATCATTATTACAGTAAATAGTGCATTATAATATACAGTAGTAATACATTTCTGTCGCAATTTCTTAAATTTCAAACTTTTTGCATGAAGCCGTGTTTTGGACAGTAGTATTATACCTCAGGATAAGATCTTTATTATATGGCCCAGTGTGATTATTAAAGTTAAAAATGCTGCAATTTAATTATATAAAAATATAGACTGCAGGTGCTGTGCACTTCACAGTGAATGTTTGCTCTTTTCTGTCCTACTACAACAAGCACAATGTGCTCATAATTTTTTTTTCAGTATGATTGGCATCACACATTTACTTTGAAGCGCGCAGCACATGCAGGCTATATATATTTTAATTAAAACTTTTGCGGTTTAATAATCACACTAGGACATATAACGATTTTAATTTGATTAATTGTCAATTTCAGTGTAAAAGGAGTAACAGTTTTAAAAAGCACTTAAAATAATGTAAGCATTTGAAAGCAGTTGTGTGTCAGTCAGACAGACCAAATTGAGTCGATGCTTGGTACTACTGGTACTGCAGAAACACTGGTATCGACTTAGTATTGACTTGGGACCGAAGTACCGGCACTTTCGACATCCCGAGGCCCCTTACAGCTCATTCAAGTAATGCATTTTTTTGTACTGTACTGTTACATTGGAATTAAACCTATGACGTTGGTGTTGGTTGCGCTCTACCAAGCTGAGCTACAAAAACATACATTTCTATGTAAATTTTTTCAAAAGATAGACAATGTATTTCTGTTTTCAACCTCACCTGCTGTACAATGTTCACAGAATCTTTAATCCTTTGGTTTCCAACATTTTCTCAGTCTGTCCTTTTCAGCGACTAGATTATAGTCACTAAGCCTGTATTTGGTCAGGATTTGTCTTTGCCTGGTATCTGTTTTTTCTTTCTCTCTCTCTCTCTCTCTCTCTCTCTCTCTCTCTCTCTCTCTCTCTCCCTCTCTCCCTCCCTCAGTCTCTACTTATGTTTGAATTCCTGTTGTTAGACTTTCTGGCCTGTTTCTGTCAGAGCAATTAGCAGTAAACAGGAGATCAATAGAAGAGAAAGGGCTGGCTAGGGCAATCCCGGCTTTCTAACCTACTTTTATTGTTTCCCTCTCTTGTCCCCCCCATTTTCTTTATCCGTACTCATTCTCTTACTTATTCTCATGTTTTCACTCACTTTATACCCCTCAGTTATTTGCCTCAGCCAAAATCTCTTTCTTTCAAAGAAAAAATGCAGTCACAAGTTTGAAAATTCCCAGGCTTTGTGGAGTCATGTGGCGCTCTGAGTAGAGACAGGTTCCACTGCAGGCCTTACATCACTTTCATACACACTCATGCCTTTTGTTATTTGTAAATAAGGTCTTTGCTAT